>NC_083241.1:28012689-28628644 GCF_032191835.1 Heteronotia binoei
CTTCCACATTTAGAGGCAGGAATCCTTTGAATCCCAGAGCCAGGAGGCAAAATCAGGGGAAGGCCTTGGCCTCTGCCCTGTTGCTGGACCTCCAGAGGAGCTGATTGGCCACTATATGAGACCAGATGCTAGACTGGATGGCCCATTGGTCTGATCCAGCAGTCAAATGAAGGCTCCTTCCTCTTCGAGGAGTTGATCGGCGTAATCTTACCTGATGCTTCCTTGAAGATGCTAGCTGCAGATGAGCTGAGGGATGGTCAATGGTTCATTCCAGGAAACTTTTTAATGTTAGTCTTTAAGTTGTTATTGGTATTTGGTTGCCTCTTTGCAGAGACCGATAGTCTGACTGTGTATAAGGCAGCAGCCTTGTAAATTCACAGCTGGAATTGTCTAATCTTGCCCTTTGTCCTTGAATATTCCCTCCGTAGCAGATAATACTGTCCCTGCTGGAGGTGATGTATCCTTGCTTAGGTTAACTTTTTGAGGTCTCCTGGAACATTTAGTTCTGACAACATTCTGGTTCCAACTCTCAAAGCCTGTCGGACAGACAGTTGCAAAGGGCAAAGAAGATACGGCGCTAAGAAAGGAGGAAGAGATGGGACAGAGTGTGAGGTGCGAGACACACACAATCCAAATATGATGTCCAGATAAGAGGCAGAAGGTTCAAGGTAACTTCCTTTAAACTACGAAATCTGTACTTTGGCCGAGACACTGGAACGATGTTTAGATGTTCTCTAAAACGATAAGATAACGTATGTGAGGGAAGCTTTGCATTTGTTTATTAGAGGCTTGAATCTTCCGTTCATGACTGAAGTAGATCTTTAGTGTCAATCCAAGCCTATCAGCCACACCAGGCTGGCTTCGCTCCAGGGGCATGCTGTCACCCTTCAGATGAACATGAAATGCTCTCTCTAGCGCAGGGGTGGCCAAACTGTGGCTCGGGAGCCACGTGTAGCTTTTTCACACATATTGTGTGGCTCTTGAAGCCCCCACCAACCCATCAGCCAGCTTGGAGAAGGCCATTTCTCCAGGCCAAGCCAGCTGGTGGCTTTGAGAATGCATTTAAAGTCAAAGTTGCTTTCTTTCCACCTCTCTCCCACACTCTGCCCCATCTATTTTCCTTCCTTCCTTCCTTGCTTCCTACATCTGACGTTCATTTTATTTATTTATTTATGATTTATATACCGCCCTTCCCACAAAGATGGCTCAGGGCGGCTCACAACAGATAATAAAACAAAAAATGAAATTAACATTTAAATATATAAGCAGTTAAAACAGTCAAAACATTTAAAACCTTAAAACATCAAACCTTATAACAGTATAAATAGCAAGAATCTGGTAAGCTACATTAGTTTCCCATATCAGTTAGGTGTAAGCTAGCCGGAAGAGGGTTGTCTTACAGGCCCTGTGGAACATGTCTTGTGGCTCGCAAACATCTGATGTTTATTCTATGTGGCTCTTACATTAAGCAAGTTTGGCCACCCCTGCTCTAGCGTCTTCCAGGTTTTGGGGGGCTCATGTTGCATCGTATAGGGAATTGCATGTCCTAGAGGAAGAAACAGGGTAGCAAGCCAACATGCCATGACCGGGGTGAATCACTGTCGCTGTTTTTCTATCTCTTTTCTTTCCTTATACAGGATTGCTTGGAAAAACAACAAACACAGAAGGAAAACTTACTCTGGGCCTTTCAACCTTGTGTGTTCCAGATTTCATGCCCGATAGCACTGGTTGTTTTTTTTCCCCCAGTCCTTCACAAACAAACTGACCTTTCATGTGGTTTCTTTTTTAAAAGGCAGACATGACTGAATATTTTAACCTGTAGCCGCACAGATTGCCCTCTTCAATGTCAAAAAGTGTTAACATGGTTAGGAAGGTATTACTATTGAAAGCTATAACTATAAGTATGACTTACTGTGCATTAGCCAAGAATGGCATGTGTTGCATGCCAAGGGACTTAAAAACTCAGGCATCTTCTAAAAGGTTGATTTTCAAGCGAATTTTCAGGGAAACCCAGGAAAGTTTATTGCGGATGGGAAAGTTCTCATCGGCAAGTTCTCAATGGCAGATAAGTGTCCCTGAAATACCACAGGCTTGAATCCAGTGGCACCTTTAAGACCAACAAAGTTTTATTCAAGCTTTCGTGTGCACGTGCACTTCCACTGTGCCAGTTTATGTTCCAGAGCCAGTTTGGTGTAGTAGTTAAGTGTGTGGACTCTAATCTGGGAGAACCAGGTTTGACTCCCCACTCCTTCACATGCAGTCAGCTTGGATGATCTTGGGTCAGCCACAGTTCTCACAGAGCTGTTCTCTCAAAAGCAGTTATCAGAGAGCTGTCTCAGCCCCGTCTACCTCACAGGGTGTCTGTTGTGGAGAGAGGAAGGGAAGGTGATTGTAAGCCACTCTGAGTGAACGGCAGGGTATAAATCTAATATCCTCTTCCTCCTTCTCCTCAGATGCATTGAAAGGGAAGTTAACAGTTAACAGAGTACTGTGTTGTCTGCGTTTATTACTCTGAACAATTAAGAAGAATATATTTACACACGTCTCCTGTTTTGACATATGTATTGCTACACTGTCCCCCCCACCATTAAATCCAAACAAATGGTGACCTGGTGACCATATAAACTTAACTCATTATTGCTGTTTGGTCTTTGCATATGTCAAAATATCTTCATGAAGTTGCATGTTGATTTGCTGTTCACCTATGTAAAAGCATCTGTCTGTATGTACGAACTGGTAACTTCCATTTCAACGTATCCCAGGAAGTGCACAGGCATACAAAAGCTCATACCTTGAGTTGAACTTTGTTGGTCTCAAAGGTGCCACTGGGCTCTAATTTTATTTTTCTGCTTCAGGTCAACATGGCTGCCCACCTGGATCTACCTTAGGCTTTGTAAGTCTTGAGTTCGAAAATACCTAAAGATTTGGGGGCAGAGCCTGGAGAGGAGAGAGACCTCAGCAGGGTATAATGCCCTGCTCTTTCTTCTAAATAAGCCATTTTCTCCTGGGGAACTGATTTCTTTAGTCTGGAGTTCAGCTGTAATTCTGGGAGATCTCCAGGCCTCACCTGAAAGTTGGCCACCCTAGCCCACAGCCAGATGGTTAAGCTCTACCTTACCTACCCTCCCTCGTTTGGGAATATACTGTGGTTGGAAGTCATATTTGCATTTCCAAGGAAGGCGGAATGCATGAGATTATCCTATTGCAGCCTTCCAACAAACCCTAACAGGTGGGCCAGTTTGAGAGGTAGAGTTGCCAGGCATGACTCAAGAAGTATCTGCGGACTTTTGGGGTGGGGCCAGGAGCAAGGCTGTGACAAACATGACTGAACTTCAAAGGGAGTTCTAGCCATCACATTTAAAGGGACAGCATGCCTTTTAAATGCCTTCCTTCCACTGGAAATAATGAAGGATTGGGGCACTTTCTTTTGAGGCTCATAGAACTGAACCCTCCGATCCGATCTTTTTGAAACTTGGGGGGGGGTGTCTTTTGAGGAGAGGCACCAGATGCGATACTGAAAATGTGGTGCCTCTACCTCAAAGAATAGCCCCTCCAGAGCCCCAGATACTGACAGATTGGTCTCCATAGGATATAATGAAGAATCAATCTCCATAGGGAATAATGGAGTGTCCAGCAAACATTTCCTCTCCCCGCCCCCCGCTTTCTGATAACCCTGAAGCAGGGCGAGGGCCTCCAAACCAGGGGATCCCCTGCCCCTCAACTAGGGATTGGGAGGCCAGCAGCTTGACTAAAGCCATCTGATAAAAGTTCACATCTGAGGCCTGTCCTACATACACAGCAGAACTCTTGAGGAGGAAGAACAGATTTTACCACTCTGTGCTGCATGTGGTGGTGTTGTCACATTAGTATCACTCCCTCACGTAAAAAGCTCCCTCCAAATAAAAGACACCCGGCCTAGTTCTTGGCAAGCTTGCCTAGTTTTCCCCTTATAGAGAATTATTAATGTGGGGCAAGTCTGAAATGTACTCCCAACCCCTGCAGCATGAAATGGTACGGCCCATTCTCCCACCTCTGCTCTCTGCCATCTTGTTCACCACCTGACTGTTTCATGTCTCACAGCTGTAGGAGGATGAGGGATTAGAAAGGAAAGTCTCACTTCAGACTGGGAGAGTGGGAGGGAGAATGTCCTATATTAAGAATTCCCTTCCAGTTAAAACAAAAACGAGCACCTGTGAACTTCTCACTGCTGTGCGCTGGTTTGCATAATGATTGTCTTTTAAAAAATATGAGGGAACAATCCAAGGCCGGAATCCGCCACTTGCACAGTTTGTCATCTCTTTCACCTGCAGGTGCGAGACAGGCTCTGGTAAGGGTGGTGAGGGTTTCTCGTGGCTTTTGTGTTTCCTCAGTGACGTCCAGGGCTTCTTTTGTAGCAGGAACTCCTTTGCCTATTAGGCCACATACCTCTGATGCCCCCAGTCCTCCTGGAGCTTACAGCAGGCGCTGTACTAAGAGCCCTGTAAGCTCCTCCAGAGCTTACAGGGCTCTTAGTACAGCGCCTGCTGTAAGCTCCAGGAGGACTGGGGGCATCAGGATTGGCTGCATCAGGGGTGTGTGGCCTAATAGGCAAAGGAGTTCCTGCTACAAAAAAAAGAGCCCTAGTAACGTCAAGGTATTCGGGTAGGAAGATGAGGTGCTGGAGGGTCCTCAATAGAAATGAAGGAAGACGGCAGTGGAACTGCAGAGAGGAAATACAGCAAGAGAAACAGAAGCAGGGTGAAAGGGCAATTAGGGTTGCCAACCTCACTCCAGGTAGGAAAAAACAACATTATGGGATCACAGTTCATAACAGAGAAATAACAAGACAACCAAACACTGGGATATTGCTGGCTAACATATTGTAAACTTTTATCAAAAATCTGTTTAAAGAAGTTAATGACTGTCTTGCTGTTAATATGTACACTGAAATACAACAAGAGGCTGGTAACCTTGACATGGACAGTTACATCCTTGAAAGAATTCAACTAAATGAGTCTAAACAGGGTACTCATTGGATGGACTCTTTGATACATTGTACTTCCTTATGTTATAAATAGCTTTATAAGATTTTTGATCAAAGTTTACAATATGTTAGCCAGCAATATCACAGTGTTCGTCTGTTAAACCTCCGGGGTGGGGCCTGGCAATCTCCTGGAATTACAACTGATCTCCAGACAGCAGAGATCAGTTCCTCTGAAGAAAATGCTAGATTCGAGTCCCAGGACTTTTCCTTTTTTGGGGGGGGTAGCAGGAACTCCTTTGCATATCAGGCCATGCACCCCTGATGTAGCCAGTCCTGCAAGAGTTCACAGGGCTCTTAGTTCAGGGCCTACTGTAAGCTCCAGGAGGATTGGCTACATCAGGGTTGTGTGGCCTAATATGCAAAGGAGTTCCTGCTACAAAAAAAAAAGCCCCGAGTGGCACCTTATTTGGAAGAAAATGGCTGCTTTGGAGGATGGACTATGGCATTATACCCGGCTGAGGTCCTTCTCCTACCCAAACCCCACTATCCTCAAACTCCACCCCTAAATCACCAGAAATTTCCCAAAGCAGCTGACAACCTTAAGAATCAGTATTTGAAATGTCTCTTTTGCTGTAGGATTGTCTTGCCAGTGCCTGAAGCAACAGGGGCTGAGAGGGCTGGATGTGGTTTTATATTTATTGGTTGAGTCTGAGCATTTTTAAGCCCTATTTCTCCCTAAAGGCATCCATAGGGGCACAAAAAATTCCAAATTACAAAATAATCATAAGAACAAACAGATCTGGGCAAGTTCTGGTCAATCTTCACCATTTTCCCCTCACAATAATCCTGTAAGGCAGGTTATTGAGAGAGGTGCAAACCTACCTAGCACGTAGAAATCTGAATCCAAGTCACACCATACGTAGAACAACATGAACTGACCCTCCCCACACATACATCCCAGTGCCTTTTCCAGCACGCACTTCCTTCTTCCCCAAAGTGAAGATCCAATCCCGGCTTTTCTTTGCCTTCCATTGGTGCTTCAGAAAGGTCTGTGTGGAGCACTTATTCAAAAGCAGCTTCCTCCACAGGAAAAGAATGTTTGGTTTCAAATCAAATATAGAAAACACAATCCATGGCAGCCATTTTGTATTGGGCTGGGCCACACTCCCTCCATGGCTGCCATTTTATGGTTGCACCCGTTTCCTGTTGCCAAAACCCAGAGTTTCATGCAGGCTCAACAAGGTTGGGGATCCTTGCTCTAAGCATTACGCTATGCTGGTCCAACAGCCTTTGCTCTGACAGACAGCATTGTAGGCAGAGAAAGATATTTCCCATCAACTGCTACCTGAGATCCTTGAGGTGGAGGTGTCATGGACGGACCCCCTGAGACCTGCAAACTAAAACAGGTGCTCTTCCTGCTGTTGTGTGTCCCCTATTCACTGCCTTCCTGCTTTCACTTTTGTGGAGAAAAATGCTTATTTTCTAACAAGAGGCGTTGATGGTCGTCTACTTCAATGGTGCCTACATCGCTTCATTCAGCTTCCTGACAGCCCTGTGAAGTGGGTTTCTGCTGTTCCTGTGGGACCAAGGTGTTAACAAAAGGCATCCAAGTACAATCTGAAGTCATGGAAAAACAGGTGTGTAAACCGAAGTTACAAATATGAGAGAAGAATATAGGAAACATGGTTTTAAAAGCTGCTACTAGCCCCTTAAGCCAGAAGGTTGCAAGGGTAACATAGCTCAGACAAGCCACTGGTATCTGACCTTTTAAATTTATTTTTAAAGGAAGATATATATATATATATATATATATATATATAGGGGAGATGTGTGTGTGTATATATAGACACACATACATATACACAAGCGCTCGGGTTTTTTGTGGTAGTTCTTTGGTCACATGAGAGGGTTTCCAATCCCAAGGTGGGTGTATTACAACCGGAGAATCACGGGAAGATTGAAACCAAAGCAAAAAAAAAAACGTGATGGAATTAACGAAAACAATATACAGATAAGTTCAAAAATACTCATTTAAATATAAGCTTTCAGATAGTGATCATCACAATGCAATTTAACAACTATTACACTCGGGTGAATACATTTAATCCTTTATAGCAGCATGCATCTAAGCATCTAAATTCTCAACTAAAGCGCTTGGTGCAACAAAAGTGCTTGTAGAACATGGAATATTGCCTGTGCAATATCTTGCAATTAAGGTTTTTTTCTGAAGGCTCCTTGACGTCCGTCTGACCGAGCCCGGAGCCGGCAGGACGCTTGTCGCACCATTTCCAATCTCTTTATCAAAGAGGGATATCCAAAGTTTTTATCTCATGACAGCTATACAAGAATAAATAACACAACATTCAAGTCAATCAATAATTACGACATACAAATTGATTTAACATTGGTTGATTAACTTACCACTCTTGACAAGAACTAGAGCATATAAAAGCACACACAAATCTTTCCAATGGTGTATTACTGCAACAATAGTAACCATGCAAGCAATTTTTAAAGTTACAACACCCAGAAACTACATACACCTGTTGATAATTTTAAAGAACTAGAAAACCAACCTCAAACAATTACAAAATGTAACAGCTTATAAATTTACAAGTAACAAGAAAAATCTATAGTTATTTAACCCTTTTGGGGCAAGAGTTTGTAAATGGAAAGTCCAAAATGTTTCAGACACTTCCTAGAATAATCATCAACATCTCCTATATATTTATACAATACAATGAACCTCATATCATCCACACTGTGATTCATTTCTAAGTAGTGACTAGTTAAAGGGACTTCAAGGGACATTGAGGAGCCTAAAGAAAAAAAACCTTAATTGCAAGATATTGCACAGGCAATATTCCATGTTCTACAAGCACTTTTGTTGCACTAAGCGCCTTAGTTGAGAATTTAGATGCTTAGATGCAGGCTGCTGTAAAGGATTAAATGTATTCACCCGGGTGTGATAGTTGTTAAATTGCATTGTGATGATCACTATCCGAAAGCTTATATTTAAATAACTATTTTTGAAGAAGAAGATGATGATATTGGATTTATATCCCGCCCTCCGCTCCAAAGAGTCTCAGAGCGGCTCACAATCTCCTTTACCTTCCTCCCCCACAACAGACACCCTGTGAGGTGCTGGGGCTGGAGAGGGCTCTCACTGCAGCTGCCCTTTCAAGAACAACCTCTGCCAGAGCTATACCATGCTAGCAGGTGCAAGTGGAGGAGTAGGGAATGAAATCCGGTTCTCCCAGATAAGAGTCCGCACACTTAACCACTACACCAAACTGAACTTATTTGTATATTGTTTTTATTAATTCCATCACGGTTTTTCGCTATAGTTTCAATCCCCAGGTGGGGGCAGGGGATCCTCCAGTTTGGAAGCCCTCCCCCCACTTCAGGGTTTTCAGAAAGTGGGGTGGGGGAGAGGATGTCCACCGGGCACTCCATTATACCCTATGGAGACCGGTTCCCATAGGGTATAATGGAGGTTTGATCTGTGGTTAATGGGCCATGGGGGGTATTTTTTGAGATAGGGGCACCGAATTTTCAGCACAGCATCCAGTGCCTCTCCTCAAAACACCCCAAAGTTTCAAAAAGATTGGACCAGGGGGTCCAATTCTATGAGCCCCCAAAGAAGGTGCCCCCATCCTTCATTATTTCCAAACGGGATTTTAAAAGTGTGTGGTCCCTTTAAATGTGATGACCAGAACTCCATTCAGAGCTCAATTGTGCTTGTCACACCCTTGCTCCTGACTCCACCCCTCAAAGTATCCTGGCTCCACCCCCACAGTCCCCCAGATATTTCTTGAGTCAGATCTGGCAACTCTGAGAAAGCAAAAGTCATTGGAAAAGACAATAATGCCAGGAAAAGTTGAAGGCAGCAGGACGAGAGGAAGACCAAACTGGAGATGGATTGACTCTATAAAGCAGGAGTGACTAAACTGTGGCTCGGGAGCCACACGTGGCTCTTTCATACATATTGTGTGGCTCTCGAAGCATCTACTGCCCTGTTGGCTGGCTTGGAAAAGGCATTTAAATTACCTCTCCAAGCCAAGCTAGTGGATCGCTTGGAGAATGCATTTAAAATTAAAAGTTGTTTTCTTTCCACCTCCACCTCCCCCATCTATTTCCTCCCTCCCTCCCTCCCTTGTGGCTCTCAAACATCTGACGTTCATGTCTGGCAGCTCTCAAACATCTGACGTGTATTCTATGTGGCTCTTATATTAAGCAAATTTGGCCACCCCTGCTATAAAGGAATCCAAGGTCCTCAGTTTGTAAGACCTGAGCAAGGCTGTTAACAGAATGTTTAAAAGAACATTCATTTATAGAGTCATCATAAGTCGGAAATGACTTGCTAACACACTCGTATGGGATGCTGGCACATTTTGGGAGGCCCTCCAAGGTCCTGAAGGGTGTAATTGATGGAAATCAGTGCAACTATATGTATGAGTACCAGCACCTTAAGCGCTGTATATAATCACCAGTTGTCTGGAGAAACAATTATGCTTTCTCCCGATACAAATACTCCAAAGATTGAGCGCAAGTTAAATGGCTTCAGTGTTCGCAGCCACTGCCTATGTTACATAACACTCATTATAGCAGCGCTGTCACGTACTTTGGATTGGCACACAGTCGCCAAAGTAAATTACTCCCACTACCCTCATTTCTATACAAGGGCTTAATACGAATTACCTTTTTGGCAGTCGCTGGTGTGAATTCCTCATTTTTCTTGGAAATCGAACCGAGCGTTTCCTTGAAAACACAATTGAACTTTTGGCATCTGCGTAATGGAAGACGATATCGCGAAGTTGCGTAAGGCTAGAACCTGCAGTCTAAATGCTGAATCAAATTCTCATAATTCAGAAAGTGTCTTGAAGTTGGGGTGGGGGAGGAAGGTCAGGCTATTTTCCACTTAAAACCTGGATAACTCCCCCCCCCCCCGTTCCTCCCCTTCTTTTATTCTCTAACTAGGCCGCAGATGACTAGGCATTACCTGGAGAATGCAGAATGTTAATTGCACGGCAATTGCGGGCTGTGCATACTTTCCAGGGGTTTAATTTAACTGTTGCAAACTATACTTTAAAGCCACATGAGACATAAAGGCAATTTCAGGCTGGAGATTATGCCTCCATGGAAAGAGCGTTAGGGTGTCCCCCCCACCCCCACTTTCCAGTCTAGACATGTATAAAGCCTGTATGGAAATCTTACAAAAATTCAGGAGTTTAGATTTATAAGTGGCTGGGGATTTCCAGTGCAAAGGGTCTAGGCAAGTCGCTCTTTCTTGTCTGTAGCAAAATAACAAGGTAGCCTTGTAAAGAGATCTACTAGAAGACACATTTATCAACAGATCAGTGGGGAAGGAACATTTACTGGCCTGTTTGCTCACAAGGAAAGTCCATTGTACGACAGCAGTAATCAAGACCTTTTTTGAGCAGGAAGGCAATTCCGGCTGGCTTGACGTCGGGGTGCGTGGCTTAATATGTGAAACAAAGAGGGGAAACTCCCTTTTCCGAGTTCACAAAAAATATTTTCCTGCCTGGTCACTTGGAGTCAGTTTTTACTCATCAAAGGTGAGCAAGAGCATGGCAGTTTACAAACTTGTATATCTGTGCGTGTGCATGCACATATGCCTGGGTGTTGGCCATATGAGAAAAGTTGTTGATGGCAGGGAAAAAAACTTGGATGTAGCTCCCAAGCTTGCAAGAGCCACAAAAGAAAAAAAAAATGGAGGACATTGAACAGATGTGGGAAGACAGGATTATAAACACTCAGCTCCATAAGCCTAACTAATTACTGTGCTCAACCAGGTCAGTACACTAAGTGCTCTCTCTAACATAACTTTGACATACCTGCTGGAGATCTCCCAGGATTACAATTGAGCTCCAGGCAACAGCGATCAGTGCCTCTGGAGAAAATGGCCACTTTGGAAGGTGGACTTTATGGCATTCTACTCACTGAAGCCCTCCTTCCATCCTATCAAGCCCAATGAGCTTCCATTGAGTGCTTTACTGCTAACTTCAGTGCCCCGCAGGATCAGAGGATCCAAACAGTCCAGCAATGTGTTTCCATCCACCAATCACCAACCAGATGCTCCCAGGAAACCCCACCCCTTCATTCTGATAATGGAGGTATCTTCCTCTACTGCTGTGTGTCCCAAGCATTTGATATACAAAAGCCAACTTGGAGGTTCCATCTTGTGTTCACTATAAAAAAGAACAAATCTTTCCCCCTGGAATTTCTATAATCCTCTAAATTCTAGCTGCCCTTTCCACAACTTGTGGCAGTGATTCGTATAAGCAGACTTCTGTGCAAATATTTTGACAGATAGAAGTTCCAGCTTCCTCTTGAGTTATTACAAGTTGGCTTGGCATCAGCCCAGATATTAAAGTTTTGCTTTAAATCACAGGAGAAGGGAGCTTGTTTAAAATGGCCCTGATATGATTTTATTTGCTCCTATCTGATCTAACAGTAGAACATTCCGTGCAGAGGAGAAAGTACAGAACTCCTTGCATCGCGCATACACACAGACCCACCAAACCTGTCGCCATGGATATATGGATAGTTTTTGGGGTTCATTTTAAAATGGCATTGCCAGATGATGAGTTGGTATGGCTTTCTCAAAATGGAACCTCAAACAGTACCTGGATTCCAGCAGCTGTTCTGCCAACAGCATTTTGGACTTGTCGCCAGTGTTCCCTCTAAGATGAGTTGGTGTGAGCTAGCTCACAGTTTTTTATCCTCCAGTTCTCACATTTTTGTGTTAGCTCAGGAAGAATGGCCCCAGAGCAAACTGATTTATGCAGCAGCTCACAACTTTAATGCCAGTAGCTCACAAAGTAGGATTTTTGCTCACAAGACTCTGCAGCTTAGAGGGAACATTGCTTGTCGATGGGGTAGATTATCCTTGAGGCATCTTTACTCTGATGCAGCTTGGTGATAAAAACCTGACAGACACCAAGCCTCTTAATCGTAGATGCATTGACTGAAATGTATAATCAGGATACAGATAGAGCTCTTGGGGGCTGAAGCCTTTCAGAATAGGGGCCACACTGGCAAGAATGTCCCCCCCTTACACTGAACAACAAGCTTTCCCTCCACAAAACTCTTGTGATAAGAAGAAAAAGATATTGGATTTATATCCCGCCCTCTACTCCAAAGAGTCTCAGAGCGGCTCACAATCTCCTTTACCTTCCTCCCCCACAACAGACACCCTGTGAGGTGGGTGGGGCTGGAGAGGGCTCTCCCAGCAGCTGCCCTTTCAAGGACAACCTCTGCCAGAGCTATGGCTGATCCAAGGCCATGCTAGCAGGTGCAAGTGGAGGAGTGGGGAATGAAACCCGGTTCTCCCAGATAAGAGTCCGCACACTTAACCACTACACCAGACTGGCTCTCCAAACTAGAAGTTGGTTCTAGTCTAGTTTTCTCCCTAATATACTAAATTTTGTATATGCAGATAAATTTCATTTATTTTAATTCAAGTATTCACGCATATGTTTTCAGCACTACCTGCTCATTGAATTGTATAGTCCAAGAGAATGACATTGTGTGCTTATCCTGAGCCACTCTGAATGACCAAAGCTGAAATTTAAATAAGCATTCCTTTTTCCAGATAAAAGCCTTCTTTACCATTTGTTTAATCCTACCAGTGCAGGAGTTTTGAGAAGGGCAGAATGCAAATGAAGTAAAATAAGCAAAATAATTGGATTGGAAGCCCACTGCACTGGCAAGTGTAAGCTTTCTAATTTTATATTTCTGCATTTGGGAGAAACATTTTAAAAAATAATGTGAACCAGCCCTAAGGACTGAACCCTGGAACTTGTTATACCAGGTCACAGGCTAGAAAAAAAGCCATGGACCCTAGGGTCACAAACTGGGAATACTCTTCAGGTGTAGAAAGGAAAGAGCAGCAATGAAGAAGAATGTAGATTTATACCCCGCCCTTCTCTCTGAATCTAAGACTGATTTTGCACTCACCTTATTCCACCCTCAGGTCGGTCTTCTCAGCGTGGCATCTTCCCGATTTCCCACTATTTGTGTCACGGCTGCAGCAAACATTGCGGGTTTTGCATAACAAACGGAAACTTTTTTAGCGGTTTCTATTTGATGCGCAAAAACCGCGATGTTTGCTGCAGCCCCAATGCAAATAGTGGGAAATCGGGAGGACGCCACGCTGAGAAGACCGACCTGAGGGCGGAGTAAGGTGAGTGCAAAATCGGTTAAAGACTCAGAGCGGCTTACAATCTCCTATATCTTCTCCCCCCCAACAGACACCCCGTTAGGTAGGTGGGGCTGAGAGGGCTCTCACAGCAGCTGCCCTTTCAAGGACAACTCTGCAAGAGCTTGACCCAAGGCCATTCCAGCAGCTGTAAGTGGAGGAGTGGGGAATCAAAGAGCAAACTTGACGCTTATCCTATATCAGGGATGCTTTTGGCTGATCCTGCATGGAGCAGGTGGTTGGACTAGATGGCCTCTATGTCCCCTTCCAACTCTATGAATCTGTGATACAGAGTCAGCTCATTGGTCCACCTATCCCAGCATTGTATGTTGTGACTGGCAGCAGCAATACCAGATCTTGGGCACAGGAAGGCCTTTGCCAACTCCTGCTATCTGACAGCTTTTCACCATTGTTGTTGTTAATAATTACAACATTTTGATGCTGATTTTCCACCCAGCTTAGAGTCCCCAGGGTGATGAATAATCAAAACCCTTAAAACAAGTTGGATACGTTTCATAGAAACAATTAAAAACAACAGTGAAATTAAACACATACACAGAAGGATGCTCCGTCAGGGAATGTCAAATGAAACAAATATGTCTTCACTCGCCTATGGAAGACAATGATATCGGAGGACAGACATCTCTCCCTGGTGACAAAATTATGTAATTTTGGTGCCACAACCAAGAAGGTTTTCTCTGGATGGCCTCTCCTCTAGACTCAGATAGTGAAGGCATCCAAAGAAGGGCCTCAGAAGATGATTGCAATCATTGGGTTCATTCATACAGGAGTAGGCAGTCCTTAAGAGAGCCAGTTTGGTGTAATGCAGAGGTGGCCAAATTTGCTTAACATAAAAGCCACGTAGAATAAATATCAGATGTCTGAGAGTCGCAAGACATGAATGTCAGATGTTTGAGGGAGGAAGGAAGGAAGGAAGGAAACTAGATGAGAGAGAGAGGTAGAAAGAAAGCAACTCTAAATGGAAAAGTGATTTAAAGGGAGAAATGCCTTCTCCAAGCCAGCTGGTGGGACAGTGGGGGCTTCAAGAGCCACACAATATGTGTGAAAGAACCACATGTGGTTCCTGAGCTGCAGTTTGGCCACCCCTGGTGTAGTGGTTAAGTGTGCAGATTCTTATCTGGGAGAAGTAGGTTTGATTCTGATGTGACCTTGAGTCAGTCACAAGATCTCTCAGCTGTTCCTCTCAAGAGCAGTTCCTCCTCCTCCTCCTCTCTTCTTCTTCATCTCCTTCTCCCTTCTTCATGGTCAATATCAGCACCTTGTATTGGTCCTGGAAACTCACTGGAAGCCAGTGCAGGTGGAACAAGACTGGAGTGCTGTGGTCCCTATGATCCAGTCCAGTCAGCATTCTCTGGTCTATATCAGTAGTTCGATACTATTGTCTTTTCTGACTGGCAGCTGCTGTCCAGGGTCTCCAGTCTTTCCCATTACCTCCTGCTTGATCCTTGTAACTGGAGACGCCCGGGGATTGAACCTGGGGCCTTCTGCATGCAAAGAAGGGTCTCTAGCCCTGTCCACAGCCCCCTCTCGGTGGACTCACAATATACATTTGAGCCTTATGCAGAACCAAGATTATTATTCCCCTCTAGCTCAGCCTTGTCAACTAGGACTGGGAGAGGTCCTCAGGTGGAGAGAGGTGGTTCCTGACACTCAATATCCTTTTAACTGGAAATGCCCAGGATCGGACCGGTGACGATTTGTTTGCAAACCACGTGCTCTGCTACTGAGCTCAAACCATTTGCATGCTGTACTTTGGGCTCCAGCTTCCAGCTCATGCCGCTGACCTCAGACCTCCTAAGGTGGAACACACCTTGTCCATATTTATAGCAGTCTGGTGTGGCCATGGCCTTGTTACAGCCAAATTCCCTCAGAGCTTGAGTGTTGGAAATTCCCTGCTTCCGCCTGCATTCTGATTTTGACAAGGAGCGAATGGTGAAATAAACTCCCTTCTTCCTGAACAGTGCAGCAGTGTTGTTGTGTTGTCCCTCCAGCACCTGTGCAGATGGAAGAACAAAAGAAGCTGTTTTGGTATTTAAGCACAAATCAAATCCCTTTGTTACCTTAGTATAACCTGGGATTTCAGGTACTATCTAAATTCAGCAAACCTAAGAAGACCAACAATTAGTACACTGTGAATTGTTTCTACGTTTCCTCAATTACATTTGTATTTTATATCATTGTGTTTCACCCAGCGCATTCTGTATTTCATGACCTTTTAGAACTGCTGTTTATCTTTTTTTTTTTTTTTGTCTTCCTAATCTCATATCTACTTAGGGTCCACAAGGCACATCTGAGGAAGAGGGCTCTACCTCACAAAAGTTTGTCAGAGAATAGAATCTTGTTAGTTTTTAAGATAGTTTAACAACTGCCCCAAGGTAGTTGTTCATTACTGCTGCAGTTTCCAAATGCAGCTGCCCTTCTATAATTACAGTTTGGTTGGTTTCCTTTGCCTTGGGTTTTCTAAGGCTACATTTATGTAACTATCAGAAAGCCTGAGTTAAAATAACAAAGAACACGTCATAATCTTACCAAAGGGAAGGGATATGCCAGACAAAGCAAAGCACATGTTGTTTCAAAACATCCTTATGGTTTTCAAAAGGATGCCATTCTGTCATGGGAATAAATCCACTGGAAATCCTTTTCTGACCTTTCTTCTAAATGTGTGTTATGTCATAAATCATTTCCAATTTATGGCAATCTTGTGGATTAATGACTTCCCAAATGTCCAATTGTTGACAGCCTTGTGCAGGTCTTGAATACAGAAGGCCATGGTTTCCTTTATGGCCAAACCGTCTCTGGTTGGGTCTTCCTTTTTTCCAGCTGCCTTCCACTTTTCCTAGCATGATTGTCTTTTCCAGTGACTCTTGTCTTTTCAGAATGTGACCCAAGTATGAGAGCCTCAGTGTAGTCATGAATGTTCAGCTGATTTAACAAGGTGACAGAAAAGTAATATTTCCATCTAAAGCCATTTTGACCAGCCATGCATTCAAATACCTTGACAGTGCTGCATAGCTAAGCTTTGTCAGAGTTGCAGGGCAGTAGAAAACTCAACTCAATTTTAGAGGGTATTTGTTTTATTGTCCCACTCAGACAAGAAGAGACTTGTGGGGTGGTGGTGCTAAGACCACAGTGAAGGGGCAGTGATAACTCAGCCCAGAACAACCTACAAAATGAAACTCAAGAAGACAGATACCTTTTGCCTGGATAGCCCAGCCAAGCCAGTCTAATCAGATCTTGGAAGCTAAGCAGCGTTAACTCTAGCAAGTGCTTGGATGGGAGACCTCCTTGGAATACCAGCAGTTGAGTGGCAGGGGCAGGCTTATTCTGTCACCTCTCTGAATTTCCTCCATGTCCCAAGTAGGGCTCAGTCACCAGAGGTTGCCATAACTTCCAGGTGCCCCCCTCCCCACACACAATCACACACACGGACATAAAAATACCAAAAAAGAAGATGATAGATACCTTTTGATCAATTCTTTAAAAACATTTTGAAATGCCAGGTACATTTGTGAATTTCCCTAGTGTGTTGCCCCTTTCCTTTCAGAATGCCTATTGGGGTATTTGGTTAATCGAGCAGAGTTTTGCCCAGTCATAGAAGAGTGATAATGAATGCAGTAAATAAATCTCCCAAAAAAGTATATGGCAAAAAAAAGGCAAAGTTACATTTATTCAAGTAGATCCAGTTCACATTCAGATTGCAGCCAAAAGAAGAGAAAGGAAGACTAGTCTAAAGAGTACTGTCCCTATCACAAATGGCCACCTTGTCCAGCATCATGTGTGTGGGAGGATGAGGGTTTGGTATCTACAGAAGAGACGTGCAGTATGTGTACTATTGTGTACTATTTCCTAAAAAAAGGGCATGCAATGGCCAGTGTTTGGGCTACAGAAATGTAATGGATTCTTAAACAACATGTCAATTATTGATCACATTAAGCTGCTTAGTTACAGTTATGTCAAATGGACTTTCATAGATGGGCTCTCGCCCCACATTTTCACTCTTTAATTATAAAAGGTTGCCAGTCTCTAGTCTAGTCCCATGAGTGTTGTGACATCAGGGGTGATCCTTGCGGAAGGAAGCTAGGTATATTTCTGTGAACGGGGTGCCCTACTGGATCTCTGCCCCTGGAAATGGTTGCTGTAACTTTTTGTGAGAACTTCCTGTGTCTTGTTCTGTTCATGGGAACAAGTGACCTTTCCTCTGACTGATAATCTCTGAACTTGGTCTAGACTAAGGAACAGTCTGTGCAAAAATGGAGAACAAATGCAAACATGAGACAAAGGTCATGACATACGAGGGACTGCCTGAAGTTGGGCCGGGCCAGCCCAGCCCAGGGATAGCCAAACTTGCTTAACAAAAGAGCCACATAGAATAAACATTGGGTGTTTGAAACCTGCAAGATATGAACACCAGGACTGATTCTTCACCAGCCTTTGTCCTGATTCTGTGCTCCTTTTCCCCATGGGGGCTGCCCCTCCTCTTTCCCAAGTTTCCTCCGCAGCTTCAGGATTCTCTGAAAACCAGGATCCTGAAGCAGCGGAGGGAACTTGGAACAGCGGAGGGTGGGCCAAGTTGTGGCCCTGTGGCAGAATGTGTGTGGGAGGGGAAATCAGGTAGAAGAATGGGGGGAAAGAAGCATGAGACCGGGACAAAGGCTAGTGAGGAATTGGTCCAGATGTTTGAGAGCAGTCAGGCAGGCACATATATAGGGGAGGGAGAGGTGTAAAGAAAGCAACTTTAACTTTAAATGCATTCTCTAAGTGCTGGCTGCATGGCTTGGAGGAGGGATTTAATGAGAGAAATGCCTTCTCCAAGCCAGTCAACTGTCAAGTCTGCTATGAGTTACTCAATACTTGTATTAAGTTTGGTTCTGAAGTGAAGGAGTCTGGGTACTTTACAGTGTACACCGATTGCTGCTAGCTCACTTTCCTGCCCCCTCACTAGAGAGGCCTTTGTTGTGTAGTCTGCTTTGAAATGCTAACATGTGAATAAGATAGTGGCGCCTTCCCAGCCTTGCTCTCCGTGGGAGGATGGGGCGTCAAGGCTTCGGCCTGGGAATGAAGGGAGTAGCATCCTAGTGCAAAAATGTGTTGCATAGATTACCCCCACCGTAGGAATTCCTTTGATCCATACCTTAAATGCTGGTTTAGTGCCTATGTATTTCAGTCCTTCAATCTCTGCCATGGTCTCTAGTTCTGTTTACAATAAACTTGTTACTCTATTTCATCAAGAGACTCGTTATTGAATTCAGCCGACTTGACATTTTGAAGGACTCCCCTATCTTGGAGTTCAACCTTTCCGGCAACTGAAAAGGCAATGTCCGAACAGTCTCCGGAGAACGGAGAACTCCCAACCAGAGTGGAGGGGGCCGAGACACCCTGGCACATCCATACTGCCAGAAGGACCGCGGCCTCCCCTCCCCAGTTTCAGCTGGTGGTGACCCCACGGCAATACCAGCCAAGGACCTCCACCACGCTGATGGATCAAGCCCCAGTCCGACGGGAGGCGATCATGACCCGCCACACCAAGCGGGTCCAACTGGCCGAGGCCGCCGCCGCCAACCCGGGCGAGACGAGCGAAGGCGCCGGAGCTGCGGGGACTCAAGACCCCGGGAGTGGAGGCGAAGGGGCCGAGTGCGGAGCGGATGACGGAGGGGCGAGACCCAAGGACCAGGCCGATGAGGATTACGAAACGTTTCGGGCGATGGTCCGCAGGGAGATCGACGGGGCGGTGAGAGACCTCAAGGACCAGATGCAGACCCTGACCGCGCAGCTGGGCAGAGCGCTGGGGGTGACCGGGGCTCGCCAGCAGCAGCCAGCCCCGGCGGGTCCGCGGGGACCCCCGGCTCACCCGGGCCCTGCCGCCCCTCCACCCGGAGCGGCCCCGCAAGCCCCAGCGGCGCCCCCTCCTGCCCCGGTCAGACAAAGAGACCTGGGGGGAGGCCGGGAGCTGGACGCCACGTTTGACGGAGACCCGGAGGAAGTGAACTACTTCGCGATCCAGGCGAACAGCTACATGTACTACTGGGGGGACCTATTCCCCGATGAGATGAGCCGCGTGGACTACCTCGGGTCGAAGCTGCGGGGCGCAGCAAAGAAGTGGTATGTGAGCCTATGCGAAACTAACAGCCCGGTCCTCCACTTCGTAAACACCTTCGTGCAAGCTCTACTGACCCAGTACGAGGACCCCCTGCAAGAAACCCGAGCGCTGGCAGCGCTGCGGAACATGAAGCAAGGGGCCCGATCCATCTGAGAGTACGCGGCCGACTTCCAGGCCAACACCGCCCGGGCTCGGAATTGGAACGAGGTGATGAAAATCGAGCACTTCACCAATGGGCTGAACCCGAGCATCCTGGATAGGGCGCTCACGCAAGCCAGCCCCGATACCCTGGTGGGGTGGATTCAGCTGGCGGGGGAGGTGGAGACCAACCTGAAACGAGTGGCCATGCTGCGCCAAGCACTAGCCGCCGGCAGGGGAACGCCGAAAGCAGCCCCCGGGAAGGCTGAGCCACCTAAAGTCAAGAAGCTGGCGGCGGCTGCTCCGGGGGGGCCCCGACGTTGTTTCCGGTGTGGGGACCCCAACCATCTGGCCTCCGGCTGCCCCCAACCAGCCACCGGGGCTGCCCCACCGCAGGGAGCCACCCGCCCGGGCACCCCCGGCCCCAAGAAGACCACCGGCCGCCCTAAGGATGCGGCGAAGGGCAGCGCGCTCCTGGTGCAAGAGGACCTGCAAGAGGAGGAGGTGCGTCTGTCCGAGGAGCTGGCCGAGCTGGCGTGGGAAGAGGAGCCGGCGGGAAACGACGCCGACCTGCTTTGAACGGTGCCAACCAGCAGGTCGACCGGGAGGAGGCACCGCTAACGGTGAGACCCACAGGAAGGTTGTACTTCATAGTGGTCAAATTGTTGAACCCAAAGCTAAAAAGGTTCCTACAGATCCGGGCCCTCATAGACTCGGGCTGTAATAGAGAGCTGATTTCCCCCAAGGTGGTGGAGGCTCTGGGGTTGGAACGCTTACAACTGCCCCACCCCATGCACTTTGAACAGATGGATGAGTCAGTAATGGGGGGGGAACCCTGCATGCAAGAGACTGAGCCGTGCCCCCTGGGGATTGAGGACCACTGGGACTCAGAGACATTTGTGATCGCGCCCGCCTGCGGCTACCCCGTGGTCCTGGGAGTGGGGTGGTTGGAGAAGCACGAGCCCCTCATCCGCTGGAGAGCCCAGACCATCAGATTTCCCGACCCAAGTTGCAGCCAGCACCTTTGGCAAGCGGCATGGGGGCCACGAGCGCCAGCCGCTCGGGAGAGGGCGTGCGTCCTGGTGGAAGAGGTGCACCATGTCCCGGACGCCTACCGCGACCTAATGGAAGTATTTAGTGAGCGGGAGGCCAACCAGCTACCCCCCCACAGGAGCACAGACTGTGCGATAGAACTGATCCCCGGGGAAAGCCTTCCCAGGGCCAAACTCTACCAAATGGGGTGGGCTGAGAAGAAGGAGTTGCGTAAATTTCTAGACTTGAACTTGAAAAGGGGGTTCATCAGACCCGCGACGGCCCCCCACGCGGCCCCCGTGTTGTTTAGGAAGAAAAAGGACAACAGTCTTAGGCTTTGCACTGACTTTCGTGGGATTAACGCGATTTCCATGTCAAACGCCTACCCCATCCCCCTCATCAAAGACTTGCTAAGCACGGTGGCGGGGGGGGGGGGGAATTTTCACAAAGCTTGACCTGCGGGACGCGTACTTCCGAGTGCGCATCAAAGAGGGGGATGAGTGGAAGACGGCGTTCAACACACCGATGGGACAATTTGAATACTTGGTCATGCCGTTTGGATTGCAAGGGGCACCTGGGGTGTTCATGAATTTCATAAATGATGTATTGCGGAAATTTCTGTACAAGGGGGTGGTGGTGTACCTTGATGACATCATTATTTATTCTCAAGATGAACAGTCCCATGTGAAACTAGTGAGGGAAGTGTTGGCCACCCTGTTGAAGCACCAGCTCTACGCCAAATTGTCCAAATGCGAGTTCCACCGCACGGAACTAGACTATTTGGGCTTCCGGGTGTCTGGGGACGGGCTGGCCATGGATCCAGCCAAAGTTCAGGCAGTTTTAGAGTGGGCCCCCCCGAGGACACGTAGACAGCTCCAAAGTTTCCTCGGATTCTCCAATTTCTATAGGGGATTCATTGAGGGCTTCGCCCAAATCGCTCTGCCCCTAACAGACCTCCTGAAGACGAAGGGGAGGGGGGAAGAGGCAAAGCGACCAGGGACCAGGCTGAATTGGACACCGACTTGTCAGGCGGCTTTCGACCGGCTTAAACAACTGTTCACAAGCGAGCCGGTCTTAAGCCACCCAGATGAGCGGAAGGGCTTCGTGGTCCAATGCGACGCCTCCGATGTCGCCGTAGGAGCCATTCTCATGCAGAGGGATGAGGAGGGGAAGCTGAGACCCTGCGCTTACATTTCGCGAAAGTTCTCGGAGGAGCAGAGGAACTGGTCGGTGTGGGACAAAGAGGCTTTCGCTGTCATGTTTGCACTGAAAACTTGGAGGTCCTGGTTGGAGGGAGCCAGGGTGCCCTTTGAGATATGGACGGACCACAAAAATTTAGAGGCCCTAACAGGGAAAAGAAAATTGAGTGAAAAACAAATCAGGTGGGCGGGCTTCTTCTCCAAATTCGACTTCACCCTGAAGCACATCCCGGGGACCCGCAATTTTCTAGCGGACGCCCTGTCCAGGCTCCCACAGCATGAGAGCCAGAGGGAGGAAGTGGTAGATTCCCTGATCCCCCCCACACAAGTGGCGGCTATGGTCACTACCCGCTCGCAGAGGAAAAAGGAATTGAGTGGGCTAAGCAAAGAACGAATCACCCTAGAGGCCGAACGGGAGGGAGGTGGGCGGCCAGAGGGGTTGCAGAAAAGAAAAGACGGTCTTTGGTACAAGGGAGAGAAACTGTACATCCCGGAAACCTTAAGGAAAGAAATTCTCCAACTGTGTCACTGCTCCAAGCTGGCTGGGCACTTCGGCTATGTCAAAACCTTGCACTTAGTGCACCGGCAGTTCTGGTGGCCGTCTCTAAAGAAGGATGTGTCAGACTTTGTGGCTGGTTGCCCGGTGTGTGTGATGGCAAAAAAGAGGGGGGGGAAACCCCCGGGGCTCCTACAGCCGTTAGAAACAGCGAAACGGCCATGGGCCGTAGTGTCCATGGACTTCATAGTCGAGCTGCCATCCTCCCGGGGAAAAACAGTCATACTGGTGGTAGTGGACACGTTTTCAAAACAAGCCCACTTCATCCCCTGCAGCCAGTTACCCACAGCCAAGAAACTAGCAGCTTTATTTTTCGACCACGTGGCCAAACACCACTCCATCCCTGACAAGGTCATAAGTGACAGGGGACCTCAGTTCGTTGCCACCTTCTGGCGGGAGTTTTGTAAATTATTAGGGATGGAACAGGGGCTAAGCTCTGCCTATCACCCCCAGACGGACGGACAGACTGAGAGAGTGAACGGGGTGCTAGAGCAGTACCTACGGTGCTTTGTAAGCCTACGCCAGTCAGACTGGGTGGACCTCCTCCCCTTCGCAGAATACGCTTACAACAACAGCGCTCACAGTTCCACCAAAGCATCTCCCTTTGCAACAGTGTTTGGGTATGAGGGGAAGCCGATCCCCATGTTGCCAGGGGGGGAGGGATTGACGGGCTCAAGTTTCGAGCAATGGTGGCAAGGTCCCAGCCAATGTTGGCCAGCCATACAAGAAAACCTGAAGCTGGCCAAAGAGGCGTATAAAAGACAGTATGATAAAAGCCATGTGCATGGCCTGCATCTCCTTTAGTTGGCTGCTCTGGCTGGTGAGGGCTTCTTGTACCCACTCGTTAGCGCCATTCCTCATGCCACTTGCGCGGTGGTAGTCCCCTCCACTTTTGTTACTCTGGAACCCCCACGGGTGGTAGGATCTCTGTAGCCCCGAGAGTTGGGTGCAGTGGTGGGGGTCTTCTCTCAGATCTCCGATAATACTCTCCCAGAAATCCATGGAACCCCACTCTTTCCTCTGAATCGTCACTGTGGCGGGAATCACCCTCGGCCCTTCGGGCTTGGGTTCCTCCTCATCAGTCATAGTGGTTGTAGTTGTCCCTGTAGCTTGGTCCTGTTCACCAGCCATCATTTGTCTGGGTTCAAGCCGCTCAGGGATGAGTAGAGTTTTGACAAAATGTCAGGCCCAGAGGCAAAGTTCAAGATCTTTATTCCAGCATCATAGGCAGGTACAGGCGTTGTCGGAACTGGCTCTCCCGCCAGTTCCCAGCTCTTATAACCCCTTTGCCTTGACTGTTACAATTCAAGCTAAGCGCGCCAAGCTGCAGTGGGGATTTTGCGCGGGTTCCCTCCTACTCTATCATCACCCCTGGTGCCTGTTATCTAACCCCTCGGCCACATCTCCACCAACTCCCTTGACCTTGGTTGCACAGTAATGTGTGAGTTCCCAGACATGCCACCCTACCTCTAGATAAGCAGTGAGGATGCTTCAAATCAATCAGCCAGCATAGCAAGCACAAGCGTTAGCATTGTATAACTGTTTGTTATTTGCGTACATATGGCAAGAGGAACGAAGATGGAGTGACTATTGACGTGACAGTGCAACTCTTGACAATGCAACTTTGGCTTGATTACAGATGCAGGCTTCCTTATTTATCTGAGCTTAGCAACGCCTTCCTGTGCCTGCTGAAGACCCCAACTCTCCTTCTTTCTTTGCAAACTAAAATCAAGCAGTAGAACAAAGCAAGAGTCAAATAGCAACTTTCAGACCAACAAAGTTTCATTCGGAATGTAAGCTTTCGTGTGCTAGAAGCACACTTCATCAGAATAGGATGGAATGGCAAGCAGTCCTAAATACAGAGAAAGCAGGAAGTCAATTAGTATGCGAAATCACAGAAATGTTTTTTAGCAGATTAAAAGAATCACAAGTTGGGGTCTGGTGATTGCTAGTTTGTGTTGACTGGGCTGAAACAACAACAAAGGCAATATAAGTCGGAATAGCAGATTGATGTCTGTGTCATTAGTATCCTGGGTGTGAAGTGCAATAAATAAGAGTTTACTGTAATGTTAGCTCTGGGTTAAAATGGGGGCATTAGTTTCTCAGAGATTTAATTTAAACATGTAACACACTAAAATCAAGCAGTGCCTCTTTTTTTGCTGTTGTTCAGTCGCACAGTCGATTCCAACCATCTTTGTGACCCCATGGACCAAGTCATGCCAGGCTCTCCTGTCTTCCAACATCCTCTGAAGTCTGCTCAAATTTGTGTTAGTTACATCAGTAATGCTGTCCAGCCATCTCCTCTTTTGCCGCCCTCTTCTTCTTTTGCCTTCTGTCTTTCCCAGCATTAGGATCTTCTCCAGGGAGTGCTCCCTTCTCATTTGGTGGCCAAAGTATTTGAGCTTTAGCTCCAATGTCTCTTTACCCCAAATCAAAACACACTGACCCTACCTATCTGCCCCCTTTTTGGTGCAAGGAGCTTCTTCAGAAGGCCACAGTTGCCTCTGCAAGGACCACCCTATTCGACACAGCTGCCTTCACTGCAGGAAGAACAGGAACTGTAGGATGCTTGTCTTGGAAGTTGGAACCTCTGGACATTCTGTTGTACCCTGGCAGGATTTTGCGCTTGGCCCTGCTCTGACTATCCCCATCCACTTGGCAGCTATTTTGTAGTGGCGCCTGCTTCCCTTTCTCAGCATTCCCAAAGTGCCCACTAATTCAATAGGGTTGCCACATTCACCTGACCACTGGTGGGGGACAGAGAGGTAGGGTTGCCAACTCCAGATTGGGAAACTCCTGGAGTTTGGGGATGGAGCATGGGGAGGACAGGGATTTCAGTGGGGGACAGTGCCACAGAGCCCACCCTCCAAAGCATCCATTTTCTCCAGGAGAACTGATATTTATAGTCTGGAGATGAGCTGTAATTCCAGGGGATCCGCAGGTCCCTGCTGGAGGCTGGCATCCCTGCCAGGTTTTGGCTAGATAGATCCAGGTGGGCAGCCCTGTTGGTCTGAAGTAGTAGAACAAAGTAGGAGTCAAGTTGCACCTTTAAGACCAACAAAGTTTTATTCAGAATGCTTACATTCTGGCTAGGCTGTTTTGGCTAGACTGGGGATCCCCCCGATCTAGATGGACAGAAAGGAAGGAGGCAGAGCAGGGAATGAAATGAATGAAATGGGAAGGAGCAGGAGGGAGAAAAGGGAGGCAGGCAGGAAATCCTCAAGAAAGCTTTCAAAAAGCAGATTTCAATGCACCGTAAATAAAACCCAGGGTCTAGATAAGGATCCTCGAGCCCATTCATTTCAGTAGACTGGAGCACACTTAACTGTTGGATCGTGAAGCAATGTTTGAAGCAGGCTTCAGAGGAGAGGGGTTACCGCTCAGAATGCAAATCCAAACTGTAACCAAGTGGCTTTTGCGGCTCCTTCGTTCATTATGGCTGAAAGCCACCCAGACGCCGAGGATGAGAAGTGGGTCTTTCACTCCCAGGAACACATGAACACATGAAGCTGCCTTCTACTGAATCAGACCCTTGGTCCATCAAAGTCAGTATTGCCTACTCAGACTGGCAGCGGCTCTCCAGGGTCTCAAGCAGAGGTTTTTCACATCT
This sequence comes from Heteronotia binoei, assembly GCF_032191835.1. Lineage (NCBI taxonomy): Eukaryota > Metazoa > Chordata > Lepidosauria > Squamata > Gekkonidae > Heteronotia > Heteronotia binoei. The sequence goes on from NC_083241.1 coordinate 28,038,530, forward strand.
ATTTGCCTGCACCCTTTTTAGTTAGAGATGCCGGGGATTGAACCTGGGACCTTCTGCTTACCAAGCAGATGCTCTACCACTGAGCCACCGTCCCTCCCCCAATATCCCCAAAAGGAATAATAATCACAATGACGAATAATCCATTTGAGCCTATGCTTCACGGCCAGCTGAAGAAAATGGCACACTTGCCATGGGCACCTTCCTTCCCCATCCTGTTTCAGAGATTCCAGGTTACGTTTCACACCAAAGGATCACAGCCTAGGGCTACACCATGGGTTGCCAAACTGCAGGGGAGGCCTGGAGGTCTCCTGGAATTACAGCTGATATCCAGAGACCAGTTCTCCCCTGGAGAAAATGGCCACTTTGAAAGGTGGACTCTATGGTGTTATACCTAGGGTTGCCAAGTCCTCTTCGTCCCAAAGTGGGGGACTTTTGCGTGCGACACAATGACGTCACCCGGAAGTGATGTCATCACTCCAGCGACACAGCACATGGCTGCTCTAGGCATTTCCGGGGAAACTCCATGGTTTTCCCGGATGCTCTAGCCATTTGGGAGGGAAAAAACTCTATGGTACTTATTGCATCATAGAGTTTCTTCTCCCAAATGGCTAGAGTGTCCAGGAAAACCATAGCGTTTCCCCGGAAACGCCTAGGGCAGCTGCTGCATGCTGTTGCGATGACATCACTTCCAGGTGATGTCATCACGCCAGTGATGAAAGGGGAGGCTTCCCAGGCGGGGGACCTCCCAGGTGGGGGAACCCCTGCCCAGACTGGGGGCTTGGCAACCTTAATTATACCCCACTGAGATCCCTTCCTCCCCCAAACCCTGCCTTTCCTACCCCCTGTCCCCCACAAATCTTCAGAAAGCTCCCAAACAAAAGTTTGCAACCCTAATAGATGGTGACTTGCTAGGGTTGCCAGCCTCCAGGTGGGGCCTGGAGATCTCCAGCTTTTATAACTGCTCTCCAGATTACAGAGGCCTGTTCCCCTGGAGAAAATGGCTGCTTCGGAGGGTGTACTCTCTGGCATTGTACCCTGTTGAGGTCCCTCCCCTCCCCAAATCCAGCCCTCTCCAGGTTCCACCCCCAAAATCTCCAGGAATTTCCTTGCCCAGAGCTGGCAACCCTGTTTGCCTCAAAAGGGTGGGGTTTGAGGAGGGGACAGAATTCATGGTGATAATGCCACAGAATTGACCCTCCAAAGTACCCATTTTCACCAGGGGCACTGATCTCTGTATCCTGGAGCTCAGTTATAATTCTGGGAGATCTCCAGGCCCCACTGATCTGCCTGTGTAATAAAGACATTTGATCCATCATCTAATTTTGGGCCCCCAATTCCAAATCAGTTGATTTCAGCAATCAGGGAATGCTCTGTTGCACGTGACAGGAGTGAAAAGCTGCCAGCAGCTCTGAAAGGCTCAAGGGCAGACTGCGCACGCATGAACAACTTGGCATCCCCCCCCAGATTAGCCTCTGACGAGGGCAGGTTTCCATGCCTTGCTCTGCAAAAACCAATACAAAAGCTATTGGGGGTGGGGAGGAGTTGCATAAGAGAACCATTGCATCCAAAGCAGTATATCGTGCTGCCACTGAAACTGGTCATAAGAATATGCAAGTTTCACATCAGACAAAAACGTTTCTGTCTTTGCTAATAACCTGCCTTGTGCCTTTCTGAAGCTCTGAAAACTGACGGGTGACGTGACTGTTCTGGGTTGGCTGATGCCAACCCAAAACAGAAACAATCAGGAATTTTTGTGTAATAGCACAGCCTTGCCAGTGAATGCCCCTGCACACAATGAGGTCAACAATTGACTGGTGTATTACATTTCCCACTGACCTCAGTTTCCTGCCTGGTCCCACTTAACGCCTGGCAAGGGCAAAGTCTTTACTGAAAGTGAAGTGAGCCTACGATCTGTGCATCATTTATTGTACTTACTCAAATGCAAGACATTTGTTTTTCCAGACATACCATAAAAAAGACAGGGTCACCTGACATTCACATACCGATTAGAGTTACGTCCAGTAATGACTTGGTTTTTTGGCAGGTTCAGAGTAATTTTGCCAGAGAGGTTTTTGAGCAGGAACGCAGTTCAGGCTGGCTTGGTGTCAGAGGGTGTGGCCTAATATGCAAATGAGTTCCTACTGGGCTTCTTCTACAAAATCAGCCCTGTGTGAAACAATGGTGGTGAGATATCCCCAAATCCCTTTTCATGAAAGACTCTGCAAACTCCCCTGATACAATTTTTCATCTATTGAATAATTGTCATCTATAATGAAAAACCCCATCAGGAATTGTTTCGCAGAATTTCCCCTCCTACCGTCAATCAGAATGATTTGTCTTTCTATTGATTTTTCCTGAACAACTCTAATTCAGAAATTACCTGTGCTGTTGCAAAATGTTTGGCCACCATTCTCCACCACAACTCTGGCTATGCTTGATTTTATGTCGTATCTACGTTTAACCCTGACTTATCTTGTCTATCCAAATCTTTTTCTGTATTTTATACTATGCCATTAAAGATCTGAAAGTGAAATTGGATCGATGGTGATGTCAGGAGGTGTGGCCTAATATGCAGATGAGTTCCTGCTGGGCTTTTTCTACAAAAACCCTGCATTTTGCTTTCAATTAAAAACTCTTTTTTCCCCTGAAAAATCGTCTCTTCCCTCTCCCATCATGAAGGCTTATATTTTGGATGCCCCCCTATGCTGAGTTTTTTAAATAAATAAGGCTGAGCTTTTAAAATAAATAAGTAAAAGATCTGGAAAGAATGTGTGGTGTATTGGTACTACCAAGGCCCAGTGGCTGCCTTGAAAGAAGAGACTCAGCTCTTGTGCCCATAACTAGAGGAGGAGTTAGATTTATTGAGGCCTAGTTGTGTCCTGCTCTGTTAGTTGGCTGTTGTGTTCCGATAAACACAGTTCTGATGACTACTGCTGCCTCCAGCACTGATCCTTTCCTTCCCTAAAGATATAACTGAGTGAACGAATAAATCACCCCTGGTTGGCGGATGATTTCAGCAGTGATCCCCCCGGGGCCTTTCAGAATTAATTCGTTCATTGGCTATTAGCATCTAAGGTTGCCAGATCTGAGTTAGGAAATACCTACTAGCACAGGGGTGGCCAGACTGTGGCTCTTTCACACATATCGTGTGACTCTTGGAGCCCCCACTACCCTGCCAGCTGGCTTGGAGAAGGCATTTATGTCTTTAAGTAACTTCTCCAAGCCAAGACAGCTGGAACCTGGAGCATTCAAGTTGCTTTCTTTCTACCTCTCCCTCCCCCAGCTATTTGCCTGCCTTCCTGTCTTACAGCTCTCAGACATCTGGCATTCATGTCTTGTGACTCTCAAACATCTGACTTTTATTCTATGTGGCTCTTACTTTAAGCTAAGGTTGCCAAGTCCAATTCAAGAAATATCTGGGGACTTTGGGGGTGGAGCCAGGAGACATTGGGGGCAGAGCCAGGAACAACGGTGTGACAAGCATAATTGAACTCCAAGGGAATTCTGGCCATCACATTTAAAGGGACAGCACACCTTTTTAAATGCCTTCCTTCCATAGGAAATAATGAAGGATAGGGGCACCTTCTTTTGGAGATCATAGAGTTGGACCCCCTGGTCCAATCGTTTTGAAACTTGGGGGGTACTTTGGGGAGAGGCACTAAATACTACACTGAAAATCTGGTACCTCTATCTCAAAAAACAGCTCCCCCAGAGCCCCCAAAACCTCCAGATCAATTCCCCAATATACCCTATGAGAATCTATCTCCACATAGGGAATAATGAAGTGCTCAGCAGACGTTCTCCCCCCCCCCCAACCCGTTTCTGGCGACTCTAAAATGAGGGATTGGCCTCTCTACTCATGAGTTGCAGCCAATTTCTTCCAAGTAACACAGACACCCCATCCCAAGAGGAAGCCTTTCCAATTGGAGACTGAAGCCTCCAGAGGGGGAAAGTCACATGGTGGCTTTGGGGGCAGGACTTCCCCCTGCCGGCTAGCTGACTGGGGGCAGGAAGGAGCCTGGGAAAGTGGAAGAACCCCCTCTGGGACCTGCGGATTGGCAAGCCTACTTTAAGCAAGTTTGGCCATCTCTATACTAGGGACTTTGGGGCGGGGGGCGGGGTGTTGAGCCTTAGGAGGGTGGAGTTTGGGAAAGGGACTTCAGTGGGGTATAACACCATAGCATCTACCTTCTGAAGCAGCCATTTTCTGCAGGTGAATTAATCTCTGTCACCCAAAGATGAGTTGTAATCCCAGAAGACCTCCAGCCACCCCCTGGAGGTTGGCGGCCCTAATTGATCACAGGATGCCTGCTTAATCTAGTACTGCATCCATCTCCCGCAAAAGCACTCATCCACTTGCCAGTGGCTAGGTAAGGCAAATGCCTTTTAAAGTAAAGTTATTGGGTGTGTTGTGTCTTTAAAGCTTTGCATCTCTAGGCCTGCAGCTGTGTGTACTTTGGTTTCTCAGCCCTGTGTTGTTCTGCGTCCAGACCAGAGCAACTCTTGGTTGTCTTGGGGGAATCCGTTTTTACTTCTGTTTGTGCCCTGATAGCAGAAGAGGCGACAGATGAAAGGAAAACACAGCACCACTGCAAAAGAGCTTCTCTTTCCTCCCCCGTTTTTGTGCTATCGAGCTGGTAAGAACAGATGATTTTTGCTAAAGGCTGCAATCAGATTTGCTGCTGATATCTACTTTGAAAAAAAAAAGGCTTTTCCAAATTCCAGGGGCTAGGGAGTTTTAGTTTGTCCATGTGACCATTTCCTTATAAATAAGACCTTCTGGACTTCATAGGTAGGGTGGCCAGGTTCCCCCACCCCCCTTGCCAGAAATTTCCCACTTTTACAGCTGATTTCCAGCTGGCAGAGATCAGTTCCCCTGGAGAAAATGGCTGCTTGGAAGGGTAGACTCTATGGTAGGGGTGGGGAACAGTGGCTCTCCAGATGTTTTTTTGCCTACAACTCCCATCAGCCCCAGCCAGCATGGCCAATGGCTGGGGCTGATGGGAGTTGTAGACAAAAAGCAAACTGGAGAGCCACTGTTCCCTACCCCTGCTCTATGGAGTTGTGCCATGCTGAGGCTCCTCCTCTCCCCAAACTCTGCCCTCACCTGGATCCACCCCCAAAATCTCCAGGTATTTTTCAACACAGACCTGGCAAAACACGTCCCCCCAGCCACTAGCAGGGGATGGGGAGGTAGGGTTGCCAGGCCCAGACTGGGAAACTCCTAGGGATTTGGGGATGGAGCCTGGGGAGGGCAGGGACCTCAGTGGGGAACAATGTCATAGAGCCCACCTCCCAAGCAGCCATTTTCTCCTGGGGACCTGAAGATGAAGAAGATGAAGATATTGGATTTATATCCCGCCCTCCACTCCAAAGGGTCTCAGAGCGGCTCACAATCTCCTTTACCTTCCTCCCCCACAACAGACACCCTGTGAGGTGCGTGGGGCTGGAGAGGGCTCTCACAGCAGCTGCCCTTTCAAGGACAACCTCTGCCAGAGCTATGGCTGACCCAAGGCCATTCCAGCAGCTGCCAGTGGAGGAGTGGGGAATCAAACCCGATTCTCCCAGATAAGAGTCCTCACACTTAACCACTACACCAAACTGGTCACCAAACCTGATCTCTTTAAATGAGCTGCAATTCCAGGGGATCCCCAGGGCCCACCTGGAGGGTGGCAGCTTGTCCCTGAGCCTACAGGATTGCAGTATTAATCATAATGAAGTGGCCAAAAGCTGACTCAGGCCAGTGGTCTAGCCAGTCCTGAATAGTCTTCGCTGGATGAAGGAGGCCTAAATGTCACACTTGGATATCCTTTTAGCCAGTTTGGTGTAGTGGCTAAGTGTGCAGCCTCTTATCTGGGAGAACCGGGTTTGATTCCCCACTCCTCCACTTGCAGCTGCTGGAATGGCCTTGGGTTAGCCATAGCTATCGCAGGAGCTGTCCTTGAAAGGGCAGCTGCTGTGAAAGCCCTCTCAGCTCCACCCCCTCACAGGGTGTCTGTTTTGGGGCCAGAGGATACAGGAGGTTGTGCGCGACTCTGATTCAGGGAGAAGGGCGGGGTATAAATCTGCAATTCTTCTTCTTTATCTGCTGATGCCAGTGTCTGAACTGGGGGAACGTCTGCTTGCAAAAGTTGCCCCACACCCCTATGTCTGAAGGGAAGCCTGTTATCTGAAAAAGTAGACTGTATTCTGTGAATGTTTGCCATCCCAGATACTTTATTTGTTTAAGTCATTGATAGCTTGCCTGTCTTGGTGACTCTCGAGGCCTGTGACGGAATTAGAAAGCAATGCAGGAAAGACCAGTATGATACATACAACAAATAGCGTGATTAAACTGGATTACAAAACTAGAGAACAATGAAATAAAAGCAGTGGAAAGCATCCAATACAAACAGTGGAACGGAGAGGGAGGAACCTGTAAAACTGTCGTCTCGTTCTTTTTTATAGAGAAAAAAGGGGGGAGGAGCCCTCTTGAACAATTTGTTTTTACTGAAGATATATCAGGGCACCTGGGCTCATTTTTATTCCTAGTGTATGATAAAAGGAGCCCTAGCTTGAATAACCCAGGATAGCCCAATCTTCTCAGATCATGGAAGCTAAGCAGGCTCAGCCCTGGTTACTACTTGGATGTGAGACCTCAAAGGAAGTCCAGGGTTGCAGCACAGAGGCAGGCAAGGGAAAACCACCTCTGAACATCTCTTGCTTTGAAAACCCCATGGGATCTCCATAAATCAGTCGTGACTTGCCGCCTCCCCTCAAAGGTGAAAGGAAATAACCCTTTCTTGGCATCAATACTTCAAGCAGACCTTGGCCTTAAGACCATTTCATAGACAACTGGTAGCTATTAGCTCTCTGTCCAGAGGTGATCAAATTGTGGCTGTTTCACGCATAATGTGTGGCTCTTGAAGCTCCAACTGCCTTGTCCACCAGCTTGGATAATGCATTTGGAGTTAGAGTTGCTTTCTTTCCTCCTCCTCCTCCATCTTCCTTCCTCCCTCCCTCTATGTGGTTCCTCATCTTGTGAGGTAGGTGGGGCTAAGAGAGCTCTCCATAACTGCTCTTGAGCAGAACAGTTCTGCTGGGCTGACCCAAGATCACATCAGCAGGTGCATGTGGAGAAGTGAGGAATCAAACCTGGTTCTCCCAGATAAGAGTCCACGTACTTAACCACTACACCAAACTGGCTCTCTGTTACATCACCAGTTACCCCCCTGCACTATTACACACAGGACTTCCATTATGGAGGTACACAAGGCAGGCACCTGGTAAACCTTGTGTACCTTCACGCAACACTATAAAACCTGTCTCTCTGCTTCTGCTGAGGTTCCATTTGATGTGTAAAGGCTTCAGTGCCTTGTCTAACTACGAAGGCCCTCTCCAATGCCTACTTGCTTCCTGTTCCCTTTCTGGAGGTGGGTGCTCTTGGCGTCCCACTGCTCTTTAACACCTCTTTGCCTGGGTTGTTAGATTTTGACAACTAGGGAGAATGGAAAACCTGCCAGCTTGTGAATTCTCCACCTGCCTGATCATCCATCTGCAGTCTGTGGTGGGAAGTGCCTTCAGGTTATAACTGATTTATGGTGGCCTCATAAAGTTTTGAAGGCAGGAAACATTCATGATGCCATTGCCTGCATCATGACCCTGGTTTTCCTTAGATGTCTCCCATCCAAATACGAGCCAGGGCTGACCCTGCTTAGCTTCCAAGATCTGACAAGATCAGGCTACCCTGGTCTATCCAGGACGGTCAGAGCAACAGTGGTCAAGGACCAACCAATAGGACACGTCGAAATCTGTTGATGATGTATGTTGCTTCAGGGTTCAGTTCTCTACAATGACAAAGATTATTACTGCAACTAGCCTTGCAGGGGAAGACTTAAAGAGATATCTCTGAGTCCAGGGGTGGCCAAACTGTGGCTCGGGAGCCACATGTGGCTCTTTTACACATATTGGGTGGCTCTTGAAGCCTCCACCACCCCATTAACCAGCTTGGAGAAGGCGTTTGTCTCTTTAAATCATTTCTCCAAGCCGAGGCAGCCAGAGGTTTGGAAAATGCATTTAAAGTTAAAGTTGCTTTCTTTCTACCTCCCTCCCCCATCTATTTTCCTCTCTTCCTTCCTTCTTTGTCTTGCAGCTCTCAAACATCTGATGTTCATGTCTTGCGGCTCTCAAACATCTGATGTTTATTCTGTGTGGCTCTTATGTTAAGCAAGTTTGGCCACCCCTGTCCTACATTCTGGCCAATGCTGCTTTGAAGCGGACAGAGAAATTTGTCACCCACCACAGTCTGGGCCACAAGCAGAAAGAGAAGTCAGAGGTAAGTGAATTCTCGGTTCTCATGACCCATTTGGCTACTGTTTGCGACATGGAAGAGAAGCTATTCTCGTGTGAGGTTCTTTTGGGTCAGCATTTGTGGTAACTCACAGGGTTTTCCAGCTCATTTTGACCTGCCGGCATCTCTGCTGTTTATGCATTGAGGTTCATAGATTATGGCAGCATGCCAAACATGGATGAACAGCTACAGAAAAAAGCAGTCGGGAAAGCCACGGTACACATGAATGACTGTGGAGAAGAAAGAATGCAGATGGGTTTTGCTTTTCTCACCCCATTGTACTCAAAGTAGAACTAGTGGGTGTCCCACCCCCTGCTGGGATACAGTTTTGCCCCACCTAAAATTGTGACAGAGTAGTTTCCAGGTAAAGAACAGAAGTATATTTTTAAAAACAGGAGAATCTGTGGTTTTAAAAAAGTCAGCGAAAGGTCAGTCCAACAGAAAAGTTATATCGCTACACATCCCATCTCTCTGCATGCACAAGATTCTTTCAGCGTTAGGATAGATTTTTCAGGATTGTTGTTACCCTTCTGATGCTTCGGTGATCCTTGTGTGGGGCGGGGGATGTAAGTGATAACGGAAGGAAGTTCCTATTTAGTTAAGGCAGGTGCTGATACGTCACCAAACCCTGTTCTTAGTCCAGTTTATTTCTGAGGTGGAGAATTCATAGATGCTGAAAAGTGCACAGAGTAACTTGAGGGTAGGAGGAGCAGAGGTATTCAGGCTCCTGCTGGTAATGAAGAAAATGGTGGCTTATTTGAAACTGCGTGGCAGCTCATGTAGTGAATGAGGGTTATGTACCAGGCAAAAATTTCCTTTTCGGTTAGGTGTGGATTTCTCTCTCTTTCCCCAGTTGTATAGCACTCCTGTCTCTGATTTTGATTGTGTTTGCCCCTTGGCCCATGTAGTCACAGATACGTTTAGTAGTACTTATTTGTGAATTTTGATTGAATCCTTTGTTCCGTCTAATCAATTTCCCCTGTTTCGTATACAATGTAGGCATCCTATACCTTGTGAAGAGACCATATTTTGTATATTGCAATATCTAATTAAATTTTCAAGGAAAGACTCAAGAGTGTTTCCAACAATGGGCTTCATGTCTTACTGAGCTTTGCCCCACCCCCCTGTTATACTAAAATCCTTTGCTTCCCCTGGGGCATCCCTCGTTTTTTCCTCTGTTCGTTATGGGTTGATCAGCTTTAATCATGTTGGAAGAAGCAGACGGGGCCCTCTCCGATGTCAAAAGAATGGGCTTATCAACCTCCAGGAGGGGCCTGGAGATCTCCTGGAATTACAACTGGTTTCCAGGTGAGGCGACAGGCATCAGTTCCTCTGGATCAAATGGCTGCTTTGGAGGCTGAACTCCATGGCATTATACCATCCTGTAGGTTTGCCAATCCCCTGGTGGGGCCAGAGGATCCCCTGGCTTGGAGGCCCTCCCCCCATTTCAGGATAATCAGAAAACGGGGGTGGGGGAAAATTTCTGCTGGGCACTCCATTATTCCCTATGGAGACCAGTTCCCATAGGATATAATGGAGAATTGATCTGTGGGTATCTGGGGCTTGGGGGATGCTGTTTGTTGAGGTAGAGGCACCAAATTTGCAGCATAGCCTCCGGTGCATCTCCTCAAAAGACCCACCAAGTTTCAAAAGGATTGGGCCAGGGAGTCCAATTCTATGAGCCCCAAAAGAAGGCACCCCTACCCTTCATTCTTTCCAAAGGAGGGAAGGCATTTAAAAGGTGTGTGGTCCCTTTAAATGTGATGGCCAGAGCTCCCTTTGGAGTTTAGTCATGCTTGTCTCAACCTTGCTCCTGATTCCACCCCCAAAGTCCCCAGATATTTCTTGAATTGGACCTGGCAACTCTAACTCCATGGCATTATACCCTCTTGAGGTCTCTTCCCTCCCCAAACCCTGTCCTTCTCAGGCTTCTCCCCTTAAATCTCCACAAATTTCCACACTCAGAACTGGCAACCCTATGAGAGAGGCCATTTTGTTTAGGCTCCCAGTATTTAAAAAATGGAGAAATGCCAAAGCAGGTTGCACGAATTACAAAAAAGTGAATTTTTGAGGCCTCTTGCGAATGCAGGACCAAAATGGAACTTCTGTAGGATTGGTGACTCTGGGTTGGGAAAGACCTTGAGATTTTGGGGGGTGGAGCCTGGGGAGGGGAGGGCTTGGGGAGAACATGGACCTCAGCAGGGTACAATGCCATAGAGTGCACCCTCCAAAACAGCCGTTTCCTCCAAGGGAATTGGTATCTTGAGATCAGTTGTAAACATGGAAAAGATGCAGGCCCCAGCAGGAGGTTGGCAACCCCTAGTACCTTGGCCCTGCAATTCTGCAGCAATGAAGGCAAGTACTGCCTGAAAGCTACTTACCTGCCCTATACCATGCAAAGCTTTCTTAATGTCAGAGGTTCATGAGTCCTTGGCACAAACTAAATAACTCTGCTTGATATTTAAAGGCAGGCATCCTGCTGCATTCATTCGGTCTCTTGAAGGTTAAAACAAAATCTTCAGTGGGACGAAATACCCTAAGAACCTTCCCTTAGTCACTCTTTAGATCCAATTTCCAGCTGTTGCATTGGGCTGGGAAACAGAACCGCTTTAAAATTAATGTCACATCAAGGGTCTCTTTAAGACATTAATTTAGGTTGGGGCTTGGAATGTTTTCAACAGCCAGCTTTGGCAAAGCCTTTAATCTAGGCCTGAAAGGCTAGTTAGTAATTGAAGCAAAGATCAACCTTCAATTCTGCAGCAATAAAAAAGGTTATGAGTACAAGTCCTTCTCATCCATGTGCAGCCGGGATCTCCAGGTGCGCAGTTGAGCCCTCCCCCCCACCAGCATACTGTCTATAAACCAGGTGTGTTGCAAAGAAACCTGGTTATTCCGGATGGCACAATGCCCTCTTGCTTGAGCTCCAGTTTTCCAGCTTGTCTCTATAGTGATGCCTTTTAGCATCTGCTTAATCAGATGGATTAGCTGTGACCCTCTGTAGCAGCAAAATAAAACAGGAGTCCCGTGGCACCTTCAATACTAACAAAATGGGTTTTTGTGTAAATAAACATGAGTCATGGTTTCCGTCTCCAGCTGCAGCTCAGGGCCAAACTACAAGTCACGTTGGCCACAGGTTCGTCCCATGAGAAGTGAGCCCTGATTCATGAAAGCTTATGCTGGAATGAACATTGTTAGTTTTTAAGGTGCCATTGGAGAGGACTCCTGTTTTATTTTGCTGTTTAGTGTGTAGCATCTGTTGTTGTTGTTCACTCGCACAGTTGATTCCAACTCTTTGTGACCGCATGGACCAAATCACGTCAGGCCCTCCTGTCTTCCACCATCCTCCGAAGTCTGCTCAAATTTGTGTTAGTTACATCAGTAATGCTGTCCAGCCATCTCATCTTTCGCCGCCCCCTTCTTCTTTTGCTTTCTGTCTTTCCCAGCATCAGGGTCTTCTTCAGCGAGTGCTCCATTCTCATTTGGCGATCAGAGTATTTGAGCTTCAGCTGACCTTCCAGGGAACAGTCAGTGTTGAATTCCCTTAGGACTGACTGATTTGATCAGTCCAAGAGACTCTCAAGATTCTTCTCCAGCACCACAGGTGATTAGCATTTCTGTCCATGCTGTGAGAGGCTAGGAGGGTGGCAACAAATGAAAGGGACTTTTTGGTTGTGGCACCAAAACTTTGGAACTCTTTCCTCAGGAAGATTCATTTGCATCCTTCTATTATTGTTTTTAGGGTTGCCAGCTCCAGGTTGGGAAATATCTGGAGATATGGGGTGGGGCCTGAGGAGCGTGGGGTTTGGGGAAGGGAGGGGCTTCAATGGGATATAATGCCACGGAGTCCACCTTCCACAACACCCATTTTCTCCCGGGAAACTGTTCTCCATCACCTGGAGATCATTTGTAATCCCACATCTCCAGCTACCACATGGAGGCTGGCAACCCTAATTGTTTGCCACCATGGAGTGAAGACCCTTTTGGTTTTTTTGGAGTTCCCCAGTAACTATTATTGGCTCTCATCCCTGGTTGTTGGGCGTTTGGGTTTTTTTTGGGGGGGGTTGTGTGTGTTTGCACTGGAAGTCATGTTGATCTTTCGTGACTGACACCTATTGGGTGCCTGGAGGATATTCAGAGAGGTGGACGAATAGAGCCTGCCCATGTCCTCTCAGCTGGGTATTTCAAGGAAGTCTCCCATCCAGGTACTAACCACAGTCGACCCTGCTTAGCTTCTTGAGATCTAACAAGATTAGGCTTGCCTGGGCTATCCAGGTCAGGGCCATGGTTGTGCTTGTGTATTCATATGTTTTACAGAATCTTTAAAATATTTTATATATAGTGTTGTTTTAATGTCTTGATGCTTTCATGTTGGAATTTTTACATGCTCCGATGTTCACCTCCTTGGGGACCCTATTTGGGTGGAAAAGCAACATAGAAATTTTTTAAATGGATATGGAATGCTTCACCTGCATGGTGTAGTGGTTAAGAGAAGTGGACTCCAAACTGGAGATCTGAGTTTGATTCCCCACTCCTCCAAATGCAGCCAGCTGGGTGACCTTGGGCTAGTTACAGTTCAACTTCTCCCAGAACTCTTTCAGCCCCATCTGCCTCACAAGGTGCCTGCTGTGGGGAGAGGGAAGGGAAAGCAATTGTAAGTCATTTGGAGACTCCTTACGGTAGAGAAAAGTGGGTTGAAAGTTCAAAAAAAATAATAATAAATTGCTTTGGAAGCATGGAAACTTTAGGCAGTACCCCCGATCCTCCACGTTTCCCAGTTAAGCGGAAAATGCTGTTCAAACAAATTACAAAGATGATCTGATTCCAATGGTAACAAGAGAAACAAATTTTACTTGCAAAATAGACATACATCGTACATGGCATATTCATGTAGGAACATTTAACTTATTGTGAACAGATTAACCTCTGGTAATAGCCATTGGCCCTATGCAGTGAAATTTTATTTATTTATTTATTGTTCAATTTATATCCTGCCCGCACCAGAGCAGGCTCAGGGCAGCTTACATGTTCATGTATATAGATGAAATATAAAAGTACGTTAGGACGTAACTGAATTGAAAGATTAACTTCAAACAGGTTAACACTATAGTGCCAAGCCCATGAAAGACAAGGTCTTCTATACAGGGCTTTTTTTGTAGCAGGAACTCCTTTGCATATTAGGCCACACCCACCTGATGTAGCCAATCCTCCAAGAGCTTACAGCAGGCCCTGTAATAAGAGCCCTGTAAGCTCTTGGAGGATTGGCTACATCAGGTGGGTGTAGCCTAATATGCAAAGGAGTTCCTGCTACAAAAAAAGCCCTGAAGATGAAAAACAAAAGGCAGGCAATGGCCAAAGAGGCTCAACATCTAACCTATGAGAGGGTGGGGCCAACAGCCAAGTATTCCCCAGAGCATTATGAGCATTATGTTAACCCTTTCCCTCCCAGATCCTTTTGCATGCAGAGTTGCAATATCCAGCAATAAAAACCCACTCTCCTTCTTCTCACTGGTATATCTCATTCCGAAATTATGAGGCACAGCTACAGCAGCTGGTCGAAAAGTTACAAACCCTCCTTCCTTCTCCAGGAGCAGGGCTGCAGCTGACTTTATTATTTTGTTGTTGAAACATTCTCTGCCTGCTAGCACAGCGCTCTCTAGGCAGCTTCGAAGGCAAAAATAAAAAGCCTACCCTATCAAAACCAGCAGTTAAAAATGTCATAATCAAGCTCAATGTAAATAAATTGGGAGCAAGCCAAATGTATAATGATGGGGAAATCATAATGACAGGAGCAAGGCGCTGGTAAAAGTTGTGCATTCCAAGATGTAGCAGCAGTCACTGATGATCGACTTGGCTGATGATGGACAATCCGTTCCATTGGTTCCATGGCCAACAGAGTCTCAGCAGGGTATTCTTAATTCCTCTCTGCTTTATCTGTACTCTCCTTCAATCCCTTGCTGTAGTTACTAGTGTGCTCCCTCTTTTCTGTGTCATAAGTGAATCTGCTGCTTACCTATTTACACCGAACGTGAACCCTGCCAGGCTCCTCCTCCTTGCTTGTTTCCCCATATCAGGGATGGCCAAACTGTGAGTCTTTGACACACATTGTGTGGCTCTCGAAGCCCCCACTACCCCATCAGCCAGCTTGGAGAAGGTGTTTCTCTCTTTCAATCACTTCTCCAAGCCAAGCGAGCCTGTGTCTTGGAGAATGCATTTAAAGTTGCTTTCTTTACACTGCTCTCTCCCCATCTTCCTTCCTTCCTTCCTTCCTTCCTTCCTTCCTTCCTTCCTTCCTTCCTTCCTTCCTTCCTTCCTTCCTTCCTTCCTTCCTTCCTTCCTCCCTTCCTCCCTTCCTCCCTTCCTCCCTTCCTCCCTTCCTTCCTCCCTCCCTCCCTCCCTCCCTCCCTCCCTTTCATCTTGTGGCTCTCAACACCTGATGTTCATGTCTTGCAGCTCTCAAACATTTGATGTTTATTCTATGTGGCTCTTACGTTAAGCAAATTTGACCACCCCTGCTATATATATCTAGGATTTATGTTCTTCCTTGTTAGCGGCTTCATCTGAAGTATGTCCATCTTCAAAGCTTTGGACTTGGGCCATCTGTCTGGATTTCAAATAGTATTTCGGTTGGAGAAGTAAAGATGACACCTTGGTTAACTGAGAACAGTTTGCTTGCCCAGCTCTCACACCTCCTGTTGTGTTTCCAGAGACAACATGTTAAGTCAACCCATACCATGAAACTAAGGAGCGTTTCCCAACCCTTCTTCCTGATGTGTATTTGCATGTTCCCACGAGTACATTTATGATCTGGCCTTGCTCCTGCACCTTCTGTGGCAACCTGGCATGCACATATTTATCAGGTGAAGTTTTTTCCCCTCCCTTGCTTTGCAGGAAAAATGAAGGATGAATAAGGTGCCAACCTCCAAGTGGTAGCTAGAGATCTCTTGGGATTACAAGGGAGCAGGGCTTTTTTACAGAAAAAGCACAGCAGGAACTTATTAGCATATTAGGCCACACCCCCTGACACCACCATTGTTTCACAAGGGGTTTTTTTGTAGAAAAGGCTCAGCAGGAACTCATTTGCATATTAGGCCACACCCCCGATGCCTGGCCAGCTGGAACTGCATTCCTGCTCAAAGAAAGGCCTGCAAGGGAGCTTCAGGTGACAAAGATTAATTCACCTGGATATAATGGCTCCTGTGAAAGGTAGACTCTGTAGCATTATGCCCCTTGGAAGACCCTCCCCTTCCCAAACCCCACCCTCCTCAGGCTCCACCCCCAAAAACTCCAGGTATTTTCCAACCCAGGGCTGGCAACCCTTTGGGGAAGAGTTCCACTTGTTTCAGTTCTGCGGGAAGGCCACTTCACACATTACTTCAAAACAAAATTAAAATGTAGCATTACAATCCTATACAGATGATACCCTTTAAAAGCCAGTTGGTGCCAACGGACTTAGAAAAGTGTAACTCTGTTTAGGATTGCACCATAAATGCACCCTGAAAAATGTGAATGTGTTAAACTTGTGTTTCATACAGGTCAGGAAGCCAGGACTGGCTTGTAAAAATAAACAAGAGTCTTGTAGCACCTTAAAGACAAACATGATTTTTATCCTTGCATAAACATTTGTGGACTAGAGCAGGGGTCCCCAGCCCCCGGTCCGTGGAGCAGTGCCAGTCCATGGCCTGTTAGCAAATGTGCCGTGAGTTGTATAATTATTTCATTATATATTACAATGTAGTAATAATAATAATAATGACAACATTGGATTTATATCCTGCTCTGCACTCAAAATCTCAGAGTGGCTCACAATCTCCTTTATCTTCCTCCCCCACAACAGACACCCTGTGGAGTGGGTGGGGCTGAGAGAGCTCTCCCAGAAACTGCCATTTCAAGGACAACCTCCACGAGAGCTATGGCTGACCCAAGGCCATTCCAGCAGCTGCAAGTGGAGGAGGGGGGAATCAAACCTGGTTCTCCCAGATAAGAGTCCGCACACTTAACCATCACACCAAAATAAAGTGCACAATTGTATCATCTCGAAACCATCCCCCCACCCCACCCCTTGGTTCCTGGAAAAATTGTCTTCCACAAAACTGGTCCCTGGTGCCAAAAAGGTTGGGGACCGCTGGACTAGAGAACACTTGGAAAGCTGTATGTGAGTGTGAGTCCTGGCCTGGATAGCCCAAATTGGACTGATCTCATCAGGTCTTGAAAGCTAAGTAGGGTTGGGCTGGTTAGGTGTTAGATGGGAAGTTCTTGCTTGCTTCATACTGAGTTGCTACCAAGGATGTCCAGGATTGCTACATAGGGGAAGGCAGGGCTTTTTTGGTAGAAAAAGTCCAGCAGGAACACATTTGCAGGAACACATTTGCATATTAGGCCACACCCTGATGTCACCATTGTTTTACACAGGTCTTTTTGTAGGAAAAACTCTGCGTGGCACAGAGTGGTAAAGCTGCACTACTGCGGTCTGAACTCTCTGCTCACAACCTGAGTTCCATTCCAGCGGAAACTGGATTCAGGTAGCAAGCTCCAGGTTGACTCAGCCTTCCATCCTTCCGAGGTCAGTCAAATGAATACCCAGCTTGCTGGGGGAAAGTGTAGATGACTGGGGAAGGCAATGGCAGACCACCCCATAAAAAAGTCTGCCGTGAAAACAGTGATGCGACGTCATCCCAGAGTTGAAAATGACTGGTGCTGGCACAGGGGACCTTTCCTTTCCTTTTGTAGGAAAAGCCCACCAGGAACTCATTTACATATTAGGCCACATCCCTGGCACCAAGCCAGCCAGAACTGCGTTCCTGTGAATTCCTGCTAAAAAAAAAAAAAAACAGGGGAAGGCAATGGCAAACTAGCTCTGCTTGTCTCTTGGCTTGAAAACCCTACAAGGAAAACAACAAGAAGCTAAGCAGAGTTGGCCCTGATTACTACTTGGATAGGAGACCAGCAAGGAAGTCCAGAGTCACGTCACAGAGGCAGAAGACAAAGGCAAACTACCTTTGCCAGTCTCTTGCCTCGAAGACCCCATGAGGGATCTCCATAAATCAGCTGTGATTTGATAGTACTTTCCCCCACCAGATTCTTATTTGGTTTTGCTGCAACAGACTTCTCTCTCTAGAATTTTGTGTAGCTTCTTGTTATGTCTTTGCTGGTTAAATGCTTAGATCCCAAATCCTGGTTAAATGCTTACTCCATTAATCAGCTAAGCATCATTTGTGGCAGGGTAGGAGCATTCATGAGTCACTGCTCATTTTTTTCAGAACATGGCCCCATGGCGCAGAATGGACTAGCACGGCCCCATGGTAAAGCTGCAGAACTGCATGTGCTAAGCTCTGCTCACGACCTGAGTTCGATCCTGGCGGAATCTGGGTTCAGGAAGGCACATGAGGCAGCAACCAGGGCAGGTCTGGATGGGAGACTTCCTGGGAAAGCATTGCATTCTGCCTTGAATTCCGGGGTGGAAGAAAGACCTGGTATAACTATAATGAATAACTGTCTGGAGCAGCCTGCAGCTGCCTTGAAAAGCACAGGATTTAGGCCAGTCAGAAGTGGCATCCTTACTAGTTTCAAGGGTTGCCAGGTCTGTGTTGGGAAATGCTTTGGGGGTGGATCCCAGAGAGGGTGGGATTTGTGGAGGGGAAGGTTCTCAGCAAGGTACAATGCCATAGAGCCCACCTTTCAAAGCAGCTATTATCTCCAGGGAAGCTGATCTCTGCCAGCTGGAGATCAGTTGTAAAAGCAGGAGATCTCCAGGCCCCACCTGGAGGCTGGCAACCCTACTAGTTTCTAGTAGGGAGGAACGGGGTCTAGCTTAAGGGCTGCCTGTTGGCTATTGCCATACTCACTAGGTCTGCAGATCAACTGAAAAAGCTTCAATATGTTGGCGAAGGCTAATGAAAAAACTTCCTTAGTCAACTGCATGTGTGTGATCAATTGAATAATTTATTAGGTGCTTGTCAGAAAGCCAGGATTGGCTGTGAAAAATAAACAGGAGTCTTATGGCTCCTTGAAGACTAATAGTTTTATGCTAGCATAAGCTTTTGTGGACATTTTGCTCACAAATTCCTTCACTTTTTGCATATGAATAAAATGCAGATACTGACAGACTTCTTTAGGTTCTGAGATGATGCACATACGCTGCAGTTTTTTTAAAAGAGGTATTTCTCTTCTGTGTAAAAAGGATTGTTTCTTCCAAGAGGGTTCTGTTGGTTTTCAGAAAAAGGTTAAGCAAAATGTCCATTTAATCCAGGGCACCTTTATAATGGAACAAAAAAAAAAAAGTTTACTCCATTAATCAGCTAAACATCTTTTGTGGCAGGGTAGGAGCATTCATGAGTCACTGCTCATTTTTTTCAGAACAGACTAACATGGTCCCATGGTGCAGAATGGACTAACACGGCCCCAAGGTAAAGCTGCAGTACTGCAGTCCTAAACTCTGCTCACGACCTGAGTTCGATCCTGGCGGAATTTGGGTTCAGGTAGCTGGCTTGAGGTTGACTCAGCCTTCCATCCTTCCAAGGTTGGTAAAATGAGTACCCAGCTTGCTGTGGGGGGGGGGGGGAGTGTAGATGACTGGGGAAGGCAATGGCAAGCCACCCTATAAAAAGCTTGCCATGTAAACATCATGGTGCAATGTCACCCCAAGAGTTGGAAATGACTGGAGCTTGCACAGGGGACTACCTTTGCCTTTTTTTTTTTAGGAGTGTTCATGAGTCACTGCTGATTTTTTTCAGAACGGACGAACACAGTTACCCATCTCAATTTCTAGTAACTGATTTGAATATTGAGGAGCCCCAAGTACCTGTTTCCTCCGTTAAAAAATTCTATTGCATAATCCAAGAACATTCTGGAAAGGTTTGTCGCAGGGTCAGCCGGTTCATTTCACTCGCTTTTTCTCTCTGAGGCTGTTTCTTTTCTTTTGGAATTCTCGTTTTCCGATGCTCATGTTTCTTCTTTCTCAAGTTCAGGGTCATTCTGTACTCTTAAAAACATTTTTGAGCGAGCATCCTTATTCACAGATGCAAATATTATTCCGGGCGCCGTTAAAATTAGCATTTGCAGCAGATACATTCTTCTGATCAGTCAGAGAGCCAGGTTGGCCACAACGGACAAAGGAAGTCATGACTCATATCAGTTTTGTATTGGGATGTCCATTGATTGTTGAGAACATTTCGGTACTTCTTAACTATCTGCCCATCTCTTGGAGGCTAACAGTTGTTTAGCCGCCAGAAGGTCGGATCAGAACCAGCAGGTTGAAATTAAATGGAAAAAATTTTTTTGGCTAAACATTAGGAAGAATCTCCTGACAGAGCAGTTCCTCAGTAGAACAGGCTTCCTCGGGAGGTGGTGGGCTCTCCTTTGTAGGTTTTTAAACAGAAGCTAGATGGCCATTGGCAGTGCCAGATTAAACCCTGTGGAGGCCCCTAGGCAGTCAAAATCTTGGTTTGCAAATTATCTCCGAGTTGGAGCTCCGCCCCCCATAGCCCCTGCTGCAGCCTGCAGACACCTTCTCAAAAGCCCCTTTGACAACACTGCAGGGGAGAGGCAGAGAGGGGCAAACTTGGCAAAAACACTAGCAGTAGTCGCAACAGGCAAAGGGTGGCTCAGTGGCTGACTTTGTGTGCAGGCTCCAAGGACTGCAAACGGGGAAAAACCATGGGCAAAGGTTGGCCTGGGGCCCCCTAGGCCAGTGCCTACTTGGCCTAATAGTTAATCCGGCCCTGGCCATTGGGCAGCAATGCTGATTTTGTGAACTTCAGCGGATCGTGAGAAGGAGGGCAGGAAGGGTTGCATCCGTGCTTAGTTCTTGTGGCCCTTTCTTACATGTTCAGGGAATTCCTGTACACCACTTTAGGGTCATGCAGCAACTTTTCTGGGGCCAGTTTGGCCAAAGGATCCTGGAGGCTTTTTGCCATCTTCTGGGCATGGAGCGCACTGGAGGTGTATGGGAGGGGAGGTATTTGTGAATTTCCTGCATTGTTCATGGGGCTGGACTAGATGACCCTTTCAACTCTATAATGGTCAACAAAAAATTGAGTTATCAGCTCTGGGTGGGAAAATATCTGGAGATTTTTTTTAAGGGGGAGCTCTCACTATCAAGAGTTTAGGAAACTGTTGCTCCCAAGCTTTGTCTTCCTTCATACCTGGTCACTCTGCTCTCTCCTGCTGAGTTTGAGAGCAGAGGTTGCCATAAATAGGAGATTGTCTCTTGGGGGTTTTATTCAAGAATGTGTTAGTTTTTAGGTTACCACCTTGCTGAAAACTTTTAATTCTTCCTACAAATTGCCTCTCCTATACACAAGCCCGTACACACACACACACACACACACACACACACAATCTTATACAGACGTTATTCCCTTCTATTCCTTTAGGTATTTAGCTGTTTGGGGATTATTTTTCTCCAAGATGCATCCTGTCAGCTGGCATTTTTCCTGGCTTAAATCTCATTTGATTTCTTCTCCATCTGTCTAACCACTATGTCAGCTTTTCCCTCCAGGCTCTTAGTAAGGTGTGTGCATATTAACTTTCCATTTAGCAAGATTGCAGTACCAGCAATGAACACACTGAGAAACAGGTGTTACTGGAGAGTTCCAATAGCTAATACCTTGGAGAGACCATTTCTGTAGATGACTCTCCCCCAAATACTTAAAAAGAGGTCACAAGTCTATAAAAATAGCTTTCCTTTTATATAGCAAAGAGGTATTTTGCAGTCCTTGTTAATGTCTGGTGCCAGTAGAAAAGAGCAAGAGTCCAGAAGCACCTGAAAGACTAACAAAATTTGTGAAAGGGGAGGTGCTTCCATGAGTCACTGCTCACTCCTTTAGTATGGACTAACACAGCTACGCATTTCTGATTTTGGTTCTGATTCTGTTTGTGGAAATAATTTCGGAGGGGTAGCCATGTTGGGCTGCAGTAGAACAGGTAGATTCAAGTCCAGTGGCCCTTTAGAAGCCAAAAAATTTCTGGGGTATAAGCTTTCAAAAGTCAAAGCTCTCTTCCTTCGTCCTAAGAAGAAATGGAGATCTTGGAGTCTCTTTATCCTAGTCAGGTGGGAGGGGTGTTGTAAGGAATGCTTTTAAAGGATAGAGGTAACAATGCCTGTTGTAGAACAAAGTGTGAGTCCAGTGGTACCTTTCAAACCAAGCAAGATATGTGGGGGGGAGGGAAGGGGGTCACATAACTATTGTAATCAGCTTGGAAGGGAAATGCTTGGAGGGTAGAAAATTTGCATCTGTAGCCAGGCCCGGCGTGTGGGGTTCTGTCACCCGAGGCAAAACCCTAATGCCCCCCCCCAAGTAGATTTCTCTCTCGCGTGCCAGGCACATGCGCTGCATGATGATGTCACCAAAAGGTGACATCATCATACTGGGCACTCAGAACGTTCCCTCTGCAGCACTTGGCAGGCACTGGAGAGGGGAAGCCCCGTCCTTTTGGCTTTAAGGGGTCGGGGGAGCTCTCCCAACCCCTTAAAGCCAAGAAAAAACCCCGTCAATTTCCCTCTGCTGCGCCCACTGAGTTCAGCAGGTGCTTCAGAAGAAAAGCTCAGTTTTCTCTTGGCTTTAAGGGGTCGGAAAAGCTCCTTCAACCCCTTAAAACAAAGAAAAAACCCTGCTGCAGTTTCCCTCTGCAGCACTTGCCGAGTTTGGTGGACGCTGCAGAGGCTCGGGGACCATGTGAGTGGGGAGGGGGCTGGGAGCTGGTGCCCTAGGCATTTGCCTACTCCCACACGCCAGCCCTGTCTGTAGCAAGATAAGTATCCCTTGGACCTATTCTGCCCTAAAGGGTCAGTTGTTTTGAACTTGTGAACTATCTCAAGTTAGTTGTCTCTTATTGCAATTTCACCTTGAATTTTCTTTGTCTGAGGACTGCCACTCTTAGGTTGGCAAGGGAATGACCTGGAAGATTAAAATCAGGGCTTTTTTTGGTAGAAAAAGCCCAACAGGAACTCATTTCATACTAGGCCACACACCCCTGACATCAACATTGTTTCACATGGGGCTTTTTTGTAGAAAAAGCCCAGCAGGCTCTTATTTGCATATTAGGCCATACCCCTTGACGCCAAGGCAGCTGGAACTGCGCTCCTGTGAGTTCCTGCTCAAAAAAAGCCCTGATTGAAATTTTTGTTGTTGTGGTTTTTAATGTCTGATTTATGTCCTTTTGCGTAACAACAGATCTGTTTCTCTGATATTCTGTCCCCAAGAGGGGTCCTTTGCTTCTAAAGTTTTTATAGAGGGGATTTTTGATCTAGATGTGGCTAAGAATTGTCTTCCATGGGACAGCATGTGTTTTGTATGAGAATGCCCTCCACAAATCCAATCCCCAGGGTCTCTAGTTAAAAATTGTTCTCAGCAGTAAAACTGGTGAAGATCTCCTGTGTGAGATTCTGGAGAGCTGTTACCAGCCAGAGGGAGAGTATTTTTAGTTAGATGGACCAATGGTCTGATTCAGCATAGTACAATTGCATCCATAGATTATGGAAGTAGGCCATAGCTCTGGGATGGAGCATGTGCTATGTATGCCCAAGGTCCCTCCAGTTAAAAGTTCTCCTATGGCAAATTGAGGAAAGATTTCTCTGCTACAGAACTTGGAGCATCCCTGGAATTCAGAGAAGACAATACTGGTAATATGAGGGCAGCGTTATATATTCAGTGCTTTAGTGAAGCACAGGAGGTTTTTGGACCAGGAATGCAGTTCTGGGTGGCTTGAGGTCAGGGGGTGTGGTCTAATATGCAAATTAGTTTCCACAGGGCTTTTTTGTAAAAAGCGCTGCACAAAACAATGGCGCCATCAGAGGGTGTGGCCTAATATGCAAATAAGTTCCTGCTAGGCTTTTTCTGCCAAAAAAAAGCCCTGGTGAAGCCAGTCATGCCTGCTGAACTGACTCCTCACTGCTATTCATCCCCCTCTTTTTCCAGATGTTGTCTATATCCCCTGCTTGTGGATTTTACCCAAAAGTTGTGAGAATCCGGATGCTGGACTAGATGGACTGTTGGCCTTGGTCCAGCAGGGTTATTATCTTATCCAAGCTTGATTGCACTAATAGTAGCCAATATCCTTTTGCCAAATGCATTCTTTATCTATCTATTTGCTTCATTTCCAATTTGCTTTCTTTCTAATGGGAGCCCAAAGCAGTTTATACAGTTCTCCTCTCCTCCATTCTCCACCCCCACAATCCTGTGAGTAAGGTTGCCAACCTCCAGGTGGTGAACCTGGAGAGAGCCGTGTTCTGTAAGTATAGTTAGTTACAATTAATGAATGATTTTAGCTCTATAGCATAGAACAGTCCCGTGGTGGAGTGTTAAAGCTGCAGGACTGCAGTCTTAAGCTTTGCTCACGACCTGAGTTCAATCCCCAGTGGAAGCTGGGTTTTCAGGTAGCCGGCTCGAGGTTGACTCAGCCTTCCATCCTTCCCAGGTCGGTAAAATGAGTCCCCAGCTTGCTGGGGAGAAAGTGTAGATGACTGGGGAAGGCAATGGCAAACCACCCCATAAAAAGTCTGCCAAGAAAACGTTGTGATGCGATGTCACCCCAGAGTTGGAAATGACTGGTGCTTGCACAGAGGACCTTTCATTTCCTATAGCATAGAGGTAGCCAAACTGGCTCGGGAGCCACATGTGGCTCTTTCACATATATTGTGTGGCTCTCGAAGGCCCCACCATCCCATCAGCCAGCTTGAATAAGGCATTTATCTCTTTAAATCACTTCTCCAAGCCAAGCTAGTCAGCAGCTTGGAGCATGCATTTAATGTTTCCTTCCTTCCTTCCTTCCTTCCTTCCTTCCTTCCTTCCTTCCTTCCTTCCTTCCTTCCTTCCTTCCTTCCTTCCTTCCCCATAAAAAGTCTGCCAAGAAAACGTTGTGATGCGATGTCACCCCAGAGTTGGAAATGACTGGTGCTTGCACAGAGGACCTTTCATTTCCTATAGCATAGAGGTAGCCAAACTGGCTCGGGAGCCACATGTGGCTCTTTCACATATATTGTGTGGCTCTCGAAGGCCCCACCATCCCATCAGCCAGCTTGGATAAGGCATTTATCTCTTTAAATCACTTCTCCAAGCCAAGCTAGTCAGCAGCTTGGAGCATGCATTTAATGTTACCTACCTTCCTTCCTTCCTTCCTTCCTTCCTTCGTTCCTTCCTTCCTTCCTTCCTTCCTTCCTTCCTTCCTTCCTTCCTTCCTTCCTTCCTTCCTTCCTTCCTTCCTTCCTCCCTCCCTCCCTCCCTCCCTCCCTCCCTCCCTCCCTCCTTGCAGCTCTCAAACATCTGACATTAATGTCTTGCGGCTTTCAGACATCTGATGTTTGTTCGATGTGGCTCTCATATTAAGCAAGTTTGGCCTCCCCTGCTATAGAACTATGTCCCACTGAAGGCCGCCCTGCAAGACTCTGTGAGGCCAAATACCCTGATCTCCCCTAATGGGCTAGCATGAATATTAGAAGGCCTAGTTCGGCTTGCAGGTGTTTGAGATCTCAGCGTCCCTGCAGCTACCATCCTTATCTTTCAAGGCCAGACTCAAGTTTGTGGTAATTGGTTCATAATGGGAACCTGTGTTCAGTTGTATAACCAGATAGGAAGCGGGAATTATGAGTAGTTACCAACACCCACTGGAAAGTTCCAACAAAGAAGAATCTTGATTGGGCCTGAGGGACCATCTGATGCCAGATGGCAAGAAGTTGTAATAAGAGTAGAGTCCATAGAGTGTTATGCTAACACCATGCTAGTATGCTTTGATATGTTATGCTTCATTATGATGGACTGCAACATATAGAACACTTTTATGCTATCGCTTGGATTTTATGCTGCAAGAAGATTTGCCATCTAATACTCTGGTATACAGTGCATTAGATAAAAAAGTTAGCTTTGTTTCCTTGTTTTTAAATTGTTGAGATTGTACTGCACAATACAGGTACAGGTAAGCAGGAGACCAGGAGCTATAACCCAGGGGGACTTGGGTTCGGGTCTCTGACAGGTTCCATCTCCCAAATCTCCAGGTATTTCCCAACTTGGAGCTGGCAACCCTACCTGTGAGGCTGGGTCAGCTTGAGAGTGTGTGATGGGTCATACGTCCTCCAGTGAGCTTCTGTGACAGTGTGCAGATTTGCACCTGGGTCTCCTACGTCTTAGTCTGACACTCTAAACCACTCTCCTGTACTATTGTGCACATCCTTTTTCCACCACTCAGGGTGGCCTTGAGAGAGAGAACCCTGCTGTCTTTCTTCATAATGCAGTCTCAGTATTTCAGGACCTGACTACAAAACAAACAATTATCGGCTTTGCCGGTCTGTTTTGCTGAACAAGATTTACTAGTGGGTTGCATAAGCCATCTGGCACAGCAGGCAGGCAGGGTATTTTGAAGTACTTGGAACTCACTTCAAATATCAGTGGTGCTTCTTTGGGATAAGGATGGGGTGACCCAGCCGCTGAAGTTGTTCATTCTAATTTTTTTTCTTGCCAACCAATCCTTACCTGATCCTTGAGATCTGTGTTTGAATTCCCCAGGCCTGTTAAAAAGGTAAAAGTAGTCCCCTGTGCAAGCACCAGTCGTTTTCGACTCTGGGGTGACGTTGCTTTCACGACGTTTTCACGACAGACTTTTTATGGAATGGTTTGCCATTGCCTTCCCCAGTCATCTACATTTCCCCCTCAGCAAGCTGGGGACTCATTTTACCGATCTCGGAAGGATGGAAGGCTGAGTCAACCTGGAGCCGGCTACCTGAATCAGCTTCCGCTGGGATCGAACTCAAATCGTGAGCAGAGGGCTCCGACTGCAGTACTGCAGCTTTAATACTCTGCGCCACGGGGCTCACTGAGCTGTAAAATGGAGCTGTGTGTATGCAGGGCTTTTTGGGTAGAATCTAAAATGTGTTGCAGGTGCCCAAGGCGGTTTTATTAATAAAAGTGCTTAGCAGTGCCTTTCATCTTTTCAAAACGGGCTGACTGTGAGCATTAACTAATGAAGCTTCAGTAACACCCCTGCCAAGCAGATGGCTCAAAAGATTCAGAACTGGGGTGAGAGCTACTCCAGGGTAACAGGTTTAGTAGGCTGGAAGTTGTTTTTTTCTCCCTCGCACGCTCGGTGTCACTTTTAAATTGGGTCGGAAATTTGAAATGCTTTCAATGCCCCATGAATATTAGCTCCATGACTATTACAAATGACAAAGGGTGCGGGGCTATGGCTCAGTGGAAGAGCCTCTGCTTGGCATGCAGAAGGTCCCAGGTTCAATCCTTGGCATCCCCAGTTAAAAGGACCAGGGGGCAAGTGATGAAAATCTAGAGAGCTGCCGTCAGTCTGAGTAGGCAGTACTGACCTTGATGGACAACTGGGTCAATTCAGTATAAAGTAACTTTATATGTGTTCATGTGGAGTTGGGGAGCTGGCTGGGTAAACAGGGTCCAAGCCCCCTCCTACAGCATGATGATGTCATGGTGCTGGGCACATCTTTGGGGGCAGGGACCCCCTGCTGGCCAGCTGCATGGGGCAGATGGGGACCCCTAAAACCAGGGGAATCCCCACCCCCAGCAGGAAGCTGGGAACCCTACTACCACCAGATGCTGCTGTTCACAGGCCCCGCCCTGCCACTAGGCGAGCTAGGTGATTGCCTAGGGTGCCGGCCTTTTGGGGGTACCAAATTGGGTGCCCCCCATGTGACGGTGATGTTATCAGTGCAGGGGGTGCACCAGAAGTTAGCTTTGTCTAGGGTGCTAGACCATCTAGGGCTGGCCCTGGCTTTTCATCTCATGCCTCCCTTTCCACCCACTCATTGCCCCCCCCCACTTGACCGTGAATCCTTCCGCTACTTCACAAGTAAGGTTGCCAGCCTCCAGGTGGTGACTGGAGAGCTCCTGGAATTACAATTGATCTTCAGATTACAGAGACCAGTTCTCCTGGAGAAAATGGCTGCTTTGGAAGGTGGATTCTACCCTGCTGAAGTCCCTTTTCTCCACAAACCTCTCTCCCCCCAGGGTCCACCCTCCAAAGCTCCAGGTATTACCCAAACTGGATCTGACAGGCCTAAAGTCCTCCCATTGCCTGTGTGTGTGTTGCCTGCACCACATTCATAGCCTTTTCCCAAATAGCACTGGCTGGCACACTCAGCTGGTCATGCTCCGGTTGTGGCCTCCGGGAATGGTGCTGCTGTTCACCTCTTGCCGCCACTTGCCCATCAATGCTGAGAAGCTGGGAGTTTGGATGGTGGAGTGTTTGCCTGCAATCAAATGGGCAGAGAAGGGCACGGGGACAGGTGAAAAGGGAAGCAAATGTGTGGGGGTGTCAGCGACAGTGGACCCCAGCAGAAGCCTTGGGTTACGGTGGCCAGGTACATCCAGTGGAGGGGCAGGAGGGACTCATTGGCAACTTGGATAGAGGCCCAGGCCACACAGTCACCAATGATGTGGTGATGTCATGTCCAGTGTGTACCGGAAGTGACATCATCACATTGCCAGCAACACAGGGACACTTTGCTTTTTATTTATTTTATTATTCAGTTTATATCCTGCCCTCCCTGCCAAAGAAGGCTCAGGGTGGCTTTTGGGGCAAAAATTCTATGGTAGAAGTCATTTCTATCATAGAGCTTTTGCCCACATGCCCACTGTCATGGAAGCCCACATACCAGAGCATCCCCATGGCACTAGCAACATAATGACATCAGTTCTGGTGCATGACAGGAGTGACACTGTCACATAACTGGTGACACATGATGTCACGTCCAGTGTATACCGGAAGTGACATCATTACATTGTCAGCAACACAGGGACACTTTGCTTTTTATTTATTTATTTGGTTTATATCCTGCCCTCTCCACCAAAACAAGCTCAGGGCGGCTTTGGGGGGCAAAAACTCTATGGTAGGAGCCATTTCTACCACAGAGTTTTTGCCCACATACCAGAGCATCCCCATGCCACCAGCAACATGATGACATCACTTCTGGTGCATGCCAGGAGTGACATTGCCACATCACTGGTGACAGTACTTAAGCCTCCCTCTGCTGCTGGTAAGTCCCCTTGCCAGCCAGCTGGTCAGCAGCAGGGGTTTGGGGGTGTACCTGCTCCCCAAGTAGGGGCTGGCGACCCTACATTGGGCCCCAGCAGCTGCCCACCTCAGGGTACATTGATGCTGACCCTGAGCCAAGTAAATGTACATTACAATAATAAAGGGGCGTCTTAGTGACTAGCTGGTTTCATGAAGCGTAAACGTACATGAGTTGCACACTCATTTAATCAAGCATTAGTTAAGTTTTTAAGCAGCCACCAGACTCCTCCTTCCTGGGACCACTTTATAGAATGTAGTCATTTTATTTCCTTTGCCCAGTTTCCTTGATCACATGGAGTCTCTCTCAATTGCCCCGCGGAGCTATTGAGCCAAGCCTCTTTTCCGTCTATTGGCTGAGGCTCTGCCCCTCCTCATCCCCTTCCTTTGCCTAGTTCCCTTGATCACACGGAGAGATAAAAAATCTTTAATTGTGTTTGTCTGTGTCTTTTATAAAGTTTCTATCTCCATTACCTGGCATTACATCTTAGGCACAAAATGAAGTCATTATAAAAAGTGGTCCCAGGAAGGATCGTTTAATCTGAAATGGTTACACAATTGGACTAGTTCTCCCGTTGGACCTCCACAAGAAGACAATGTTGAGATGATGATGAAGAAGATGATATTGGATTTATATCCCGCCCTCCACTCCGAAGAGTCTCAGAGCGGCTCACAATCTCCTTTATCTTCCTTCCCCACAACAGACACCCTGTGAGGTGGGTGGGGCTGGAGAGGGCTCTCACAGCAGCTGCCCTTTCAAGGACAACCTCTGCCAGAGCTATGGCTGACTCAAGGCCATGCTAGCAGGTGCCAGTGGAGGAGTGGGGAATCAAACCTGGTTCTCCCAGATAAGAGTCCGCGCACTTAACCACTACACCGAACTTGCTCTCCAGGAGACATTGATACAAATGGACAGTAGTTGGGGTTGTGTGCAGTAGATGGTTTTCTCACTGTATAATTTTCTATGTTATAGTTATGTATATTGTTTGATATGAAGCAATTATTTGGATTCAGAAGTAGACATTCACAGATTATTTATCACTCCACACACGGAGATTTAGTGTTGTTTTTCTGAGTAGTTTTATCTCCGTGTTCTCAACAACCTTGTGACATAAATGAGACCTTGTCAGGCCGGGCCATGCGTGTCATAAAATGTAATACTAGCTAGCAGAGACAGAAACTTTAAAGGACACAGAAAAACACAATTAAAGATTTTGTATCTCTCTGTGTGATCAAGGGAACTAGGCAAAGGAAGGGGATGAGGAGGGGCAAAGCCTCAGCCAATAGAAGGAAAAGAGGCTTGGCTCAATAGCTCTGCTAAGCAATTGAGAGAGAATGGCAAAGCAAGCTGTGACACAGAAGGAAGCAAGGAGAGGGCGAAGAAAGCAGACTTACTCATGGACTTGACAGGAACCCTCTGGGGGCCTAATCCGGCCCCTGGGCTGCACGTTTGACACCCCTGGGTCAAACCATTTCACCCAGCATCTAGCTCTAAAATAATCAGGGCTTAAATTTGTCCCAGGGACTTCCTAAATTTGCTTTCGTTGTCAGGTATCAACCTTTGAAGTAACAATAAATTCTCTCTCTGGGTAGTGGATAAAGAGATATATTTTCCTTGCCAACCAATCCTTACCTGATCCTTGAGATCTGTGTTTGAATTCCCCAGGCGTGTTACTGAGCTGCAAAAAGGAGCTGTTTGTATGCAGGGCTTGTTTGGTAGGAAAACAGCCCAGCAGGAACTCATCTGCACATTAGGCCACACCTCTGATGTCACTGTTGTTTCACACAGGGCTTTTTTGTAGACAAAGCCTAGCAGAAACTCATTTGCATATTAGGCCACACTTCCTGATGCCAAGCCAGCTGGAACTGTGTTCCTGTGCATTCTTGCTCAAAAAAAGCCCTGTGTTTGGGGAGGAGAGGGGAGCGCTGTTGAATTAGGCCCACAACAATGGGGGAAAGGACAGTGTTAACGCTTCCTCTCCACTCGCTATTTCTCTGAAGTTCCCCCTCTCCCAGCTGTTTTAACCCCTGGTAGGGGAAACAAAAGACATACCCATGTTGCGCCTGTCTTTTTTACTACAAAGGCTCCAGGTGGAGGAAGTGGGAAATGTAGAAGGGAAAAATGTTTACCACCTCTTCCCCAGCCTGGTAGTCCTAGTTCATCAACCCCCGCACTGATTTTTCTAGTAAAAATACGGACCTAGGGAATTGGCCATAGATTCCCGGTATTACGTATGACTTGAACCTGGTCAGTTACAGAACTATTATCTCTCTTTGGGACACTTACTAGGAGCAATGGTTTCCCCATTGATAGGGTGTTGTTCCCAGATAAGAGCCCCATGGCACAGAGTGGTAAAGCAGCAGTACCGCAGTCCAAACTCGCTCACGACCTGAGTTTGATCCCAGTGGAAGCTGGGTTCAGGTAGCCGGCTCAAGGTTGACTCAGCCTTCCATCCTTCTGAGATCGGTAAAATGAGTACCCAACTTGCTGGGGGTAAAGGGTAGATAACTGGGAAAGGCAATGGCAAACCACCCCATAAAAAGTCTGCCAAGAAAATGTCGTGATGTGACATCACCTCATGGGTTGGTAAGGACTCAGTGCTTGCATAGCGGGGACTACCTTTACCTTTTTTACCTTCTTCCCAGATAAGGCTGCTAAATCTAGGTTGGGGAAATCTTGGAGATTTGGGGTTGGAACCTGGGAAGGGGGCTTTGGGGAGAGGATAAGAGGAGACCTCAGCAGGCTATAATTCCATAGAATCTGCCCTTCAAATCAGCCATTTTCTCCAGGGAAACTGATCTCTGTAGTCTAGAGATCAGTTGTAATTCTGGGAGCTCTCCTGATTTCACCTGGAGATTCACAACCTCGCTAGTCTGGAATCTCTTCCCTATCTCACCCCCCCCCCCTCAAAAAAAAAAAAAAAAAGCTCAGATAGCCTTATATCTGCCAAAGGGAGCTTTGATTCTTGGAAGCTTATACCCCCCAAATTTTGTTGGTTTCTAAGGTACGTCTGGACTTGAATCTAACTAGTCTGGCATGACTAAACCCTGCAGACAACTGTGAGCTGAAATATGGAGCAGGATCTTTAGAAGTGCAGGGACAAAAAGTGCCATTTGCTGTGCAAACAGAGGACAGCATCTCCTCCTATGTACAATTTATGCGTAACTATGTTTGACATCACATCCTTGCGAGGCTGAATCATTTCCTCTTTGTTTCCTGAGCTTGGGCGCCCATTCGCTTTCAAGCCCCTTCCAGCCACAATGAGGGGATCACGTCTGGTGGCAGTGAGTGTGGAAGGTGCAGTGGTCCTTATTCCCTCAACGTCCATCAATACCCATTATCATTGGAAAGATACGTTTATGTTGGCTAAGCTTAAAAAGATCCGGTTGTCTCGGGTGTGAGCAAACAACTCCGAGCGTCAGATCTTTATCTAAACTCCTTGAGCAAACTGAAACTTCTGAAAGGAGCAGTTGGCAGCCCTGATTAAGTTTCCGTTTCTGTGTTTTGAGTAGTCGGTAAATTCCATAGGTCACTAATTATAAAATAGGAATGTTGTAATGGTTTTCAGTAGGGATGATATTCCCAACCACTGAGTATCTCTGCCAGATCTGATCACAGCAAAATGAAATGAACCCAATTCTACATTTCCTGTTACTCAGAATGATGATAACCTATCTAGAGTCTCTTTTTTTAAGGAGAAAGATAACTTAAAGTGAACTAAACTAATTAATAAGGTGAAATAAAGATTCAAAGATGCATTTTCAGAACCAGCAGGGCTTTTTTTGAGCATCGGGGGGGGGGGGGGGTGGCCTAATATGCAAATGAGCTCCTGCTGACCTTTTTCTACAAAAAGCCCTATGTGAAACAATGGTGATAGCAGGGTGTGTGGCCTAATATGCAGATGAGTTCCTGCTGGCCTTTTCCTACAAAAAAAGCCCTGAGAACCAGTATATGAATGTAGCATTCATTTGTGGGGGGGGGGGGCACACACACTCTTCAAACCCCTTCCCAAACTGCAGAGAAAATATATATTCAAATATTTTGTAACGAAACACCATTGGGGAGTGGGAGAGAAAATTCTAAAACAGAACAGAACACCTGTGTACAGACATTGCAAGAAGCTATGATGAAACTGAATTGTGTGTGTGGGGGGGGGGGCGGTTTCTTATCCTTAAATTGGAAGTCACATTCATGTGGACTGCAAGATTTTGTTAGAACCAAGAGTCTTGGCTTTTAAGCATTAAGTGTACAGATTTGACATTTCTGGGGGGGGGATGCAAGGATTTCCACTAATGGAATGCAATTTTCTTGCCTCCTTCCTTCTGGGGAGCATTCAGGGTCGGCCCTAGGCAAGGCTAATGTCTGGCACTCCCCCCCCCCGATAACATCACTGAGTCACATGGGGGGCACCCCATTCGGCACCCCCAGAAGGCCAGTGCCCTAGGCAATCGCCTAGTTTGCCTAGTGGCAGGGCCAGTCCTGGGGGCATTTCAAGCTGCCGTGGGAGTTGGGCCAGAAAATTACGTTCTTAGAGAGGAAATCCTTATGCCAATGGAAATTTTAGTTTGGATCCAGCCTTAAGATTCTGGTCTTTACAGATAAGAAGAACATAAGAGAAGCCACGCTGGATCAGGCCAATGGCCCATCCAGACCAATACTCCGTGTCACACAGTGGCCAAAAAATTTATACACACACACACACACTGTGGCTAATAGCCACTGATGGACCTCTGCTCCATATTTTTATCTAACCCCCTCATGAAGCTGGCTATGCTTGTAGCTGCCACCACCTCCTGTGGCAGTGAATTCCACATGTTAATCACCCTTTGGGTGAAGAAGTACCTCCTTTTATCCATTCTAACCTGACTGCTCAGCAATTTCATCGAATGCCCACAAGTTCTTGTATTATGAGAAAGGGAGAAAAGTACTTCTTTCTCTACTTTCTCCATCCCATGCATCATCTTGTAAACCTCTATCATGTCACCCCGCAGTCGATGTTTCTCCAAGCTAAAGAGCCCCAAGCGTTTTAACCTTTCTTCATAGGGAAAGTGTTCCAAACCTTTAATCATTCTAGTTGCCCTTTTCTGCACTTTTTCCAATGCTATAATATCCTTTTTGAGGTGCGGTGACCAGAATTGCACACAGATGTGTAATACCAGAAAGTTCAAAAGCCCTGGGACAGAGTGGCCAGATCTGGATTGGGGAATTTTCCTGGGAACAGATCACTGTTGCCTGCAGACCAGGTGTAATTCTGGGAGATCTCCAGCAACCACCTGGCGACAAAGAAATAAAATCAGACTTTTTTTGTGGTTAAACCAATTTTATTTATTAACATAGCTCTGCATTTTCCAAGGGGGGGGGGAAATCAGACTTAAAACCCAAATTGAGCTCCTGTGACTTCTTAGATTCTGACCCTAAACTGCAAGTTGACAAAAATAACACCGTTGAAACTAGTGGTACATGCAGGGCTTTTTTTGAGCAGGAACACACAGGATCACAGTTCTGATTGGCTGGGCATCAGGGGGTGTGACCTAATATGCAAATGAGTCCCTGCTAGGCTTTTTCTACAAAAAAAGCCCTGGGTATATTTAAATAAATGTGTTAATTATCAGGGCATTAGCTGAACTCAGCAGTTTTCAAGAACTGGGTCAGATTCTCTTTGCTTGCAGTTAAAGCTGATAATTCAGGTGTGCTGCTATGTACATCACACACAGTTTCACGCAGGGATTAACATGAAACTCGTACGCAGGTCTTAGCTGCGTACAAAAATGCAATAAGAGTGCAAAGTATGTACACCATATGTCTCCAAGAGCCACATGTACGATCGTCACATTTTTTTTCTATGTGGGAACTGTGAAACATTTTTCTTTCCACACCACCTACACTTATTTCTCATAACCAGGGCTTTTTTTGAGGAGGAGCACACAGGAACTCAGGCTTGGCATCAGGGGGTGTGGCCTGATATGCAAACTAGTTCCTGATGGGCTTTTTCTTCAAAACAGCCCTGTGTGAAACAATGGTGATGTCAGGGGGTGTGGCCTGATATGCAAATGAGTTCCTGCTGGGCTTTTTTCACAAAAAAGCTCCGCTCATAGCCATATTGAGCATTTCCTCTGTGAGGCTCAAGGCAGATTCTGTGGGCTGTTTCTCAGGTTATTCTCACCACAAGTGCCCCACATTGGCATGAGAGTACAGGACAGCTTGGTATAGGTTTCACCCTCCCACTGTCGGGTGGGGAAGGAGATGGAGTGGCCCCAGGTTTGGAGGGGAGTGTTGGAAAGGATGCAGGCAGATCAGCTGGTGTTGTCTTTTTCAGTCACATGTTTATTCCTATCCCAGGCCTTCCCTTTGTGACTCAGCCCTGGCATACCCTGTTGCAACCCCTGGCATGCAAAGGGTTCACTGAGGCTCACATGTAGAAGAAGGGGGGGGGGGGAAACACACACACACACACAAAACCAAACCCACACACACGCTGTCCTAATCTGGGAGCGATCATGTTGGTTTGTTTAAACAAGCATATTGCCAGGGCGGTTTCATCTGAATCCAAGCAAGGGGTAACTGCTGCACGTCAGACGTTTTTGTGTTGCTTCCAGAAAGGACAGCGAGAGGGTATATTGGCAGATATCTCCGGGTTTGGCTGCAGAACTTCGAACCCAATCCCAAATGAAACAGTACTTTGGAAAGCCGTGAAAAGTGCGAAGAGGAGTTAAGACAAAATTACACAATTCCCTTGCGTAATTCTGTTCTATTCTTAAAAAACAAAACAAAAATAAAGCACGTTCAGTTCATCAAAGGTAGTCACATGTATGTTCACTTCAGAGTCCGATCAGCAGAAACTCATTTGAGTATTTAAAAAGTGTAGGGCACAGGGTAGCCAAACTGCAGCTCAGAAGCCACATGTGGCTCTTTCAAACATATTGGGTGGCTCTTGAAGTCCCCACTGCCCTGTCAGCTGGCATGAAGAAGGCATTTTTCTCTTTAAATTGCTTCGCCAAGCCAGCTGGTGTCTTGGAGAATGCATTAAAAGCTTCCTTCCTTCCTTCCTTCCTTCCTTCCTTCCTTCCTTCCTTCCTTCCTTCCTTCCTTCCTTCCTCCCTTCCTTCCTTCCTTCCTGTTTAGTGTAGTGGTTAAGTGTGCAGACTCTTATCTGTGAGAACTGGGTTTGATTCCCCACTCCTCCACCTGTAGCTGCTGGAATGGCCTTGGGTCAGCCATAGCTCTCTCAGCCCCACCTACCTCACAGGGTGTCTGTTGTGGGGGGCAGGGAAGGTAAAGGAGATTGTGACTGCTCAGAGACTCTGAGATTCAGAGTATAGGGCGGGATATAAATCCAATTTCCTCTTCTTCCTCCTCTTCTTCTTCTTCCTCTTCTTCCCCTCTCTCCCTCCCACCCACTCACCCACCCACCCATCAGTCTTGGGGCTCTCATACATCTGATGTTAATGTCTTGTGTGGCTCTCAAATATCTGACGCTTATTCTATGTGGCTCTTACGTTAAGCAAGTTTGGCCACCCCTTGTGTAGGGCATACTATAAACTGATGCAGTCATTTAGCAAACTTCTTCAGCAGCTCGTAATAACAAACCATCACAACTAGCAAGAGTTATTTTAAAACATCCTAACTCTTAAAAAATGCTGTAGGTCTCTTCAGAATACTAGGAAAAAGCCAAATTTGGCAGCATCTTAAAGATAGAATCATCGAGTTGGAAGGGACCTCCAGAGTCATCTGTTCCAAACCCCTGCACAATGCAAGAAATTCACAAATGCCTCTCTCCCACATCCCCGGTGACCCTTGTTCCATGCCCAGAAGATGGCAAAAAAATAAAAACCCTCCAGGATCCCTGGCAAAACTGGCCTGGAGAAAAATGGCTGCCTGGTGCCAAAGCAGCAAAGAGCATTTCCCTGGGCATGTACGAAAGACTTCACAAGAAGTAGGCACTGATGCAGCCCTCTTGGCCCTCCTTCTCCTGATCTGCCTAAGTTCGCAGAATCATCCATCAGAAGAATGGATATGTTATGTAAAGCCCTGCCTTCGATGTGCCAAGTAGATGCTCTAGTTAGAACGCAGCCATCCCAAATGCCACTTTTTGCTAGATGGAGGGCCAGAGAGGCTCCCTGTTCCCTGGCAGAGGCTCTGTTCCTTTTTCATGCTGGAGAGCACAAAAGTTGCAGGCCTTTTGTGGCATCCTTCTGCTGTGGAAAGCTCTATCGGCTGAATTGCTGCCTGTTGCATAGCTCTTTCAAGACTCAGAAAAGAAAGCAGCCTCATTAGCAAACGCCCTTGAGTTTGTCACGTTGCGTTTGTCACATAATTAAACAAGCGTGTCTTTGAGGGAGCTTGAAATCTGAGACCTCAGCCCTGCTTTGCGTGGGAACAGTTGCTCTTTCTCGGAGGACTGGGATTTTAAAAAAGACTTAAAATGAGTTAATTTTCCTCTATTGAATTGATGTTGGAAGAAGCAAGGAGTTTAAGAAGGACAGCCGCATGTCGGAGCTAGTCTCTGCAGGGATCCAAGCCAGGAGTGGGGGTGGAGGGGGGCTCTGTTTCAAGATCAGCCGCTCCCTGGTTTCCCTCTTGTAATCTGGAGACTCTGTTTAATCAGCACAAAGAAAGGCTTGTGGAGAAGAAGTGGGGAGGTGATGGGGGGTATTCAGATACAAACTAGGGATTCCACTTGTGGGCAGGGCTTTTTTTGTAGCAGGAACTCCTTTGCATATTAGGCCACACACCCCGATGTAGCCAGTCCTCCTGGAGCTTACAGTAGGCCCTGGAATAAGAGCCCTTGGAGGATTGGCTATATCAGGAGGGTGTGGCCTAATATGCAAAGGAGTTCCTGCTACAAAAAAGCCCAGCTTGAGGGCATCAACACAGTAGCCTACCTGAAACCAGGTGCTTGAGGTCCATAATTAATTAATGGGGAAGGGAGGTTTCTTACAAGAGAAAACACCACCAGCTCTTATAGCTTCCCGGAGGTTGGTCAGAACCAGTCCTCTGCTTCTTGCCTGCAGCAGTTCAAGCAGGTACATAAATAGATCTTCAGCCTTTAGCATCTGTACAGGCAATTAGTCAGCTCCAAGACTAACCTGTGCTGGGGCACACAAGTGGCCATGATAAAATTGCTAGCATGCTGAGAGAGAGAAATGAATTGAAAACATGATGTTTGGACCCCTAGAGGAGGCTAGGGTTGCCAATCCCCAGGTGGGGGCAGGGGATATCCCAGTTTGGAGACCCTCTCCCCGCTTCAGGGTTGTCAGAAAGCGGGGGAGGGGAGGGAAATGTCTTCTGGGAACTCTATTATTCCCTATGGAGATTTATTCCCATAGAAAATCATGGAGAATTGATCTGCGGGTATCTGGGGCTCTGGGGTGGCTGTTTTTTGGGGTAGAGGCACCAAATTTTCCGTATAGCATCTAGTGCCTCTCCCCAAAATACCCCCCAAGTTTCAAAGAGATTGGACCAGGGGGTCCAATTCTATGA
Source organism: Heteronotia binoei (assembly GCF_032191835.1). Lineage (NCBI taxonomy): Eukaryota > Metazoa > Chordata > Lepidosauria > Squamata > Gekkonidae > Heteronotia > Heteronotia binoei. The sequence goes on from NC_083241.1 coordinate 28,076,362, forward strand.
GCCCCAAAGGAAGGTGCCCCTATCCTTCATTATTTCCTATGGAAGGAAGGCATTGAAAAGGTGTGCGGTCCCTTTAAATGTGACGGCCAGAACTCCCTTTGGAGTTCAATTATGCTTGTCACAGCCTTGATCTTGGCTCACCCCTAATGTCTCCTGGCTCCACCCCCAGATATTTCTTGAATTGAAAGTCCCCAGATATTTCTTGAATTGGACTTGGCAACCCTAGAGGAGGCGGTCTGCTGCATCTCTTACTGAATTACTGTCCTGGTGGTGCAGTCCTTCCAGTCAGCCTCTGCTGGGAGTGGGGAGCAGCCACTCTGTGTTTGTGTTGGGTGTAGGACTGCCAAGCCCCCGGGCCGGGTGAGGGCTCTCCCACCCTGGACGTTCCCAACCTGCCGGCCCACATTGGGCTAGCGGGGGGGGACCTCCCCCAATGCCACTGGCACAATGACATAACCCAGAAGTGATGTAATCGTGCCGGCGACACCGCACGCCGGCTGCTCTAGGCGTTTCCGGGAAAACTCTATGGTTGGCCACCCGAGTTGGGTGTGACTGGAGCATCCAGTTGCTCCCCATGAAGAGAAAGACCGCACAATTAGCTGTCCTCAGAGGAGGCTAGGAAGCCTCTGAATAACTGTCTGCTTCCTCCCACTGTTGTGCTTTAATGCAGCAGTCACCTTGGTCATGACTTGGTCATGGAGATTACTCTTCGCAGTTCTTTATTAGAATATTCATTGATGTTGAGGATGCTTATGTATGACTGACTGCTCATCTTTTGGAAGCTAACTGGTGGTCAACAAAAATAGAACCTCCGTGCCCTTAGTAAGCTAAAATACTTGTATTGCAACACTGGAAAGATAAAAGCCCGCCTCTGATAAATCAGTGGATGGAAGACCTTAGAACTCTTATCGGTATTTGGACACACGGCCTATAGACGGCAATTGCATGTGGACTTATTTTGATATTTGGAAACCATTTACAAAAACTTGTGTATAGATCTGCCACTGCTGTTGTTATGTTTTTGTCTTTACTTTCTGTATTTTTTTTCTTTTAAAAATCTTATTTAGTTGCTGGATTTTGAGCGTTCCCCCCCCTTTTGGTGTAGTGGTTAAGTGTGTGGACTCTTATCTAGGAGAACCGGGTTTGATTCCCCACTCCTCCACTTGCACCTGCTGGAATGCCCTTGGGTCAGCCATAGCTCTGGTAGAGGTTGTCCTTGAAAGGGCAGCTGCTGTGAGAGCCCTCTCCAGCCCCACCCACCTCACGGGGTGTCTGTTGTGGGGGGAGGAAGGTAAAGGAGATTGTGAGCCGCTCTGAGACTCTTCGGCGTGGAGGGCGGGATATAAATCCAATATCTTCTACTTTTTAAAAGGAAGAAAGAAAAACATGGTTGTGATGGGGAACCAGGCCTTTTTAGTGATGGCCCCATAACTTTGGAATTCCTCCCTTACAGATGTATACCAAATTGGTACAATTGTTCTCTTTAGCAAAGTTGTCAAGCCACAGGCTGCTTGGGATCACTATTTAAATAGCTCCCCCCTCCCTGCCCCACCCCGCTTCCCTGGAATCTTTATGGAACATTAATGTTTTATCCTTTACGTTTTAATGTGGCTTTAGCACGCTGTGCATTGCTTGGAGGGCAGCAATAGAAAAGTGGGTTACAAATGGTTAAATAATAAACAAGTCAATAAATAACCAGAACATTTTTTTTTTTACTACCAAGCAAACCACATTCATTTGCCTCTGGAAGACTGTGATCTCAGCCCCACCCATTTCTTCAAGTAACATCTTAATAGCAATTCATTTCGTGAGCTCCTTGTTTGCATCTCTTCCAGCCTGATTCATCAGCTAAAGCACACAAAATGTTCCCCCATATATCCCTTTATTCTTGTGCCTGCAATTCCTCTTGCATATCAGCTTCTGTGCTTTGGGTTGCTATTGAAGGAATAGCAGCCGGCTTGGTATAAAAATGGTGGCAACCCTGGTTGGGGTTGCCACCGGAACTGGGATATGGGAGAAGGAAGTTTGGGGCCCTGGTTAATAGGCTTAGCAGCTGCCTCCTCCTCATAGGCTGTAGCTTCACATTGGAAGTATACGGTGCCATTTTAAATGGGGGACCTACAGCCACAACTTGAGTACATTTTTATAAAGGTGTTAAACTAAAGTGTAATGGAGCAGCGTAGGAGGTCGCTCTATAAGGGAACTTAGCTCTGTGCCCCATGATGGTTTCATGTCCCTAAATGACCCCAGAAGCATTGCCAATCCCCAGGCGGGGCAGGGGATCCCCTGGTTTGGAGACATAGCACCCCCCCACACACACCTTTGGGGATCATTTCAGATCATGGAAACTAACTAGGTAATGTCCTATAAGCCTTAAAGGTCCAACTAAGTGTGATTGGTAAGGGAGCCAAGCCTAGATTCCTGACTAGGTTGCCAGCCTCCAGGTGAGACCTGGAGATTTCCCAGAATTACACCTGCTCTCTGGGCTACAGAGATCAGTTCCCTTGGATTAAATGGCTGCTTTGGAAGGTGGGGATTGTGGTATTATACCCCACTGAGGTCCTTCCCCTCCTCAAACTTCGCCCTCCACAGGTTCCACCCCCAAATTTCCAGGAATTTCCCAACCCAGAGCTGACAACCTTTAAAAAAACCCCAATAGCAGCTATTGGGGGGGGGGGATATAGATTGTGGCTGCAGTCTACGGGAGAAGGGTCTAACCCTTCCGCCTCTGCTAGTTCCCCAGTTTAACCCCCCCCCCCCCCCACAACACTATCTGTTTATCCTGATGAAGATAACATACAGTTGCCCCTGTGTGATTTTCCCCTGCAGAGGAAATTACAGCTTGGGGAGAAACAATTACGAAGATGGCAGTGCCGGATTAAACGCTGTGGAGGCAGTCAAAATCCTGGGGGCCCTTGCCAATTATCTCAGAGTTGGAGCGCCTCCCCTGCCACCCATGGGTCCCATGGCAGCCTGCAGGCACCTTCTCAAAAGCCCCTTTGAGAAAGCTGCGGGAGAGAAACAGAGTAGGCTTGCCAGTCCCCAGGTCCCAGCAGGGGTCCTCCCGCTTTCCCAGGCTCCTTCCCCCCTCAAGTCAGCTGGCCGGCAGGGGGAAGCCCCGCCCACACAGCCATCATGTGGCTTTCCCCCTCCGGAGGCTTCAGTCTCTACTTGCGAAAGCCTTCCTCTTTGGATGGTGTGTCTGCGTCTTTAAGGCTGAAGGGGAGGAGGCAGAACAACATGGCTGTGAAAGGAGCCCAGACCCTCGGTTTGTTGCACAATCCTTGCACAGGTCCTTTGCATCGTGTGAAGGTAAACTTGAACCTTTGCTTGCCCTGTGTTACTGTGAAAAACTTGAAAGGTCAGCAACTCATGAGTAGAGGTGCCAATCCCATGTGGCGGCAGGGGATCCTTGGTTTGAAGGCCCTCCGGAGCTTCAGGGTCATCAGAAATGGGGGGAGGGAAATGTCTGCTGGACCATAGGGTATAATGGAGAATTAATCCCGGGGTATCTGAGGCTCTGGAGGGGTGGTTTTTTGAGGTGAAGGTACCAAATTTTCAGCATAGCATCTGATGAGTCTCCCCAAAATGCTCTCCAAGTTTCAAAAAGATTGGACCAGGGGGTCCAATTTTATGAGCCCCAAAAGAAGGTGCCCCTATCCTTCACTATTTCTAATGTAAGGAAGGCATCAAAAAGGTATGTGGTCCCCTTAAATGTGATGGCCAGAACTTCCTTTGGAGTTCAATTCTGCTTGTCACAACTTTGCTTATGGTCCCCAGATATTTCTTGAATTGGACTTGGCAACCCTAAAACAGAGAGAGAGAAACTTGGTGATGACGCCAGCAGCAGCCGCACCAGGCAAGTCAGGCAAAGAGTGGCTCCATTGCTGGCTGTGCTGGGAGGGCTGCAAGTAGGGGGGGAACTGGCCCGGGGCCCCTAAAGGCATGGCGGCCCATTGGCCAGTGCCTAGTTGGCCTAATTGTTAATCCAGCCCTGGAAGATGGCACAGAACGGAAAGCTTTTACCTCTTCCACAGCTCTGCATCTGCCTGATCCAAGTTCCCTCCCAACAGCTGCTTTCAGATTTTTTAAAAAAAAATTATGGGCAATCCAATTACCAAGGATCTCATTGATGCCCAAAATCTAGCAAGGACAGCAAGATCAAGAGCCTTTCCGTAAACGAACTGATCCAGGCCAAAACTCCTTTACCTTAACAGCAGTGATGAGGGGGGGGAGGGGAGACTGCAGCCTATTTTAACCTCTGCATCACAGGCTCTACTTGCCGAAATCCCTCCTTGAGCACACACAAGAGCTCTGCCCTCCTTTTGCTTCTGCTGCCCCCTCCGCCAGACATTTTGGTGCTTTTCTCCCAGAGATTGACTGTTGCAAGCACCTGAGAAAGTCACGTTGCAGTGAATGGCGTCATGTGCTAGAGACAGTGCTTTGAGCCACTCTGTGGCTGGCAAGCGAAAGGGAGCACAATGAAATGTGATGCCCTATGTCACACTCTGGCCACCGACTCTGGGGATTTATTGCTCCCTTTAATGAAGCCAGCAAGCGGCCGCCTGTGAATAATGGGCATTTACAGTAAAGGCCGGCTTTGGATGGTACAAGGATTGGACCTAGAATCCGTTAATGCATATGAGGGCCGGCAGCATGGAATTGTTATGCTCAGTTAAGCCTGGAGAGCCGTTCTTCCACGCTGTATTAGGCAGATGGGGGTTTGCAATGTCAAAATGAAGAGAATCCTCAATACCCATGAGCGGGGGTTGTTTTGCAGAAGAATAGGTGGTGGAGCTCATAACTCATTAGCATATGCCAACCCCCACCAGCCAAAAGCTACTCTACACAAGAAAGGAGAGTCCTGGGCATGTGAGGCCTGCTTGGGCTGGCTACAGATCTGGCCAGCTCAAGCAGGCCTCACTTCCCTGGGGCTCTCCTTGGCCACACAGACCCCCCACAGTCAAAAGGCCAGCAAGCCACCTGCCGCCCAAAATCATATAAGTGGAGAAAGGGTGGCATGGGCTTCTTCGGGGATTAATGAGGGTGTGACAAAGCTGGTGACTGGCTGGCTGGCTGGCTGCTCTCCTAATCTAGAGATTGTTATGCAGCTGCACCTATCCAATGGACAGGGTAGGTGTGGAGGAAGAGGGGGAACCCTCAGAAAGGTTCAGGAGCTGCGCATGAGGATTTCCCCTTCCCCTACACAAGACCTTATACCTTGAATAAACCTTATACCTTGAAAGGGGCTACCAGACTCAACCTTTGAAATGGTTTCCCTATGGTTTGGGTTAGGGTTGCCAACAATGGGATAGGACATTCCTGGAGATTTTTTTTTGAGGGGGTGGAAACTGGGGAGGGAAGGGACCTCAGCAGGGTATAATGCCATACAGCGGGGGTGGTCAGACTTGTTTCATGTAAGAGCCACAAGGAATTTACATCAGAAGTTGAAGGAAGGGAGGGAGGGGAGGTGGGAAGAAAGCAACTTTAACTTTAAATGCATTCTCCAAACTGCCAGCTGGTTTGGCTTGGGGAAGTGATTTAAAGAGAGAAATGCCTTCTCCAAGGTGGCCAATGGGGTGGTGGGGGCTTTGAGAGCCACACAATAATGTGTGAAAGAGCCACATGTGGCTTCTGAGCCACTGGCCACCTCTGCCTTCGAAAGCAACCATTGTCTCCAGGGAAACCGATACTTTATTCTGGAGGTCAGTTGTAATTCTGCGAAATCTCCAGGACCCACGTGAAAGTTGACAACCGTAGTTTGGGTGCCAAGTCAAACCATCTTCAATTTTTCTTAGCGTTATTGTCTTTTCCAGTGAATCTTGTCTTCTGATGATGTGACCAAGTACAAGAGTCTCAGTTTAGTCATTTTAACTTCTCGGGAGAGTTCAGGCTTGATTTGCTCTAGAACCCAGGTATTTGTCTTGTTGCCGGTCCACAAAATCCATAAAACTCTCATCCAACACCACATTTTCAAATGAATCAACTTTCTTCTTTTCTTCATTGTTCAGCTTTCACATCCATACAGCATAAGGCACCATAATGCAGTGTAATACCATAATATTGCGTGGGGACAACAGTGGGAGGGCTTCTAGTGTCTTGTGAACCTCCTAATGGCACCTGGGCTTTTTGGCCACTGTGTGACACAGAGTGTTGGACAGGATGGGCCACTGGCCTGATCCAACATGGCTTCTCTTATGTTCTTATGTTTTAAAGCCATCCCACAAAGTTTGAAAATAATGGTTAGGCTTAAGTATTTGCCATTTCTAGCTCATTTAGTCATGCAAAATTATACTAATCTGCTTTCAAGTTATGTATTAAAATTTACGTCCTGGAAACAATGAATGCAGGGAGTGGTAATTGGCTAATGCCATTGATTGATTAGCATGTTCTTGAGCAAGACGTTTTCTCCTCCCATTTTGTGAACTGCGTCATCTTTAAATTGAAACACAGTTTGTAAATGGGAAGCATCTTCTGTAACAGTCCTAATTGATCGTATCTACAGCAATTTCTAGTTAAAGTCATTCCTCAGGAAACGTTCCTGTTTGTCAACCAGCCCTTAACCACCTACAGTGAGGACAGCAGCGTTCCTGGGAGCCAGGGTAGGGGGACAATCTCTTTTAACAAAGTAAAGGAATTTTATACTGTTCCAAGAAATAAATAAATGGGGAGTTCTATAGGGTTGTCAATCCCCAGGTGGGCGCAGGGGATCCCCGGTTTAGAGGCCCTCCCCCAACTTCAGGGTTATCAAAAAGGGGGAAGGGATGAAACTGTCTGCTGGGACAGTTTCCTGTAGACAGATTTCCATAGGGTATAATGGATACTTATTCTGTGGGTATCTGAGGGGGGGGGGCTGTGTTTTGAGGTAGAGGCATTAAATTTTCAGCATAACATCCAGTGCCTCTCTTCAACATACTCCCCAAGATTCAAAAAGATTGGACCAGGGGATCCAATTCTATGAGCCCCCAAAGAAGGTGCCCCTATCCTTCATTATTTCCAATTAAGGGAAGGCATTTAAACGGTGTGCGGTCCCTTTAAATGTGATGGCCAGAACTCCCTTTGAAGTTCAATCGTGCTTGTCACACCCTTGCTCCAGGCTCCACCCCCAAAGTCTCCTGGTTCTACCCCCAAAGTCTTCAGACCTGGCAACCCTTGAGTTCGACCACAAGACAACAGGGCATATATTTTCTGCGTCATACTCTGCAGAAGACAATATTGCCTTGATTGTGTTAATGGAAGCCATTTCTTTTGCATCGTTTCTGATGGGCAAACAGATGCTGCAGTTCTGGGCACATGATTTTTTAAAGAGTTTTCTCTTTACCAAAAGTGCTGATGTTTAGTTCTGCTTATGATAAACTGAGGTCCTTTGCCAGAGGTGACAGCAAAGTTCTGCTGCAGCTGAGCCATTTAATAGACACACAGCTTGTGTGGATGACATAAAAGCCGTTTTCACAAGTGACACACAAAATCGCAGTTTTGCAAGGAAAATATACATTGGCTAGAAAGCGCAATGTAAAAAATAAGGTTAATATGGCCCCCTTTTGGCTTTGTACCTTGCTTTCTCGCAACTTATTTATTCACAAATTAATCATTTTGGATTAAAAGTGATGTTTAGCATAACTTGCTTCTTCTGTCCTCTGGAGCAAAGAGCCCATACAGAACAGCAGTAGGTAGCTTCATTAGTCCATGGCAGTGAATAATTAAAATAGGAAGAGCTGGAGCTATTTTTTTTTAAAAGAAAAAATTGCAAAGAGTCCTTATATAGCCCCAGTCTGGGCAAATCATAATAGAATCATGACCTGGATATTCTATACCTGGAGAGCCAGTTTGGAGTAGTGATTAAGTGTGCAGACACTTATCTGGGAGAACCGGGTGTTAGCTCTGTCGGAGCTGTTCTCTCAAGAGCAGTTTCTGTCAGCACTCTCAGCCTCATCTACCTCACAGGGTGTGGGTTGTGGGGAAGGGAAGGGAAAGGAGATTGTAATCAGCTCTGAGAGAAGGGTGGGGTATAAATCCAATCTCTCCCTCCTCCACAAAGTGGGCAACAGATAGATTCATTAGTTTATTACGTTCTTATCCCACCCTTCCCTCTAAGGCAGTGGCTCCCAACCTTTTTGGCACCAGGGACCAGTTTTGTGGAAAACACTTTTTCCACGGACCGGTGTGGGGGGGCATCGCTGGAGTTTTTGCTGCCCCAGGCTGCCCCCCCACCCATGCCCCATTCCTGCCCCTCATGGGGGTCTTTAAGGGGGAAAGACTGGGGCTGTTTCTGCCACCTCCCTGCTAGGTGGCCAGGCAGCAGAAGGCCAATCTGCCTCCCCTTCCCATTTAAAGACCCCCGCCCATCAGCTGATTGGCGGGGACCTGTAAATGAGGGGTAGGCTAAGGTTGCAGCCCCGGGGCCTCTTTCACCCACCCAGGACCTGGGGGGGCAAAAGGGGTGACAGTGCTGCTTTGCCTCACACCAAGGCTGCTTCCCTGCCTTGGAGCTAGGCCGTGCTGCCTCTTTCATCCGCCCGGGTCCCAGCTGGGGGCGGCACGGTGCCTCTGCCTCGCTCCACGGCCCGGTTGCTAGCAGGCCACAGATCGGTGGTTGCGGACTCCTGCTCTAAGGAGTCATGTGTATGTGTATGGTGACCCCCTCCCTAGTTTTAGCTTCAGAGTGACCTTGTGATGTAGGCACACCTTGATTTAGAGACTATCCTTCGTGCACAGGAGGGGTGTTATTCATGCTGGATTGCTATTCTGCTTGAGCATTTTCTTTCTGGTATAATGTATGGGGGCAGCAGCGCAATATGGGTGGGCAGTAGGGTTGCCAAGTCCAATTAAAAAAAAATCTGGGGACTTTGGGGGTGGAGCCAGGAGATTTTGGGGGTGGAGCCAGGAGACATTGGGGGTGGAGCCAAGAACAAGGATGTGACAAGCATAATTGAACTTCAAGGGAGTTCTGGCCATCACATTTAAAGGGACAGCACACCTTTTAAAATTCCTTTCTTCCATAGGAAATAATGAAGTATAGGGGCACCATCTTTTGGGGCTCATAGAATTGGACCCTCTGGTCCAATCGTTTTGAAACTTGGGGGGTATTTTGGGGAGAGGCACTAGATGTTATACTAAAAATTTGGTGCCTCTACCTCAAAAAATAGCCCCCCCCCAGAGCCCCCAATACCAACGGATGAATTCCCTATTATTCCCTATGGGAATCGTTCTCCATAGGGAATAATAGAATGCCCAGTAGACATTTCCCTCCCCCCCCCCACGCTTTCTAAAAGGGGGGAGGGCCTCCAAACCAGGGAATCCCCTGCCCCCTCCCTCACACACACACACACACACACACACTTACCAGATCTTCTTCCGGAGAACTCTTGCTGTGAAAGTGAAAGCAAAAGAAAAGGCGGGGCTGTTCTCCCAAGCCCTTCCTGCTCCCTGCCCAGCCTTAAAGCGGCAGACATTTTACAAACGGCTCAGGAGCTCTATAATGAAGCCTACAGGTATGTTCTCCCCCCCCTCCACCCCCCACCCCCCGCTTCTCACTTCTTGAAGACCGGGAGATGAGGCTGCAAACCCAGTGGACTCCCGCCAGAGCGGGAGGGTTGGGAAGGCTAGTGGGCAGTGTCTTACATATGGTCCAGAGATTTTGTTTCATCTCAGAGGTTCATATAGTTCAAAGGCCTGCCGTCTTAACTACAGGCCTGCAGTCAGATATTTGGTTGAGGCAACATCAGGGGAAGGCCTTGGCCTTTCTGCTCTGTTGTTGGCCACCCACAATAACTGGTTGGCCATTGTGTGAGACAAAATGCTAGACTAGATGGCCCACTGGTCTCATCCAATTAGGGTTGCCTGGGCTGATTCAAGAAATACCTGGATATTTTGGGAGTGGAGCCAGGAGCAAGGGTGTGACAAGCACGACTGAAGGGAGTTCTGGCCATCACATTTAAAGGGACTGTGTTCCTTTTAACTTCTGCAGTCCTAAGCTCTGTTCACAACCTGAGTTTGATCCCCGGTGGAAGCTGGGTTTTCAGGTAGCCGACTCGAGGTTGACTCAGCCTTCCATCTTTCCAAGTTCAGTAAAATGAGTACCCAGCTTGCTGTGGGGGAAAGTGTAGCTAACCGGGGAAGGCAATGGCAAACCACCTCATAAAAAGTCTTCCGTGAAAATGTTGTGAAAGCAACGTCACCCCAGAGTAGGAAACAACTGGTGCTTGCACAGGGGACCTTTCCTTTCCCTCCATTTGGAATAATGAAGGATAGGGGCACCTTCTTTTGGGGCTCATGGAATTGGACCCTGAGATCCAATCTTTTTGAAACTTGGGATGTATTTTGAGGAGAAGCACCTGATGCTATGCTGAAAATTTGGTGCCTTTAACTCAAAAAACAGCCCCCCAGAGCCCCAGATACCCACCGACCAATTCTCCATTGTACTCTATGGGAATTAGTCTCCACTCCACTCTACTCCCCCCACCCCTTTCTGATAACCCTGAAGCAGGGAGAGGGCCTTCAAACCAGGGGATCCCCTGTCCCCAACTAGGGGTTGGCAACTCTAGATCCAATGAGGCACTTCTTTCTTATTTATAAATTTCAGCCTTCCTCGCCTCTCTGGCTCCTGACACTTAGACTTACTATTTTTCCTCTTCCCAAATAAAAGCTTCAAATTCTGGGAGGGGCCTTGATGCATTTCTAGAGGGCATTGCCCCACGTGCCCCTGTTGCTGCAGGATCTGTTTGAATGCCTTGAGGAATCAGAAACAGCTCGCCTCAAAATTTTGCAAATATCCTGAATCACGGCCATTTTCGAGTTACAATAAGGTAAAGTGTGTCGTCGAGTGGCAGCTAACTCCTGGTGTCTGTATGAAGTTCTACCTCATGGTATTTTCAAAGTAAGAGGCGATAGCAACCTTGGGCTTCCTTGGTGGTCTCCCAAATACTAACCAGGGCTGACCCACGAGCTTCCGAGCTGTGATGATGAGATCAGGCTAGGTTGGGCAAACTGTAGAGCTACCAACTTTTATTTCATTTTGTTGCCTTGGCTTTTGTGCTTTTAACAGTAGCCTGACATGCCGTTTTAATGCAAGTGTGCAAAAAAAGGGGGGGAGGCTTAAACTCGTTATTTGAACTATCATAAGAACATAAGAGAAGCCATGTTGGATCAGGCCAATGGCCCATCCAGTCCAACACACTGTGTCACACAATGGCCAAAAAACCCCAGGCTCCATCAGGAGGTCTTTCAGTGGGGCCAGGACACTAGAAGCCCTCCCGCTGTGGCCCCCCAAGCACCAAGAATACAGAGCATCACTGCCCCAAACAGAGTTCCAACAATACGCTGTGACTAATAGGCACTGATGGACCTCTGCTCCATATGTTTATCCATTCCCCTCTTGAAGCTGCCTGTGCTTGCATGGATGGTGTTTTATCTGTTATTCAGGAGTCCTGGGGAACATAGCAACAAATACAATGAGTGCCAGCACGAAAGCTGGCAGCATAGTCACTGACCAATAAATCATTAGCCAGTCGCATGAGCCAAGAGACCCTCAGTTGAATCCCGGCCAAATTCTGCTTATTAATCAGGGTTATGCAACGATTGTTGATTTTCTGTAGCGGGGATGCTGGGGTGTGCGGCTCTGTGCAACAGCACTGGAACTAACAGTAATCGATGAAAGTGTTAGTGTATGTTTAGCAACAGCTCTTACATCTCAACTGCTGAGCTTTTTTGCTCCACCCAGCACCCAAGTGATTATTATCTGAACTTCGGTGTCCTTAATCCGATCTTAATCAAGGTGCGGTGAGGAATCCTTTGTTCATAGTTTCGCTAGTAAAGGGGAAGAAACCAGTTCATGCTCGATTTGTGTATCGCATAAGACTTATTTTATCATCAATCCTCCATCTGTCCCTGTTGTCCTCATACCACCCAAGCATGTGAGTTCCACACCTGGGATGCTTTTCCAGATCTGAGATGTGTCACCTTTGTTATGGAGCTCCGAGAGGGGACAGGAGAGAGGCAATGCAGTGTAAAGGTTATTGTGCTGGATGAAGAACAGGAAGAGCCAGGCACAGATCTCCACCCTGCCATGCAGTTTTCTGGGAGACCCTGGGACCGTCAATCTGTTTTAGCCTAATCCAGGGATAGCCAGACTTGCTTAACATGAGAGCCACATAGAATAAACATCAGATGTATGAGAGCTGCAAGTCGTGAACAAATATTACACACGTGTCTGTATTAAAACTCTCGATACTTCCTTTGCACAGAAAGAGAAAATACATATATATGCACTTTCCAACATGACCATGCTAGAAGAAGACTTTTTAAAAAGCAAAAGCTGGGAATAACAGCCTCCATAAGACCAGCAAAGAGAAAGGTTAGGGGATTATTTTTTGGCACCGGTGAAAGAAGGAAACACACATGTACCATATAAATCACTGAGCTCTGTATGCATCATTATGCATCTCTCTTTGCCTTGACACCAAGGTTAGTCAATACAGCTCCTACACAAGCTATGTAACTAACTATGTACAAAAGCTTCTTTAATTCTGTTCCTCCTTCCAGTGGCTCCCTCATCTCTTGTGCTCTCTTTCCCTTCTCTAGGTCTCTGGGCAACCTCTATGTGGACAAGAGCTTGCAAGCCAGCCTATTTCCCCCTCCTTCTCCACCTTATACATGGTAAAAATAGTCACCTACCTATGGGTCAGTGCTCAGAAGCTGACTGAGGTCCTGATGCTAAACACACTTACTTAAGAGTAATCCTGTATTAAGTTCCTCCTCAACCTTTGGGAGCCACACAATATGTGTGAAAGAGCCTTATATGGCTCCTGAGCCACAGTTTGGCCACTCCTGGCCTAACCTAACAGGGATTGTTGTGAGGATGAATGGAGAGTAATGTAGACAGCACCTAGGAGGGAAGATGGGATGATAATAATCAGGGGTGGAATTCTAGCAGGAACTCCTGTGCATATTAGGCCGCACCTCCATGATGTAGCCAATCCTCCAAGAGCTTACAAAAAAAGAGCCTTGTAAGATCTTGGAGGATTGGCTACATCAGGGAGGTATGGCCGAATATGCAAAGGAGCTCCTGCTAGAATTCCACCACTGATAATAATGATCATGGTATGGCCTTTTGTGTAGAATAGCCAGGAGATCCTAAGAGTGTATGGCAGCCAGATATTCTAGCTCTTTTAGTGTTATGCACCACTAGGTGGCAAGCTAGATTGGTTTTTTTAGGCAAGATATGTTTCAGAGATGGTTTGCCATTGCCTGCCCCTGCATCACAACCCTGATATTCCTTGGAGATCACTCTTCCAAATACTAGCAAAAGCTGACCCTGCTTAGCTTCCAAGATCTGACAAGATCCAGCTAGCCTGGGCTATCCAGGTCAGGGTAAAGGTGGGATTAAAACATGCGACAGATGAAAGTCCCTGACCAGGATAGCCAAGGCTAGCCTGATTCTCTGGGTTGTGCTGCCTTTACTGCATCAGATCACTGGGCTATGATAGTATTGTCCAGGGGTTTTTTTGTAGCAGGAACTCCTTTGCATATTAGGCCACACATCCTTGATGTAGCCAATTCTCCTGGAGCTTACAAGGCACTTAGTACAGGGCCTACTGTAAGCTCTTGGAGGATTGGCTGCATCAGAGGGGTGTGGCCTAACATGCAAAGGAGTTCTTGCTACAAAAAAAGCCCTGGTATTGTCCGCCCTGACTGATAGCAACTGTCCAAGGTTGGGGTGTTTCACATCACCCATTTACCTTTTAACTGGAGATGCTGGAGATTGAACCTTAGACTTTCTGTATGCCAAGCAGACGCTCTACCACTGAGCCACACTACCCCTCTGATCCCCATCTATCTATCAATTCCAGCAGTCCTCAGCCTTTTTTGGTATGCTCAAGCCCAAGTAGGTATTGCAATCCACTTTTTAAAAACCAAGCCCGCACAAATTAATAAACCTGCAAATGCCTGGAATCTACTTTCACAGACTTTGTGACCCACATTTAGGTCAGGACCCGCAGGCTGGAAAATGCCGATTTAGCAGTCCTCGCATTTAGAAAGCAGTCCAAAGGTCTTTCTTTTCAAAAAGAAGGGTTAAGTTTTGCCAGACAGACAAAGTTAATTGTGAGATTCTCTGGGATGTGCTGCCTGAGACCAGAATGTGGAGTGAGTATAAATTCTAGATATATATCATTCCCAAAAGAATACTTGGTGGGTATTCTATTCATTTATAAGTGGATTCTGCTCAAAATCCATCAGTCAAACACAGCCAAACTCTGACTTTTATAACTCAAGGTTGTTTCACCTGCTGAGACCCGGAACTGTTTTTCCTAGGCGTTCCAAAACTTACCAAGCCTTAAAACAATCTTTACAACAGCCACCATATTTCCTGAGAAATGACGTGTCTCTTAAGGAAAACAGAGCTTTGGAAAAATACTCAACAGAATGAAATCAATGGATTATGTCATCTCCTGCAATTGTTCATACACATCATGACTTCAACATTTTCTTTCCTTCCCAGTAATGATTCAGAAAATTATTTTTAAAATGGTTTTGGCATTTCAGTTGGGGAGAAACCTAGGATTGCCAAGTCTCAGTTGGGAAATACCTGGAAATTTGTGGGGGGGGTGCAGAGTTTGGGGAGAGGAGGGGCTTCATCAGAGTATAAAACCATAGAGTCGCCCACCTTCAAAGCAGCCAGTTTCTCCAGAGAACTGATGTCTGTGGTCTACAGATCAGTTGCAATACTGGAAGATCTCCAGGCCCCACCTGGAGGTTGGCATCCATATGTAAACTCAACGGGCAGCACATCTGAGCTGAAGCAGGACTACCATAACAAAGTTCTCTCTGTTGCCACCACCACCATCACTCCAAGCCAGCCCAAGGATCACAGGCTTAGTATTGCCAGATCTTGGCTGGGAAATTCCTGAAGATGTTGGGGGTGGAGCCTGGGGAGAATGGAATTTGAGGAGGGACCACAGCAGGGTATAATGCCATAGAGCCCACCCTCCAGAGCAGCCATTTTCTCCAGGGCAGGGGTGGCCAAGCTGGCTCAGGAGCCACATGCAGCCCTTTCACACATATTGTGTGACTCCCAGAGGTTGAAGAGGAGCTCTGGAATGAAGCAGGAATCAAGTTCGCACCTTTAAGACCAACCAAGTTTTATTCAGAACGTAAGCTTTCGTGTGCTCTCTAAGCACACTTCATCAGACAAGGGGATCAGGTATTGTGGGCTGAAATACAAGCAGTTTGTTAAGTATGCAGACTGATCACATTGCAAACCAGTGTGGCTTGGCCATTTGGTCTGGATTTGGTCTTTTATGGCTATCCAGACCAAATGGCCAAGCCACACTGGTTTACCATGTGATAAAGCAATTTCAGCCCACAATACCTGATCCCCCTCGTCTGATGAAGTGAAAGCTTACGTTCTGAATAAAACTTGGTTGGTCTTAAAGGTGATACTTGACTCCTGCTTTGTTCAACTACTTCAGACCAGCACAACTGCCCACTTGGATCTATCTAAGAGAACAGTTCCTGGTCATCTGGTGATCAATTGTAATCATGGGAGATCTCTAAGTGCCACCTGGAGGTCAGCAGTCCTAAACTGCCCAGTTTCTTGAGCTGCAAAGTGCCCGTAATTCTGTGCTCCTATTTCCCTTTATTCCCCTGCCCCTATTTCCCTTGTTTTGAAGAGTGGCAATATCTCTTCTGTTGTGCCCCCATTAACTATTCATTCTAGGCCCTGCAATTCCCTTTTGAAACTTGAGCAATTTTCCTTCTAGGCTTGAACAAGTTACAGCCTGGGAGGATTTGCCCCCCGTTCATTCCTGATTCAGCACTGACTCCCCACTGTAACAACTCTGCAAACCAAGTTGAGTTGGCAGATTTTTGCAGAAGATGTCTGGCTTCAACCTGAACAGAATACAGATCGGTGCATTGCGGCTCCTGTTTCTCTGCAGGGGAGTTTGTAGCTTTCTTTAAAAAAAAAAAAAAAGTCCTAAATTGCTTCCGTTAACAAACTAAAACGGCAGGGTTCTTCCAAACATGTCACTGTGTGCCCATTTATAATGCCAGCTTTACGTAAACCGAACGGCCCGTTTGCTATCCTCTACAGCATGCTTCTGGAGAGTGATGAAGGCATGGGAAAAAGAGAGATAAATGTTTTTGTTTGCACCTTCATGTCCGTCTTTTATTTATTTACTTCACTTGCACTCTGCCTTTCTCCTCAGTCAGGAACCAAAGCAGTCGCATTGTTCTCCTCTCCTCCATTTTTATCCCCACAACAACCCCATAAACAGGGTTGCCAGCAATACCCCCTCTGTGGAGTCTTGTGAACAAAAATTCTACTTTGGGAGCTACTGGCATGAAAGTTGTGAGCTACTGCATGAAGTAGTTTGCTTTAGGGCAGGGGTGGCCAATGGTAGCTCTCCAGATGTTTTTTGCCTACAACTCCCATCAGCCATTGGCCATGCTGGCTGGGGCTGATGGGGGTTGTAGGTAAAAAAGCATCTCAATCAATCCATCAACATTTTATTTATATCCCGCCCTTCCCGCCGAAGCAGGCTCAGGGCGGCTAACAACATCAAATACAGTAAATTATATAATAAATATTTTAAAACAGCAGCTAATTTTAAACAGTCTAATTTAAAATTTCTAAAATTAACATTCTGGTGCTATTTCAGCATGATGGTGAAAATCGCTTAGGCGAGTCCCTCTGTCATTTTAATTGGTGAAGGCCATCCCAAAAAGGATGGTCTTGCTGGCCCTGCAAAACTGTTCAAAGTCCCGCAGGGCCCGCACTTCTTCCGGGAGCTGGTTCCATAGGTGTGGAGCTACAATAGAGAAGGCCCGCATGCGAGTACTCTGCATGGTCAGTTGGTTCTTCCCTGCTGACCTCAGTGCTCTCTGGGGTTCATATGGGGAAAGACAGTCTCTCAGGTAGGCAGGTCCTCGGCCATATAGGGCTTTAAAGGTAATAACCAGCACTTTGTAACGAATCTGGTATGTAACTGGCAACCAGTGCAGTCCGCGCAGCCCTGACTGTATGTGCTCCCATTTTGGGAGCCCCAATATCAGCCTAGCTGCCACGTTCTGCACCAACTGCAGCTTCCGGGTTTGGCACAGAGGCAGCTCCATGTAGAGGGCATTACAGTAATCCAATCTCGAGGTGACCGTTGCATGAATCACTGTTGCTAGGTCCTGATGCTCTAGGAAGGGGGACAACTGCCTTGCCCACCTTAGATGAAAGAAGGCTGACTTGGCAGTGGCTGCTATCTGGACCTCCATTGATAGTGAAGGCTCCAGTAGAACTCCCAAGCTCCTGACCCGGTGCACCGCTTTCAGCAGCACCCCGTCAAAAACCGGGAGAGGTATTTCCCTCCCCAAAGTACCCCGACCCACGCAAAGGACCTCTGTCTTCGTCGGATTCAGCTTCAACTCACTCAGCCTTAGCCAAGTTGCCACGGCCTGCAGTGCCAGGTCAAAATTCCCTGGGACGCAGTCAGGCCGGCCATCCATTAGCAGATAGAGCTGGGTGTCATCTGCATATTGATGACACCCAAGCTCGTGCCTCCGGGCAATCTGGACAAGGGGGCGCATATTAAATAGCATCGGGGAGAGAACTGCTGCCTGAGGCACTCCACAATCTAGTGTGCGCCTCTGGGACAGCTCACCCCCGATTGCCACCCTTTGTCCCCAACCCTTGAGGAAGGAGGAGAGCCATTGTAAAGCCGACCCCCTAGCCCCTACGTCGGCGAGGCGGCGGGTCAGTAGCTGATGGTCGACCGTGTCGAACGCAGCCGACAGATCTAACAGCATCAGCACCGCCATGCCACCTCGATCCAGATGCCGCTGGAGGTCATCTGCCAAGATGACCAGTACTGTCTCCGTCCCGTGACCTGGACGAAAGCCGAACTGGCAAGGGTCTAGGATGGAAGCATCATCCAGAAAACCCTGCAACTGCAACGCCACTGCCCTCTCAATAATTTTACCTAAAAACGGTAAATTAGAGACCGGTCGGTAGTTTGCCAATTCGGCCGGATCTGCTGTACTTTTTTCAGGAGGGGGTGGACCATAGCCTCTTTCAAGGGTGTTGGAAAACGCCCCTCCAGGAGGGATCTATTTGTGATGTCCCATAAAGGACATCTAAGCTCCCTCAGGCAAGAAATTAGCCAAGAGGGGCACGGGTCCAGATTGCAAGTTGTTGGGCGTGCAGAGGAGAGAATGCCATCAACTTCCTCCAGGCTGAGTGGGTCAAAGTGATCCAGAACTAAACTAGAAGACATCTGAAGAGCTACCGTTGGCCACCCCTGCTCTAGAGCCATTTTTCCTGAACTAAGACAAAAATGTGTGAACTGGAGGCTAAAAAAAACAGTGAGCAAATGCACACCAACTCAGCTTAGAGGGCACACTGGTTGCCAGGACTGCGTTGGAAAATACCTGGAGACTTTGGGGGTGGATATGGGAGAAGGTGGGGCTTGGGGAGAGGAGGGGCCTCAGCAAGGTACAATGTCATAGAGTCCACCCTTCAAAGCAGCCATTTCTTCCAGGGGAGCTGATCTCTGCCAGCTGAAGATCAGTTGTAAAAGTTGGAGATCCCCAGGTCCCACCTGGAGGTTGGCAACCCTACTTGTGAGGTAGGTTCAGCTGAGAGTATGAGACTGGCCCAAGGTCTCCCAGGGTTGCCAGGTCTCCCCCACCCCCGGCCACTGACAGGGGGTGGCGTTAGGGATTTCTGTTTGAAATTCTATTTCTTTATCTCAAACGGTACGATGGATCACTGGATCAAATAATCATTGAGAGGCATTTAACATGAAAAAGCAAAAACATATTCATTTCTACAGGGGAAGGGTACTGGGAGGTGAAACAAACACTATAGATAGAACTACATCCTCACACTAGATCATGTGCTTAATGGAGACTGCTTCCTCCTCCTCCTTTTACCTCTCTGCCTGAACAAAGGAAGTCACCTGACTAACTGACCAAACAGACAAAACAGGTTTTCCTGCTTCTAGACCTTGATTGATAGCAGTCAGTATCTTCTTCCCAGGTCATGCAGACAATAGGGAATCAGGCACAGTGTTAACCCTATAATGACTGGAACTTTAGAACATTGCAAAGTACATACAGAACAGATACATATTTCCAACACCCCTTCTCAGTGCCTAATGTGCAATTCATTATACATTCAATAGTCATTACTCATTATTCACTGTAACATGATTCACATCAACTAGATTCATCATTTCACGTAAACGTTCAAATCTAGCACAAGGTAATGGCTTTGTAAGTATATCAGCTACCATAGCTTCTGTACAACAATATTCTATCTTAATCAGCCCCTTCTGGTGTAGATCTTTCACTAGCTCACATTTAATACCAATAGATCTACTTCTGGCTGTTCTACTTTCCCCTTTACATATAGCAACACAAGCTTGATTATCTTCAAACATTACAATAGGTACAGGTTCTTTTATCTTGAAGTCTTTCAGCAGATGAAAAATCCATTCAAGTTCACTGCAGGCACTGGCTGCTAACACACACTCAGCTTCTGCTGTGGATTGTGCCACTATAGTCTGTTTTCTGCTAGTCCATTTCCATAGAAGAACAAGTATCCGCTGGTTGATCTGTAATTGCATGATTCTTCTGCATAGTTGGCATCCATGTATCCAACTAGTCTGGGATTCTCAGAAGATTCAATGATCAGTCTTAAGTCCATAGTAACCAGGTAACCAGGTACACCAATCTTCAGAAACATCATCAGAAACATCATCATAGTCCCTTTTAAGTATCCGGCAAGTTTTTTTTACTGCATTCCAATCATGGTGATTAGGCGAACTTACTTTTCTGCTCAATATTCCAACAGCAGCTGTAATATCAGGTCTGGTAGTTTTACTCAGGTACAGGAGTTTTCCTATAGCTTCCCTGTACTCTCCAATGTCTTTGAGTGGTTGACCACCCTGAGCTCTCAGGTATGCAGGTTCAAGACGTATCTTAGATTCTTTACAGTCTCTCATGCTAAGAGATTCTATAAAGTCCATAATCTTTCATCTTTGGAACAGTTGAAAAGTTCCATTCTCAAGTCTCTCAATCTGTATTCCTCTGTTGTTCAGTCACACAGTTGAGTCCGACTCTTTGCGACCCCATGGACAAAGTCATGCCAGGCCCTCCTGTCTTCTACCATCCTCTGAAGTCTGTTCAAATTCATGTTTGTTACATCAGTGACACTGTCCAGCCATCTCATCTTTTGCCATCTCCTTCTTCTTTTGCCTTCTGTCTTTCCTAATGTCAAGATTTTCTCCAGGGAGTGCTCCCTTCTCATTTGGTGGCCGAAGTATTTGAGCTTCAGCTTCAGCATCTGACCTTCCAGGGATCAGACTGGGTTGATTTCCCTTAGGACTGACTGATTTAATTTTCTTGTAGTCGAAGGGACTCTCAAGATTCTTCTCCAGCACCACATCTCAAAAGCATCTATTCTTCTGCGCTCGGCCTTCCTTATGGTCCAGCTCTCACAGCCATACATTACAACTGGGAATACCATTGCTTTGACCCAGCTTGAACTTCTGGTAGTTCCCGATCTACATACTGCTGAAGCCTAGCTTGTAGGATCTTTAACATGACCTTGCTGGCATGTGAAATGAGTGCAATGGTGCGATAGTTTGAATATTCCTTGGCATTACCCTTCTTTGAGATTGGAATATAAACCAATCTTTTCCAGTCCTGTGGCCACTGTTGTGTTTTCCAAATTTGTTGACATAATGTGTGCATCACTTTAACAGCATCATCTTTTAGGACTTTGAATAGCTCAACTGGGATACCCTCATCTCTGCTCACTTTATTGTTAGTAATGCTTTCCATTTGACTTCATTTGACTTCACTCTCCAAGATGTCTGGCTCAAGGTGAAGCCCATTTGACTTTACTCTCCAGGATGTCTGGCTCAAGGTCATCGATTTCACTGTCATGGTTGCCCGGGACATTGAGATCCTTCTTGTATAATTCTTCTGTGTATTCCTAGTGTTTAATATCTCCAAGTCTTTTGACTTCAGCTTTTCAACAATGTCTTTAATGTCTTCTTTGTTCTTGCAGCTCACGACCAAATCGTCAGCGTAAACCAGAATGTACTGATATTCTCCATCTTTGAGTCTAGTGTACATGCAGGGTTCTGCTTCCCCTTGCTCAAATCCTTGTTGCTGTAGTAGTCCAGTTATTTTGTTATACCAACTTTTCACAGCCTGTTTCAAACCATACAGTTCTTTGTTGAGTTTGAAAACATAGTTCTCTTTGCCAGGGACTTGAAAACCTTCAGGTATTTCCATATAGATTTCCTCTGATAGCTCACCATTAAGAAACGCTGTCTTAATGTCTAGGTGCTCTATGAGCATATTTCTAGATGATGCCACACTCAGAAGTGTTTTAGGCGTAGCACTATTGATAACTGGTGTAAAAGTCTCAGAATAATCAGTTCCAAATTCTTGTGCATAGCCTTTGGCTACTACCCTTGCTTTGTACAAGTCTATAATTCCATCATCTTTGTACTTTATTTTGTAGACACATTTGCATCCAACTGGCTTTCTTCCTGCAGGTAGCTTTGTAAGAGTCCATACATCTTTTTCATAAATGGATAGTATCTCTTGTTCCATTGCTTGAATCCATTTCTCCTTTTCTTCATTAGGTAAATCACACACTTGTTTCCAGCTCTTGGGTTCCTCTTTAGGTTTCACAGTCTCTATAGATCTCACAGTGTCACAGTATCCATATTTCTGTGGTGGTTGCCCTTTGGTGCTCCTTTCTGATTGTCTTAAAATGAGTGGAGGTTCTTTCGCTCCCTGTGGTGTGGTCCCTATTTTCCCTTCTGGTTCAGTAGAGTCTTCAGAAGGTAGACCTGCCGGTTCACCGATTGTCACTAGAGGTAACCAGGTACACCAATCTTCAGAAACATCATCAGTAACCTCGGGATCAGATTCAGGTACACAGGGTGCTCTAGGCAAATCATTGTCATCCACAAACACAACATTACAATGTTTAGTCTTATTCAGTTTTGGATTCTGTAGCCTTTTCCCACTGAGGGATATCCTACTATGAACCCAATCTCAGTCCTTGCATCAAGCTTCCCTCTATTTTCTCTAAGAACATATGCATAGGCTTTTGCACCAAAAGTTTTAATACGCTTAAGTCCTGACTTCTTGCCAAACCAAGCCTGGAAATGAGTAATTCCTGTTACTTTTGAAGGTATTCTATTGTGAATATACACAGCTGTATTTACAGCTTCAGCCCACAGGACTTTAGGTAATCCAGAATGCATGAGCATTGCTCTGGTCATTTCCTGTAACACAGGATTAAGTCTTTCTGCACTCCCATTTTGTTGTGGAGTGTATGGGACAGTCACTTTGTGTTTAATCCCTTCTGCTTTCAGAAATTTCTTGAACTCATTGTTGCAATATTTACCACCTCCATCTGTCAGCAAGCTTTGAGGTGCACGCCCAAATCTGTTTTTAACCATGGCAACATATTCTTTAAATTTATCAAGAGTCTCATCTTTTGATTTGAGCATATAGACAGTGCTATATTTTGTCTTTGCCTCTGTGAATACTGAGAAAAAATTATTTCTCCCAATCAAAGCTTTTATAGGCCCAACAATATCACTGAATATTGTCTCCAAAAACCTTTCATTATGCACACTGCTTTTTCCACTGAAGCAAGGTGTGGTTCCTTTTGTTCTCAGACAAACATCACATCTTTTCTTGGATTTATCACAATGCACAACATCAAGTCCACAATCCTTTAGCAACTTCTCAACACTCTGCATGCTTCTGTATGCTAACTTTACATGCCAAGCATAAACACATCTCCTATAGTCACACTTTCTGCCTTCAGTCTGGCAAACAGTCTTTTCCACATCAGCAACAGCATCTGACCTTTCACTTAAGTCCATAATATAATGAGCTCCATTTCTTTCATCCAGTTTAAAACTAATTCCAGAATTCTTCTGAATAATTTCACCATCATCTCCTTTATCAAAATATACAGCATAATTATTTCTTATAAGCACTTGGTTTGAAAGTAAATTCTCAATTCAGGTGCATAAGCTACATTTTTCAGTCTTACTGGCATTAAATCTCCATCAGTGGTAAGGGTTTCTGGTTGGCACCTATCATTTCAGGTCTCTGACTTTCATCCAACTCTGAAAACATGCCTTTATATCGATAAATATGCATATAAGATCCACTATCAATAAAAAATCTTCCTCTTTCATCAATAAAGTTCACATTATTAACATGCATGGTACTTTCTCTGTTCTTTTCTTTGTTCCCACCTGGGCCATGTGGCTTGGAAAATTTCTGGTTTAAAAATTTCTGGCTGCTATTATTCTATGGCAAGGAGATGGCACCCATGTTCCCACTGCAAAGAGAGTGTGAGGGGGAAACAGCACCCGTTGAATGTCTGTGTAGCGGACCCGTTATATTGAAGCCGTTATTTTTGGGGTCCGCTACATCTGCCTGTGAGGCAGCTTTTCACAGCAAGAGGATCTGAGGGAAGAGGAGCTGGCAACTCAGTAAACTGACTTTGCTCTCAGAAGTCAGGGCAGGGAACATGAGTTAAAGGTGTTGGTAGGTCAAATGAGGTGAATCTGACTTCAGGCTGCGGTTCCTTCCTTACTTCTGTGGTAATTGGCAATCAGTTTGGAACAGCAGGCTCCGAGCTCCCTCCCAGGAAGCCATGGGCTCCGAACTGTGCCCTCAATAAGGCAGGGGGAGTCCTGTGTAAGCTCAGGTAACCTGGAGTGTGGTTTTGCGCAGCAGCAAGAATCCACCTTTTTCCTTGCGGAAGCTGCAGAAGTGGAAATCATCCTATCATCTTTCCCCGGATGCCATTTTAGAGTTGGGAGGAATGGATTTCTGTAAAGGAAAGGGGGCAGGATTCACAACTAGGTTCATTAAGGATGTATTTTAAGAGCATTTATTTAATCGGTTTCCTTCCTTGTAATTCAGCATACCTATTAATAGTGTTAAATTTCTCATAGTATCACTGCTACTGGGATTTAGGCATGGTTTTGAAGTTACAGTTTCTTCTGTTAGGGTTACCAGATGCCCTCTTTTTAGAGGACATGTCCTCTATTATTTGTGTCCATCCTCTTTTGGGGCTCTTTTTTAAACACTGATGAAATTGTCCTCTTTTCAGGCTAAGAGGCTGAGCCTGTTTTCCCCTGTAGTGGAGGCAAGCTTCAGCTGAAATAGGAGGGACATTTTAAAATTAGATTTGTCATAGTGATCGGTTGTTTGAAATGGTCAGTTGGGAAATATGTCCTCTTTTTTTGCTTTTCAAAATATGGTAACCTTATTTTTTATTTTAAGCACCTTTCCCCTTCTTTTTTCAAAGGAAGCCTCCAATATTGCTGGATCAAGGAGATGTGTGTGTGTGAGAGAGAGAGGGATTGTGTCTAATTTTAACCCTTTCCTCACTACTGTTTTCTCACTGTAAAAAGCCTCTCCTGGGCTATGTTTACTTTTGCTGAAGAGAAAAAAAGAAGTTCCTGTATGTTTTACTGAAGAGGAGTAAAAACAGCTTGAGGGTGACCCTCCCCCTGACAAAAAAACAGCAGAGTTGCCCCCTCCCTCCTCATGACTTTTTCCTTCTTGGTAAAGCAATCTCAGAGCATACATTTCTAGAAGGGAAAAGGTTATTGTAAATAAACACAGAAGAAACTGTAATGTGTAGTTGAGCCCCAAAAGATAGACTTGTGTTAGTGCATTTTTCAGACCAGAATGACAGTCAAGCATTTCGAGGAGGGAGGCTGTGGAAACTTAGAGAAGCCTCTTTGCTGTTAGATGTGATACTCCAACATGGGGTATATGGTTGCCATGGCACCTGTCTCACCAACACCTTTTTTTGAGTGCCCACTAAATGGTTTTAGAAAGTGGGTAGGGCAAGGTGGTGCTTCTGAATGACCTCTGGAGATTCGATTGGTTGCGCAGATTTTTAAAAATGTGGCTTGGGCAGCAGCTGCCACCACAGCACAGGGATCTTCACTGGGTGACTGGAGATAAGCTGCGTCAGCCATTTTGTGGCTGGCTCCACTTCCTGCAGCTGCTATTTTGTGGTGGTGGCCATTTTGTGGCTACCCACCATGATGTGTCATCATTCTAAAGGTGCTTGTAGGCTCCAAAAGGTTGGGGACAGACCCCTGTGATACACTCTTAAAGCTTCCTGAAGAGAGAAAACAAACAAGACTTTTTAGAGGATTGTAGGTGATGGGCGCTGTCTTTGAGAGAAGGGGGAGGGGCTCAAGGGTTCACGTCTCTTCTAGAAAGTGATCATGTAGCATCTGGATGTCTGTTAGGGTTGCCAGCCTCCAGATGGACAACAAAACTACAGAGAGAGTACAGATGGAGGCTGGAGATCTTCTGGGATTACAATTGATCTCCAGGCAGCAGTAGGTTTGCCATTTCCCTGTTGGGGGTAGGGGATCTCCTGGTTTTGTGGGCTCCTGCCTGCCTCTGGCCAACTGGACAGCAGGAGGAAATCCCGCCCCCCAACAGCAACATAATGCTATGTACTTTCGTCACCCGGAAGTGACATGGGAATGTTGGCGGGGTGACGCTCTGGTTTTTGGCAAAGCTCTGTGGTTTGAGGGTGATTTACCATAGAGTTTTGCCTAAAAACCAGGGCATTTCCCCCAACGTGTCTACATCACTTCTGGGTGATGCAGGCACAGCATGCAACTTCACTTCTGGTGAGATTGCCATGTTGAGGAGTGATGCTTCCAGCTCCTGGAATGCTCCCCCACCCCACCCCCACCGGAATCTTAAATGGACCAGGCAACCCTAGGAGACAGACATTGTTCACCTCAAGAAAATGGCTGTTTTGGAAGGTTGGACTCTTTGGCACTATACCCATTGAAGTCCCTTCTCTCCACAAACCCTTCCTTCCTCAGACTCCACCCCCAAAATTTCCAGATATTTCCCAACCCAGAGCTGGCAACCCTAATGTCTGCCCTGTTCTTTTTCAGAACAATCCTTTGTAGTGTTACTCGGGTCTAAGCCCATCGAATGAACAGGTTTAGACTGGAGAAACTTTGTTTAGGATTGCGTTGATAATCTCTTAACTGTTATGTGCAAATTCTGTGAAATGTTGTGAAAGCAAGCTTATTTCCAAGCAAGGATGCACTTTATTCTTCAGAGTAGCCTGAAGCATTTCACTTTTGGGCAGGCCCTGAGATTGTAGCTATTAAATCCAATTGCAGGGAGAGCCAGAAAAACAGGAAGGTAAGAATTTTGCATATAGTATAGTTTAAATACAGGGACACTCCATCAGCTGGTCCAGTTGACACATCTCTTCAGTGAAGCCAAGCCACACCTATGGAATGAGAAGCTCCCCTGTAGGTTGACTGATTGATTGGAAACTGAAACACGTGTGACAATAGAAAAGAGCACTAGCCCAGTAGCTCCTTCAAGACTAAAAGCAGTGACTCACGAAAACGCCTAATCTGCCACAAATTTTGTTCATCTTGAAGGTATTACTGGGCTTGTGCTCTTTTAAGATCTGAAGAAATGAGCAGTAAACTTGCCAATTCCCAGTTCCCAGCGGGGGTTCTCCTGCTTTCCCAGGCTCCTTCCCGTCCCCAGTCAGCTGGCCAGCGAGAGGAAGCTTCACCCCATAGCTATCATGTGCCTTTCCCCGTCAGAACACTAGAAGAAAGCTTGCAAAGGCTTCCTTTTTGGATGGTGTGTCTGTGTCTTTAAGGCTGAATGAGGGCGGAGTGAGCAGGCAGAACAACCTGGCTGCTCCCAGTAGTTGCGAAAGCAGCCCAGATCCTCTGTTTGTTGTACAAGCTTTTCAGAGGTCTTTTGCATAGTAAAGGGTAAACTTGAACCTGAGTAAATTGCCTCAGTGAGACCACACAAATGTGGGATTGCAAACTGTTTTATTTTTGCTTGTGTGTGAGTGAGCAAGAGAGAGAAAGAGATGATTTGCAACTGCTTGGGTAAGGAAATGAAGACTGTATTCAGTGGAACTGCACTGCTGTGTTTTTATTTATTTATTTTAGAGGAAGTCTGCTGGCTCCACCTCCAAAGACCTCAGATATCATTTGAGTTACACTTGGCGACCCTAGAGCAGCGACTGCCACAAATGTTATTAGTCTTTAAGGCAGGGGTGTCAAATGTCAGGCCTGCAAGCCAGAACCAGCTCACCCAGGGCTTTAATCGGGGGGGGGGGTCTTTTCTTCCTCCTCTTCCCCCTTCTGTCCTCCCTCTTTGAAGTTCCAAGGCTGCGAAGTTCCCAGCTCGTTCTGCCTTGTCTTTGCTGGCTGCAGCAGGAAGCTCATCTGAGCTTGCGAAGCTGCAAAGAAAATCTATTCCAGGTTTTTCTTGCAATGTTGTCTTTGCTGCAATATGGTTCAGTATATATGGAATGGAGCTCAGTTTCACTTTCCAGCATTCCTATGGCTAGCTGAAGGTGTTGCTTCCTGAAGTTGTGTCCTTGCAAATAAAAAGCTGATGCTTTGAGCCAGCTTGTCTCTGCTGAATGCACCTGAGAAATGGTGCCCAGTGAGTACTCTAACCTGGGAACTCACAGCCAAAGGGGGATATTTCACTGGAGAGCCATTGCCAATCTGAGTAGACCAGGGGACGGGGGAAGGGGAGAAACTAACAATGCTCAGCCATTTCATGTTTGCTTAGGCTCATAGCATTTTGTATTTTTAGTTTCTGTTGTGATCCTTGTGCTTTTTCTTGATGTTTTATTTTAAAAATTGCATTGCCAGATCCCACTGTCCCCCCACCTTTCCATTTTTAACAAAACATCACAAGAATTTTAAGCATGTTTGTATAGTAAGTAAAAATCTTTAATTGTGTTTTCCATATCCTTTGTAAAGTTTATACTTCTGCTGCCTGGCATTACTTTTTATGATATCCGTAGCCCGACCCACAAAGTCACATTTATTTCAGATCCAGCCCTCATAACAAATGATTTCAACACCCCCACTTTAAGGTGCTCCTAGATTGGCTCCCAGTTTGGTGTAGTGGTTAAGTGTGTGGACTCTTATCTGGGAGAACCGGGTTTGATTCCCCACTCCTCCACTTGCACCTGCTGGAATGGCCTTGGGTCAGCCATAGCTCTGGCAGAGGTTGCCCTTGAAAGGGCAGCTGCTGGGAGAGCCCTCTCCAGCCCCACCCACCTCACAGGGTGTCTGTTGTGGGGGAGGAAGGTAAAGGAGATTGTGAGCCGCTCTGAGACTCTTCGGAGTGGAGGGCGGGATATAAATCCAATATCTTCTTCTCTTTTCTTCTGCTACAGACAGACTGGCACAGCCACCCATCTTGATCGATTTCCACGTGTGATATTGTTGTGTTGGCTTCCCAGGAGTGCCTAGAATGATATGCAAACAAAAGTGGCAAAAGACAAAAACATATGAAACAAAAGGAATAGGAATCTAGCAATGGAAGCTGAGCCTCGAACAGCGACAGGACTTAGTAGGTCAAGTTGCACCAGCTGTCCATGGAATGTTAGAGCACAGTTTGCACCCAGAGAACAGCGAGTGCAAAGGTAACAATTGTGAAGGTCACTGCCTTCAAGAGCCCCTCACCGAAATGCTGAGAGCCCTGGCTTCTCGATAGAGGCTTAATCTAAAGCTTCCCTGTTTTTTAACTGCTATCAGCACCAGCAATGGAGGGGGGTACACAGGGCAGGCTGATAAGGTGCCTTCTGTGAGACTTCCAGCAGAGTGGCAGGAGTCTGGGCTTTGCTGTTCCGTTGCTAAGCAGCTCTCCACAAACACAGCAGGTCACCGTGTACATTACTTCTGCCTCGGGCTGAGTTAAATATTATTCCAGGTATGGCACAGAGATCCCTGGTTGGCTCGAGTTCCCTACAAGGGTGCATTCAGCTGGCCTGCTGTGCGCAGCATGATGCAGTACAGATTTCCCACAGCTGTGAGTGTTCCTTCATCCCATGATAGGGTTGCCAGGTGAGGCAGACAAGATGGTGGGGGACTTACCAGCAGGCTCTGGGAGAGGGGAGGGAAGAGGTGCGATTGAACTCAGAGAGATGGTGCAGGCCAGCGTGTAGAAAATAATGAGCTAGAATGGATCAGTGATCTGACTTGTTCTAAAGTGCCTGCACACATTTGGGTAGCAGCTTAATGGCCCACTAGAGCCTGATCTTGTCAAGAGTTTGGAAGCTAAGCAGGATTGGTCAAGGTTGCTACCAATGTTCCCTCTAAGCTGCAGACAGGGTCGGCTCTCCCACTAGGCAAACTAGGCGGTTGCCTAGGGTGCCGCGAAGATGGGGGTGGAAAATTTGGCTCCTCACTCCCTCCTGGTGCCCCAGGGAAGCACCTAGTTTGCCTGCCTTCTCACCTGCCACCGCCACCCACCACTGCCCTCCCTTCCCTTTGCCTCTGCGCCACGCCTCCCCCCTCTGCGCCACGCCTCCTCCTCCCTCCCTTCCCCACGTGTCAATTGCGATGATGGAACCGGCTCTAACACTGCGTTCCGGCGATCTAAAGGCTGCTCCCACCAGCAATGACTCGCTCGGCAGGTAAACCCGCACTGCGGGGCCTTGCTTGCACTCTGTCTGGACCGGTGTCCTGAAAGGGCGGCCTCGCTGTTGCTGGCTCCTCTCCCATCCAGGAAGTGGGGAAGGGAGGAGTCAGCAACAGCGAGGTCGCCCTTTCAGGATGCCAGTCTGCCGGACAGAGTGCAAGCAAGGCCCCGTGGCACAGTTTTACCCGCCAAGCGAGTCATCACTGGGGGGGGGGGTTAGATAGCCCTGGAACCCGGCATTAGAGCCGGTTCCGGCATCACAATTGACACATGGGGAAGGGAGGGAGTGTGGCGGGGAGGGGAAGGGGTGCGGAGCCGCAGGGGGGGGGGGGAGCTGTGGGGGGTGCTTTGGGGCGGGGCCCAGGCAGCAAGTCTGCCTAGGGCGCCCCAGGGCGTCGGGCCAGCTCTGGGTGCAGTCTTGTGAGCAAAAATTCTACTTTGTGAGCTACTGGCATTAAAGTTGTGAGCTACTGCATAAATTATTGTGCTCTGAGGTCATCCTTCCTGAGCTAAGACAAAAATCTGTGAGCTGGAGGCTAAAAATCTATGAGCTAGCTCACGCTAACTCAGCTTAGAGGGAACACTGGTTACTACCTGAACAGGAGGCCACCAAGGAAGATAGAGGTTGCTACGCAGAGGCAGGCAATGGCAAACCACCTCCGTTCATCTCTTGCCTGAAACACCCAATAGTCCTTGAGTCACTATGAGTCACTATGAGTTTGTTGCCATCTGACTGCACGCCAGTGCATTTGGACAGGGCTTTTTTGTATGGAACTCAGCGGGAACTCATTTGCATAAGCCACACCCCCTGATGTCACCATTGTTCAGCACGTCTTTTTGTAGAAAAAGCCCAGCAGGAGCTCATTTGCATATTAGGCCACACACCCCTGATGCCAAGCCAGCTGGAACTGCATTCCTGCTCAAAAAGAAAGCCCTGCATTTGGGTGCAATTTGTTCATTTGTATCTCCACGGCATAAGTCACTATTGCTACTTCTCCCAGATCAAGATTATCCCTGCAGTGGAAACGTTGAGAATTTGAAAGCTGCAGCAGATGAGATGATTCTCCCAACGGCATGACTGCTTTTCAGCCAGAGCAATGCAGGTGTGAAAAGTAGTATTTCGATGGGAGACAACAAAGACCCAAAAAGTTTATTTCTGGGTATAAGCTTCAAGGTGCCCCTGGACTCAAACTTTGTTCTGTTGCTTCAGACCAACATGGCTGCCCACCTGGATCCATAATCACAATTGTTATGGTTTCTGATCTTGTGGGTTTCTGCTCTGGTGCAGTGTGAGAACCATTCCGTATGCTGGTGCACCGAACACAGAGCGCTGTCTTGCTTGTTGGTGGTTTTGTTTTCTCCTCTTTAGAATCCTGGGGTGCATTCGCTTCTCTTTAAAAAGTGGCTTAATTGAACAAACCAAGTCACCTTTGGCCCTCTCTGCCAAGAAGATGCTTTTGAGTCTCTCCTAAAGTAAAGTGCACAACTGGAGGTTTCTAAAAACCTTGTCATATCAAAGAAGGGTAGAAATCTTTCTTTTGCCCTGAAACTGGGTGGATCAGGACTCATCAGATCTCAGAACCTAAGCGGGGTCAGCAATGGCTAGTATTTCGATGGGAGACCACCAAAGACCTCAAGGGTCATAACCCAGGGACCAGCAATGGCACGCCAGCTCTGACATCTCTTGCCTTGAAAACCCTGGGTCACCTCACCATAAGTCCACTGCAACTTTTTTTGGGGGGGGGGGTATTTTTTTCTGTGTGTGTGTGTGTTTGCATGTAGAACAAAGTAGGAGTCAAATGGCACCTTTAAGACTAACAAGGTTTTATTCAGACCGTAAGCTTTCGTATGCATGCATTCTTCTTCAGTCGAGGGGATAGAGTACAATGGGCTGAAATACATGTAGATGCTGGGTTAGGAGTGTAAACTGATACAAAGTTAGGATCAAATGGCGAAATAGTGTAATAAACTGGAAGACCATTTGGTCTGGATAGCAATAAAAGGTCATAAAAGTTGCCTGTTAATTGCTGTTGCTGCAAGTCTAGGTAAAACAAAAGGGACATGTATTTCCTAGTGATGTTCTTGTCCACCCAATTTACTTTTTGACATCATTATACATTATAAACATCATTCTAGTTTGCTATTAGAAAAAAATACATAAAATGAAAATGGGTTAAGTATACGTAATGAGATAGAAAGTCAATGTCCCTTATTTGAGTATGTCAGTACAAAAAATTATTCTGATACACTATTCTAAAAGAAAAATACATTGGAATACTGTGGATGTATAGTATTACTCAATGAGAGTGGGTTTAGCATATCTAATGAGATAAAAAACCAATATCCCTGTTCAGTCCTGTTCAGTGTTTGTGTGTGTACCTACGTGTGCACCTGGAAGTCATTCTGACCTCTGGTGACTAACCCCTACTGGGGGCCTGGAGGATATTCAGGGAGGTGGCTGAATAAGCCTGCCCCTACCTCCTAGCTGGGTATTTCAAGGACGGTATCCCATCCAATTACTAAGCACAATTAACCGCGCTTAGCTTCTGAGATCTGATGAGATCGGGCTTGCCTGGGCTATCCAGGTCAGGGCAAGTCCACTCTGCTTGATGGCACTTTCTTCCATCAGAAATCTTTCAGATAAAAGAAAAAAAAAACCCTTTATAACAAAGCCATAAATCTGTTCTGTGTGCTCAGCAATGTACTTTCCTGTGACAGAAAAGGGGTCATACCGGCTTTTAAATGTTTGAAACTTATTAATCCTTTTAAAAACCACAACAAAACCGTACAGGGTTTGCCAGCATTTGAGCAATTTTAATTTTTTTACAGTTTAAGTAACAGACAGCTGAGGTGATGGTTTATGATTGGAAAAAAATTCACACTACTCTTCCCCCCACCCACACAAAAAAAGGTAATATTTACTTAGTAAATTGTTAACACAGCAGTCACTTCAGGGATTAGAACTTTTTTAAAAAATGCGCTGTGCCAGTTTGTATAAATGAAAACTGTTAGTCCAAAACGTTCGGTGTCTGGAAACGCTGCGTCTGTGCATGTTTCTGTGGCGCAAATCTATCAAGGAAACGGGATATGTACACACTGCCTTATCCAAATGACACAACCCGGCATATTTACACAGACTCTGAGTCAAGCCAGTTCCTGTCTAGCTTGGCTTCTAGATGAGAAGAAACCCTGCGACGCGAGTCTCGTTCGTCTAAAGTTTAAAAATGCAGAAATGTGGTCAAAACCATTACACGGCCAAACATGCTGTTTTAATAAACGCTCTAAGATGACATTTCAATCCACCATGTGCGTCTGTGGGACTCTGATGGGCAGGCAAGGAAGAGACGATCCACTGATTGGTTTTAAGAGATTTCTTTGTTTTGGTGCTTGTGTGTGTGTTCGGGGCCACTATGGAAGGTAGTGCCCTGACCTGGACAGCCCACACTATTCTAGGGTTGCCAGGTCCAATTCAAGAAATATCTGGGGACCTTGGGGGTGGAGCCAGGAGACACTGGGGGTGGAGCCAGGAGAAAGGGTGTGACAAGCATGATTGAACTCCAGAGGGAGCTCTGGCCATCAGATTTAAAGGGGCCGCACACCTTATAAATGCCTTCCTTCCATAGGAAATAATGGATACGGACACCTTCTTTTGGGGCTCATAGAATTGGACCCCCTGGTCCAATCTTCTTGAAACTTGGGCGGGGGTATTTTGGGGAGAGGAACTGGATGCTATATTGAAAATATGGTGCCTCTACCTCAAAAAAACAGCTCCCCCGAGCTCCAGATATCCGCGGATCAATTCTCCATTATTTCCTATAGGAATAAGTCTCCATAGGGAATAATAGAGTACCAAGCAGACATTTCCCTCCCCTCCCCCCACTTTCTGATGGCCCTGAAGTGGGGGGAGGGCCTCCAAACCGAGGGATCCCCTGCCCCCACCTGGGGATTGGCAACCCTACACTATTCCAATCAAATCAGATATTGAGAGCTAAGCAGGGTTGGCCCTGGTTAGTCTTTGGATGGGAGGAGGGCTTTTTCCTGTAGCAGGAACACCCTTGCATATTAGGCCACGCCCCCTGATGTAGCCAGTCTTCCTGGAACTTATAGCAGACCCTGTAAGCTCTTGGAGGATTGGCTACATCAGGGAGGTGTGGCCTAATATGCAAAGGAGTTCCTGCTACAACAAAAGCCCTGGATGGGAGACCTCCAAGGAACAGCAGGGTTGCGACACAGAGGCAGGCAATGGCTAAGCACCTCTCAATGGCTCTTGCCTTGAAAACCCCAAGGCATCACTATTAGTCAGCGGTGACTTGGCAGCAAAAAAAGGGAAGGTGGCTGGGATGCCAGCCTCCAAGAGGGACCTACGGATCCCTTGGAATTACAGCTTATCGCCAGACAGAGGTCAGTTCCCTTGGAGAGGGTAGACTCTACAGCAGGAGTGTCAAACATATGGCCTATGGGCCAGAAATGGCCTGTCGAGGGCATTTATATGGCCCATGAGCAACTGGGCATTACCTTTTCTGCTGGAAGGCAGAGGCCATGCGTTGTGTCCCTCTATACTGTCCCAGCGCTAATGCATAACAGGTGGCAGAAGTGGGAGGGTGGCCATCAAGGAGGCATTGGAAGGAATTCTATAAAAGTGTTAATGTTTTAAACATATTTGCATTTTGAGTGTCCTTTACATAGTTTATATCTCCGGTACCTGGCATTACATTTTGGGGCACACATGGCCTGGCCTGGCCTGGCCTGACAAAGTCAGATCTGGCTCTCATAACAAATTAAACACTTCTGCTCTATGGCACCTCTGCTTTATGGGTATCGTACCCCAGAGAGGTTCCTGTCTTCCCCAGGCTCCATCTCCAGATCTCCCAGAGTTCCTCAACCTCGATCTGGCCTTCCTATCCCCTCCCCTCGCCCTACATCCCTCCAGGGGGGCCTGGCAACACTAGAGGGTGGTGACCAATGTTTCCTCTAAGCTACATAGTCTTGTGAGCAAAAATTCTACTTTGTGAGCTACTGGCATTAAAGCTGTGAGTTACTGCATGAATTTAGAGTGCTCTGGGGTCCTCCTTCCTGAGCTAAGACAAAAATCTGTGAGCTGGAGGCTAAAAATCTGTGAGCTTGCTCACACTAACTCAGCTTAGACGGAACACTGGCGGTGACCCCTTTTAAGCTGTTCTTTGGTCCATGGGCTTACTAGTGCTGATCTTTCTATTGACTTTGAGGTTAGTTTTGTACCGTTATATTGATTTGCTGATTGCACATTCCCCCCCCAGGCACACTTTCAGTTGAGTCCCAGGATATAAACATTTGAAATAAACAAGCCATGTGAAACTGACGTCAGGATATGGCTGGTTGGCTGTTCACCCTTTGATAAAACCAACAGTTATTTCTTTCCCCCCATAAGCAGTTGTGCACTGCCCACCCCATATTAGGGTAGCTAGCAAAGAGGACAAGAGACCCTACAAAGTAGGCCACTGCTCTGAAATTATTGACATTTTTATCATGGCCATTGGATCAACAGCATGACAGCACTTCTGCAAGGTTTGAATATTAGGGGAGTGGAAGTAGAAAGACCTCCAAACATGGGCAAAGTACGGGGAAAAAACAGCCTGGGATTGCTTGCCCGAAGTACCAAGTTGGGCTTGTTCAACATAGGACTGGGCAGAGGTGGGATGTTTCTCCTGGGTTCTTGATTAAAATACCTGAGAGGCAAGCATGATTAACAAAGGCCAGGAGATGGCCAATGTGCCATCAGCCATCTCCTGGCCTTTGTTTGGCCTCGCTTGTGATGAGGTTTCCACGGAAGTCTGCATGGGAAGTCAAATTCCTGGATTTCCCCAGGAGGCAAGTTATTTCTTCTGTATGTATCTGATGAAGTGTGCATGCACATGAAAGCTTATACCCAGAATTAAACTTCGTTGGTTTTAAAGGTGCCGCTGGCAAGCCCAGCCCAAGCCCTTCAGGCACCCTAGGCAGCACAGCTCCTCCCGCCCCTGAGTCTCCACACCTGCTGTGGACCTACTTGCAAGTAGACAGCAGGCGCTACTCATGAGTAGACAGGAGGTGCAAGGCTACTTGCAAGTAGCCCCGTGCTTGCCTGCCCAAAGTCAGCACTCCCGCTCACTCGAAGGACCCCCAAGGCATACCAGCTCCAAGGTCTGTGGGTGTTTTGAAGAGACCTCTGGAGGAACTTTCTCCTCCCTCCTTTCTGGAAAGGAGGGGGAAGAAACTTCCTCCAGAGGTCTCTTCAGAACACGTGCAGACCTCGGAGCTGGTATGCTTCTCGGGGCCAGGTGGAAGCTGGCTGCGGCGGCAGCAGCAGCAGGGCGAGCTTGGGGAGTGGGAGGGAGGGAGCTGCCTATGGTGGCAGCAGTGCAAACTTTGGGGGGATGGGAGGGAGGGAGCTGGCTGCAGCAGCGGCAGGGCAAACTTGGGGGGGGACGAGAGGGAGGCAGATGGCTGTGAGGGGTGGCAGGGCAAGTTTCGGGGGTGGGCAGCAGCAGGACAAGCTTTGAGGGCAGGAGGGAGCTGGCTGCGGTAGGGCAGGGCAAGCTTTGGGGGCGACGGTGGCGGCAGCGCGAACTTTGGGGGGGACGGGAGGGAGCTGGCTGTGGTGGCAGCAGCGCAAACTTTGGGGGGGATGGGAGGGAGGGAGCTGGCTGCAGCAGCGGCAGGGCGAACTTGGGGGGGACGGGAGGGAGGCAGAAGGCTGTGGGGGTTGGCAGGGCAAGTTTCAGAGGTGGGCAGCAGCAGGGCGAGCTTTGAGGGCAGGTGGGAGCTGTCTGCGGTAGGGCAGGACAAGTTTTGGGGGCAGCAGGGCGGTGGCAGGGTGAGCTTCTGGGGGAGGGAGCTGGCAGTGGGGGGAAGCAAATTAGGCGGTTGTCTTGGGCATGGGGGGAAAGCCCCCTCACTCCCAGCGCCCTAGGCAACCGCCTACTTTGCCTAGTGGGCGAGCCGGCCCTGGCCACTGGACTAGGGTTGCCAAGTCCCTTGCTGGCGGGTTGGGGCCCTCCAGACTGGAGGATCCCACGCCTCCAGGGGGACCTTGGTAGTCCTACACTGAACTCCAACTTTGTTCTTCTGCAAACCTTGAGAATTAATCATGGCCTGAACTTTGATGAGCCTTCAGGAAACCAAAGAATAGAACTACCATCAAGATGGCTTGTCCAGCCCCCTGGGGGAACAAATAGCTTTGTCAAATCAAGCTTCTAGTAATTGCAGTCTTGATTTTCCAAATTCCTCCTGAAAAAGGACAGAACTAACATAACTGCTTTGATACAAACATTTATATAACTAACAGAATATACATGAAAGCTTCCCCTTTTCATGCTGACATCAGCTCTTGGTATGTATCCCTCTCAGCACATGGAGCTGAGAGGGCTGAGAGGGCTCTCACAGCAGCTGTTCTTTCAAGGACAACTCCTGCAATAGCTATGGCTGGGCCAAGGCCATTCCAACAGCTGGGGGGGGGCCGCCCCCGTCCCATCATTGCGCAACATTCTCTATGTGATGACATCACCCGGAAGTAAGTCTCTGGCGTGATGCTCTAGGATTCCCGGTAAAAATTCTATGGTACCATAGAGTTTTACCACAAATCCTAGAGTGTCCCCGGTGCGATGACATCACTTTGTGCATGTGAGAGGAGTCCCCCATTGCAGCATCAGGGGGACTTGGCAACCCTTCCTGCTTCTGAGAAGCAACCCTGGATTTTCTTAGTAGTCTCCCATTCAAGTAGTAACCAGGGCTGACCCTGCTTAGCTACCAAGATCTGACACAGTATACTACTTGCTGTGAACTGCTTTAGGAGACAATTTGTGCCTGAATAAAGATATAATAACTACACAACTCAAAATGGCAGACTCAAAAAATGAAAGTAAGACACAGGCCTTTTCCTTAGGTTTAGAAACAATGAGAAGGAGCATTCAGTCAGAGGAGGCCACAGATGTCCACGCATTCACCACTCTGGTGAGCAGAACTAGGTTTCTGTGTGCCTTGTTATCAGTCCATTTGCTGCATGAGGCTAATTAAAAGTATGCCAGGATTATGTGCCAAGTTCTTGCATATCAGTTGTGTCAAAAACTGGACCTGCAAACAGTCTGGCAATGTTTCATGGCTCATTCCTCGGTTGCTATTCGATACGTGGTTTCAGGTGTTGTGTCCCTGTAGAGGAAAATGGATCCAACATCATGAGACTGAGTATTGAGACTGGATATTTTAAAAAGGGGATGCTGCATTGTACTGTACCATTAAACAAACCTAAAATAAGCAACTGCTAAAAACACTGCGGGTACTTGAACGAAACACAAAACCATCAATTGATGCTGCATGAACAAGCCTTGTATGTTGTTATGTCTCTTGAATAAAGCCTCCATGTCAGTCTTCAAGTCTGTTTTATTATCTCCAAGTCAGTCAATACACACAACATAAAACCATGTCCTACAGCTGTAAGGTTCACTCCCTACTTCCTCTCTTAACATATATAACCCTCTTAAAAGGACATACACCACATCTCCCCCTTTGTCAATTCATAACATAGTCCTTCATCCAAACAGGTGGTCGTCTTGTTCTTCTCGTCCTCTCCGTTGCTGCAGCTGGCGGTGCCTCTTGAGACTGTAATGGTTGTGTTACTAGTGTCTCTTGAGGTGTATCTAAGAGTTCCAGCTGATCCCTTGAATTAGTCCCCTCACAAAAAGGACCAGCCTCATTTTGAATCCCTGGTAACAAAGGAGAATCGTCTAATTCAAAACTCCTTCCACTAGAAAGTGCAGATACCAAATGAGACGCATTGCATACTCGACCATCTGCTAATTTATAGGTATATGGTCCTCTCCTCTCAATAACTTTGAGGGGTGGGGTGAACCGACATTCCCCCTTTCATAAAATTCCCTGTCTCCTTACCCTAACAAAAGAGCCACACTCAAACTTAACATCCTTAGCACCTCTACGTCTATCTGTATATGCCCTATATTTTTCTTGCTCCTGATTCACTCTTTTCCTCAATTCTGAATCTGACACAGCATCAGTCCTTGTCTTTAAAATCCCAGTAACATTTAATTTACTACGCATCTCCCTCCCATGCAACAATTCTGCTGGGGATCTTTGTGTTGTGGCATGCCTTATTGCCCTATATACTTGTGAAAAATCAGTTGTAAAGGTAACCCATGCCTTTCCTTCCAATTTAGCTGATTGCAAGCTATCTTTCAAACTTCTATTAAATCGTTCAATCTCTCCATTAGCTTGCAGATAATACACTGATGACCTCCTGTGTATAATATTTCGCTCCGCAAGGAATGTTTCAAATTCCACAGAAGTAAATTGGGTGCCATTATCAGAGATCAACTCCTTAGGATCCCCTTCCCTACTGAAAACTACTGCCAAAAACTTAATCTCAGCAGCTGACGTGGCCTGTGATGTAAATGCTATCTCTGGCCACTTACTAAAATAGTCTATCAGTGTAATAGCATAGTGACATTCAATAGGGGCAGTATCAAAAGGTCCCACAATGTCAATAGCAACTTTTTTCCAAGCAGAATGTGGGAATGCGACCGGCTGTAATGGTGCGGGATGTGTAACTGCTGTCTTGTCATGTAACTGGCAGGTGACACAAGCCTTAATACAACTACTTCTACATCCTCTTCTGGCAATGCACCCGAGGATGGCAAGGGAAGCCGCGACAAACAATCAGCTGTTACATTTTCTACTCCTGGTTTATATTCCATCGCCTAACTAAAACAAAGCAGTCGTGCTGACCACCTAGCAATTCGATTTCCTATTCTTCCCAATCCTTTTGATGTCAACAGTGTTATCAAGGGGCTATGGTCAGTGCGTAATTTAAATTGATGACCCCACAGATAAGTTCTCCACTTTTCTGTGGCCCAAACACATGCAAGAGCCTCCTTTTCGACCACAGAATACTTTCTTTCAGCCTCAGTCAATGTTCTTGATGCAAATGCAACTGTCTTTTCTACCTTGCCTTCGTGAAGCTGAGTCAAAACAGCTCCCAGATCGTATTCAGAAGCATCAGTTGTTACAATTATAGTCAGAGATGGATCAAACAACGCCAAATCTGGGCTATGAATGATCAAATCTTTTACAGTCTCAAAACTAGCCTGAGCTGCAGATGACCATATCAAGGCTGTACTTCCACACAACAGTTCTCTCAATGGCTCAGTAACTGAAGCGTAATTAGGGATAAACCTTGCATACCATGAAGTCAGCCCCCCAAAAGAACGCAACTTTTGTAGATCAGTTGGAGGTGGTGCCTGCATATGTACATGCTCCATTTGCAAACAGAGCTTTTTTTTGTAGTAGGAATTCCTTTGCCTATTAGGCCACACCCCCTAATACAGCCAGTCCTCCAAGAGCTTACAGTAGGCCCTGTAAGAGG
The DNA here is from genome assembly GCF_032191835.1 of Heteronotia binoei. Taxonomy (NCBI): domain Eukaryota; kingdom Metazoa; phylum Chordata; class Lepidosauria; order Squamata; family Gekkonidae; genus Heteronotia; species Heteronotia binoei. The sequence goes on from NC_083241.1 coordinate 28,116,269, forward strand.
AGCCCTGTAAGCTCCTGGAGGATTGGCTACATTGGGGTGTGTTTTAATGTGCAAAGGAGTTCCTGCTACAAAAAAAGCCCTGTATTCTGTGGTTCAATTATTGCTTTTCACTTTAACTCAAGATATAAGTTTGCCATACCAGAGGAAAAGAGTGATTCTGGAGGGTGGCTCCCTTGGTCTGAAACAATAGAACAATGGCTTGAGTCCAGTGGCACCTTTAAGAAGACCAAGAAAGTTTTATTCTGGGTATAAGCTTTTGTATGCATGCACACTACTACAGATACAGTAACAGGTTGCATTTCATGTAAAATTCCATAAATTATGCACAAGCATGCCATTGATCCTCCAAGATCTCTTCTTCCAGCATGCCTTTCTTCCCGCTTTGTGATCTGTGACCTGCCTGTAAAAGAGCCACAGCCCATACTGAGTTACTCTAAAAATGCAGCAATTGGCCCAAGATCGGCCAATCAGCTTCAATTTGGTGTAGCAGTTAAGAGCTGTGAACTCTAATCTGGAGAACCGGGTTTGAGTGTTACTTTCTGAGAAACCTCTTTGAGCTTTTATAGGGAGCTTTTATTTAAAGATGCCTGAAGGAAATGTTCCAAGGCCCATAGCCAAGATTTTTTTAGTCAGGGGGCACTGGGGGGGGGGGGGGGTGTCTGACAAAAACGTCCCTCAGCTCCTCCATGCCAACCTCTGGCCACATTGCCCTTTCTTTCAGCTCCTAAGACTTACTTTTTCTCCCTTCTTATCAGTTGCCTGGGCCTTTAAAGGGCTGAGAGGCTTGTCTCTGTGCTTTTGCAGCCCCCCCAGAACCCCAGATTGTCAAGTCTGCAGATTCAATGATGAGTCGGTGTGGATACAAAGACTCTATTTTATGGATACTGATACTTGTGGCCTAAGCCAGGTCTTGAAAAGATTAAAGTACATACAGTAGATACATTGCATATAAGGTACACTTCAAAAGGATTCCTACCAAAGGGGGAATTGTGCAGAGGACATTCACACATAGATGTTACAAACACATTCTCATGTTGATTAGAGGCCCATTTGGCCTTGATACTCCCAGGCTCCTTCCTCTCCCCCAAGCTTGGGCTGGGAAGGCACAGATAAGACTTTCACACATTACCATTTCAAAGCAGGACCAGATCTCTAAAGGGAGGGGGGAAGTAGGAGAGGATGAGCTAGCAGCATTTGGTTATACTTTGGTTCTACCCAGCATGCTCTGTGCTTGAGCCAAACTTATAGACAGACTTGACATACTGCCCCCCCCAAGCCGCCTCCACCGCCCTGTGGGAACATTTCTGATGAAACTTTCGTATCAGGTCGGGGGCTGAGATATCTTTTTCAGCCACCCACTCATTTTTGCTGGAGGGGAAGTGTTTCCATTTAATTAGGTAATACAAAATTCCCCTTTTGACTTTAGAGTCCAGAATTTCTTGTACTTCGTGGTGGTTCTGGTTCCCAATCAGGATGGGTTGGGGGGCTGGTGTTCAAGGATGCCAAACAGAAGCTCTGGGGTCTCGACGGAGTAAGCCACAATGAAATACAGGGTGTACGTTACTAAATATCTTTGGCAGCTCCAACTCTACCGTTACTTGGTTGATGACTCTCTTGATTTTAAAAGGCCCCAGAAACTTGTAGGCTAGTTTTTGGAAGGGCTGGATGAGTGGCAAATTCTTTGTAGATACAAATACTGAGTCCCCCACTTTAAAATCCCAAACTGGGACATGAGATTTATCATATTGCTTTTTGTAAGTTTCCTTAGCCGTCTCTAAGTTTTCCAGGATTGTTGTCCAGCTTTCACTCAGTTTTTGCCACCACTGTTCAAAGGAGGTTGGTTCAGGAGAGGGAGCCCCTCCTGGAAGCGATGGAATCGGCTTCCCCTCATATCACCGACCCATCCATTTGCTTGAACTGCATCGGGCATGGTAAAGGCAAGCTCTCTAGTCCCAGAGCCTCCACCAGGTTGGGCGTAATTAGTTCCGGGTTGCACCCCGAGTCTACTAGGGCCCGGACTTGCATGAACCTCTTCAGTTTAGTGTTCAGCAGTTTCACTACCACAAAGTACAATCATCCCGTCACTCTCACCCTCAGTGGTGCCGGCTCCTCCTCGACCTGCTGGTTGGCACCCTTCAGAGAAGGTCGTTCTCGTTTTCCAACGGCTCGGACGCCCAAGTCAGGTCACTCAGCTCCACCAATAGAAACACGTCCTCGTCCGGCTCCTCCACCGTGGCGAGGCTGCTCTTCACCTCTTCCTTAGGGTGGCTGGGCAGCTTCTTGGGGGTCGGGGTGCTCGCCTTCGGCCCTCCCGATGGATTCTTGGGGGGGGGGCTGGGCAGCTGGGTCACTGCAACAGAAGCACTGTGGGGCCCGGTGGGTTTTCCCCCGGTGGGTTTCTTGGGCTCCGCTTTATGGGGAGCTTTCTGTGGCCCCTTTCCGGATTGGTGTTGATGCTGCATGGCCACCCGCTTCGTATTGGTCTTGACCTCCCCGGCCAATTATATCCAGCCGGAGGGGCGGGGCGACGCGGAGCATGGCGGACGCCTAAGGAGCTCGCTCCCATTGAACTGTCCCCCCAACGCGTCTCCGTTCCCTTCTAACGCATTTACTCACCTGGGCATGGGCAAAAGATACCCCGGAAGACCTAAGGCCTCCGCAAAACCCTCTGCAAAGACTCAAAAAACCCTCTTCTTTCAGCCGGTAAGTCCTGTTGCTCCCGGCTCCCCTCCGCGGCCCGCGACGGTCCCCGTAATGGCGGCCGAGGCTTCTCCCGCCTCTGCAGAAAGCTCGCTCTTGACCACCCAGACCTTTCAGGAAGCCATCTCCCGGCTTGAAATGACAATTGGGGACAAAATCTCAAAGGCTATCACCCCCATTCAGGAAGAACTCTCAAAACTTAATGAATCTATTTTGGCGGTTTCCCAAACGGCTGACTCAGCCTTCGAAATGGCGTCCAGTGCAAAAGAAGCTGTGGAGGCCCTGCAACAATCCGATCTTTGGCTTCATGAAAAAGTCCTTTACCTCGATAATAAACTCAGATCCTCTAACCTGAAGCTGAGGGGGGTGCCTGAGCACGTGGAGGAGAATCAAGAGTTGAAAACTTTTATTGCCACCTGGCTTGCCTCAGCCTTGGGTCTCCAAGATGGAGTAGCACCGCTTATAGACTCTGCTTATCGCCTGGGCTCCCTGAAACCCAATTCCAAAGACTTTCCTCGAGATATACTGATTGTGGTCCCTGATTCCAGGACCAGATCCGTAATATACCGTAAATCTCGTTCTGAGGAGTCCCTGCTCTACAGAGGAAAAAAGATCTTAGCGCTTGCCGACCTGTCGCCAGAGACCCTAGCCCACAGGAAGGAAATGAAACCCATTCTGGCTGCCCTGGCTGACCACAAGATCCGCTTTCGGTGGTCCTCCCCTACACAAATCTCCCTGGTCCATCAAGGCATACGCCTATCAGCCTCAGACTTCGCATCCGGTCGTGACCTCCTCAAGCAACTCAACATTGATATGTCTCCAACTACGGATCCAGACCAATCTACCGCAGCAAGTCGGCCCTACTCGTCTTCCTTACCCAGTTGGAAGAAACTACACTAATGCTGAACTCAAGACGGATTGTTACCTTGTGCCCAGCAGTTTGTTCAATTATGTTCCACTGAAACTTTTGTACTTTGTACTACTTTACTACCCAATATGAAGGGTTCGGTGTATTTTCACTCTCATTAATACTCTCTTGGGACAGTCGGGGAGCCCCTTCCTTGTGGCCCTCCACTGTCTGGTTTGGTTCACAGTCATAGCGTAAAGTTCTATTGTCTCACCCTAGAGACAATGAATGTTTTGGTTGTATTTGTGTTGTTATGGTTATTATGGTTCTTTTCTTTTTACAGGGAAGCAGACTATCTCATGTATAAGACCAGGAAGAAGCCCTACCCTTTTGTCCTTGACAACTTTTCAGGCAGTACTTACCTCTCTGGCCCTATTGGTTTGTCCACCGATTGTCAGCAGTTTCTATTGTTCTGGTTCTCACTCTTTTTCCAGATTTCGAGGAAGAATGGATCCTTCTTCGTCGCTACATTTTCGACTTCAACTTTCTACCAGACTGTGACTTTATATATTTGCACTCTACACCCTCCAGGTATCCTGGCAGCTACTGTCATAATTCGCGCTACCTTTAACTTTTTTGTTCTCACCTTGGCTTTTATATCGTTAGGCATTGGACCTTCCTGTTTACCGTTGTTATCTCTGATGCTCGGACTTTGGTTATGGCTCTCATCTCTTTACAGCCTTTTAACTCTGGTATGCAATGGGCATGTCGTGCCCCACCTTGTCCCCTTTATTGTAATTGTATGCTGTTACTCTTTCTGTATAACCAGATATCACAATGTCTGATTTAAAGTTGGTTTCACTTAACTGCAGAGGGCTTAACAATATTATTAAGGCAAAAAAAATCTCCTCAGCCCTTTCCAAGTTGCACCCTGACCTTCTTTTCTTACAAGAAACCCACATTAAGTCGTTAAACACCACTATTTTGCGTTCTAGATGGTTTCACACACAATACGCCGCAGCTGGGTCATCTAAGTCACGAGGGGTGGCGATTTTGCTCTCCAGACGTGTTCGGTTCGTGCTATCTGCTCAAGAGACCGACCCTCAGGGCAGGTACATTTTTATAAAAGGTATGCTCAACGACTCTCCGGTCACCTTAGTTTCACTCTACGCTCCTAACTCAGCCCAACTCACTTTTATCAACGAAACGCTTTCTAAACTAGCTTTCTTTCAAGAGGGCGCTGTCATTATAGGCGGTGATTTCAATTATATCGCTGACCCCCTGTGGGACAGGTCTTTTAACACACGCCCCCCTACGACTGCCCCCTCGTCTCAGTTGCTTCCCATACTGTCAAACTTCGACCTGTGTGACGTTTGGAGAATCAAAAACCCTGGTGTCAAGGACTATACTTACTTTTCCGCTGTGCATAATATTTTCACTAGGATCGATTATTTTCTTTTTTCCTCTTCCCTAATAAATAAAACATCCCACGCAGGCATAGGTCTCAGGACACTTTCAGACCACGCCTGGGTGGAATGCACTTTAACCTTGACTCCTTTAGAAAAACCTTCCTACGATTGGTCCTTAAATAGATCACTTTTATTGAATGAAGACTTCCGTACACAGATTGATCAAGAATTAAAATTTTATTTTGAGAATAACTCAGATTGTGGTGTCTCTCACGACATCGTTTGGGATGCCATGAAAGCGGTTATCCGGGGCAAATGTATCTCCTTGAACTCTGCCTGTAAAAAAAGGAAACTTGAACTTAGGCAATCAATATTGGACAATATTAAAAGTTTAGAGCAGAAACACAAAGCTACAGGATCCAAAAAAATTTTCCACAAACTCCTTCTCGAAAGGAAAAAACTTGACCTTATGGAAACCTCCACTATTAGGAAAAATTTACTGTTTTTAAAACAGAAACATTGGCACAGCCACCCTCGAGCCCTTAAAATACTGTCTTGGAAACTCAGAAAAGAGGTAACTGAAAGGCAGATCTTTTCTATTAAAGACCCTCAAGGTAATATACACTCCTCCAACCTGAAAATTCTACAGACTTTCCATCAATATTTTACTCAGTTGTATGCCTCATCCAACCCTCCTTCCGCTCTCATCGAAGAATTTTTACAGGGGCAGAACACTGTCGGTCAACTCTCTACTGACCATAAACTCTTTTTGGATTCCCCCATCACCCCTTTAGAATTAAATGCAGCCATCAAAGCCTCTAAACTAAACAAAACTCCAGGCAGAGATGGCCTACCATCAGAATTTTACAAAACTTTTGGTCCTTCCCTCACTCCTTACCTTACTACTGTATGCAATCACATTATGGATTCAGGCCACATGCCCCCCTCCTGGTCTCAAGCTAAGATAATACTCATACCGAAAAAAGACAGAGACCTTCTTAGTACCAAATCCTATCGACCCATTTCCTTACTCAATACAGACTACAAAATCTTCACTTCCGTTTTAACTGCTAGGCTCAACCGTATAATTGGCTCCTATATTCACCCCAACCAATCAGGCTTTATCCCAACCCGTGACATCACTGATAATACCAGACAAACGATTAATTTGATTCAATACTGTTCTTACCAACCCTACGAATCTTGTTTCCTCGCCCTTGATATTGAAAAGGCCTTTGACACGGTTGAACCCCAATTTCTAAGTAAAGTACTGCAGACCATGGGCTTTGGAGCGAAATTTATGACTACTATTAACTCCCTTTACTCTAGCCCCTCAGCTCTTCTATACATTAACGGCCAACACTCACCTACTTTTCCTTTAGAGAGAGGTACACGCCAAGGTTGCCCTCTCTCACCTTTGCTTTTTGCCTTGGCAATAGAACCCTTGGCGAATAAATTACGACAATCTCCTAACTTCCAAGGCATTATAGTTCATGACCACACTTATAAAATCAGCCTTTTCGCTGATGACATTGTCCTCTATATCTCTAATCCTTTACAATCCTTGCCGACTATTTCTGCCCTCCTATCAGAATTCGCTACATTATCAGGTCTCTGTGTCAATGACTCCAAATCAGTTCTTTATCCTATCAACTTACTACCTCCGACCTCCAAAGCTCTAGCCTCCGACTACCCTTTTCATTGGGTCCAAACCACATGGTCATATTTAGGCTTAAAAATTCCATTAAAATTCTCTGACCTGGTTAAAGTTAATTATACTTCCACTATGTCAGAGGTTTCTAAAACTCTTAAACAATGGGACACTCTACGTCTGTCCTGGCTGGAGAGAATACAGACCATTAAATCTTTTATTTTCCCTAAGCTTCTATACCTGTTCCGTGCTCTTCCAATCGAACTACCCCTACCGACTCTGAAAGCTTGGCAACACATAATGACAGCTTTTATATGGGGATACAAAAAACCCAGGATAAAGCTTTCCACTATTTGCAGATCTAAAAACAAAGGTGGAGTGGCCGTTCCAGATATTATTCGCTATTATAAAGCAACCATCTTGTCTCAATTTGTCAAAATCTTATATCGCCATCCTTCTCCCCCTTGGAAGCCTATAGAGGAGGCTCATTTTTCTCCCCTTAAATTTTACGAGCTCCTCTGGCTTAAGAAGTCTGAAAGACCTCCCTGGCAGTTTGTAAACCCCTTTCTCCGGGCTCTTCTATCTGTTTGGGACTCAGTACGTTCGTATCTAGCTCCTGGTCATTCCATTATTTCATCCTTTATAGGCCAGAAGTGGTTTCCCCCAGCTCAACCCCCTTCCTCCTTTAAAATCTGGAGGAACTCTTCTAAGATCTACCTTTTCGACCTCCTCTCTACCTCACGGCAACTCTTACCAAAAACTAAAATTGACCATAACTTGATTGCCTCCGCGCCATGGTTTGAATATTTCCAACTCCGACATTTGCTTCAGGACCCCAACATTCGTCAATCTCTCTCACGTCCTCTGACGGACTTCGAACACCTGATACTACACCTTCCTAAAACTCATTACACATTAAAAGGCCTCATTTCACGAATTTACCAAAGTCTCCTCTCTAAAACAGAAGACGTACTTCCTTCCTATACTACTCTCTGGCACAAAGACTGTAATATTTCTCTCTCTTCTGAACAATGGGACTCCATCTGGGCTAGCGAGACGTTACAATCCAACATCATCAACATCTCTCAACAAAATTACAAATTAATCGCCCGTTGGTACTTCACGCCCTACCAACTCTCTCACACCTCGCCCCAAGGTTCCTCTGATTGCTGGCGGAATTGTGGCCTTAAAGCATCTTATATTCACTGCTGGTGGGACTGCCCCAAACTCAAACCCTTTTGGTCCTCAGTCTGTGCCCATATCTCCTCCTTAACCAACGTTCTAATTCCAGTCACCCCGGAGGTAATCCTTCTTAATCACTGGCCTGGGTTACAACTTACCTCCTCCAAGAAATCCTTAATTACTAAACTATTGTCTGCAGCGAAATCATTGATAGCCCAAACTTGGAAAAGCCCTAATAAGTTGTCGCTTGATTCATGGGTACTCAAAATTTGGGAGCATATTGCTATGGATAGAATCCAAGCCTCACTAGATCAGTCAGATCCTCTTCGAGCCCATACTAACTACATTGCAACTTGGTTACCTGTTTTGGAGAAATTAGACAGTGACCCATTTTACATTAACCCTTCTACCAAATGTTCTATTTATAAAGACCTCTTGTTATATTAACCTTTCACTTAGTGACCATCTTCCCTATAGGATACCTAAGATCCCAAGTTAATACGCACACCTTGTGTTTATTTTCTTCCTGCTTTACCCCTTCCCGATAAAGTTGTGGTTATAATTATTATTTAAGTTGTTAGATATATATATGTATATGCAGTCACGCATCGATATACGTTTTCTTCATATCCTCCCACGTTGCTTGGTTAATAGACATCAGAAGTGTTACACTGAAGACTTTTTCCAATGTTGTTACTTTTGTCTTTCCATGTTTGTATAATTTGAATTACTTCAATAAACGTTGGATTAAATTAAAAAAAAAAAAAAAAATTATATCCAGCCTACCAGCATGGCAGGTCTTGCTTGGGTAAGGGCCTGATCCAGGATGCCAGCGTTCAGGCCCCGAGTGAAGTGCTCGATCTTCATCAGTTCACTCCACCCCCGCACTTTGGCTGCGTTGGTCCAGAACTCAGCAGCGTACTCTCGGATGGTTCTTGGGCCCTGCTGCATGTCCCTCAGGGCGGCCAGAGCTCGAGTTTCCTGGAGGGGGTCTTCGTACTTGGCCAACAGAGCCTGAATGAAGGTTTGCACATAGTCCAGTTCCAGGCTCATGGCCTTGTACAGGCTTACATACCACCTCTTCGCGTCCCCCTTCAGCTTCGACCCCAAGTAGTCAACTCTGCTGAACTCATCAGGGAAGGTTTTTCCCCAGTAGTGCATGTAGCTATTCGCCTGGATGGCAAAATACTCCACCTAGTCTGGATCCCCGTCAAAGGTGGCTTCCAGCTTACGCCCTCTCCCTTCGCCCCGGGGGGCACGAGGTGCCACCGGCAGCGGCGGCGCCAGTCCTACTGGCTGGGGCATTGCTGGGGCTTGCAGCGGGGCCGGGGGTGGGGGTGGGCGGACCGGCGGAGGTTGATGGGGTCTCCATGGGCTGGCCATACCCAGGGCATGGGATATCTGGGCAGTCATCGCCTGCATCTCGTCCTTCAGATGCTTGACTGCCCCATCGACTTCCTTTCAGACCATGGCCCGAAAGAAGCAAGCGTCTTCCTCATGCATGTCCTTCGGCAGCGGTTCTTCCGCCCCCTTCTACTCACATTCAGGGTCATCCTCCGGTACCTGGACCACAAGAATGGCGTCGACCTCGCCTGGCTCTAAGGTGCCCGGGTTGGCGGGCTCTGTCTTGGTCATCCGCATCCTCATCATGTGGCGGGTCAGGATCGCTTCCCTGTTTGCGAGTGCCTCGTCCATGGTAGTAGTTGAGGTCCGTGGCTGCCACTGTTGGGGGGTGACGACGAGCTGGAACTGTGGAGGGGAAACCGCAGCTCTCCGGGCGTCTAGGACGTGCCAAGGTGCCGCCGGAGCCGCCGGCTCTTCCTCCGAGTTAGGGAGCTCCCCGTCTCCTGGAATTTTTTCGGCCATCAGGTTACAAAGTTGCCAGGGTGGTTGAGCTCCAAAGGGGAGTCTTTTCAAAATGTCAAGTCTGCAGATTCAGTGATGAGTCGGTGTGGATACAAAGACTCTATTTTATTGATACTGATACTTGTGGTCTAAGCCTGGTCTTGAAAAGACTAAAGTACATACAGTAGATACATTGCATATAAGGTACACTTCAAAAGGATTCCTACCGGGGGGGGGGAATTGTGCAGAGGACATTCACACATAGATGTTACAAACACATTCTCATGTTGATTAGAGGCCCGTTTGGCCTTGATACTCCCAGGCTCCTTCCTCTCCCCCAAGCTTGGGCTGGGAAGGCACAGATAAGACTTTCACACATTACCATTTCAAAGCAGGACCAGATCTCTAAAGGGAGGGGGGAAGTAGGAGAGGATGAGCTAGCAGCATTTGGTTATACTTTAGTTCTACCCAGCATGCTCTGTGCTTGAGCCAGAGTTATAGACAGACTTGACACAGATACCCACTGATCAATTTTCCATTATACCCTATGGGACTCAGTCTCCATAGGGAATAATGGAGTGCTCGGCAGACATTTCCCTCCCCGCTCGCTTTCTGTTGACCCTGAAGTGGGGGAAGGCCTCCAAACCAGGGGATCCCCTGCCCCCACCTGGGGATTGAATACAATCCGAGAGAGGTCACTATAATGGATAACACAACAAAAAATACAAGCTAGTGACCGATTTACTAAGAAATATATAGAAACCAGTCCAAATGTCCAAAACATGTACATCAAGTCCCAAAGTAGTGTGGTGACAAGCCAGTCGATTAAGTACTTGTTTCTTTCCAGTCTTCATCAGACCTGGGACCAATATTCATTCAATTATATAGATTCTTTACATAATTTTTTTTTTAAAAGGGGATGCAGAACGTCTCCAACGGCAATTTCACGTCGGCTACAGCTCATACACTGCATCCCAATTCTTAGCAAATTAGTCACTAGCTTGTATTTTTTCTTGTGTTACCCACCTGGGGATTGGCAACCCTACATCTTGATGTAATCTAGGCTTCCCAAGCTCCCGCAGGGGTGGATTTCCCCCCCCCCAGCACACAGCGGGTTGCTGGGGGGGATTCCCACCCCCAAAGAGCCCCGCCATGTGTGGCAGTAGAGTGCCATAGAGTTTCCCCCAAAATTGCTAGAATGGCCCCATGCAAAACTATAGAGTACCCCCACCCCAAATTCCTAGAGCTTCCCCACGTGACATGCCCACATCGTGCCTTGTGTGCGTGATAGAAGTCCCCCATCGGCAGCCGGTGGGGACTTGGCAACCCAAATGAGATCCGATGATATCAGGCTAAACTGGGCTATCCTGGTCAGGGCTATAGTTTCAGTGATTTTTCCATTTTGCTAATCACTCTCCCAGGAACCATTTGCCCCCTAGGTAGAAACATGCAAATACTGGGATGGTAGGAAATGAAGTCATCCCTTCTGTGCAGGCTCCATTTTTATGTAGGTTAGGAGCACCTCCCCCTTCCTTTGATTATTTAGCATTCTTCCCATTATGCTCCTTCTTGCAGTAAGTGATGACGTCCCTGAGCCGAGCCCTGAAGGGAAGATAAATAAATTAAGAAAATAAAACTCAGCCTCCCTGCTAGAAAATGCGCAATTCTAAATGAGCAATGCAGGCTTTGGAGTGTGTTAACGTTGTCAAGTCAGTAGCTTCATTTTCCATCCTCCTTCCATTCTCCTCTAGGCCAGCTCTTTCTGAGGGCCAAATTAGGGGATACTCTCAATGTGCCATTAAGCTGCAAAAAGCGGGTGTTGGAGGGAGCCCCCCAATATGAAACAGAGTTGTCCTGCTGTTCTGCTAGGCTTCTGGTGAACCATTTATTACCTGGTCAACTATCTTATTGCCAACTTTGATTTTAAAAATCTCTGTTTTTCTGTGTCCTTTATAAAGTTTATATCTCTGCTACCTGGCATTACATTTTATGACACCCATGGCTCAGCCCAGCAGGGTCTCATTTATGTCAGAACTGGCCCTCTTAACAAATGAGTGTCAAGCCCCGAAGTTCCCAATAATGATATCCTTTGTTATTTCAAATAGATGCATTTATTAGGAAAAGAGGTAGTGCTCACTGAACATGGTCAGTAAAAAGACTGAAGAGGTAACAGAGGTATAGTCACTATATAAGTTACTAAATGGCAGTTACTTTCAAATCTAAAGGTTAACAGGTTAACATAACATGAGCAATTCATACTACAAAGCATTCTACCAGGGACATGTGAATAGATAAGGTCTCTGAGAAACAGGGAGAGTGAGAAATCACATCCCACAACAGACACAACAAGAATTCTTCTGGGTAATAAACAATAGCATGCCAGATTGCCAGGCCAGCTAAGCAGTAAATAATGTGAGGCCTGGAGCAAATAACCACAGGTAAAATGGAAGGGCTTGACAATGAATTCGACACCTGCCATGGAGTCTACTTTCCCACATGGCCATTTTCTCCAGGTGAACTGCTCTCTGTTGCCTGGTGCTCAGTTGCAATACCAAAAGATCTCCAGCTACCACCTGGAGGTTGGCAACCCTACATGAGTTTCCTAGTTGAGCCCTGAATGTGAGACATCTGAGCTACGGCTGCCAAGCAAGATCCAGTTCCCAGGACAGGTGTTCACTGAACATACTGACAAAATATTTGAAAGCAGCTGCAATCTTCTGTGGTTTTAAAAAAAAATCACTCCAACATCTTCAAAATGCCTGGGTTTTCACTTAAAACGCAAGTCTCCAACAGGTAGCTTGTATATGCCTTAGGAGACCCAGGGAAACATCCGGAAAAGACCTGCTGTAGACCTTCGGGGTGGGGAAGAAACTTTTATTTCAAAGGGCATTTCTCTGTGCTGTGTAGCTCACAGCTTCACTTCTGGTGTTCTTTCTTGTCCGTGTTTTGTTTCTAAGACTGAACAAAACTTGATAACATGCCAGGAAAGAGGGGAAAGGAGCTATGGATATTTTTCATTGCTCAGAAGTAGCTCTCGTAAAAGACAAGGTTGGCGACCCCTCTTGTGGGGCCTTTCCCTCTGTCAGTTCCTCTTTCCCTCTGTCACATTTTTTGTTCTGCCCTCCTGCGGGGGAGGCCAAGCGCTGTGTTCTTGGTGGTCCTCTCCTCTGGTTAGCAGCTCTGACTTCTTTTGTGCCTCTTGTTTACGACTCTGCTGGCACCTGGCTCTTTTTTTTTTTTTTTTTTTGCGGTTTCTGTCACTGAAACGGAGCCTCATTCCACCTGCAAAATCAAGATGACCTTTTCAGACTTCTTGGGGAAGAGTTCTTTGACTGGCTTTTGGTATTGAAGCAGAGTCAGTGCAGGATTCCTTATCTAGTATCTGCCCTTTGGCAGGGATCTCAATAGGCCTTTACACCCCCTCCCCCAACAATCAACCTCCTCTATCAATGAATTGCATGCGCTATCTCCCTTAAAACCTTCCTGGCTGATCTTTTGTCCCTTAGGGCATCTGTCTGCAAACTGTCATCACTCAAAGGTTAATGGAGTGGATGGGTCTTTTAATGCTATTCATTTGTCCATAAATAGCCAACATGATGCAGAATCTAGGAGATGTTGGGTTTGGGTGGGGGAAGTCATAGGAGCAACCTTTCTGGAGAAGACCAGTGGTCTGTCTGGTCCAGGATCCTTTTTCGCACGTTGGACAACAGATGCTCCAGGATGGGCTACAAGCAGGGCACAGAGACCAAGGACCAGTGTTCCCTCTAAGCTGAGTTAGTGTGAGTGAGCTCACAGTTTTTGAGCCTCTGGCTCACACATTTTTGTCTTAGCTCAGGAAAAATGGCCCCAGAGCAAACTAACTTATGCAGTAGCTCACAACTGTAATGCCAGATCACAAAGTAGAATTTTTGCTCACAAGACTCCACAGCTTAGAGGGAGTAATGGCAAGGACTTTCTGTGCTTTTCCCGTGAACAGCCAGTAGGGTTGCCAATTGCCCAGTGGGGGTGGGCAATCCCCCATTTTGCAGGCTGCCGCCCACCACCATCTGGGTAGCCAGCAGGAGGGAATCCCCCCCCCCTTCTCAGTTTAGTGTAGTGGTTAAGTGTGCGGACTCTTATCTGGAAGAACCAGGTTTGATTCCTCACTCCTCCACTTGCACCTGCTAGCATGGCCTTGGGTCAGCTATAGCTCTCGCAGGAGTTGTCCTTGAAAGGGCAGCTGCTGCGAGAGTCCTCTCAGCCCCACCAACCTGCCTCACAGGGTGTCTGTTGTGGGGAGGACAGATATAGGCGATTGTAAGCCGCTCTGAGTCTCTGATTCAGAGAGAAGGGCAGGGTATAAATCTGCAGTCGTCGTCTTCTTCTCCCCCACCCCCCCAACAGCGACATGGCACCCAACATGCCTGCATCACCATGGCACCCGCCAACACCTTTCTTGCCACCTGCCAAGTGTTTTAGAAAGTGAGCAGGGCCAGGTGGAACTTTTGCCCAGTGGGCCTTCTGATTGGCTACTGGAGATTTAATGGTCTGTGCAGATTGCTTTGGCTGCATCTACCACCAAAGCACAAGAATCTTTATTGTGTGACTGTGGCAATGTGCAGCTGGGTCTGCCTCCTGAAGCAGCCTCCAAACCGAGGGATCCCCTGCCCCCACCTGGGGATTGGCAACCCTACACTATTCCAATCAAATCAGATATTGAGAGCTAAGCAGGGTTGGCCCTGGTTAGTCTTTGGATGGGAGGAGGGCTTTTTCCTGTAGCAGGAACACCTTTGCATATCAGGCCACACCCCCTGATGTAGCCAATCCTCCTGGAACTTATAGCAGCCCCTGTACTAAGAGCCCTGTAAGCTCTTGGAGGATTGGCTACATCAGGGAGGTGTGGCCTAATATGCAAATGAGTTCCTGCTACAACAAAAGCCCTGGATGGGAGACCTCCAAGGAACAGCAGGGTTGCGACACAGAGGCAGGCAATGGCTAAGCACCTCTCAATGGCTCTTGCCTTGAAAACCCCAAGGCATCACTATTAGTCAGCGGTGACTTGGCAGCAAAAAAAGGGAAGGTGGCTGGGATGCCAGCCTCCAAGTGGGACCTACGGATCCCTTGGAATTACAGCTTATCGCCAGACAGAGGTCAGTTCCCTTGGAGAGGGTAGACTCTACAGCAGGAGTGTCAAACATATGGCCTATGGGCCAGAAATGGCCTGTCGAGGGCATTTATATGGCCCATGAGCAACTGGGCATTACCTTTTCTGCTGGAAGGCAGAGGCCATGCGTTATGTCCCTCTATACTGTCCCAGCGCTAATGCATAACAGGTGGCAGAAGTGGGAGGGTGGCCATCAAGGAGGCATTGGAAGGAAATGCTATAAAAGTGTTAATGTTTTAAACATATTTGCATTTTGAGTGTCCTTTGCATAGTTTATATCTCTGGTACCTGGCGTTACATTTTGGGGCACACATGGCCTGGCCTGGCCCGGCCTGGCCTGACAAAGTCAGATCTGGCTCTCATAACAAATTCAACACCTCTGCTTTATGGGCATCGTACCCCAGAGAGGTTCCTGTCTTCCCCAGGCTCCATCTCCAAATCTCCCAGAGTTCCTCAACCTTGATCTGGCCTTCCTATCCCCTCCCCTCGCCCTACATCCCCCCAGGGGGGCCTGGCAACACTAGAGGGTGGTGACCAATGTTTCCTCTAAGCTACATAGTCTTGTGAGCAAAAATTCTACTTTGTGAGCTACTGGCATTAAAGCTGTGAGCTACTGCATGAATTTAGAGTGCTCTGGGGTCCTCCTTCCTGAGCTAAGACAAAAATCTGTGAGCTGGAGGCTAAAAATCTGTGAGCTTGCTCACACTAACTCAGCTTAGGTGGAACACTGGCGGTGACCCCTTTTAAGCTGTTCTTTGGTCCATGGGCTTACTAGTGCTGATCTTTCTATTGATTTTGAGGTTAGTTTTGTACCGTTATATTGATTTGCTGATTGCACATTCCCCCCCCCCCCCCCCCCCCCCCCCCCGGCACACTTTCAGTTGAGTCCCAGGATATAAACATTTGAAATAAACAAGCCATGTGAAACTGACGTCAGGATTTGGCTGGTTGGCTGTTCACCCTTTGATAAAACCAACAGTTATTTCTTTCCCCCCATAAGCAGTTGTGCACTGCCCACCCCATATTAGGGTGGCTAGCAAAGAGGTCAAGAGACCCTACCTGTCAGCCATTTCCTGACAGCCAATTTGTGTCTGCGCCCACGCCCACCATGCTGTGCCAGTATCCCAAAGGTCCCTGCAGTCTCAAAAAGGTTGGAGACCCCTGGACTAGGATCTGGGAGACCCAGATTCAAATCTCCTCTGTGTCATGGAAGCTTGCAGGGCAGGGTTGCCATCTCTGTGGTGGGAAATGTCTGGAAATTGGGGATGGTGGACCTTGGGGTGGGCAGCGTTTGGGGAGATGAGGGACTCAATGGGGTATAAGGCCATAGAATGCACTTTCTAAAGGGGCTGTTTTCTCCAAGTGAACTGAATTTCCTGCATTATGCAGGGAGTTGGACTAGATGACCCTGGAGGTCCCTTCCAACTCTATGATTCTATGATCTCTGCCACCTGGAGATCAGTTGCAATAGCAGGAGATCTCCAGCCACCATGTGGAGGTTGGCAACCCTAGCAGGTTAGTCTTTGTAGTCAGCCTAACCCAGTTTACAAGGTTAGGGTGGTGAGAATGCTGTAATCTACTTTGGCGATATAAAGCTGCTTATAAAATACCCAAATAAACAAACAGCAAGGTCCTTGAAGAAGGCTCCTCACAAAACAGGCAAAACCAGGCCTCAGATTCAGCAGGAGCTCACAGGAGCACAGCTTCTGAACCTTTCTGAGGGTTCCCTCTCTTCCTCCCCACCTACCTTGTCCATTGAATAGTAGGTGCAGCTGCATAACAATCCCTGGATAAGGAGAGTGAGCAGCCAGACAGCCACCAGGGGCTTTGCCACGCCCCCAGCAGCCCTCATTAACCCCTGGAGAAACCCGCACCACCTTTTCTCCACTTCTTATGTGATTTTAGGCAGCGGGTGGCTTGCTGGCTTTTTGACTAGGAGTGGCAGCCAAGGAGAGCCCCAGGCAAGCAAGACCTGCTTGGACTGGCTGGATCTCTATCCAGCCCAAGCAAGCCTCGCTCACCCGGGGCTCTCTTTTCTTGCATTGGGTTGCTTTGGGTTGGTGGCAGGACTGGATCTACATTTTTTGAGCGGGGGGGGGGGGGCAAAATAAAGAAATGATCCCCCTTTATGGGCCCATTCTATCTTATGGGCCCATAGAATAGAATGGACTCTATACCCAATTTGGCGGGGGCCCCCCTCTGGCGGTGCCGAGGGCAAGCGCCCCCTCTGCTCCCCCCTAGATCCAGCCCCGGGGAGGCGTATGCTAATGAGTCATGCTAATGAGCTCCATGACCTATTTTTCTACAAAATGACCCCTGAGCAAAACTATAGAGATAATGAAGATTCTTAGCACATCGCCAAAGAAACTTCCAAGTTCCACCCGGAAGTGATGTCAATACGTTGCCAACGTCCTCCTCCCCCTTCCTGGTGGGGAGATGGGGAAGCGTCAGCAGGAGCCTGTCCTCCAATAGCTGGCAAAGGACAAGCGGCTGTCTAAGTTTGGCCATGAGCCATGCCTACTTACATCATTGCCTCGGTGTACCTCACTGGATGGTTGTATTGAGGGAGCAGGCAGAATAGGAGCACTTTGGAGGAACGCCAGGATAAAAAATGTAATTGTTGGATACAATAATCTTTGAAGGTCTTTTGCGTTAATACAGACGCTGTTAAGAGTGGCCACGGAGCGGGGTGGGTGGGGGGCATAAGAACATAAGAGAAGCCATGTTGGATCAGGCCAATGGCCCATCCAGTCCAACACTCTGCGTCACACAGTGGCCAAAAATATATATAGGACCCGTTTCGGTCCTACACCCAAAGCAGGGTTTACTTTTCCATTAGTGATGTTGAGAAGTGCCGAAAGGGATTTATGCCCAGCCTGTGAAAATGGCCTTGGGCTGTCAGCGTGGCTCGCTGAGCATTCTCCTCCTGGACACAAAATCCTTTTCCTGTTCTAAAGATTACTCTGTGAATCCTTAGTCAGAAAACTGAAACTGTCCTACGCTAGTAATAGTGAAGACAAGCTTAGTCACTGTTGACGGAGCCCCTTTGCCTGCATGCTTGCATAACAGCCGACTGACTCAGAATCAAGAATGATGCGTGATGAACTTTTATAGCTGAAGAGAGAAGGATGCGGTGGGCTGCTTTCTCTGCAGTCTGCTGGCAGGAATATGCACAGGATTTTTATTATTACTGGCTATGCAGAATTGGCATCTTGCTGCACCAGATAAAAGTCTGGCTGTGCTTAAGAAAACCAGGCAGCATATGCACCAGGGGGGCATAGGGGGCATGGCCCCCTCAGTGATATCATAGGCCCTTCCCTGAACGTTTGTCTTTTGTTTTAAGACCCATATTTTAACTTGTAAATATAGACATGATTTAGATGAAATAGCAAATGATGTTTCAGGTTGGCCTTTATTTATACATACACACAAACACTGCCTTTTTTTGTGGGGAGCAAAAGCAGCCTACATCATTCTCCTTTTCCAGTTTAGCCCCATAACAACCCCATGACGTAGGTTAGGCTGAGTGACTGTGACTGGCCCATGGTCACCAAGTGAGCTTCCATGGCATGAGGGGAGATTCGAACCTGGGTCTTCCACATATTTGTCCCATGCTGTTAATCACAACACCACACTGGCTACCCACATTTCTAAACCACCTTATTTTAATCCATTACTTCCATACAGAAACATGTTTTTAAAAAGATTTTTATCCAACGCAATATGATGTGTTTGGCCAAGTGTAACATCCCCCCACCCCCTAGTTTATCATCACACAAAAACCTCAACAGGTAGATACTTAAGATTGGGGGGGGGGGGGGGGGTCCAAAAAGCTACCTAGAGCTAGGAGGACAATGACTACCCAAGTCTTTAGATGCCACTGTGAAAGAGTGGCCTGATTATATCACTTAATCCTGATTTGCTTATTTCTCGCTCTCCTTCCCCCATGTTTGTTCCTGGGGGAGGAAGTGAGTTGTTTTCTCCTGCCCAAACTTTTTTGCATTTGGAATATTTTTATCCCCACAGACCCCCTTTCTGTCTCATTATTCATTATCCTTCTCCCCGCCCCCCGCCAAACACACAATAGGATTTTCCTTAATTCTTTTTTTTTTTTTGCAACAAAACCCCCTACAAACCCCAGTGGTCTGAGTTTGCTAAAGCAGATGTGTTTCTGCTCTTTTCTCTCCCATCTGCTACCACAAACCTCCTGACCAGTCTTTTTTTCTTTTTCCATGCAGGGGTTATTGTGTCACAGGACAGCAGATGCTGGTTCTGTCTGGCTTAGATTTCAGACTGGATTTACTAACCACTTCCCTTCGACCTGTTTTACTGGAGTTGGGCATACGAACAGACACGTGTACACTCACACACTGCGTCTGTGGGCTAGCTGGCTGCCAAGTAGTTACAGTGAACAGAAAGCAACAGAATCAGGCAGGGCTTTTTTTGAGCAGGAATGCAGTTCCGGCTGGCTTGACGTCGGGAGGTGTGACCTAATATGCAAATGAGTTCCTGCTGGGCTTTTCCCTACAAAAAAACCACCCTGGAAGCAGGGATAGAGTTGCCAACCTCCAGGTATGAACTGGAGATCTCCCAGTATCACAACAGATCTCCAGATGGCAGAAATCAGTTCCCCTGGAGAAAATGGCAACTTTGAAGGGCAGACTCTATGGCAGGGGTGGCCAAACTGTGGCTTAAGAGCTGCATGTGGCTCTTTCATATATACTGTATAACTCTGCTCTCAAAGCCCTCACCACCCTGTTGGCTGGCTAGGAAAAGGCATTTCTCTCTTTAAATCCTTTCTCCAAGCCAAGCCAGCCAATGGCTTGGAGAATGCATTTAAAGTTAAAGTTAAAGGCTGCCCTTATACCGAACACGGAAACTTCAGGTAGTCCAGAACGCGGCGGCCAGGCTGCTAGTGGGACTACCACGGTGGGAACACGTGCGGCCTGGGCTGCGGGATCTGCACTGGCTGCCGGTTGTGTACCGTGTCCGCTATAAAGTGCTGGTTATTACCTTTAAAGCCCTATATGGCCGAGGACCTGCCTACCTAAGGGACTGCCTCTCCCCATATATCCCCCAGAGAGCACTAAGATCCAGTTCTCAAAATCTGCTAACAATCCATGGGCCAAGAGAGGCTAGACTGAAGACTACCAGGGAGCAAGCCTTCTCCGTAATGGCTCCTTGATAGTGGAACCCTCTTCCAGAGATGATACGAGCCCTGCGGGACCTGAACCAATTCCGCAGGGCTTGCAAAACATTTCTTTTCCAGCTTGCCTTTGAAATAGAACCCAGCTAAACTGATGTGTAGTTACCTAGCCATCTTGTGGACATCATAACTTATAGTATTTATAGCACTTATTTTATCTATTTTATTTAATTATTTATGTAACTGATTATATTTAAATTGTGTATATTGTTTTATTTGAATCATGGAATGCCATGTCTGTAAGCCGCCCTGAGCCCGCCTTTGGCGGGGGAGGGCGGGATATAAAAATAAATTTATTATTATTATTATTATTATTATTATTATTATTATTATTAAAGTTGGTTTCTTTCCACCTCCCCCTCCCCAATCCTCCCCCCTCATCTATTTGCCTGCCTTCTTTCCTTCCTGTCTTGCAGCTTTCAAACATCTGATGTCCATGTCTTGTGGCTGTCAAACACCTAAACTTTATTCTATGTAGCTCTTACATTAAGCAAGTTTGGCCACCCCTGCTCTATGGCATGGGTAGCCAAACTGCAGCCCAGGAGCCACATCTGGTTGAGAAAGGTGGGGTTGCTGGTATTGGAGATTCTAACTCTGTGTGCAAGAGGATGTGGGAGGGAAAGGGTCAGAGCTTTTTTTTGAGCAGGAACACACAGGAATGCAGTTCTGGCTGGCTTGGTGCCACGGGGTGTGTCCTAACATGCAAATGAGTTCCTGCTGGGCTTCTACAAAAATGCCCTGGAAAGGGTTAAGAGAATTCTCTCAGTTCATCACAGTTCTCATTTTGGTTGGCTCCACCTTCTCCTTGGTCACATGTTGAGCCTCTTTGGCCCTTGCTTGCCTTCTGTTTTCATCTTATAGAGGACCTCTCTTCATCTCTCTCACCTGGGCTTGGAGCTATAGCAAGTTAGACGTTTCAAAAGTCACAATAAGGTAAATGTACCTACATGAATATGTCATGTAAGATGAGCTTCTATTTTTGTAAGTAAAACTTCTTTTTCTAGTTACCATTGGAGTCAAATCTTTGTACTTTGTTTGAACAGCATTTCCCCCTTAACTGGGAAATGTGGAGAATCACGAATACAGCCAAAAAGCTTCAGTGCTTCCAACACAAACTTTTTAATATATTTTATCCAATAGTTGGTTCATGACACAACGCTTAGCCAATTGGCAACCTTGGATTTATCCTTTCTTTTGGTTTTAAATCTTAGCCCAGGCAGTTTCTGATATACAATTAAAACAGCTATTGAAAACCCCATATAAAACTTCAAACACAGCCAAATACGTCACTTAATTAAAAACAGCTGTTCCAAGACATCAAGTACAAAGTAAAGGCAATAATGTCTAATGACATAAATCCAAGGGATCAGATTTTTTTTTTTGCTTTAAATTTTAATACCCGTTCAAACCCAAGGTAAAAAAGAACTAGGCTTATCCCACAGTTTGGGCGGGGGGGGGGGGGGCGGGATATTCAGCACCAGGAAGGTCTTGGAAGAAGAAAGTTCCAGAGGCAAAGCACCCTGCAGAGAAGACCATATTGGTATTTATTCAGCCAAATACAGATTAGACAGTCTGATTTGGCTACTGAAACAGCCACACCCAAATAAAAGCCGATACTATTTGGCTTATATTTGGCATGGCTAGAAGGCATTTAAAGAGACCATGGTCTCTTTAAATGCCTTCAGTCTACTTCCAAGTTGTGCTTGTGGCATAATTTAGCAAGTGAAATTCTTCATTTATATCATATAGGAACAGTCCCTGTAGGGTATAGTGGAGCTGAATAAATGCATGTTTGCCAAATATTTGCCCAAATTTCAATACAGATTATGGCTTGGGCCATGCTCTCGGCACCGGTGCACTGGCAATCAGCATGGAACGTTGCTATAGTGCGGCTGGCAGAGGGCAGCTGATTCAGCATACCTGCCAGTGGCACCCCCCCCTCCCACCCCTTGGGGGAAATGCTTTTGCTTAGGCATCGTGACTGGTCGGTGTAGTTGTTCAAGAGAGACAAGAAGGAGCATGCCAGACTATTAACACACTATTTGTTTTATTTGACTTCACTTATATCCAGTCTTTCTCCCCAGTGGGAACCCTGAGCAAGCTTACATTTTTGCTTCTCAACCTGATGGCAGCATTAAATGCTTTTGACCACGATCTTTTAGCTCACTGCCTTGCCAGTGCGGGGACTCGGGGGTCTGCCCTGCAGTGGCTTTCCTCCTTTCTCTGTGGTTGGACAGAGAGTGGTGCTGGGGGAGAAGGTTTCTCCGTGGTTCCCACTGGGCTGTGGCATTCCTCAGGGCAGGGGTGTCAAACGTGCAACCCCTGTGCTGGATCAGGCCCCCAGAGGTCTTCTATTGGGTCCTCAAGCAAGTCTGCTTGTTTGCCCTCTCTCTTGCTTCTTTCTGTGTCACAGCTTGCTTTACCAGGCTTGCTCAATTGCACAGGCACTACAGAGCAATGCCTCTGTTTTCTCCATTGGCTGAGGATCCTCTCTTGGGGAGGAAAGAGAGTTTCCCCTGGAATATTGCAAGAGTGCTAATATTTTAAGCATGGTTTATTTTAGGTTTTTTATTTAAAAATAATTATGTTTGTGTCCTCTATAAAGTTTATATCG
Organism: Heteronotia binoei; assembly: GCF_032191835.1. Taxonomy (NCBI): domain Eukaryota; kingdom Metazoa; phylum Chordata; class Lepidosauria; order Squamata; family Gekkonidae; genus Heteronotia; species Heteronotia binoei. Next base: position 28,138,866 of record NC_083241.1, read on the forward strand.
CTGCTTCCCGGAATTACATTTTATGACACACATGGCTTGGCCCAACAAGGTCGCATTTATGTCAGATCCAGTCCTCCTGAGTTTGACACCCCTGCCTCAGAGGGCGATCCTCTCCCCAATGCATTTTGAGGGGAGTCATCAGATGCTATGCTGAAACTTTGGCGCCTCTAACTCAAAAAACAGTCCCCCTTTAGCCCCAGATACCCATAGATCAATTTTCCATTACACCCTATGGGAACCGGTCTCCATAGAGAATAAATGGAGTGCCCAGCAGACATTTCCTCCTCCCCCCACCCTGGCTTTCTGATTACCCTGAGAAGCGAGGAGGGCCTCCAAACTGGGGATCCCCTGCCCCCACCTGGGGATTGGCAACCCTAAAGCACAGGGACCCTTTGGGTGTCTTCACACAAATCACTTAACCTCCAACTTTTGGCGACACCAGATGAGTCACATCTGGTCTCCTTACAGTCCTTCTTAGGCGGGAATCACATTCTCCCCAGAACTGCTGCGACATCCCTCAAGTTATTTTCAAGAGCCAATTGGATCTCCCTTTGCCTAGTGGATTTCCATCCCCGTCCGCAAACGAAACAGCCTTTCCCAATACAGACCAAAAGCAGAATGACTGAGAACAAATATTTCTCTTTGAGAATGAACTGTCCTGCAGATATTAATTAAAACGAGAGAGCCGTCCAAAATTTGCAGACCCTCCTGCCCCTCTTTATTTGCACCTTGGATTTGTAGCCAAAGAGACATAAAGTCAGAGGCTGTCCCTTGGTTTGTACTTGGGATTCTGCCACGGGTGGCCCGCGAACAAGTGCCGTTTGTCTCTAGCGGAACAGCCGAATAAGTGCAGACAAAGAAATCTGTATCTGGGGCACGTCTCTGGTGTTTGCCTGCCAATTGTTAGCCTTAAATGGCCAAATGAACATTATCCCAAGGAAGGTTATATAACAAGAAAACAGGAAAATCAGAGCAGGTGGTCAAAGCAGGGCGTCAGAGGCTTTTTCAGGTCATAGAGGTGGGATTGCGTGCCATGTATTCACTACAGGCAGGTCTGAATTACAGTTGGAATTCTTCTTCCGGAGAGGGAACAACCATTCCTTGCTTCCCTGTAGTCTTGAAATGTGTTTTGTACCCAGCGTGGCCAAGCCTAACTAAGGCAGCAGAAGGCCTCCCTGTGCTGCAGATGTAGCACTGGTTGTCCTTCGTCCCCAACTCATTCCTCAATTTCTCTTCCCCTTTCTTCTGATTCTGCCATCAGCCCCCTTTGCACATTCAGCATAACATCCAAAAGCACTTGTGTGCAAATAAAATGTACACTTCTAAAGCTCTCTCTGTATGATCCAGCTATTTCCAGAGGCTCCACACATACATACAGAACATTCATTAAACCTTTAACCAAGAGTCCCCTGCCTGGCGCCCACAGACCCCTTTTGTAGTGCTCACCGAATGTGGCAGGGCTTTTTTTGAGCAGGAAGACACAGGAACGCAGTTCCGGTTGCTTGGCATCAGGGGGTGTGGCCTAATATGCAAACGAGTTCCTGCTGGGAACGACAAAAAAGCCCAGTGTGAAACAATGGTGACATCAGAGGGTGTGGCCTAATATGCAAATGAGTCCCTGCTTGGCTTTTTTTCTACCAAAAAAGCCCTGGGTTGTAGGATGCAGACAGGGCTAGGAGTGCCAGTCTTGGGAAATTCCTGGAGACTTTGGGGGTGGATCTGGGAGAGGGGGGAGTGGGGAGACAGGAAAGTTCTGTTATACAAATGGGATTTTTAAAAGTTTTTTACAGAAGCAATATCCCAGGTTTCTGCCCCCACAAGGGCTATTGTGGCCAAATAATTTATTAATGTGATAAATGTGATAAAAATCACATTAGAAAACCATTAAAAGTGATACCCAACACACACACACACACATCATTAAAGCAATTAAAAAGAGAGCTAAAATATGTACAAGACATAGAAACCAGCATTTAAAACATTGGTCAGAAAGGAGGGATCTCTGAGGAATGCAGAAGGAGGAGGAAGAGGGAGAGGAGGAGGAGACTGGATTTATACCTCACCCTTCACTTAGGAGTCTCAAAGCAGTTTACAGTCTCCTTTCCCCTCCCACAGCAGATACCCTGTGAGGCAGGTGGGGTTGAAAGAGCTCTGAGAGGACTGCTCTTGAGAGACCAGCTCTGAGAGAACTGTGGCTGACCCAGGGTCACCCAGCAGCCTGCATGTGTAGGAGTGGGGAATCAAACCTGGTTCTCCCAGATAAGAGTCCACTCACTTAACCACTACACCAAACTGGATCTCAAAAAGTGAAACAAAAAAGTATTCATCTTCTGGAGGTGAAGATGGCAACTGAAGGGGACAGACAAATTGTTCTGGGTTCCAGAGTTTTGGTGCCAATACTGAGAAGGCCCTCTTCTGGGCTGCCAGCTCCAGGTTGGGAAATACCTGTAGATTTTGGGGATGGAAAGGGAGAGGTTTGGGGAGGGGAAGGACTTCAAATGGGGCATAATGCCATCGAGACCATTTTCTAAAGAAGCCATTTTCTCCAGGTGAACTGATCTGTCTCCTGGAATTGATCTCTAGGCTGCAATCCCAGGAGATCTCCAGGAACCACCTGGAGGTTGGCAGCCCTACATCCAGCTAACTGCAGAAAGCGAGGGTACCCAAAGCAAGCCCTCTGATGATGACTGTCATGGCTAGGCAGGTTCATAAGGGAGCAGGTGATCCTTAAGCTCTGTCAGTTTGGTCTGGTGGTTAAGTGTGCGGAGAATCGGGTTTGATTCCCCACTCCTCCATTTACAGCTGCTGGAATGGCCTTGGGTCAGCCATAGCTATCGCAGGAGATGTCCTTGAAAGGGCAGCTCCGCTGTAAGAGCTCTCTCAGCCCCACCCACCTGACAGGGTGTCTGTTGTGAGGAGATTGTAAGCCGCTCTGAGCCTCTGATTCAGAGAGAAGGGTGGGGTATAAATCTGCAGTCTTCTTCTTCTGTCCCAAACCAAATAGGGCTTCAAAAGGCAAAAACCAACCCCTTGAATTGTGGCTGGAAACAAACTGGGAGCCTGTGTAGATGGGTCAGAACATCTACTGTCATGACTCTAGAAATCAGGGCAGGTCTGGCTGTCAAGCATGTGATTTTCAAAAGAACGAGTCAAGTGGATACAAAACTACGTTTATTGCTAAATCAAGATGCTCTCCTGGTACAGGACCTTGAGAGTGATACCATCAATACACTGATACACTTCTTTTAAGACACACTTTAAAGGGTTCTCACGGGAAGGGGTGAGGAATGCCAGCCGGCGCATAAACTATCATAAAAGTCTACATTCTCACTACGTTATCAGTATCTCATCCTTGCTTTCCCAGATGGTCTATACTCCCATGCAGGAATGTATGGGAAGGTGACACTTCTTCTCATCTCACTACTAGTTTCGTTTCCTATTCCACTACACAAAGCCATAAAGCAGGAGAGGGGGGGGGGGGGAGAATAACAGAGCCATGTTATTTTGGCCTTCCATGGTGTTTTACAGACCAGCTTTACGGAGGGCCCTAAACCTATAGATCACCATTGAGTTTTACCATGCTTGACACCGGCTGCTTTCGCAGAGCAAACGAATGGAGCTCACAAGAGAAGGCAGAAAAGAGCTGTCAGTGACGCGTTAAGACTTATGTGAGGGTAGCCTTACAGAATTATCCTTGGCACGAAAACGAGGGTCTTACAAGTGGAGAAGAGCGATTCTATTTTCATCTGTGATACGTTGGAGGATATGTTATTCATGCAGAAACATTCTAGAGCAGGACTGAATGTTTCGTTTAGAAACTGGACATGCACAAACTGTTCAGAACTGGGAGCTTTTTTTTCTTTCTTCAATCTACACGCAGCGCTGTGCTGGACCTTGGCATTTAAAAAAAAAAAACTCAAAAAGCAAACAAGAATAAAACCACACCCTTCAACAGCAGGGTCGCCTTCTAGTTCCTGGTGCTTGTACCTGGTAAATCACAGCCTGTTTCAATCCTGTAGGAACCTTAAGAAGAATTGCTACAGGTTTATTTTTCCTGACTTGAATGGCCCAGGCTAGCCTGCTCACATCAGAAGCTAAGTCGGGTCAGCCCTGGTTTCAGGGCCAGATTAACAATTAGGCCAAGTAGGCACTGGGGCCCCCATGCCTTTAGGAGCCCCGGGCCAGCTCCCCCCCCCCCAGTTTCCCCCCTGCTTGCAGCCCTCCCAGCCTGCACACGCAGCCAGCAACTGAGCCACTCTTTGCCTGACTTGCCTGGTGCGACTGATGCCAAGTATGCCTCTCTCGGCCTCTCCCCCGCAGCTTTGTCAACAGGGCTTTTGAGAAGGTGCCTGCAGGCTGCAGCAGGGGTCACAGGCAGTGGGGCGGCCACTCCAACTCTGAGATCATTTGCTAGGCGGCCCCCAAGTTTTTGACTGCCCAGGGGCCTCCACAGGGTTTAATGTGGCCCTGCCTGGTTTACTACTTGAATGGGAAACTACCAAGGAAGTGCACGGTTGCCAAGCAGAGGCAGGCTATGGCAAACCACCTCTGCTTGTCTCTTGCCTTAACAACCCTATGGGGGATGTCGGGGATGGCCAAACACTAAGTAGCTCTTGAAGACCCCACCATCCCATCAGCTTCCGCCCTCCCTCCCTCCCTCCCTCCCTCCCTCCCTCATCTGACATTTATTCTATGTTGCTTTTATGCTAAGCAAATTGTGCCACCCCTGCTATAAGTCAACTGCGACTTGATGGCACCTTCTACCACCACCATTCTTCTGAGTTCAGCCTTCTCCTCAAAGTATCTACTTGGATCAGTGGCAGCTTTTCCAGTGTCTCAGGCCAAAAAAGGTCTTTCTCAGTACCTGAGATCTCATCTGAAGTTCCCAGGGACTGAACGCAGGCCTTTCTCTGTACTAAGCTGGTGATCTAAGCTGGCGTCTCAGCCTCTCTCTAAAAATGCATCTCCTCTCTGTTACGTATGGCAGGCAAATGTGTGCCCACAAACACTAGAACAGCATGTGGTGCAAAGCCTCTCCTACCACACACGGCAGATGCCAAAGTATATTTTGAATTGTCGATTACCTATTTTAGGATCATTGTAATTATTTTTAGGATGCCTTTGTTCTTGTTCAGCATGCTTTTGACTTTTAAACGAGTCAAAGATTGTTGGTTGCAGAGTAGATGAACGCTGCTTGTATTTCAAACGGATAAAAGTCTTTTAGCAACGTGTAGCAATGGAACAGGGGTGTAGGTATTGGGATCCTTGGTTAATATAGCAGAGTGTTGCCAAGTCATAGAAGCATGGTACTGAGTTCAGTAAATAAATCTCCCAAGAAGCAGGGCTTTTTTTGAGCAAGAACGCAGTTCCAGCTGGCTTCGTGTCAGGGGTGTGGCCTGATATGCAAATGAGTCCCTGCTGGGCTTTCTCTACAAAAAAGCCCTGTGTGAAACAATGGTGCCATCTGGGGGTATGGCCTAATATGCAAATAAGTTTCTGCTGGGTTTTCCCCCTACAAAAAAAGCCCTGCCCACTGATGTGTCCAAACCCTTTTCAAGGGCAGCCAGCCCCATGCAGAATGCACTGCAGGCATCTAATCTGCCCAGGAAAAGGTTGCAGCTGCTGAACCAGTCGAAGCTGGTCAAGGGCACTCTTGTCCACAGCTGCCACCTGCTTGTTCAGAAGCAGTCCTGAATCCAAGAGCAGCCCCAGATTACCAAATTGTTCCTTCAAGGCACTGATTACATGCCAGCCAGGCAACTGTGCATGATTCATTTTGCTCATTTTCATTTTCCATGATTCATTTTTGGTCCCAGCAGTTTGCTTTCCCCCAGTCTGCGACCTCATGATCATTCTGTCTGCTTTCTCACCAACCTTCTTACTGAATTTTGTCTGCAGTTTTCTTGTGCTTGTGCCTCACTTGAGGGGAGGGGCTGTAGCTCAGCAGCGGAGGTATCTGCTTGACACGCAGAAGCTCCCTGGTTCAGTCTCTGGCATCCCCTGTTAAAAGGGACCAGGCAGTAGGTAATGAGAAAGACCTCTGCTTGAGACCCTGGAAAATCCAGTACCAGTCTGAGTCGACTAGACTGACTTCGATGGACCCGGGGTCTGATTCGGTGTAAGGCAGCTTCATGTACTGAGCAAAAGGCAGAGTGTTTGTTTCTGAATGGATCTCCAGAGACTGGCTTGTTGCTGTCCCACGGCAGAAAGTACCACATGATCTGAGGCCTGCAGGCCATCCCTTAGATCTGTAGGCTGTCTTGAGATGGAGGAGAAAAAAAGAGGCAAAACGTTCTTTTCGAAGATCCATTTGAAATGGGGAAAATGGTGCACTTGTGGTAGAGTCCTGTCTCTTCTATAGACTGATTTTATGGCTTTGAACCAATCCTTGTGACAGAATTACACTAGGCAACGCTGGGGTTCTATGAACACAGTCGGCAGGGCCTTTTTTGTAGAAAAAACCCAAGCATGGACTCATTTGCATATTAGGCCACACCCCTTGATGCCGAGCCAGCCAAAACTGTGTTCCTGTGCGTTCCTGCTTAAAAAAAAAAAAGCCCTGAGAGTCAGCATAGTACAGTGGGTAAACTATTGAACTAGAATCAGCGAGACCCAGGTTCCACTCCTCACTCTGCCATAGAAACTCCCTGACTCTGGGTGACTTTGGGCCAGTTGCTTTGTCTCAGTCTGGCCTACTTTACAGGGATGTTGTGAGGATAAAATGGGAAACAGTGTTTTAAGTCACTTTGAGGCCTCATTTTGATAGAAAAGCAGAGTATCAACTGCCATATCCCACTGACTCTTTTAAGACTACGCAAATTATTGCTGCAAGGATAATCTCTAAATACAAGAAGTAACCAGATATGTATACAGTCACCCAGTTTTATTGCATAATCGTTATTTTATTGTGGCAAGTGCTTTTCCGTCATCCTAGATCAGAGGCCCCCAACCTTTTTTATCCCAGGGACCGGCCCCAGGGCTGGCCAGCCCACCGTGGCCCCAGAGCCAGCGGCTGCCCCCCCTCCATGGTGCCTCCCCCCCCCCATTTTGTCCTCCCTCCTCTGTCCCACCCCGTGCAGCCTCACCGCCTCCTGTTTTTACCACTTTAAGGCCAGGGAAGGTGAAGCGCTGATCCGATCGGCCAGGAAAACTACGCCAGCGCAGCTGTTTCAGAGGTTGCTCGCTGCTTCCCCCCCCCCCCCCGCTGATTGGATCAGCTGATCATCAGGGCAGGGGAGGTTGGCCTGGAAAGTGCTTCATGGCACCTTCCCCGGCCTTAAAGTGGTATAAACGGGGGACGGCAAGGCTGCGCAGGAGGACAACGAGGCTGTGTTGGGGGGGGGGGGCGGCGGCTGTGCGGCCCACTCGGAAACAGGGCACAGACCAGTACTGGTCCGTGGCCCGGGGGTTGGGGACCCCTGTCCTAGATCCTTTGTAGAACACTGGGAAAAGCAAGACCAGGTTTTCTTCTCAGTGAACAGTTGGGAAGAAAAGCTGCCTTCATACTTTTAGTTATATCTCTACAATGAAAAGGGGGAAGGGACCCTAAACATTCAGGGATGGGAGGGTGGTGAATATCGGTGGGAGCAGCAACAGGCTCTATGGTTACAGCCTAGACTTGGACTCAGTTACAGAGTTTGAGTTTCCCATGGTATGTCTTCTGTGGCACCTTACCCTAACTAACCTCAATCAGGAATGACTAAGCAAAGATCTTTATTCTATTCTGGGTTGCACAGTCAGCAGTAACTCCCTGACCCAGCCATTTAATATTGGCACCATAGCTGGCTGCTGAAATCATCCCATGGAAGAGTACAAAAGTTCCACCATAAATGGCCCAATTCAGGCCTCATTTATTGCTTAGTGGATGGCAATCTTAGTTAATATATATACGTGGAGCTCCTTATGCCATTGACCTGTTGGTTATCATGATTCTTTCAGTAGTTCATTTGCGAGAGGGAGAAGAAGAAATTGGATTTATCCCACCCTATACTTTGAATCTTAGTGTCAGAGCAGTTACAATCTCCTTTACCTTCCCCCCGCCCCACAACAGAAACCTGTGAGGTAGGTGGGGCTGAAAGATCTCTTACAGCAGCTGCCCTTTTGAGGACAACTCCTACGAAAGCCATGGCTGACCCAAGGCCATTCCAGCAGGTGCAAGTGGAGAAGTGGAGAATCAAACCCAGTTCTCCTAGATAAGAGTCCACGCACTTAACCACTACACCAAACTGCCTAGCCTAGCCTCCTAGGGAGGGAGGGAGGGAGGGAGGGAGGGAGGAAGGAAGGAAGGAAGGAAGGAAGGAAGGAAGGAAGGAAGGAAGGAAGGAAGGAAGGAAGGAAGGAAGGAAGGAAGGAAGGAAGGAAGGAAGGATTCAAGTTAAAAATACTCTCCATTTTTGTTTTTCTGTTAAAAAGCTGCTTTGGGTGCATTTGGTTCTTGCAGGCAAACCATGAGTAGTTTTAACAAAATCATCAGACTTTTTTGGGAGGGGGGGCGGTCAAGGCATCTCTGCCTTTTGCTATGTATCAGGCAGAAACTCAACAGATGAAATGTTCTTCATCAAGCATTCCAGAAGAGAATGCACCAATTGGATTTCTGCTTTTAGACAGTGATTAAATCGGGGGAAGGAGAGAAGACCAGCAGGGTTCCCTCCAGGCAAGGGTCCAACACCAGAGAGCCACATTCCTTCCGTATCCTGACATACCACAACAACTATACTGCCAACATGCTGTTGCTGTTGTGCTAGTAAAATATTTAAACCAGGGGTGTCTAACTCATTTGTTATGAGGGCCGGATCTGACATAAATGAGACCTTGATGGGCTGAGCCATGTTGGACTGGGCTGTATGTGTACCTATTTAAGATTAAGTAGCTGAGATATAAACTTTATAAAGGAAACAGCCAAACACAATTAAAGGTTTGTGTGTGCTTTTTTAAACGTAAAACATGCTTAAAACATGCGTGAAACATGCTTAAAACATTAGCACTTGTTGGCCTTAAAGGTGCTTTCTTTGTATCTCTCCCATAAGATTCAGGGAACTGGGCAAAGGAAGCTCTGGCTCCTTCCTTCCTCAGGCCAGGAAGGGGAGGAGCCTCAGCCAATAGAAAGAACAGAGGCTTGGCTCTGTGTAATTGAGAGAGCCTGGCAAAGCAAGCTCTCCCTCCCCCCTTCCTCCCCAAAGAAGGAGCCTCAGACAATGGAGAAAATAGAGGTTTTGCTCTGTAGCTCCTGTGCAATTGAGCAAGCCTTGCAAAACAAGCTGTTATGCAGAAGGAAGCAAAGGAGAAGGAAGCAGATGTCAGCCAGTTGCTCAGGGGCCTGATAGGAGCCCTCCGGGGACCTGATACAGACCCCATGTCACATGTTTGACACCCCTGATTTAAACTGAAACTTCAGTGCTAGAACTACAAAACATTTCCTTCATGACTGGCGCAGGCTTTTTTTCGTAAGGACTCACTTTGCTCTACTGGACATTCTAAGCCAACCAGAAGTGAAAATATGCTGGGCTCCTGCATCTTTAATAACTTAGCATCAGAAGATCCAGGTGGGTAGCCATCTTGGTCTGAAGCAGCAGAACAAAGTTTGAGTCCACTGATGCCTTTGAGACCAATAGAGTTTAATTTGAGGTGTGGTGGAACCGTCTGGCCCTCTTCCACCTTGCCCTCTTGGGTTTTCCCAACACCTGGGGGGGGGCTTTTTTCTCTCTCTCTGGTAACCCACTACCACCTCACCTTTGTAGGAGTTACCCCAAGAAGGGTCAGGGCTCCTAGCTTCTCTTTCATGTTCTGAGGCTTTGCCCCTGTGCCTCCTGCTGCCACGGGAACCACTTACTGCCTTTTGCCCCACTAGAGGAGTAGCCACTCGCCAACCGATTGCCCTCCCCTTCCTTCTGGTGCTTCTGTTAAAATACCGTGTCCAAGACGGTGGAGGTCTGTGTGGCACAGAGAACCACGGCCAGCATCAAAAGTTATAAAGCGTTTACAAATGGAAAGTTTTCTGAAGCAAGACAGGACTTTGGTGTGGTACATGTTGTCAGCTGCAAGAACATTATTTGCACAAAGGTGGAAGCAAGCTGAGATACCAGATAAATGGGACTGGATTTTAAAAACTTTCCATTGGAGTGAAATGGATAGACTTACTAGAATCTTGAAAGACAGTGATGCAGAAAAATTTAAAGATGAGTGGAAGAAGTTTCAGGACTATATTGAAAAACAATGGAGAGTTAAGAGACATTTGGTGGTTTTTGAAAGTATAACCTGAAATTGGGGAAATGGGGGAGACAGGTGATTAGAAAGAATTTTTTGAATCAATATACGATAGCTCCTTTTATTAGCAGTTAGAAAATATAGTAATAATTACAACAAACAGTTATAAATGATGTGATAATAGATTGATGAAAGATAAGTGTAATACTTAAAAAGAATTAAATAGCTATAACTAGTGTAATAATAGATGAAAGATAAGTGTAATACTATAGGTGAACTAAAAGGTTAAGGTGATATGATTTAGTATATTGAGATAAATAAGTTCAGGATGTGCTAACAATGTCCTGAAAGCTAGAAAACCGAATTATAAATAGAGATATAGAGATGTTATTAGATTTTATGTAAGTTTTATAGTGCAAGATTCTGAAACAGATGGTACCTTAATTGTTTTTTCTCAATAGCTTGAAGCACCAATGGAGGTCAAAGAAAAGAGGTGGGGGAAGTGAGAAAAAAAAGAAAAGAAAATGTGTAATGTATTGATAAGGATTGAAATAGTAGTTTTTATTATTATTATTTGAAATACATTTCAATATATTGCAAAAATTTAATAAATTTGGTTAACACAAAAGTTATAAACAATTATTAAAGAGAAAATGTTCACAAGCCTACTTTTAGCTCAGCACCAAACTGAGCAAAAGAAAAGAGTAAAACACAATTCCTCTATCCCTCCCTCTATATATGTCCTATCAGACCTTAAATATAAGGCAGGCTCCTTAGTTCAGAAAGTTACATGATGTTTACAGGAGCTTCTCTACCTTCAAGCTTCCCTCAGGCTAGCACAAGATAATGGGGAGCAAATACATCTAACATGGGGAGCAAATACTTTAGCTCTAGAGAAAAAGGCCCAGCAACGACTATACTATTTAAGACTCTTAAGATCACAACAACTGTCAGGGAGTCTGCTGGTTGCCTTTTATCGTAGTTCCATTGAGAGCATTTTATTTTATTGCCTCTGCGTGTGCTTTGGGAGCTGCACGGAAGCAGAGAGAAGGGTGCTCCAAAGAGTGATGGTGAGAGCACAGAAGATTTGTGGATGTTCTCTCCCCTCATTGGTGGATCTGTATGATATGGGATGTAGAAGGAAGATACAAATGATCTTAAGGGACCCTTCACATCCGGGCCACTTGCTATTTGAGATTTTACCGTCAGGTAGGCGATATAGAGTGTTGAAGGCAAAGACAAATAGATTCAAGGGCAGCTTCTATCCAAGTGCTGTGGTTAAGCTAAATGCAGGGTTATGAATGGTTATGTGTTTTTAGATGCATTTAAATGGTCTATGTATATGTCCTTTTGTGGGTGTTGATGTGTTGGTATGTTTGTGGAAGAGCACCTCATTTCGTTGCTCTCATTTTCTTTTTTGAGAACAATGACAATAAATTTATCTATCTATCTATCTATCTATCTATCTATCTATCTATCTATCTATCTATCTATCTATCTATCTATCTATCTATCTATCTAATGGACAGTGTCTCCAGATTTCAGTTAAGAGTTCTGTCAGCTTAAATGGAATCAGCACAACAAAGAGCCCTTTCTAAAATCATAGAGTTGGAAGGGGCCATACAGGCAATTTAATCCAACCCTCCCCCCCTCAAGGACTTTTATCCTCTCTCTTTTCCCCACCCACTGACCAGGTCAGGCTGGGTCAAAAAGGTTTTTCCTGAAGTCTCCAGAAGTTTCTTCCTGAAGTCCTTGTAGTCTTTAATACCTCCAAATCTCTGTTCCATGGTAGGAGAAGAGAGGAGGGGAGATTGGACCATCCAATTGTCTCTAGCGATTAGCATCTCTTTAGCTGAAGTGAGGCTGGAAAGCCATTGAAATGACTTCCTCCTCCCTGCCTGTTCCCTGCCCAGAGAGAAAAACTTGTACAATTCCTGGTGAAGGCTTTACACAATCCAGGCCTCCACCCAAAAAGGTGTGAAGCTTTTCCCACTTAAATGTGCCAAATGGCACATTTCATTACACTGAGTCAAATGCCAGGATGCCCTGCTCTGAGATATTGTCTATCTTTATATATATATGAAATAGCTCTGAACTGTGCCACAACTAGTCCTGGCCAAAGGTGTGTATGCTTCAATTAAAAGGGCAAGAAGGAGCAATATTGGCACTAAGGAACTTGGTTTCACACTGGAATGTCATTTGGCATGGTTCCCTTATGGGTGCTGCTCACAAGAATTTATGCTGGCATAAACAGATTAAAAAGCAACTCCAGATCTCCTGGTTAAAGAAAAGACACTGGGTTTGTGATTATGGCAGGCCCCCTGTTCAGAATGCAAGACCTCCTCCTAAATATCACACTTAAATCTACATGGATTTTATTTTGAAGGGAGAACTGCTGAGTATGAATCAGCTTCAGTCATTGCTACCTGTAGGTTCAGAAATTTGAGTTGGGTTTTCTTTTTAAAAGGAACCCAAGCACATGTTTGTTTTAATTTTAAAAAATAAAGGGGTACAGTATGGGAGAAATGAATAATATAATAATAAATAACAATAACGTTTTATTTATATCCCGCCCTCCCCGCCGAGGCAGGCTCAGGGCGGCTAACAACGTATCAATACAATAAATTATACAATAGGTATTAAAAACAGCAATTAACCTTAAAAACATTCCAGTTTAAAAATGAAATGCATTGAGCTGCGTCTCGCCCCCCCCCCTTCGTTTGAAAACTGAAATTGCTATCTAGGAAGGGATGATAGGGCTACTAAGCTCTCGCCAGGAGGATTCCCCGATTTGGGGGGGTCCCAACCAACCTGTATTGAGCAGGCCGCCTGGGGCATCCCCATCCCCAAAGAGACCTGTTGTCATGTGACATGCCCCACATAATGACATTACCCAGAAGTGACATAGTCACGCTGGGCGTATTGCGCCTGGGATGCTCTAGGATTCATGGTTAAACTCCATGGTATCATAGAGTTTTTACTGCAAATTCTAGAGCATCACGCTGGGGAGGGACTTGGCAACCGTAGTGAGGATTATTTCCGTGGCCGGTTTTTCAGCTCTGTTCAGTAATTATGGTAGATTAACAAGCAATGTCCTCCCCTATTCCCTTTTCCTCATGTGATCTATAATTAGAATTGCCAGCCTCCAGGTGGGGCCTAGAGATCTCCCAGAATTACAGCTGACCTGAAGACAAAAGAGATCAATTCCACTGGAGAAAATGGTTGCTTTGGAGGGTGGACTCTATGGCATTATGCCCTGCTGAGGTCCCCCCCCCCCCCGTGTCCTCTACCCTCACTGCAAACAGCCCCTTTGTATATAGCAAACTAGCGCATTAGGCAGAAACCCTTTTCCTTCGTGGTAATATGTGCAGGAAGGATTTCCCCTTCTTTTTGTTACCTTCATGAAGCATTAAAAAAATGCAATCTCATATACAGTCTCTAGTGAATGATATAGCCAAGAGTTTTGCCATCTCAATTGAGCACTGCATTCTGTGTGAAGTTAGGTTGCCAACTCCAGGTTGGGAAACTCCTGGAGGTTTGGAGGTGAAGCCTGGAGGAGGGCAGGATTTACAGGGGGAACCTCAGCATGGTATAATGCCATCAAGCCCACCCTCCAAAGCAGCCATTTTCTCTAAGGGAAGTGAATTATGTCGCCTGGAGATCAATTTAAGTCTGGAGAAATCGCCAGATCTACCTGGCAGTTGGCGTTCCTAGAACCACCTCTGAATGCTTGGAAAATGTGATATCTTTGCAAGTTAAGCTCTGGCTTGAGACATTAATCCTGTGTAGGCATTATGCATTTATTGCACCCAACACAAGTCACAAATTCCTTAGACGCCCTCTGTAACTATTACCCGCAGGAACTAAAAATCTGGCAACCATCACTTGAAAACAGATGAATTGTTTGTTGCTGTTGGCCGAAGCCCACATTGGACTCTGTCCCACGCTTGAATTACATCAGTAACATCATCGGCTAAGGAAAAGGCTGCAGGAAGTGGAAGTGTGTAAGGTGTATTAAAAGTCTGTCATGCTGCAAAAAGTACGCACGGTTGCTTCCTGGGGAAGAAGAAGAAATCCAGATTACTTGTATGTTTGCCGCCTTTTGTTCTTAGAGCGGGGCCCTAAAAATTGGCTGCTGGCTGAATAGTTCGACGAAGTTGGGTTGACTCTCTGCTCTACCGTAATTTTCTTGCTCTTGAGCTAATAAGGCCATTCATTCACAACTGGAGGCCAACATCATTAGTGCTGCTTAAAACACAGCTCAGCTACTGTGGATGCTAGAACATTTGTCGAACCAAAAGCAAAGAAACAAAAGAATAAGATCATTCCAGAGAAGCACAATTCTGTACAGATTACTAGAACAGGAAATGATAGGGTTTAGGGAGGGATGTATACTGGGAAACTAATCAAAATCCACTTCATGCCAATCTTTGCTCAAGAGTATTTTTAATTATATAATATATAAGTGGAAATAGGTCAGGTTCTTTACTCTTCTGTTCTCTGCTCTGTTTGTGTGCCCCAGGGGAAACGTTTTGTTTGCACTCTCTGGAAGTCAGGCAGGCAGGTTTCTGGAAAGGAGATGGGTGGGGGGGAGGTGCTGGAGGGAGGAGGTTATAATAGAAGTAAATGCTTCCCCTCCTGCAATGACAGCCAAACCAAACGCGACATCTAAGACAAGACACAAAAGGTCTATGGTAAAATTTTAAGATCTCTCCACTTGGGAGATCAGTGAGAATCAAATTTCTTAACCTCCCATTCTGTTTAATTTTATGTAAAAGCCTTGAGCATGTTCATTTGCCTACATTTTGTTAAATATAGTTAAACACAGCAGCAATTCAGATCCGTGTGTGTGGGTTGCTTTGAAAACATGTGTTGTAGTTATTTGTGTGTGCAACCTTGTACCCAGTCCTCTTTCCAAACAACTTTGTTTCCTTGGCCCTCAAATGGCCACTGGGAGCTGCCATTTGCTTCACTGGAGGAAACTGACATACAGAGGAAACGAGGGTCAAGCTGCCTTTTGATGGTGCTACTTTTGATGATGCTACGTTTGATGGTGTTACCTCACATCCAGTGACATTTGATACTCCACACTAGAGAACCATAAGGTGAATCCTTTGATGTGTGGGGGAAGTCTTCAGACTATCCAGACACTTTTAAAATATAATATTTAGTAACCACACCACACACCCTATATATAAGAAGCAACACCTGGCTCTCTATTTTTTATCCCTTGATGTGAGCCTCTGTACATTGTATATTGACCACTGAGGAAGGCCCCTAGGGGCCGAAACGCGTATGGTCCTTGTGTTGATTATAAATCCATCAAATGCATACGAGTAACTGTATATGGTTTACATATTTTATACAGTCTGACATTCAGACAGTGTTTTAAAATTCATTTGTGGTATGTCATTTTATATTAAATGTTATACATTTTATGAATGGTGTATGGGCAGCTTGACCCTCTTTTCCACTCTTCAGATTTGGGTTGAGTTTTTTCCCCTTCCCACTTTCTTTGTTCTTTGGAAACTTATAGCCATGTTGATACATGCACTGTATTCTCAGTAGGGGAAATAACAAGTTATTCGGGGGGTGTTTCAGGTATGGCAGGCAGCACATTGAGGGAAAGTCTCAGTCTCTTCATCTCATGTGCCATATGCCCAGTCTGAACTGGGAAACACATGGAACTCCTAGACGTCAAAATCATTTGTTACGAGGGCTGGATTGGACATAAATGAGACCTTGTCGGGCTGGGCCATGTGTGTCATAAAATGTAAAGGTGCTTTGTGTCTCTCCCATGTGATCAAGGTAACTGGGCAAAGGAAGCTCTTACTCTTTCCCTTCCTCCCTAGAAGATGAGGAGACGGAGGAGCCTCAGCCAGTAGAAGCAAGGCTTGGCTCAGTAGCTCTGCTGTGCGATTGAGAGAGAGCAAAGCAAGCTCTCCCTCCCCAAGGGAGGAGCCTCAGCCGATGGAGAAAATAGAGACTTTGCTCTGTAGCTCCTGTGTGATTGAGAGAGCCTGGCAAAGCAAGCTGTGACACAGAAGAAAGCAAGGAGAAGGAAACAGACTTGCTTGTGGGTCTGTTAGAAGCCTTCCAGGGGCCTGATCTGTCCCCCGGGCCACACGTTTGAGACCCCTGTCCTACAACATGACCATGACTCAATCTGGGGATATACCTGGAAATTGTATTACTAGCCTTAGAGCGTGAGCAAAATCTTCCTGCTGATGAGCCTTCTGAGATTCCAAGGTTCCAGAAGTATGCCACATTGTGATCCAAGGTTTTTTTTTTTTTTTAGCAGGAATGCAGTTCCAGCTGGCTCAGTGTTCAGGGGTGTGTGGCCTGATATGCAAATGAGTTCCTGCTGGGCTTTTTCTACGAAAAGTCCTGTGCAAAACAATGGTGATGTCAGGGGGTGTGGCCTAGTATGCAAATGAGCTCCTGCTGGGCCTTTTCTACAAATGGGCTTTTTCTGGGCTTTTTCTTCCATGCTCGTGGTTGACAATTTTAGAGGGCTGGTTCACAACGCAGTACAGCTGAAAAGCAAAGCAGCTGGCGGTCCCATGCACAGTGGTCGTGTGAACTGGCTAGAAGCCAGTCGGATGTAGGAAATGAGGTGTTCCCATTGAGAACAGGAAGAAAGCATTCCTGCATCTGCTCCCACACTCAGGGGAAATGGCACTAACCTTGGTTTCCTTGGGAAGAGATTCATTTTCTTCTGCTTGATCTCATTCACATAGATGACCTTTGATTATTATCATTAAGAGGCAAAATATAGAATTATAGTATCACAGAGCTGGAAGGGGCCATACAGGCCATCTTGTCCACCCCCCCCCCCCCCGCTCAGTGCAGATTAGCCTAGAGCCTCCCTGACCAGTGCTTGTCCAGCCCCTGCTTCAAGACTGCCAATGCGGGGAAGCTCACCACCTCCCTAGGTAACTGATTCCATTGATGAACAGTTCTAACTGTAAAAAAGGTTTCTCCTAATATCCAGCCAGCACTTTCCCACTGTTAATTTAAACCCATTCTTGCGAGTCCTCTCCTCTGCTGCCAATAGGAACAGCTCCCTGCCCTCCTCTAAGTTACGGCCCTTCAAGTTCTTAGAGAGAGCAATCGTGCCCCCTCCCCCAACCTCCTCTTCTCCTGACTGAACATTCCCAAGTCCCTCAGCTCAGCCTTTCCTCAGAGGGCTTGGTCTCCAGGGCCCTGATCATCCTTGTTGCTCTGCTCTGCCCTCACTCCATTCTGTCCGCATCCTTTTTGAAGTGAGGCCTCCAGAACTGCACACAGGACTCCAAGTGTGGCTGGACCAACGGGAAAATCCAGTTGCAAAGTGCACTGAAAGTAGATGTAAAGTACATTATTCAGCATGTGCGAAACCACCCTGTAATACCACTAGAGTTGGCAGGTCTTAATTGGCTCCCGGCAGGGGGAAGTTTCTCACACTCGCAAAATGTGCGTGGTGTGATGATGTCACCTGGAAGTGATGTCATCGTGCCTGGCACTTCGCGTGGGGACACTCCAGCCATTTGGGTAAGAACTCTACGGTGCCAAGGAGTTTTTATCCAAATTGCTAGAGCACTCCCGCAAGACGTGCCTGGCGCAATGATGTCACTTCCGGGCTGTGGCTGACCCAAGGTCACCCAGCTTGGCTGCATGTGGAGGAGGGGGGGGAAATCAAACCTGGTTCTTTGAATTAAAATTCACCACTCTTAAGCACTACATCATCGCACTGGGCACGTTGGGCATCACACTGGGCATGTTTGGGACTCTTTGGGGGGGATCCCCCCACCAGCTAGCTCCATGCCGGCAGGTTTGGGGCCCCAAAACCAGGGGAACCCCCATCCCCAGTGAGAGGCTGGGAACCATAAATACCATTGCTAAAGTAAATATAGTGCCTGTAGAATTTATACAAAATCATGTATGATGTCTTGCTTGATCCAATAGTGGTTCTTTGTTCATGAATGTGGGAAATCAGAGGGAGGGAGAATGAAAGGAAAATACTATTCCAGAAATCCTAAATAGTCCACTGATTGGTTTGGTAGAATCTGGGAAAGGATCTGGTTAGCAAAGCTAACCATTAGCCAAAAAGATATCTATGGGACCATCTCTCCCCATATACCCCTTGGAGAGCCTTGCACTCCACTAATCAGCATGTACTAGTATCCCTGGCCTGAAAGAGGTCCATTTAGCCTCAACCAAATCTTGCATTTAAGACTTGTATGTCTATGTTATTTATGTTGAGTATTGGAACAATAGTTTTGGAGGAACAGGAACATATCAGTTTCTCTGTGGTTTGATATCTGGAGCAATAGCAAAAAAGAAGAGATTGGATTTATACCCCACCCTTCACGCAGGGTGCATTCACACGACACTAAATAATTCATTTTACAACTGTTTTTTTGCTATTCTTACACAGTAAAAATCCAGTTGCAAAACACATAGTGTGAATGCACCCTCTGAGAGGCTTACAGTCTCCTTCCCTTCCTCTCTCCACAACAGATGCCCTGTGCGGTAGGTGGGGCTGAGAGAGCTCTGTGAGAACTGCTTTTGAGAGAACAACTCTGCGAGAACTGTTGCTGACCCAAGGTCACCCAGCTTGGCTCCATGTGGAGGCATGGGGAATCAAACCTGGTTCTATGAATTTAAAATTCACCGCTCTTAACCACTACACCAAACTGACTCTCTACACCACAACACCAAATTGGTTCTAAGAATGTATGTATGTGTGTGTGTATGAGAGAGAGAGAGAGAGCAGTCAGCCATGCAGATGTATGAATCAGCCCCATTTCTCTCATTCCAGAATGGCAGGGAACAGAACTGGTAAAGATAACACAGGACCTGGGAGGTTTCTTCCAGGGCCCCAGTTTGATCAGAGCAGGGGTGGCCAAACTGTGGCTCAGGAGCTGCATGTTGCTCTTCCACACATATTGTGGCTCTTGAAGCCCCCGCCACCTCGTTGGCTGGCTTGGAGAAGGGATCTCTCTCTTTACTTCCCCAGCCAAGCCAGCCAGAAGCTTGGAGAATGCATTTAAAGTTGGTTTC
Organism: Heteronotia binoei; assembly: GCF_032191835.1. Lineage (NCBI taxonomy): Eukaryota > Metazoa > Chordata > Lepidosauria > Squamata > Gekkonidae > Heteronotia > Heteronotia binoei. The sequence goes on from NC_083241.1 coordinate 28,158,114, forward strand.
TTTCCACCTCTCCCTTCCTCCTCCCTCCCCCATCTATTGACTTGCCTTCTTTCCTTCCTTCCGGCTCGCAAACATCTGACGTTTGTGTCTTGTGGCTCTCAAACCTCTGACGTTTATTCTGTGTGGCTCTTACGTTAAGCAAGTTTGGCCACCCCTGGATCAGAATGTAAATTGGGAACCAATCTGGCTTTATCTTTCTCTAGCATTCCAAGCATGCTATCGGCGCAGGTTGGTGATGCTTCATCTGTTCAGAGATCTTGATTACCAACTCTTGCATTGTTAATGTAAAATCCCACAGGGATCCTAGTAAACAAAAAGCAGATGACCCAAGATGGAATTCCACCCACCCCTGAGGTCATATGTCCTTTGTCCCTTGTGACAAAGGTGTAGAGAGCAGTAGGGATAAAAAGACCCCAGAGTCTGCCATCCCTAGATTTTTGAAGAGTCACCAGCTGAACCTGAGATCTATCCCTAATAAATGAAACCCAAGCCATGGAACACAGTGTAATTTGGCCTTTGCAAGACTGTTGAAATTAGAATTGTCGTATGGCCAGTTTTTTTAAAACTTGCTTCAGCATTAGGTAACAGACTCTTTTATAGAAACATGCAATTGAACCTTTTCTCCTTCTTCAGTGCCCCTAACCCAAATCCAGGTAGGATCGACCTCCAGTGTCTGTGTCTGCTGTAATGAATAACAAGTGACTTTATTGTAAGTGAGAGTCTTTGATAGCATATTTGCCTTGATGATTCTGATACTACCCAGTTTTCCTTGGAAATAAAAGAAAGGGTCTATGACTCAGTGAAGAACTGTTTGCTTTGCATATTGAAGGTTAAAAGTTCAGCTCTTCAGCTGAAAAGCTACAGGTAGCAGAACTGGAAAAGGCGCCTTTTTTCATTCAAGCCTTTGTCGATCTGACTGCACATAGTTGATAGTTCTGGGCTGGCTGGATTGTTGGTCTGATAGTTCCTAATCCACTTTTGTGACTGAATAGGATTTAGTTAGAACTACTGTCAGTATCTCTGTAAAGCTTGTACGAGCCTACCTTAAAAAGACCCAAACCAGCGGTCTGTCTGTTCTTATGGGCAACCTGTCCTCATGAAATGTGAATGCCCATGAAAACCTATACCCAGAATCAGGGCCGGCGCGTGGGAGTAGGCCAAGTAGGCGGCTGCCTGGGGCACCACTTGGCCTACGGGCACCATGAGGTGCCCCCTCTCCCTACACCTGCCACCATCCGCCTCCCTGCACCCGCCGCCTCCCCGTGCCTGCTGCTGTCTGCCTCCCTGTGCCTCTGACATCTGCTGCCCTCCTGCGCCAAGCACCAACCGCGTGGGGGGGGAGGGGAGTTTGGTGCACCACAAACCCGCCCAGCCGCCCTTGGGAGGAACCTCCGGCAGCCACCTGGCCCCAGCTCCCGCTCAGCTCCACGCAGCCATCTCTGGGGGTGGCAGGACCCGCGTTGGGCTCGGCGGTGACAGAAATGATGACATCATTATGACATAATTGGCGTACACGTGATAGAAACAATTGAGGGGGGGAGGAGATCGAGGATTGGCCTAGAGGCACAGGCACCCCCAGGCCCGGGCCTGCCCAGAATTAAACTCTGTTGGGTCTTGAAGGTGCCACTGGCCTCAAACTTGGTTCTGTTGCTACAGACCAACATGGTTGCCCACCTGGATCTGTCCTGGACTGTTGGGAGTTTGGCAAAACTATTCATTTGTGTCCCTCAAAAATTGCTCTTATGGATGATGGGTCTTCCTAGGCCCTTCTACCTGAAATCCTTTTAACTAGAGATCTTTGAGCTTGAATCCGGGACCTTCTAAAGCATTTGTTGTTTGTTTTAAAATCTGCTCCCAAGGAAAATCAACCAATCGAAGGGTTTCAAGGCAACTTACAATATTAAAACCATATAATAAGGCAAAAACAGCATAACACCAAATCAACAAATATAAAATATTAACGTTGAAATGGTAAACTACTATAACATGTTTAGGGTTGCCAGATCTGTGTTGGAAAATACCTGGAGACTTTGGGGGTGGATCCAGGAGAGAGAAGGGTTTGGGGAGGGGAGGGGCCTCAGCGTGGTCCAGTGCCATGGAGTCCACCCTTCCAAGCAGCCATTTTCTCCAGTGGAGCTGATCTCTGCCAGCTGGAGATGGGTTGTTAAAAGTGGGATGTCTCCAGACCCCAGCTGCTGCCCTTGGCTGTATTTTGGAGGGAATAGCATAACAATAATACTGCAGGGTCCGATTCAACCATTCATCTGTTGCCAAAAAGACTACTTCAATTGCTCCCCCCAATTGCTAATGGGGAAAACATGCAAACAACCTGCACATTTCCCCCAGTAGAGAGCAACAAGTAGCAATACAGGGTTAGTTAGGAAGTTGAGGAAATTTCATGGGGGGTGAAGGTTAGCACAAAAGCACTGCAAATATTCTGCAATGTGGTGCTTATACTGTAGGACTGGGATCTGGGGTCTTGGGGTTTGAGTTCCCACTCTGCCATGGAAGCTCGGTGGGTGACCTTGGGCCAGTTGCATGCTCTCAGCCTAACCTACCACACAGAGTTGTTGTGATGATAAAATGAAGGAGAGGAGAACAATGTAAGCCATTCTGGATTCCCACTGAGGAAAAAAGCAAAGTATAAATAAAATAATAAATAAATCAGGGGCCTCCTCTGATGGTGGTTGCTATTTAACGATTAAAATATCAATTCACAGATTTTCCAGCCATCCTGTCTGGTTTGATCTTGAACCGAGAAAGAACAAAGACGAGAGTGGAGTGATAGACCAAGGAGACCTTCACTGTAACACCACTTTTCCTGGTAAGTTTAGCAGAGGAAGATGCAGGGTTCCAATTTACCCTGCTGTGTAACCTAATCACTGGCATCTGGTTGCCGATGGAAGTGGAGGTCTATTTTTAAAACCGGGTCGTTTGTGGGTCACAGAAGCAACAAGCGAGGAAGCCAGCAGTCATGAGATCCGTATTAACATACGAGCATAACATGCAGTTAGATAACAGCAAGCGGTCCCTCTTGCAAAAATACCATCGGCGTGGCTCAGGGCTAGCGATCCTTGTTTAGGGATGGTTGTGAGTTTTGTCGGAACAAGGGGTATTAAATTAGCTCTATGTTAGGAAGCACTATATCTTGGCAGCTTGAGAACATCGTGTTGTCTGATGTTATGGGTGAAACCGGACCCTGACTGACACAGTGCTGGATTGGGCGGGATTCCTGCCAGCAATTCAAGGGTGCCAATCGACATGCTGAGCCTCTTGAGTCACCGCTGCGATGTTGTCACTCACACCAGGGAAATGCCCTGAAATTGAGGAGCTACCTTGACATGGATGGGAATTGCCCAATTCCCCATGGGCATTACTTTGCAGAAGCACTGTAGCGTGGGCATCCTGTCTTGACCCTGGGGATATTGTCCCCTGTGAACAATCGCATCACTACTGAAGTATGTTAATTGAGCCTGGGAGAGGGTTCGTTCCTATGATCCTGTCCAGCATGGGAGGTGACTTGCTCCTAACACACCGGAAGCAGAGCAGCCACACTTCAAACACAGGTTCGGTATGCTATCGTTGCTTAAACTCAGTACACTTATATGCATCCATGCTGGCCTGTTGGCATTTTTAATGCTGCTATCTATTTGTATTATGGGAGTGAAGGTGGCATGGTAAAGCCCAGATCTCAGAAGGTAAGTGCGTGGATGGAAGGCCACCAAGGAAGGCTCTGTGGAAGAAGGCAATGGAAAAGCACCTTTGCTTCTCACTTGCCTTGAAAGCCCCTTGCTGGGAGAAGCTGATAGGGTTAGTACTTGGATGGGAGACCACCAAGGAAGGCTCTGCAAAGGAAGGCAATGGCCAACCACCTCTGCTTCTCACTTGCCCTGAAAGCCCCCTTCTGGGAGAAGCTAAGCAGGGTTAGTACTTGGATGGGAGACCACCAAGAAAGACTCTGAAAAAGGTGGCAGTAGCCAGCCACTCTGCTTCTCACTTGCCTTGAAAGCCCCTTGCTGAGATCACTGTAAGTTGGTTGGAACTTAACATCACTTTCATACATTCTTTGAGGGCCAGTTCCAAGTTTCAGTGGGCCCTAGGCAGAGAGTTTCTGGGGGTTGCTTCCCTTTCTCTGCTTGCCATTGTGCCCCCCACACCTCCCTGTCCACCTGCCTGCATTTTCCTCCTCCACTACCTAATCATCTATCCTTCTTCCACCCACTTGCCAAAGCCGGATTAACAATTAGGCCAAGTAGGCACTGGCCAATGGGCCCCTACAGGCGTGCAGCCCTCCCAGCCTGCATGCGCATGTGCAGCCAGCAACTGAGCCATTCTTCGTCCGACTTGTCTGGTGCGGCTGCTGCTGGCATTGTCGCCAAGTTTGCCTCTCTCTGCCTCTCCCCTGCAGCTTAGTAAAAGGGGCTTTTAAGAAGGTGCCTGAAGGCTGCAGTGGGGGCTATAGATGGTGGGGTGGGCTCTCAGACTTTGAGATGATTTGTGAGTGGGGCCCCAAGATTTTGACTGCCTAGGGGCCTCCACAGGGTTTAATCTGGCGCAGCCACTTGCTAATTTTCCAGTGCTCACCCACCCTTCCTTGACTATGTTGGGCCACACACGCAGCTTACACTATGGGTGGCAACTAGGCTCATAACAAGTAGATGAACAGCTGAGGAGTTGAGCTGGTGGCAGGCAGTGGACCCCACCAGAACATCTGGGCCTTGGCAGCTGCCCCAGCTCATGGTATGCTGAAGCCAGCCCTGAAGTCTTATTATTGTTTTCAGGGCTTTTTTTGTAGAAAAAGCCCAGCAGGAACCCATTTGCATATCATGCCACAACCCCTGATGTCACCATTGTTTCACATGGGGCTTTTTTGTGGGGAAAGCCCAGCAGGAGCTCATTTGCATATTAGGCCACATCTGCTGATGCCAAGCCAGCCAGAACCGTGTTCCTGTGGATTCCTGCTCAAAAAAACCCTGATTGTTTATATCTTCCTTCAAAAATAACAGGGTGATCCAAAGCTCCCAAGCTGAATGCAAAGTGCATATTAACCTTGAAAGTCCAGCAGGTCCTGCGCCTCATGTAACTGAAGGATGATATCTTTCCATATGAGCCCATTAGGATCTGTCCCGCAGAACCTGTTCTACCAACCAGGTAAGTTCTGTGCCTAACAGGTCGAGGGCTTTTCATAGCATTAATTCTTTGCTATCAACGTCCAGAGAAAGCAAGAAGAGCCAAGAGTATCTGTAAAGGCAGTAAAACATTTATCAGTTAGTTTTCAAGCTACGGGGGAGTGTGAATTTTGAACTCTGCCTGATTTGAATAATCCGCATTTAGTTTTCATTTTTCCCTTGTGAGAAATGAACTTGTGAGCTTCCCCCCCCCCCCGCAACTTCTTTTTTTCCCTTATGCCATTTTTTTTCTTGTTCTAATTGACCCATTTTCAAGACTGCTGAGACTGCATCCCTTGCACCTGAAGGGTTAGGACATAAATAATGACGTAAATGAAACCAAGTAATTGTCAGTGAAAGTGTTTGGGTGGGGGGGGAAGCAAGATGAAACTGACAGCAAGAACAATTTCAAAATCAAGAAGATACAAAAATCGCAGCATCAGCTAATTCCTGCTTTTAGTGAAAATGTTGCTGATGTAATAGTGTTTATTTTATTTATTTAATTCATTTAAACCCCCACCTTTCCCCCAGTGGAGACCAATACTCCCTCTAAGCTGTGTCTTGTGAGCCAAAATCCTTCTTCATGAGCTACCGGCATTAAAGTTGTGAGCTTCGGCATAAATTAGTTTGCTCAGGAACCATTTTTCGCGAGCTAAGACAAAAAATGTGTGAGCTGGAGGCTAAAAAACTGTGAGCTAGCCCACGCTAACTCATCTTAGAGTCTTGTGAGCAAAAATTCTACTTTGTGAGCTACTGGTATTAAAGTTGTGAGCTACAGGCATTAAGGTTGTGAGCTACTGCATAAATTATTGCGCTCTGGGGCCACTTTTCCTGTGCTAAGACAAAAATGTGTGAGCTGGAGGCTAAAAATCTGTGAGCTAGCCCACGCTAACTCAGTTTAGAAGGAACACTGGTGGAGACCCAAAGCAGCTTACATTATTCTCCTCTCTTCTGTTTTATCCTCACAACCATGCTGTGAGGTCGGTTCGGCTGAGACAGTGTGACTGGTTCAAGGTCACCCAGTGAACTTCCATAGCACAAGTGAAGATTTGAACTTGGGTTTCCCAGATACTAGTCTGGCACTGTTAGGCTACGATACCACATTGGCTCTCCTACGCTGCATTTCGCCCTTTTAAGTCCATTGATTTCATTAGAGTTAAGATTAAAACACTGCTTGGGATGGCAGTCGTAATGTGTTAATATTTATATTGTTCCACTATGGGTTTTTTGTTCTTTTGATAGAAATTTTGTGGATATCAGATGTTTTGTGCATGGGTTTTCTGAGGATTCTTGTAAACTTCCTTGATGGAAAGACATCATGGTATATCAGTTGAAAAGTTTCTTCATGTCTATTTGATGCCCCTATTGTTGGTACTGGGGAAAGGGTTTATGATTTATGTTTTATTTTATTTAATATAATTGTAAGCCGAAATGAATTAACACGACATGTTTAATCATCTACCACCTTCCATACAAATTTTACAATTCTTTCTTTGTTATGGGGGTATTTTGTTAAATTGTTATAAAAATTATAAAAGTAACTAAAAATGGGACGGAGAGAGAAAATAAAATTTTCTTCCATGGGCTGGAGAGCTGAGCCCAAAATGCCATGTTTGGAAATGGGTATAGGAGAATGCATCTAATAAATTAATCTTGGTCAGTGTAAAAGAGGGTTGCCAAGTCCAATTCAAGAAATATCTGGCGACTTTGGGGGTGGAGCCAGGAGCAAGGGTGTGACAAACATAACTGAACTCCAAAGGGAGTTCTGGCCCTCACATTTAAAGGGACCGCGCGCCTTTTTAAATGCCTTCCTTCCATAGGAAATAATGGATAGTAGGGGCGCCTTCTTTTGGGGCTCATAGTAGGGGCACTTCTTTTGGGGCTCATAGCTCCAATCTTTTTGAAACTTGGAGGGTATTTTGGGGAGAGGCACTGGATTGTATACTGAAAATTTGGTACCTCTACCTCAAAACAACAGGGCCCCCAGAGCCCCAGATACCTGCAGATCAATTATCCATTATTTTCTATGGGAATGTCTCCATAGAGAATAATAGAGTTCCCAGCAGACATTTCTCTCCCCTCCCCCTGCTTTCTGATGACCCTGAAGCAGGGGGAGGGCCTCCAAACCAGAGGATCCCTTGCCCCCACCTTGGGATTGGCAACCCTAGTAAAGATACCTCCTCCACCTCCACAAATTACACCATCGGTGGTACCTAACAGGGTGTGAAGCGAAACCTAAATCTAAGTTAGACTGTGACAATTGTCAGTACTGTAAGGAACCACATGTGGTGTTGGTGCATAGTTTGAGATATGTGAAGGGAATGAAAAATTCATGGGAAATGGTTTTACATATAGAACAGATGGGAGGTTATTACGTTCCTGCTGGGCCCTTGATTCTGCTGTTGAATGAGAAATTATTGAGGCTGCTGATCCTGAAATGGTACACAATTTGTTGATAACCACAAAGGTGGGAAAGGAAAGAAAAGGTCCCCCGTGCAAGCACCAGTCGTTTCTGACTCTGGGTTGACGTTGCTTTCACAACGTTTTCACGGCAGACTTTTTGCGGGGTGGTTTGCCATTGCCTTCCCCAGTCACCTACACTTTCCCCCCAGCAAGCTGGGTACTCATTTTACCAACCTCGGAAGGATGGAAGGCTGAGTCAACCTTGGGCCGGCTATCTGAACCCAGCTTCTGCTGGAATCGAACTCAGGTCATGAGCAGAGATTCAGACCACAGTACTGCAGTACTGCTGCTTTACCACTCTGCACCACGGGGCCGCTTACAAAGGTGAGAACAGCCTGTAATTCTATGTGTCTCATGTGTTTCCCACATCTGAATGATATTACAGACATTTATTATGTTACTGCCTTGTCAAAGAGGTTGTAAATATCAAAAGGATTGTATCGAATCAAAGAGATCATGCAGCACTCCGGCAAATACTTACCCTGGATAATAATTTCATACAGATATGCACTATGTTTACATTGACCTGAACTTCCAAGTTCCAGGAAAATATTAACAGCTTTGTACATTTACTCACTTGAGTATTTATTTTTTTTAAATTCAACCCTCGCCCTTTGCCAGCGGGTTTTCAGAGCAGCTTCCCTCCCACCCCCTCCCCAAAAATAAACATGTAAGATCACAAATGTTCACAATTCAGTAAATAAAACACAGTAGTCAATATATCTAGTATCCAACCACATTCATTAAGTTATCAAACACCCCCCCCCAGTTTTTAATTTTTAAAAAATGGACTAAATGCTTGGCATCAAGAAAAGAAATTTCGTGATCAGTGGTGCCACCACAGAAAAGCCCTATTAAAAGTTGTTCCTAACCTGCTTCTGACGGAGGGAGCACCCAGAACTAGGATTACCCGGTCAGGAAATTATGGTAGGTTTGGGGAGCAGCCTGCAGAGGGCAGGGTTTGGGGAGGGGAGGAGCCTCAGCTGGGTATAATGTCGGGAGATGAGGGGACTTACCAGGAGCAACAGGAAGACCCATCTGACATGCAATGACATGTCAACATCACTGATCACATGACCCAGAAGTGACATTATCACTTCTGGAACATCAGGGTGACCCTCTGGTATATGGGTAAAAACTCTATGATAAAATTGGCTTCTACCATAGAGTTTTTGCCCAAATACCAGAGTGTTGCCCCAATAACCTGGGTGTGATGATGTCACTTCTGGATCACATGAGCAGTGACATAGACACGTAGCTACATATCAGATGAATCTCCCTCTTTTGGGGGGGGCAAGTTCCCCCCTGCTAGCCAGCTGATCGGTGGTGGAACGGTGGGGCCTGGCAGCAGGGGATCCCAGCCTCCATCAGGGGAGGAGGATTGGCAACTCTAGTATAATGCCACAGAATCCACCTTCCAATGCAGCCATTTTCTCCATGGGATTCAATCTCTGTTGTCTGGAGATCAGTTGTTCTTCTGGGAGCTCTCCAGGTCCCACCTGGAAGTTGGGAACCCTATGAACAGATCATTGGTAGAGGGCCTTGGTTCTCCTGCAGGTTAATCAGGGAGTGAGTGCGTCCTATTGGCTTTGTTTTCCTTAGTTTAAAAATCATTTTAATGGTAACAGTGATACAGTGGTAAACCTGTTGTATTTGGATTACATTCCAGCTCATTACCTTTTTATGATTCAATACTGATAGAACTTAGGTTACTAAAATTTATGTTGAGGCTGCATTGTTCCTCTTCTTTCCCTGCTTTCATTTTTGTTTGTCCTTTTAGTTAGTTATGTTGTTGAAGGCTTTCACGGCCGGAGTTCATTAATTGTTGTAGATTTTCTGGGTTGTGTGGGCATTGTAGAACTTGATGTTTCACCAGCAGCTGTGGCTGGCATCCTCAGAGGTATAACACAGAAAGCTAGATTATTTCTGTGTCAAAGTGAGAAGATGTTAGGCAGGTAATTTATATCGACACAGGAAGGTGGGATAGGGCTGAGTCATTATCTTGTAGGAGTTTCCCAAGCTGAGACTTGCTAATGGGGGAGCTTTCCTGAGGAAGTTCTTTTACATATGGATTGACTGTTGAAATTCTAATCTTATCTGTGGTGCTGTTGTAAGATGTAGAGCATTTTGTGTTTTTCAGGACTGGAAACCATACCCTATTCATTTTAAACTCTCTTCTTTCCTGTTGTTTAGTTAGTTCTTTGCAGGAGGGGAGAAGCTCTGTCTCCTCTCAAGTTTCTATTGAGGCAACCTGAAGTAGTCACGTGGCATAGTGGTTCAATCGTTGAATTCCGTGAAGAGAAGGCTGTGGTCAGTTCATGTGCTTCATAATAACGCATGGGATTGTTATGGAATAGCACAAGGAAACTTTCCCACAGTACTCGTTTGGATAAAGCCTTCCTTTTAGATTGCTTCACACGCAGGGTTTTGCAGAGCAGAGTTTAGCAACGTGAGTCGACAATGTGTTGTAAAGATCTAGTCAAGGGGCAATCTGTTCTTCTGGAGGACAACAAGATGGGACTGGCTGTTTGTAGCATCTTCATCCTCTGGAGATGAGAGTCTTTGCCTGATCATATGTTCGTTGACCTTGAGGGGTGGGGAGAGGATGCTGAAACATCTGTCCCCCCAGCATGTGTGTGTTGCGAAGGGGTTATATAAGCCATCTTGAGGGCTGTCTATGATGGACAGGCAGAGATTTAAACAATATTTTAAAAGAACGAATAGATATCTGTGGCTCAATCATGGAACACCCCAAGGTCAATTCCCAGCATCTCCAGTTAAAACATCAGGTAGTAGGTGATGTAAAAGAGACCCTGGAGAGCAGTGCTGCCTGGAAGCAAACAGGAAATCACTATAGATGGAACCAGGGGCTGGATTAAGCAGAAGCGCACTGGAGCGCAGCTCCTCAACCTCCAGCAGCGCCCCCTACCTCCTCCACACTCGGTCATGGGTTCTGCAAGTAGCAGGGAGAAAATATCAGGAGGTGTGGCATATGCAAATGAGTTAGGCTACTGAGCTCCTGCACCTTTTTTCATACAAAACGACTCCTGGATGGAACAAGACCGGAGTGATATGGTTCCTGTGCAGGGATCACAGGCCGCCCCCTAGCCAACGGCCAGAGGTGGGGAGGTAAGATTGCCAGATTCAGATTGAGAAGCTCTAGGAGATCTGGGAATGGAGCCTGGGGAAGACAGGGCCCTCAGTGGGGTACAGTGCCACAGAGTCCATCCTCTACAGCATCTATTTTCTCCAGGGAAATTGATCTCTGCAGTCTGGAGATGAGCTGGAATTCCAGGGGATCCCCAGGTCCCACCTGGAGGCTGCCATCCCTACCCTATGACCATCCTGTATCCATTCCCGCAGTGTTAATCCAAACAGTACTTTTAATCTGAAAGCTGGCTCCGACTGGTAAGTAGCTGAATCAGTAGGTTTGGACACCTGCATTTTCTCCTAAGGAATGTATACATCCCATTTTAAGAAATGCTTGCAGGATGTTATGGTACACACAGGGCTTTTTTGTAGCAGGAACACTTTTGCATATTATGCTGCACCTCCCTGATGTAGCCATTCCTTCAAGAGCTTACAGTAGGCTCTTCTTACATGTCCTCCATGCCAGATTAAACCCTGTGGAGGCCCCTAGGCAGTCAAAATCTCGAGGTCCCCCCTCACAAATTATCGCCACCTGCAGCCCCCAGCCCCATCCTACAGGCATTTTCTCAAAAGCCCCTTTGTCAGAACTGTAGGGGAGAGGCACAGAGAGGCAAACTTGGCTATGATGCCAGCAGCAATCACACCAGGCAAGTTGGGCAAAGAGCGGCTCAGTTGCTGACCGCATGTGCAGGCTGGGAGGACTAAAGTCACATGGGGACTAAAGGCATGGGGGCCCTTAGGCCAGTGCCTACTTGGCCTAATTGTTAATCCGGCCCTGCATGGCCTACTGTAAGCTCTTGGAGGATTGACTGCATCAAGGGGATGTGGCTTAATATGCAAAGGAGTTCCTGCTACAAAAAAAGCCCTGGCTACACGACCAGCTTTTAGGCCATCTCTCTACACCTGTGATTCAGCATAGGCACACCTTGGTAACATTATTTTCTTCAGCAACATTAAGAAGCTGCATCATTAACGCAAAGCCAGTGATTGGTGGCAGTGTTTACATACTGCATGGCCTGACGTAAACTGCACCATCCCAAGAACTGCCTGACATAGCCGGGTTTGCTTTCTTCATCAAACACATTACCTGTGTTTGACTGCTTCCCTTCAACATTGTTTATTCCCTTTGGCTCAATGCTGATTTTTCCATTCCTCGGTAACACTGGGCACCAAGGGCCGTTTCCCAGAATTATGAAGTATTTTATACAGGGATGACCAAAAGATTGATTTCACTGTGTACACAGCTTCAGTCTAATCAACAGTGATTAACATTGTCGAGCCATGCTATCCAACACGGCACCCTCAAATGTGTTTCCCGGTGCTCATTTATTTGCATGCGTCTTGGCAATAAAATCCAAAAGGTCTTGAAAAGAACAGGGAACTTCAGGGAGGAACTCCTACTGAATTTATTGGGGCTTAAAAGGCAAAAGATAATCCCCTGTGCAAGTACCAGTCATTTCCGACTCTGGGGTGACGTCGTATCACGACGTTTTCACGGCAGACTTTTTTACAGGGTGGTTTGCCATTGCCTTCCCCAGTCATCTACACTTTCCCCCCAACAAGCTGGGTACTCATTTTACCGACCTTGGAAGGATGGAAGGCTGAGTCAACCTTGAGTCAGCTACCTGAACCCAGCTTCTGCCAGGATCGAACTCACATCGTGAGCAGAGCTTAGGACTGCAGTACTGCAGCTTTACCACTCTTCGCCACTTCCACGTAAATGCACTTAAGGTCACACTGCATGGGCCCAAAAGCTCTCCCTTGTCGCCAAACATCCACTCTTGTCATTATTAGAAAAGGCAATATCTGTGTGAGGTCAGCACCTTCCCTCTCCCGTTAAGTGTTATTCCTTGGCATTCCATGCAGTCTGTTGCTCTGCAGAATTGGCTGGACAGTCAGTCCAGGTAACTGTGTCCACAAGCCTCTTTCAAAACAGTCCAAAAACCTCTTTTAATAAGATGGGTCTTCATTTGTTCTCTCCAAATGACCACTTGAGAGCCACTTTGGTGTAGTGGTTAAGTGTGTGGACTCTTATCTGGGAGAGCCGGGTTTGATTCCCCACTCCTCCACTTGCATCTGCTGGAATGGCCTTGGGTCAGCCATAGCTCTCACAGGAGTTGTCCTTGAAAGGGCAGCTGCTGTGAGAGCCCTCTCAGCCCCACCCACCTCACAGGATGACTGTTGTGGGGGGAGAAGATATAGGAGATTGTAAACTGCTCTGAGTCCCTAATTCAGAGAGAAGGGCGGGGTATAAATCTTCAATTCTTCTTCAAATCGGGTAGTTGCTCTCTGTGTGTCTATCTATTGAGTGACCAAGCTGTGCACAGCAGAATGCTGCTGTCTTTGTTCCTTTGTTCTTGCCTGCTCCTGTCAAGAGCCTCTGGCTGTCTTTCTACCTTTAATCACAGATACATTTAATCTAGGCAAAAATAACCCCTGTTGGCAGGATAATTAACACAGCAGTGGTGCACAACCTGATTCAAGAGCAGATAAAGGTTTATTCAAGAGCTAATATACTTGATAGGAAACAGGAGAGATAGAGATGTAGTTAGGAGCCTGTCTCTGTCTCTCCTCTTTCCTATCAAGTATGTTAGTTCCTAAATAAATGTTTCTCTCTTGATTCAGGTTGTGCACTGTTATTGTGTTAATTACTTTTCCAACAATCAACCAATTAAAGCAGCAGCTGTATGTCTGCTTACTCTATTTATTGAAGTCATTTATAATCCACCTTTCTCCCTTGGACTCAAGGTGGATTACATAGAGTGAGTCAGGACAACTGATAGGAGTAAACAATGCAATAGGATTAAGGCTGTAGAACCAAATCAGTAATCTAAAACTTAGAATCATAGAGTTGGAAGGACCTCCAGGGTCATCTAGTCCAAACCTCTGCACAATGCAGGAAATTCACAAATACCTCCCCCTAAAATCACAGGATCCGCATTGCTGTCAGATGACCATCTAGCCTCTGTTTAAAAAGGGGAGGGACGGTGGCTCAGTGGTAGAGCATCTGCTTGGGAAGAAGGTCCCAGGTTCAATCCCTGGCATCTCCAAAAAAGAGTCCAGGCAAATAGGTGTGAAAAACCTCAGCTTGAGACCCTGGAGAGCCGCTGCCAGTCTGAGAAGACAATACTGACTTTGATGGACCAAAGGTCTGATTCAGTATAAGGCAGCTTCATATGTTCATGTTCATATGTTCTTGTTCAACCTCCAAGGAAGGAGAGCCGGTTTGGTGTAGTGGTTAAGTGTGCGGACTCTTATCTGGGAGAACCGGGTTTGATTCCCCACTCCTCCACTTGCACCTGCTAGCATGGCCTTGGGTCAGCATTAGGTCTGGCAGAGATTGTCCTTGAAAGGGCAGCTGCTGTGAGAGCACTCTCCAGCCCCACCCACCTCACAGGGTGTCTGTTGTGGGGGAGGAAGGTAAAGGAGATTGTGAGCTGCTGTGAGACTCTTCGGAGTGGAGGGCGGGATATAAATCCAATATATATATATATATATATATATATATATATATATATATATTTTTTTTTTCCCCGAGGAAGCCTGTTCCACTGAGGAACTGCTCTGACTGTCAGGAAGTTCTTCCAAATGTTTAGCTGGAAACTCTTTTGATGTAATTTCAACCCATTGGTTCTGGCCCTACCTTCTGGGGCAACAGAAAACAATTCTGCATCATCCTCTATATGACAGTTCTTCAAGTACTTGAAGATGGTGATCATATCAACCTCTCAGCTGCCTCCTCTTCAGGGTAAACATGCCCAGCTCCTTTAACCTTTTTTCATAGGACTTGTTCTCCAGCCATCACCATCTTCATCGCCCTCCTCTGGACCCATTCCAGCTTTATATCCTTCTTAAAATTTGGTGCCCAAAACTGAACACAATACTGAACACCAGGTGAGGTCTTACCAGAGCAGAGTAAAGCGATACCATCACTTCACGGGATATGGACACTATACTTTTGCTGATACAGCCCAAAACTGCATTTGCCTTTTGAATGTGAATTCCACTTGGCAGACCACTTACTACTGAGCTGACATTGTGGAAGTAAAAACGAACCAGAGTGGAGACATATTAGGATGATGAAGTTATGTAGGCTAGATGTAGAGGGATGCCAGCCTCCAGGTGGGACCTGAGGATCCCCTGGAATTACAGTTTACCTCTAGACTCCAGAGATCACTTCCCCTGGAGAAAGTGGATGCTTTGGAGGCACCGTACCACACTGAGGTCCCTGTCCTCCCCAGGCTCCATCCCCAAATCTCCAGGAGGTTTCCAACCTGGATCTGGCCCCCTGGCAGTAGTGAGGGGGGACCTGGACACCTTAACTAGGTGGGATGTGCTGTGACTGCAGAAATAAAGAAGAGTTGCGTGACCTCAAAAATAGCACTAACTGGTCTGGATCAACCCATGATAGCTGCAGAGAAAAGGTACTAAGAAGTCAGTTAAACATAAGCAGACCTGGACAGCACAGTAACTAACTAACTAACCAAAAAGTATACATTCAAATTTATTCTTGGTGTAATCTCTTTTAGGCAAAAAGATAATTTTAGCCGCAGGGATTCACTGTGGCTGTGGCTTTTGCAGACGCAGCTTTAGTTTAGACCAGGGGTTGCCAAACTGCAGCTCGGGAGCCACACGTGGCTCTTTCACACACATTGTGTGGCTCTCAAAGCCCCCACTGCCCCATCAGCCAGCATGGAGAAGGCATTTCTCTCTTGAAATCACATCTCCAAGACAAGTGAGCCATCAGCTTGCATTTAAAGTTGCTCTTTCCACTCCTCCCTCCCAATCTGTTTGCTTTCTTTCCATCCTCCCTCACTGTCTTGCAACTCTCACGTCTTCTGGCTCTCAAACACCTGACATTTATTCTATGTGGCTCTTGCGTTAAGCAAGTTTGGCCAGCACTTGTTTAGACACAATTATTTCCATTCTTTTCTGGAACTTGAGAGTTTGCTCTGGCTAAGAGCTGGGAGGGTCTTAAGTAGTCAGGCCTGCTCTTAATGCCCACCTCCTCCTTTAAATATTCTGATTGACACTAGAATAGCAGCTGTAGACAGTGTTCATGTTGCACAACTAATATAACCTTCCTCCCCTCTTCATATTGCTTCTATTTTTTGACCACTCAACCTCTGGTCGGGCTGACTTCCTCATTTGTTCAGAGAGGGGATTATTTTTTAAAATTCTATTAATCGAGTAGAGACAAAAATCAAGAAAATGCAAGGTGGCTGCAATAGTGGTGAGTGTAGTACGTTCTTTGCTTTGACAAAACCAGTTTGGGGGGGGGGGGGAATTATAATCTATATGACCTTGAAAGCTTTGGGTTTTTAAAAAAACTGTCTAGAAGATTCTATTTTCAAGGCTTCTGTATTATTGTGTGCTTAAATAACTGTTAGTTCACCGTCTCTTTAGGCATAATATTAATGGGAAAGGGCATGATATGAAGCTATAGCTTAAGCAATTTGGTACGTTTGGGAAACAAATCAGGAAGAAGAGATTTGGAAGCATTCCGGAAGCATTGCATAGCAGGCATCAGATGCAAGAGAGCCAGCTAGAATGGGATTAAAAAATGGGAACATTGGCTGAGGTAGCTTTTCTTAACTATACATGGAACTGGGGGCACTCGCCAGGATCCCGTGTTTCTACTACACCGCTTTCTTGCTGGGCCATGAGGAAGGGGCTGCAGCTCCAGGGCAAACTAGGCAATTGCCTAGGGCGCTGGCCTTCCAGGGGTTCCAAATTGGGCACCCCCCCCCCGTGTGACTTGGTGATGTTATCAGTGTGTGTGGGGGGGTGCTAGAAGGTAGCCTTGCTTAGGGTGCTAGACAGTCTAGGGCTGGTCCTGTGTGGTTCAGTGGTAGAGGGTAAGCTTTGCATGCTGAAGGTGCCAAGTTCAGTCCCCAACATTGCCAAGAAAAGGCCCTTGGATAGCTGATTTTGGGAAGAACTCCTCTCGGCCTGAGTCCCTTGAGATCTGTTTACCCAGGCCTCAAATTCAGCAGGAGCTGA
Organism: Heteronotia binoei; assembly: GCF_032191835.1. NCBI lineage: Eukaryota > Metazoa > Chordata > Lepidosauria > Squamata > Gekkonidae > Heteronotia > Heteronotia binoei. The sequence continues at coordinate 28,174,898 of NC_083241.1, forward strand.
ACCTTTCTGACGGCCCCACCTCCTCCCCGCCTACCTTGTCCATTGAATAGTAGGTGCAGCTGCATAACAATCCCTGGATTAGGAGAGCGGGCAGCCAGCCAGCCACCAGGGGCTTTGCCATGCCCCCAGCAGCCTTCATTAATCCCTGGAGAACCCTTTCTCCACTTCATATGTGATTTTGGGCAGCGGGTGGCTTGCTGGCCTTTTGACTGGGGGGTCCCAGCCAAGGTGAGCCCCAGGTGAGCGAGGCCTGCTTGGGCTGGCTGGATCTCTAGCCAGTCCAAGCAGGCCTCACTCTCCCAGGTCTCTCCTTTCTTGCGACGGGTTGCATTTGGCTGGTGGGTTGGGGTGGCGTATGCTACTGAGTTATGCTAATGCACTCCACCATCTATTTTTCTACAAAATGACTCCTGTGTTTACGCATCGGAGCAGATGCCACTGAGCTAGGCAAACTGGTGGTCTGAAAGGAGCTTCGTATGTTCATTTGGTGCCTGTAGTAACTGTTGGCCAGTCATAACCTTTTTAAATGTGTCATAAGGAAAATAGGCTGAGCGTGATAAATGGTTGTGCTTCCATAATCCCCTCTGCTGCAAGAGAAAAACAGAGAGTGATTCAAATGTGGAATTTGCTGCCAGAGGAGGTCATGATGGCCACAGGAAGGAACAGCTTTCAAAGGGGATTAGAGAGATTCATGGAGGATGCGTATGTCAGGGGCTACTAGCCATGGTGATAGGGTGACCATAATGTCTGAAGGCCAGCCAGGGACACGTTGGGGGGGGGGGAAGGTAGGGGTGCGCGCGCGCAAAGCACGCGCGCCGCCGGAAACAGGAAGTGACGGCACTTCCGGTGACGTCACTTCCGGTGACGGCATGCCACCACAGGAAACAGGAAGTGACATCACTTCCTGTGACATCATTTCCCTGCGTCACCTGCCGGAAATGGGAAGTGACATCACTTCCTGTGACATCATTTCCCCCAAATGACATCATTTCCCCCAAATGCCACTGCCGGAAACAGGAAGTGACTTCACAGCACTTCCTGTGACATCCCCCAAAATCCCCCAAATATCACCGCCGGAAACAATTTTGTTCTGAAATCCTGTATATACTTCATCAGTATATGGGATAAGGCACTTTCTCAACTGTGCTGCATAATGCAGCCTATTTATTTTGTCCTGTTTGCTCTGTTGGCTCTATCTGCGCCACCTTCATCACTTTCGGGGTGTGGATCCCCCAGTGGGGTGGTCTCCCGACTCCCTCCGCCGGCTGTTTCTGATAGCCCTGCGCCCCCTCTTTCATTTGATATGTGTCCCGTGCGGGTGCCACCCTCCCGCCGGGAGATGCCGCAAAATGAGCCCCCTTGAGGCTTATGGCGGCAGGGCTCGGGGGAAGCGAGCTAGACTGCTGTTCTTTTGAGGGGTTATAGAGTGTTTCGAGCCCGTCCCTGTGGCATCGGTCCCATCGTTGTGGGACCCAGGGGGCCGGCGCAGCGGCACGCCGAAGCAGCCTGTCACTAATAACACAGGTCGAGATGCAGGACAGGAACCCGGAAGTGACCGACAGGCTGCTTCAGCGTGCCGCTGCGCCGGCCCCCTGGGCCCCACAACGATGGGACCGATGCCACAGGGACAGGCTCGAAACACTCTATAACCCCTCAAAAGAATAGCAGTCTAGCTCGCTTCCCCCGAGCCCTGCCGCCATAAGCCTCAAGGGGGCTCATTTTGCGGCATCTCCCGGCGGGAGGGTGGCACCCGCACGGGACACATATCAAATGAAAGAGGGGGCGCAGGGCTATCAGAAACAGCCGGCGGAGGGAGTCACGAGACCACCCCACTGGGGGATCCACACCCCGAAAGTGATGAAGGTGGCGCAAACAGAGCCAACAGGACAAAATAAATAGGCTGCATTATGCAGCACAGTTGAGAAAGTGCCTTATCCCATATACTGATGAAGTAAATACAGGATCTGAGAACAAAATTGCACCAGAAGACACAAACACAAAGCTCCCTTACACTGAATCAGTGCTTGGGTCCACCAAAGTCAGTATTATCTACTCCAGTCACAAACACAAAGCTCCCTTACACTGAATCAGTGCTTGGGTCCACCAAAGTCAGTATTGTCACATAAGAACATAAGAGAAGCCCTGTTGGATCAGGCCAGTGGCCCATCCAGTCCAACACTCTGCGTCACATAAGAACATAAGAGAAGCCCTGTTGCATCAGGCCAGTGGCCCCTCCAGTCCAACACTCTGTGTAACATAAGAATATAAGAGAAGCCCTGTTGCATCAGGCCAGTGGCCCCTCCAGTCCAACACTCTGTGTAACATAAGAATATAAGAGAAGCCCTGTTGCATCAGGCCAGTGGCCCCTCCAGTCCAACACTCTGTGCCACATAAAAATATAAGAGAAGCCCTGTTGCATCAGACCAATGGCCCCTCCAGTCCAACACTCTTTGCCACATAAAAATATAAGAGAAGCCCTGTTGCATCAGACCAATGGCTCATCCAGCCCACCACTCTGGTCACATAAGAACATAAGAGAAGCCCTGTTGCATCAGACCAATGGCTCATCCAGTCCACCACTCTGGTCACATAAGAACATAAGAGAAGCCCTGTTAGATCAGGCCAGTGGCCCCTCCAGTCCAACACTCTGTGTCACATAAGAACATAAGAGAAGCCCTGTTGCATCAGGCCAGTGGCCCCTCCAGTCCAACACTCTGTGCCACATAAGAATATAAGAGAAGCCCTGTTGCATCAGGCCAGTGGCCCCTCCAGTCCAACACTCTGTGCCACATAAAAATATAAGAGAAGCCCTGTTGCATCAGACCAATGGCTCATCCAGTCCACCATTCTGGTCACATAAGAACATAAGAGAAGCCCTGTTAGATCAGGCCAGTGGCCCCTCCAGTCCAACACTCTGTGTCACATAAGAACATAAGAGAAGCCCTGTTGGATCAGGCCAGTGGCCCCTCCAGTCCAACACTCTGTGTCACATAAGAACATAAGGAGGGAAGGGAGGGAGGAAGGGAGGAGGGAGGGGAGGGAAGGGAAGGGAAGGGAGGAAGGGAGGGAGGGAGGGAGGGAAGGAAGGAAGGAAGGAAGGAAGGAAGGAAGGAAGGAAGGAAGGAAGGAAGGAAGGAAGGAAGGAAGGAAGGAAGGAAGGGGGGAGGGAGGGAGGGAGGGAAGGGGGGAGGGAGGGAAGGAAGAAAGAAAGGAAGGAAGGGAGGAGGGAGGGAAGGAAGGAAGGAAGGGAAGGGAGTGAGGGAAGGAAGGGAGGGAAGGAAGGAAGGAAGAAAAGAAGGAAGGGAGGAGGGAAGGAAGGGAAGGGAGTGAGGGAAGGAAGGAAGGAAGGAAGGAAGGAAGGAAGGGAGGGAGGAGGGAGGGAAGAAAGGAAGGCCGCCCACCGCTCCCCCCCGCTTTCGGCCCCCTTACCTGCTTCCAGGGCGGCGGAGAGTCCAGCGGCGGCGAGTCCTGCGGCGGCGGCCTCTCCTATGCTTCCCTGGCCTCCGCCGGGCCCCGCGCGCGGGCGGGGAAGGCGGCGAGGGAGGGAGCTGCCGGCGCTGGCCTCTGGAGGCCTCCAGGGACCAGCACCGGGCCTCTCCGCTACCGGCGCTGGCCTCTGGAGGCCTCCAGGGACCAGCGCCGGCTGCTCCGCGGCCTCTCCGCGGCCTCCGCTGGTCGCTGGGGGCCCTCCAGAGACTCTGGAAGGCCCCCAGCGACCAGCGGAGGCCGCGGAGAGGCCTTCGCTGGTCGGCGCTGGTCCCGGAAGGCCCTCCAGAGTCTCTGGAAGGCCTTCCGGGACCAGCGCCGGCTGCTCTGCGGCCTCTCCGCGGCCTCCGCTGGTCCCTGGAGGCCCTCGAGAGACTCTGGAGGGCCTCCAGGGACCAGCGCCGGCTGCTCCGCGGCCTCTCCGCGGCCTCCGCTGGTCGCTGGAGGCCCTCCAGAGTCTCTGGAGGGCCTCCAGGGACCAGTGGAGGCCGCGGAGAGGCCTTCGCTGGTCGGCTGTGGTCCCGGAAGGCCTTCCAGAGGCTCTGAAAGGCCTTCCGGGACCAGCGCCGGCTGCTCCGCGGCCTCTCCGCGGCCTCCGCTGGTCCCTGGAGGCCCTCCAGAGTCTCTGGAGGGCCTCCAGGGACCAGCGGAGGCCGCGGAGAGACCTTCGCTGGTCGGCGCTGGTCCCGGAAGGCCCTCCAGAGGCTCTGGAAGGCCTTCCGGGACCAGCGCCGGGTGCTCCGCGGCCTCTCCGCGGCCTCCGCTGGTTCCTGGAGGCCCTCCAGAGACTTTGGAGGGCTTCCAGCGACCAGCGGAGGCCGCGGAGAGGCCTCCGCCACCGCTGCCGGCCCCGCGCGCGGGCGGGGAAGGCGGCGAGTGAGGGAGGGAGCGTCCCTGCACGTGCGCAGGGGCCCTGCGCAGGCGCAGGGACGCTCCCTCCCTCACTCGCCGCCTTCCCCGCCGGCGCCTGCGGCCCACCGCCTCCAGGGCTGGCTAAACCGGGACCTCTAAATGGTCCCGGTATAGCCAGCCCGGGAGGCGGGAATGGGGGGCCAGAACCGGGACATTCCCGGGCTCCCGGGACGGTCTGGCCACCCTACATGGTGACCCTGCACCTTCAGAAGCACTAAGCCTCTGAATCCCAGAGCCACGAGGCCTAACATGAGGGGGAGGCCTTGGCATGAGACAGGATGCTGGACTAGATGGACCACTGGTCTGATCCAGCAGGGCTCTTCTTAGTTCTTAGAAAGGTTTTTCGTTTCTGCGCCCTGTTGTTGGTCCTCCGGAGGAACTGACTGGCCACTGTGTGAGGCAGAGTATTGGACTGGGTGGGCCACTGGTCTGATCCAGCAGGGCTCTTCTGATGTTCTAATGAAGGCCGCAGCCTCTATGTGCTGTTGTTGGTCCTCCAGAGGGACCGGCTGGCCATTGTGTGAGACAGGATCCTGGACTAGATGGACCCTCACTGGTCTGATCCAGCAGGACTCTTCTTATGTTCTTATTCTCTGTGTGCTAGCATCTGATGCCATGACAGCGAGGCATGCTGACTGGCATCTGTGGCATTTTGGCCCCTGTTGAAAGGTAAAGTTTAGTTATTGCAATGCAGTGGCTGTAAACCAGGGTACCTTTTAAAGATCTTTTTTAAAATGGACTTCAATGCTTTGCGTCTGCATCCCAGAGGATGAGGCTCCGCAGGCAGGTCAGGTGATTATCTGCCAAACTTGCAAAATGAAGCTTGTCCCAACATTTGTCCTTGTGAGTGAAAGAGAAATTTGCTCTTAGAACTAACTACCAACAAATTTTACATAACCCCCCCTTTAAAGCTGTCACAAAATGTTCCACCGCTAAGAGGATTGTTCTACTTAATGTGTGAAATGAAAATAACTTATTTTTTGAAGGTCAGAGACACTTAACAGAGAGACCTGTGGAAAAGAAAAAAATAGGTTTAAAGAGAAGGATTCTTCTCTCTCTCACCCCCCCCCCCGCCCCCCAGTTCTGCACTTTGGTTTCAACTTGGCATTCCTTTTGTTTGTTCCCATCAAGTTACAACTGACTTACAGTGACCCATGGGGCTTTCAAAGCAGGAGATGTTCATGTTCCCTCTGCAGTGAGCTGCAGACTTGTGAGCAAAAATTCTACTTTGTGAACTGCTAGCATTAAAGTTGTGAGCTCGTGCATAAATTATTGTGCTCAGGGGTCAATTTTCCTGAGCTAAGACAAAAATGTGTGAGCTGGTGGTTAAAAATCTGTGAGCTAGCTCACACTAACTCAGCTTAGAGGGAACACTGGGTTTGGAGGTGGTTTGTCATTGGCTGCCTCTGCGTCATGACCCTGGTATTCCTTGGAGGCCTCCCGTCCAAATACTAGCTGGAGCCGACCCTTTTTAGCTTCCGAAGTCTAATGAGGTCAGGCTATCCAGGGCTATCCAGATCAGGGTGTTCTTTATAAGCTTACATCAGCACAACTGTATAACTATCCAGGCTGTTTTTTTACTTCCTAGAACAGAAAGAGAGAGGTGGCAGGGGGCAGGGATGCAGGACAAAAATCCAATCATGCAAATTAGCCTTCATTTTGCTACCACTTTGACATCGGAATGAACCAGAACCAGGCCACGCCGCTGAAGCATTGCAAGATTTGGGCAATCTCAGCACTCTTGGGAAGCATCAGTTTATACTGGAAGATGCCAGATACATCTCGAGGTGTTTGGAAGTCAGAGAAGGCCTGATGTCAGGGAAAGCAGGAGAGCCCCCCCCTCCACTGCATCAGAATCTTTTGGGTTAAGAGAAAAGCATCTGGCTCAACAAAAGATACAAGCGAGACCCACTAAAATCAATGGGACCCTGATTTATTCAAGTCAGTGGGGTTGCCAGTGTGTGGTTTTTTTTAATTTGCTCTCTCTGCCGCTGTGCTTTTAATAGTCTGATATAGAAAACCACTAAGAAACAATTTTTTTATAGTTATAGAGTTAATACGTTCAATTTCAACATGACATTCTGTTCCAAGCCAGTGTATATAATCACAGGATCAACCTTTTTCTCTTACAACCCTCCAAAAAATTAAGGTCCATAGCACAGTCAATTCATGTGCAAAAATTTTGTCCAAAGGAGGGATCAGGAAATCTTTACAGCTTTCATACAGACACCCCTTCTAGATAATTCAAGACGTTTCAATTCTGTTCTTCTTCAGTTGTCAGGCTGTTAAATGGAACCCGATTGCAATGACTTTTCATACAGACACAAAGTTCACAGCTTACAACAATGAATCAGTGGGTTCTAACCGCAACTTTGATATGGAGAAACACAAAGCAGGTGAATCTCGCATGTTTTATCCCACCTTTCTTCAAAGAAAATCAAGAGTGTTCATGGTTTCTCCTTCTTCTGTTTTTTCTTCATAACATCCTACAGTTGCCAAGTCTCTGCCAGGCACCAGCAAGGAAATGGTGGGGTAGGGTTGCCAGATCCAGGTTAGGAAACCCTGGAGATTTGGGGATGGAGCCTGGGGAGGATAGGAACCTCAGTGGCGTCCAATGCCATAGAATCCATCCTCCAGAGCATCCATTTTCTCCAGGGCGACTGATCTCTGTAGTCTAGAGATGAGGTGGGATTCTGAAGTATCCCCAGGTCTCACCTGGAGGCTGCCAGTTCTTGCTGAGCTGCAGAAAAAACGCCATGCCTCCTTAAGTCCATAGCCACAGGGTTGCATTTCGGTGCAGTGCCTTCCCACCACAGGTTGTGCTGTGTCTGGTCTGGTAGGATAGACAGAGACTGAGAGCAAAAACCCCTTTTGTAGGTAAAAGCTGTTTTCTTTTTCCTGCTAGCTGTCAGCTTCTAGCTGGATGTGTGAACTGACCATTTCATTGTCTCTTGCCAGGGAGGTCATTAGCATTTCTAAAGTATTGTTGGGTGAGGCTGGAGAGAAAATGACTTGATTTATGCCCTCCTGTCTGTTCTATGATAAAAGGGAGGGGAAAATTAATGGTGACAGTTTTGAACAATCCAAATCTCAAAGCAGAACACATTTCTCCACAAGTGAAGTTAATATGAAGTTTCCTCTAAATGTTACTGAATTGTTAACTGTTGTTAGCTGCCCTGAGCCCAGTAGGGGAGGACGGGATATAACTATAATAAGATACAATAAAATAAATAAAATGTTTGTCTGACAGTCCTGACCTAGACACACATTGACTGCTCGGTCAAAACAAAATTAGAGCAGCTTCTCCATTCCTTTGCACAGCCCAATCCTCTTGGCAGGTCTCCTTAGAAGTAAGCTCCACTATGCTAAACTGCCTCAGCCTGCCCTCTCCCTCAGAAAAAAAAAAAATCCTGGCTATGCTGCAGGTCAACTCTCTTTTTCTCTGACTGAATGAGGCAGGCCAGCAGATGAGGATCAAAACTTTGGAGGGTCCTGAAAAAAGTTGTGAGAACTCAGTACCAGAGAATGATGGTGGAAAACAGCCATAAAATTGTAGCTGACTCAGAGAATTCTCAAGGCAAGAGATGCTCAGAGGTGGTTGGCCATTGCCTGCGTCTGCATAGCAACCTTGGACTTTCTCATCCGAGTACTAAGGGCAACACTGTTACTCCAAATGCTATTGGCCGCCCAAAAGGGGCGCTGTCTCCTGGTTTTGTTGGAGGAATTAGCCAGGAGGCAGAAGAGCGCTTGTGAGAGGGGGGTAACTGGCAAGATTAGAGTCATGGAGTTGGAAGGGACCTCCAATGTCATCTAGTATAATCCCCTGCACAATGCAGGAAATTCACAAAATACCTCCCCCCCACCCCCAGTGACACCTGCTCCACACTCCACACCCCACACAAAAAAATTCCTCCAAGATCCCTGGAAAAACTGGCCTGGGGAAAAATTTCTGCCTGACCTCAAAGTGGCAAACAGCATTTCCCTGGGTGTGCAAGAAGGGGCCACGAGAATGAAGCCCTGATGCAACCGTTCTTGCCCTCCTCACAATCTGCCTAAGTTCACAGAATCAGTGTTGCTGCCAGATGGACATCTAGCCTCTGTTTGAAAACCTCCAAAGAAGGAGAGCCCACCACCTCCTGAGGAAGCCTGTTCCACTGAAGAACCACTCTGTTTAGAAGTTATTCCGAATGTTTAGTCAAATACTCTTTTGATTTCAACCCACTGAAACAGTTCTGGTCTGACTTTCTGGGGCAACAGAAAACAACTTCATGCTGTCCTCTATATAACAACCCTTCCAGTACTTGAAGATGGTTGTCATATCACCTCTCAGTCATCTCCTCTCCAGGCTAAACATAGCCAGTTCCTTCACCCTTTCCTCACAGGATTTGGTCTCCAGTCCCCTCACCATCTTAGTTGCCCTCCTCTGGGCAACTTCCAGCTTGTCGATCTCCTTCTTAAATTGTGGTACCCAAAACTGAACACTATACTCTCGGTGAGGTGATTCTCCACCTATGTTTTACAGAAATTTTTCCCTTAGAGACAGTGCCGGATTAAACCCTGTAGAGGCCCCTAGGCAGTCAAAATCTTGAGTGAGCGCTCCTCAGAAATTATCTCAGAACCTGAGCACTGGCCTGTCCCTGCCACCTATGGCCCCCGCTGCAGCCTGCAGGCACCTTCTCAAAAGCCCCTTTTATTAAGCTGAAGAGGAGAGGCAGAGAGAGGCAAACTTGGCGACAATACCAGCAGCAGCCGTACCAGGCTCAGTTGCTGGCTGCACATGCAGGCTGGGAGGGCTGCAAGCAGGGGGAAACTGGGGGAGGGAGCAGGCCCAGGGCCCCTAAAGGTGTGGTGTCCCGACTTCCGGGGTTGGAAAATGCCGAGCTGAATTGCTTCTCAGAAGGGGAGCAGGCTGGGGCTTCTGTTTGGGGTAGTGGAGGGCAAATGAATGCCTACTGCCTACTTTTCTCAGTCAGAGATCAGTCCAAGATATGCACAGGAAACTCTCAGGTGATTTACCTTGGCTAAAAGGGAGTTCCGGGGGGGCTCCTTTGAGGGGTCTCTGGAGACGAGTTGCATATTCATCATCTGCAGAAGTTTCCAGAGTCATTTATTTGATATAAGCTTGACAGGATCCTAACCTTCTTTGAGACTGCTAAACATCTAAAGCTATACAAGACCGGTGTTGGATCTGGATAACTGTAGAAAAAGGTACTGATGACTATCTTCATTCCGGGACTATTTAAAGTTAAACAAAATAAAATCAGAAGGTGGGAAATAGAGATTCAGAAAAATTGGAAGAAGGGGAGAAGGGGCGAAATTTGAATTTTGTAAATTTAAAGGACAGTGCTAAAAAGTGGAAAGGAATTTATTGTTTTGTCTACTTGCGGTTTTGGTGAAAAAGCCCCATCATCACAGATTTGCAGCTCTCACAGTCAACACAGAAAATACATCAAACATCGCGAGATCTTTTTACCAGTGAAAACGGGATTTGGTGGCAAGAAAAGCAGGAAGTGTCGGATGGAAAAGGGAAATCATTGAAGCAGCTAGCCTACTCTAGGACTATAATATCATAGAAAAACATCGGTGGCCATTGCTAGGAGGTCAAAATTTAAACAAAGTTTTTAAAGTGTTCAGGACATTAAAAATTGGTGAAGCTGACAGAGGTGACAATTATAAGGTAAATACTATTGGACATTATCGCTGATAATTATTTTAGAAGCCTTTTGAAGGAAATTTTTTTTAAAGGGAAGCAGAAAGTCGCGACCTCCATTTTGGAAGAAATAAAAACTTTAAAAATTAATATCTGAGCCCAGGAGGCTCTGAGGATGGTGAAATTAGGCTTACTGAAAAGGGCAAGCCTTACTCTATCAAACCTGATAGTTTAAATTTAATTTGGAGAGGTAAAATTTTTTGGTGTTTTTTTAAATGTCAGAGCATACGTTAACCCGTGCAAGGACTGCCTCAACGGAGAAAATGCAAGAGCAATTAGAAGCAATGGAAGCCAGGATGATGAAAGGGGTGAGAGACATGATAACTGCTTCTAAAAAAGAAATTAGAAAAAACATTGAAGAGCTAAGGAAAGATATAGAAGATCTCAGAAATGAGACTGTGGTAACATCAAAGAATGTGCAAGAGGTGGAAGAGAGAGTGAAAGTACATGATTCCACCTTGCTAAAAATGCAAGAAAAGGTGGCAATTCATGACTGCAAATTGATGGAAACCCAGATACGTCTGAGAGGAGTACCTGAGGATGAAGAGACTGATTTGAAAGGATATGTAATAAGACCAATTGCAGAATTTTTGGAGGAAGATCCTGAAGGAACTAGAAACATGTATGACTATATGTATAAACTCACTATATGCCAAGAAAAATAAGAGATGTGGTTATAAGATATATGACAAAAGAAAGGGTGGGAAAAATCTTGAATAAAATTTTTGAAAAGACATTGATAGTGGGAGGCAGCAGAGTAAGAATCATGAAAGAATTGCCAAGACAAGTGATAAATGACAGAAAAGCATACAAAAATTGACAGAAAAACTACGTGACAATGAAATGAGGTATAGATGGATAATACCTGAAGGTCTGAGCTTTGAGCTGCAAGGAAAAAGGATTACAATTACAAGCACACAGGAACGGCATAGGTTTTATGAAGAACATAAAGAATTTGCACCATGATGGATTACAAATTATTATCTTGGAATGTAAATGGACTAAATTCACTACAGAAAAGAAAGGCAACGTTTCATTGGATTAAAAAGCAAAATTGTAATATAGTTTGTTTACAAGAAGTGCATATCAAACAAAAGGATTACAAATTTTTATGGAATAAACAACTGGGACTAGAATTTTATTCATTGGCTGAACAGAAGAAAAGGGGAGTAATTTTTTATATTAAACAAGAATTGGAGCCAAAATTAGTGTTTAAAGATAAAGATGGAAGATTTGTAGTGGTAGAAATAATATTAAATGCAAAAAACAGTTGTTATAGGGACTGTATGCACCAAATGGTGCAAAGGTTGCTTTTTTTAAAGACATTATACAACAATTTGATGAACTGACTTATAACCAAGTCAGTTCATAATGGGGGACTTTAATGGAACAATTAAGAACCCACTGCATAGGTGTGTGTGGGGGGAGATAATAAGGAAGGAAAATTGCCAAAGTCTTTTTTTGAATTGGTCAAACAAGAAATTTGGAGGATATATGGAGGAAATTTAATCCTGAAGCGTGGGACTATACCTTTTTTTCAGCAAGACATAAAACTTTTTCCAGAATTTACATGTTGTGGGGCACTAAAGACTTAGGCTTTATAACAAAGAAAATAGAGTTTTTCCTAAAATTGGGGCTGACCATAACCCAATAATGTGGATTACAAAATTGTCTAAGAAGTTGAGAAGATGGAGATTGAATGAAGATTTACTACAGAATAAAGAAATAGTGACATCTCTAGAAAATGAAACTAAAGCTTTCTTCCAGATAAACGATAAAGAGGATATAGAATTTCAGACAGTCTGGGATGCTTATAAAGTAGTAATGAGAGGAATATTGATTACATTGAATAACAAAGATAAGAAGGCAAAAGAAAAACAGATGTTGGACATTCAAAATGAAAAAAAGAAAAAAAGAAGGGGAATTGAGAAAAAGGCCAGGGAAAAAGAAAATTATAAGGGAGATTACAATATTACAAATGTAAATGAGACATTTGTTAAATAAAGAACTTCAGTGGAATCTGAAAAGATTGCAGCAGAAATCTTTTGAGGGAGCAAACAAACCCAGAATATATTTGGCCTGGCAACTGAAGAAAAAGAGAAAAAGTAAAATTATTAATAAAATTGTGGTGGATGGAAGAGAGGTGGTAGATCAAGAAGGAATAAAAAGAGAATTCTTTAAGTATTATACCAAGTTATTTAAAGGTGTTAAAATAAGGAAAGGAAAGATGGGTGAGTACTTACAAAAGATAAAAATAGCACCCTTAGCAGAAAATATGCAAAAAGTTTTGAACGATCCAATTGAAAAAATAGAAATTGAAGCAGCAATTAATGCAATGAAAAATGGAAAAGCACCTGGGCCAGATGGATATTCAGCTAAATTTTTTAAAACCCTCAAAGAGGAGTTAATCTCGAAACTTCAGAAATTGATAAATATGATAAGAACAAAAGGGAAAATACCAAATATGTGGAAAGAAGCTGTTATTTCATTGATTCCAAAGGAAGATAGAGATGTTATGAACGTAAAAAATTATAGACCAATTTCATTATTAAATAATGACTATAAAATATATATAAGGATCTTGGCAGAACGGTTTAAACAATATTTGATAAACTTTATAAAGGAAGATCAAGCGGGGTTTCTTCCCAAAAGGCAAATAAGAGACAATATCAGAACTGTTGTAAATATTATAGAATATTATGAAAGACATCCAGAAAAGGAAGTAGCATTATTCTTTGTGAACGCAGAGAAAGCATTTGACAATTTAAATTGGGATTTTATGTTTGCAGTAATGGAGAAAATGGAGCTGGGAGAAAGCTTTATAAGAATGATAAAAGCAATATATACTGAACAACATGCAAGGCTATGTATAAATGCTGATCTTACAGAAGACATGATAATTAGTAAAGGTACAAGACAAGGTTGTCCACTTTCCCCACTGTTGTTTATAATGACTCTTGAAATATTACTGATGCAAATTCAAGAAGATAAAGAAATAGAAGGATTAAAAGTGAAAGGATTTACTTACAAATACAGAGCATTTGCAGATGATATAATGTTTATAAATGAAAACCCCATACAAGTCACACCTTTGGTGTTAGCCAAAATACAAGAATATGGGGAGTTGGCGGGACTTTGTATTAATAAAGAAAAATCAAAACTTCTATGTAAAAATATGCAAATAAATAAGCAACAAGAATTGCAGAGACTAATGGGCTGTGAAGTTACCTCCAAGGTAAAATATTTGGGTGTGGAGATAACAATGAAGAATATTGATTTGTTCAAAAATAATTATGAGAAGCTATGGCGTAAAATGGATAAAAATATGTTAAAGTGGAATAAACTTAATTTGTCACTGTTGGGTAGAATAGCCACAATTAAAATGAATATTCTACCAAGAATAATGTATTTGATTCAAACTATTCCGATTGTGAAAGATAGTAAACAATTTAATAGATGGCAAAGAAAAATTTCAGAGTTTGTGTGGGCGGGGAAGAAACCAAGAATTAAAATGAAAATTTTAACAGATGCAAAAGAGAGAGGCGGATTTCAATTACCAGACTTAAAATTATATCATGAAGAAATTTGCTTAGTATGGATAAAAGAATGAATAATGTTAAACAAAAAACTCTTAGCGTTGGAAGGTCATGGAAATAAATTTGGTTGGCACGCTTATATGTATTATGGGGAAAAAAAGATAGATGGCTTTTTCTCTTACCATAAGAAACAGCTTGCTAAATACATGGATGAAATATAAGAAATATGGAGATGAGAGAAAACCGTTATGGATAGTGCCAGCCGAAGTGATAAAAATAACAGCTGAGACGGGTGAAGAAAAGTGGTTGTCATATAATCAACTATTAAAAATACAAAGTGGCAAAATAGAATTGAAAACTGCTGAAGAGCTGAATAATAAATATGATTGGTTTCAAATGCAACAAATAAAGAGCTTGGTTGAGAATGACATTAAAACTGAAGGAATAAGAAAAGAGCAAACAGAAATGGAAAATTTCTGCTTGGCGACAACAAAAAATTAATTTCAAAATTATATAAATTACTTTTAAAATAGTCTACAGAAGACAAAGTAGTGAAATCTCAAATGATTAAGTAGGCAATTAATGTAAATAAAGAAATACAGATGGAAAATTGGGAATATTTGTGGTAGAACTCGATGAAGCTTTCGAAGAATCATAGTATTAAAGAGAACTGTTTTAAAATGATGTATAGATGGTATATGACTCCTAAGAAATTGGCAAAGATGAATAATAAGATGCCAGACAGATGCTGGAAATGTAAAAAACATGAAGGTTCTTTCTACCATATGTGGTGGACTTGTGAAAGAGCAAAAAAGTATTGGCAGATGATTCAACAAGAAATTTCTAGGATCTTGGGATATGAATTTAAGAAAGTTGCAGAGACTTTTCTGTTGGGATTACAAATGGAAAAATTTCCAAAGGAAGATAGAACTATAATTTGGTACTTGCTTTCAGCTGCTAGGACATTATATGCGCAGTTGTGGAAGCAAGAAAAAATACCAGAGAAATGGGATTGGATTGTAAAAGTTATGACATGGAGTGAAATGGACAAATTAATAAGAATTTTAAGCGACGATGATTTAGAAGTTTTTAAGATGGAGTGGAAAAAGTTCAGAAGATATGTAGAAAAAGAGTGGAAAATAAAAGGACATTGGACAATTTTTGATAATGATTAAGTTTTAGATAAAAGAAGAATATTAATTTTTGTTTTTATTAGTTAAGGGTACCTTTAAATATTAGTACTTTAAGTAAATAACACCGGCGGGGGTCAAGTAACGGGGGGAGGGGTGGGTTGAAAGTAATATATGGGATAGATAAAATAAGTTATTAATGATGCAAGAAATATAATTTGTTACCATGTGTTACCAAATAATATTGTTTTAACCCTAAGGTGTGGTGTCCCATAGACCAGTTTGGCCTAATTGTTAATCTGGCTCTGTTTAGAGAACTCTGGGAAACAACCAGTCTGTTGCTTAACCAAGAAAGATTGTTTTATTGAAAGAAGGAAATGGTATCAAAAATAACACACTTGCAGAAGATAAATGTGCACTGGAAATGAACACACAAGCTAGCAGAAATATAGGAGTGAGAGGGAATATAGCAGGGGGTTCAAAGGGTTATAGCTACCTGTCTAGGTGAGGTCAAGACAAGGAGAAGAACAAGACATCCAGCATCTTGGATGTGCAGTCTGGATCCAGGAAAACACAGAGAGGCTACTTTGGATGCTACTTTTGTAGGAAAAGTGTGTCCTGAGGCAGTCTGACATTTGTGCCGCAAAACGGCTTTCCCAGCATAGACAAAAGACCTGAAAAACTTTTAAACAGTTTGTGTGACAGAATGGCCCTGGTTTGGCTACCAGACCCCATTCCCCTTTTTGGAGGCAGCTATTTCTCCTCTGGCCACTTGGGCTCACTGCCACCACCTGCTCAGTCTAGGGGTTCGAATTGAGAGGAACAGGACTCCCAACCCCCCTCTCCAGCTCTGAGGCTAGGCCTCAAAGTCCTCTGCCACCCTGTACTGGGTATCACAGAGACCACAACACTTCTTCGGGGAACCCCTGGAGGATTGGCACCTTATCCAACTACATGCCTTCCTCCTTTCCCCGGGGCCCCTTTCATAAAGCAGCGTGGTCTAAAGCGGTTGGGGATCTATGTGGTACAAAGTTTGATTGCCCGCATTCAAAATAGTAAAAATATTTAATTAAAAGAGAAAAAGAAAACAAAAAACAAAAAAAGCAGTTGCATGTAACAGTTTAGCACAGCACCCGAACAGCAACCAGAAGGACAAATAAAAGGTGGATTTAAACGCATCCTCCCGTCCCTGGTCTAAACTTGCCCTGCCTTGTGGATGACTTCCTCGATCTGACTGCCTGGGGTCCTCTCCCTCTTGAGAAGGCCTCTCCCACAGTCAGGAGCCCACAGACTGGCAACATCTCTCCTTGAGGGCCAGCCGAGAACTGACCTTTTCCCGCCTCACTCCAATAAAACAAAAGAACTTCCTGCCCCTCTAGGAGGCTTTCCCCCTAGAGTTGATGGTTTAACTCTGGAAGGGAGGAGGGAGTGAAGGGAAAGCTAGGCCACAAAGTCTGCCTTAGCAGTTTCATGTTCCCTCCCAACCAAGCACCACCATTAACTAAGATGGCGTTTCACCACAGTTTGCATAAGAGCTGAGGTCCAGTGTAAACTACAGTGTTAATGTGATCCTTATGAGCTTAGCTAGAGGTTTCTGTGAAGGGCTGAATAGCATTCCCAGGAATGAGCAAAGGAAGGGGAGACGTTTAGGAGGGTTTCTTGATGCACAATAGAGTTTGAGGTGAAACTCCAGTCATTTGAAGCATTAATGGCTGTCCAATCAAACTAATCAGAATGCAAAAGTACTGTTTGAAGACACTCCATTTGTGTTGCATGGGAAACCTGTCTGTTTTAGCGGTAGCCTTTGTGAGCTAAAGGGTGGGTAAAGGGAAGATGATGGGAGGCCGATGATGGGATTAACAATCCAGCTAAACAGTTCCGGTGGGCAGCTGTGTTGATCTGAAGCAAAAGAACACCTTTAAGACCAACAAAGTTTTATTCAAGATGTAAGCTTTCGTGTGCTAAAAGCACACTTCATCAGACAATAGTATGGGATGGAATTAGCAGTCCTACATAGAGAGAGAGTGAGCAACTAATTAGTATGCAAAATAGTGAAAATGTTTTTAACAGATTGAAAGGATAAGAAGTCGGGTCTGTTAATTGTCACTGGCAGTCTTTAAGCAGTGGTTGGACAAACACTGGTCAGGGATTCTTCAGGCTGATCCTGCATTGACCATGAGGTTGGACTAGATGGCCTCTATGGCCCCTTCTGACTCTATGATTCTAAATGAAGGGTGCTCATTTCCAAAAAGTTTTTTAAAAAACTCAGCAAAGAGGTATGGTCTGCCTGCTTACAAACTAGGGTTGCCAAGTCCAACTCAATAAATATCTGGGGACTTTGAGGGTGGAGCCAGGAGACTTTGGGGGTGGAGCCAGGAGCAAGGGCATGACAAGCATGATTGAACTACAAAGGGAGTTCTGGCCATCACATTTAAAGGGACCAAACTCCTTTTAAATTCCTTTCCACCTTTGAAATAATGAAGGATAGGGGCACCTTCTTTTGGGGCTCATAGAATTGGACCCCCTGGTCCAATCTTTTTGAAACTTGGGGGGGGGGGGCGTTGAGGAGAGGCACCAGATACTATGCTGAAATTTGATGCCTCTACCTCAAAAAAACAGCCCCCCTCAGAGCCCCAGATACCCGTGGATTAATTCTCCATTATCCCCTGGGAATCAGTCTCTATAGGGAATAATGGAGTGCCCAGCAGACATTTCCTCCCCCCCACTTTCTTATAACCTTGGAGCGGGGGTGGGGGGGGAGGACCTTCAAACTAGGGAATCCCCTGCCCCTCCCTCAGAGTCCCAGATACCCACAGATCAATTCTCCATTATGCCCTATGGGAATCGGTTTTCATAGGAAATAATGGAGTGTCCAGCAGCCATTCCCTCCCCTGCACTTTCTGATGACCCTGAAGGGGGGGAGGGCCTCCAAACCGGGGGATCCCCTGCCCCCCACCTGGGGATTAGCAGCTCTATTACAAGCTTGCATAGTTTCTGAGATCTCGTGAGCTCAAGCCAGTGTGGGCCATCCAGGCCAGGGCTGTCTTGGTGGTGGAAGTGCCGTCAAGTCACAGCCAAGTTATGGTGGCCCCTGAGGGTTTTCAAGGCAAGAGATGTTCAGAGGTGGTTTGCTATTGCCTGCTTCTGCATAGCCACCTTGGTCTTCCTTGGTGGTCCCTTGTCCAAGTACTAACTAGGGCTGACCCTGCTTAGTTTATAAGAACATAAGAGAAGCCATGTTGGATCAGGCCAATGGCCCATCCAATCCAACACTCTGTGTCACATAGTGGCAAAAAAAAAACCCCAGGTGCCCTCAGGAAGTCTTATCAGTGGAGCCAGGACACTAGAAGCCCTCTCACTGTTGCCCCCCTCCAAGCACCAAGAATACAGTGTCACTGCCCCAGACAGAGAGTTCCAACAATACGCTGTGGCTAATAGCCACTGATGGACCTCTGCTCCAACTTTATCCAAGCTTCTGAGAGCTTGACAAGATTGGGCTAGCCTGGGCCATTTAGGTCAGGGTACAACTGAGTGCCATGACACACACACACACACACACAAAGTCCTGCTCGCAACAATCCTGTGAGGTTGGTTAGGCTGAGAGTGTGTGGCACAAGGTCCCCAGGTTCTATGGCAGAAGAAAGATTTGAACCCTCCCATCTGGGAAGGAAGTTGGCAAGCTGCCATTATTTGTTCCAAAGCTGAATTAGTCCAGACTCCCAGCATTCTAAAAGCTTGTTTCTGCCCAGCAGCATCACCTTGAACTTCTCCACAAACATTTTGGCTGCTCTCTGGCAATGTCAAGATGGTTAAAAAAAATCCCAAACTGGATCCTTTAAGTCCTACCCAGACAGATAGGCGTAACACAAACACCTGTCACTTGGAATAGCCACCAGTAGAGTTGCAAGAAACCACAGAATGCCACACTGTGCAAAACCCTAGAGAGACAATGACTGTAATTGCAACTGAATATTTCAGTCCAATTCAAGAAATATCTGGGGACTTTGTGGGTGGAGTCAGGAGACTTTGTGGGTGGAGCCAGGAGCAAGGCTGTGACAAGCATAACTGAACTCCAAAGGGGGTTCTAGCCATCACATTTAAAGGGTCTGCATGCCTTTTCAATGCCTTCCTTCCATTGGAAATAATGGATAGGAGCACCTTCTTGGGGGGCTCATAGAATAGGGCCCCCTGGTGGGATCTTTTTGAAACTTGGTGGGTGTTTTGAGGAAAGGCACTGGATGCTGTGCTGAAATTTGATGCCTCTACCTCAAAAAAACAGCCCCCCCAGAGCCCCAGATACTTGCAGATTAATTCTCCATTATCCCCTGGAAATCAGTCTCCCTAGGGAATAATGGAGTGCCCAGCAAACATTTCCCTCCCCCCCACTTTCTTATAACCTTGGAGGGGGGGAGGACCTTCAAACCAGGGAATCCCCTGTCCCCACCTGGGGATTGGTAACCTTATTTGCAAGAAAGCAACCCATTAACTTGATGGGAGTTTCCTTTCTTGCATTCAGTGTGGTCAGGGGGGAAAGGAGCAAAGCAGGATGAATCATTGTATGGGGAATAGTAATACACAATCATTATGGTCCCCCCAGCTGATCATCCCTTTGGGGAAAGCCTGGTAGAAAACATTCGTCTTCCTGAACGTTAAGCCCTGAAGGGGGTCCAGTTATCAGTTAAAGCATCCTGCTGCATATCCAGAACCCCAAGTCTGCCCAGCTATCAGCTTTGGGGGCACAAGTCCTACAACCAAATCCTTCCAAGGCATCCAAAATATTTCACCACCACCCTCCTTTCCCCCCCTCCTTCTTTGCAGTGTTCACAGCCTGTCCACTGATCGGCTGCTCCCTGCCAGACTGCTGTTTCAGCACAGCCCCCTCCCCTGAGTTGCACTTCTTCATCATCCTGGCATGACATCCCTCAGCCAATTAGACCTGATTCAGTGATGATGTCACTGAGGGAGAAGGAAGCCAATTCCGACTGAGGGGCAGGCAGTGTAATGCTGGGAGCACTGCCCTCACTCTGAACATGCCAACATTTCCTTGTTCTTTTGAGTTACATCCCCCTCCCCACCCCACAGAACTGCTGAAAAGTCAGTCTCATTCAGGTGGGTAAAATGTTCTGCACCACTCTCTTTTGGCTCAAGCATGGCCCTCCCATGCAAAACAAGTTAGCTGGATTGATCTGAACAAACTTCCATTCTTTTTTGAGTCCCTGTTATTGCAACTTTACTGCAGTCTAGCCTGGCAAGTGGAACAAGAGAATCTTCTGATCTAGATAGGATCTGGCAGGGGAAAGGTTTAATCTGTTCTGTTTTTTTGCATACCAGGCTGCTGTTTCTTGACTGTGCTATTTCAGAATGCAAGCATTCATGTGATTGGAATACTCTCTGTGCCCCGCCTCCCTGCTCCTGTAACATGAGCATGCTATGGTTATTATGGAAAAGGTATGTGCAGGGAATTTATATCAGAGGGCAGTGTGAGCGGTAGGGAGGGGAGACCATTAAGAGACTTGGATGCCTGAGTAGTGTCCCGCACAGAGTCTCTCGTTTTGAATAAGCCCTTCAAGCTTATCTGAATTCCTCCAGCTATGGAACCTCACTGTATGTCTTAAAGGGAGCCAATCTGCTTTGAAAACTACCAGCGACTTTGAGAGGACTGCTGGAAAGCAAAGCAACGTTGTAAGCAAAATGAAATGAATAAACGTCCTCTTGCCCTAACAGCAAAGGCTCCCACTGCGCTTTGGGAACCTTTGATTTTTTTGTACCAGCCAAAAGCCAGTGTATCTTCAGTCTTAGAGCTTTTTTTCCTGAGATGTTATAAGCCGTCAGTAAAGCGATATTTTTTTTTCTTTTGTCTGCCTACCTCGTGAGAGAGAATAAGAATTTTCCATTCCCTGCACACCGTCATATCACATTACAGCTTCTTAATTTAAATTACCCTGCGTGACAAGGGATTTCTCAGGCACTATCACTGATTTTACAGCTCAGTTCTTTGTTTTTGTGGCAAGAGATAAATGCCGCTGACCCAAAGGAAAACTGTTCTAGAGCTCAGTGTAGACTTTGAGCTGAAATGATTCCTGGAATCATTTTACACTCAGAAAAGTCATCGCAAGAGGCTAGTGCCTTGGTTTAAATGGAAGAGCAGTTGTTTTAGTACTGCTAAGGATAGTGAACTTTACCTTTGAGGGAGTCAAAGCATCTTTATTCATTTAGCAAATTTGTATATTGCTTCTCCAGGGAACCTGCCCCAAATGACTTACAAAATAAATGAACAAAAGTTTGAGTCTGGTAGCACTTTTAAGTAGGGTTGCCAATCCCCACGTGGGGGCAGGAGATCCCCCAGTTTGGAGGCTCTTCCCCCTGCTTCAGGCTCATCAGAAAGCAGGAGTGGGGCGAGAAATGTCTGCTGGGCACTCTGTTATTCCCTATGGAGACTGATTCCCTGAGGGTATAATGGAGAATTGATCCGTGGGTATCTGGGGCTCTGGGGAGGCTGTTTTTTTCAGATAGAGGCACCAAATTTTCAGCATAACATCCAATGCCTCTCCTCAAAACACCCTCCAAGTTTAAAAAAGATTAGACCAGGGGTCCAATTCTATGAGCCCCAAAAGGAGGTGCTCCTATCCTTAATTATTTCCAATGGAGGAAAGGCATTTAAAAGGTGTGTGGTTCCCTTTAAATGTGATGACCAGAACTCCATTGGAGTTCAATTATGCTTGTCACAACTTTACTCCTGGTACCACCCTCAAAGTCTCCCGGCTCCTCCCCCAAAGTCTCCTGGCTCAACCCCCAAAGTCCCCAGATATTTCTTGAATTGGACTTAGCAACCCTACTTTTAAGACCAACCAAATTTTATTCAAGGTATAAGCTTGATAGCCAGAATTAAACTTGGTTGGTCTTAAAGGACTCATATTAGACTCAGACATTGTTTCGCTGCTTCAGACTAAAAATAAAGGGAGCAGTGGATCATGACCCAGCCCAATTTAAGTACTTTAAAGGCGTGATTAATTTAGAAGATCACCTGATGATAAGCCTTGATAGGAATGTACCACTTCAGAATGCAGGCGGGGCAGGACTGCATTTTTGAATGTTCACCTAGATACTAAAAAGTTTCCCACACTTAGAACGTTTACAGATAAAGCAGAGAGATTCCAACCTAGCCTTCTCTATGATGGAATCGTGTGTGTGTGTGTGTGTGTGTGTGTGTGTGTGTGTGCACGCCTGTGGGTGTTGGTGATTTTAAATTGTAAATGAGCTCTTGTTTATCAATTGTAGGCAAGCTGAAGATAAATTCCCTGTAGCTGCTTTTCACAGTCAGCTAGCAAGCCACCATATCTATGTGTTGAGATAATGACTTCCTCAGGGCCAGTGTTTGGATCTCCCTTTTGCCTCCCTGCCCTCATCTCTCAGTCTTCGAAGCAGCCACAAGAGGCTGATTTGTTTTTTTTTTAAAGAATCCTACATGAGATCCTCATAATGGGAAGCATATCTAGTTTGGAAATGTGGACATGGCCATTTGCCCACTTTCAGCAGGGAATCCCCTGTGAATATCACACCCCATTCCCCCACTGCTATTCAACGGGGCGGTGGGATGGAGACGGCATTCTGCAATGCTGTGATGTCATTTCTGGTTAAAAAACAGGAAGTGATGTCCTTGTGTCACGTAACACTCTAGGAATCCTCCAGATCTCGATGGTAAAGCTCATAGAGATTAGGGGGAGTCCTAAAGTGTCAAGCAACACAGCAACATCACTTCCAGTTTTTTGGCCAGAAATGATGTTGCAGCACAACAGTTTCCCCCATGCCTCTGCTCTCAATAAAACCAGTTTGGTGTAGTGGTTAAGTATGCAGACTCTAATCTGGGAGAACTGTTTGATTCCCCACTCCTTCACGTGCAAGGGTGCTCTTGGATCAGCCACAGTTCTCTCAAGAGCAGTTCTCAGAGCTCTCAGCCTCACCTACCTCACAGGGTGTCTGTTGTGGGGAGAGGAAGGGAAAGGAGATTGTAAACTGCTCCAAAAATCCAGGTACAAATCTAATCTCCTCCTCCTTCTTCTTCCCCCCAGCCAAGGTCTGACAATCTTCATATGGCCTCCTCTTCCTCCTATCCAACAGCACTCCAACTACAGATTGGCTCTCCTTCAAGCATGCATAAATAACTAAAAACATCTTAGCTACAGCAGCCTTGCTTGGCAGCAGTATTTGTTTCTACCTGTGCATAGATAGGTTCCATTGAAACAATTTTAGTAGAATCTTGAGTAGAATCTTAGTGTGTGAAAATAAACACCTCCTCCTAAAAAGACATGAGTAGGATGTGGTCAGAGGCCTTCAAGATCTTCACCATTTCTGATTTGGGTAGAAGATAAAAACCTGGGAAGTCGCTTGCCAGACTGGAACAAAACACTCCCCAGAATGTCATGTTTGTAGCTAATATAAGTCTTTTGGTGATGACTTTTGGATGTAGAACTAGTCCTGATTAATACAGAGATTATTGTAACATACGAAGTTCCTGAGACGGTATCATTTCAGCTTGCAAGTGTGTATGTGTGGGTGGCGACTGTCTTCCTATCTGCACTAAAAAGCATCCCTGCATGCAGACTCTGAGCGTATTTATTTTCTATACCCTGTCTTATCTCCTCTGCAGTATTTCTCCTGAGTTAGTTGTGTGTGTGTGTGTGTACATACACACACACACACACACACATATTGGCCACTGTGTGACACAGAGTGTTGGACTGGATGGGCCATTGGCCTGATCCAACATGGCTTCTCTTATGTTCTTATGTAGTGTGAGCTAGCTCATAGTGTTTTTAGCCTCTGACTCACATATTTTTGTTTTAGCTCAGGAAAATTGGCTCCAGAGCAAATTAATTCATGCAGTAGCTCACAACTTTAATGCCAGTAACTCACAAAGTAGAATTTTTGCTCACAAGACTCCACAGCTTAGAGGGAGCAAAGCAAAAACCGCAAGGGTACAGAAACATCAAAAGCAAGTTTTAAAAAAATAGATCAGACTAGTATGTTAGAACTATCTGCTAGTTTTCCAGTAGCAGGGAGATCTTGGTGCAAAGAATATCCAAGCATGTGATCCTCCTACTGCAACTTGAAGTGGCACAAGAATTATGTCCTGTGTGAACACAAGAACATAAGAGAAGCCATGTTGGATCAGGCTAATGGCCCCTCCAGTCCAACACTGTGTCACGCAATGACAAAAAAAAAAACAGTTGTCTTCAGGAAGTCCACCAGTGTCCCACTGCTGTCTGCCCCCCCCCCCCCAAGAATATAGAGCATCACTGCTTCAGACAGAGAGTTCCATCTATTTTGTTGTTCAGTCACACAGTTGAGTCCAACTTTTTTCGACCCCGTGGACAAAGTCACGCCAGGCCCTCCTGTCTTCCACCATCCTCCAAAGTCTGCCCAAATGTGTGTTTGTTACATCAGTATCACTGTCCAGCCATCTCATCTTTTGCCATCCCCTTCTTCTTTTGCCTTCTGTCTTTCCTAGCATCAGCATCTTCTCCAGGGAGTGCTCCCTTCTCATTTGGTGGCCAAAGTATTTGAGCTTGAGCTTCAGCATCTGACCTTCCAGTGACCAGTCTGGGTTTATTTCCCTTAGGACTTTGATCTTCTTGCAGTCCAAGGGACTCTCAAGAGTCTTCTCCAGCACCACATCTCAAAAGCCTATTCTTCTGCGCTCGGTCTTCCTTATGGTCCAGCTCTCACAGCCATACATTACTACTGGGAATACCATCGCTTTGACTGTACGGACTTTTGTTGGCAGGGTGATGTCTCTACTTTTTATTATACTGCCCAGGTTCGCCATAGCTGTCCTCCCAAGGAGCAAACGTCTTTTAATTTCATGGCTACAGTCACCATCTGCAGTGATCTTGGATCCCAGAAATGTGAAGTCTGTGGCTAATGGCTCCATATATTTATCCAATCCCCTCTTGAAGCCATCTATGCATGTAGCTGCCACCACCTCCTTTGGCAGTGAATTCCATGAGTTAATCACTCTTTGGGTGAAGAAGTGTGTCATTTGTCTCAATGTAATAGTGGGGAACCCACAAGGATTTGCAGAGGTCATTTCATTTTCCCATATCCCCTCCCTTACACTAGTTCATCATTCTCTCCTCCTGGCATTCCCCGTATGTTCTCTCCTTTCCCTGCTTCCTTCTTTCCCTTCCAATCATCAACCAACATTTCTTTTATCTGTACCATCCCAGTTTATTTAATTTATACCCCATGTTTCTCCCCATTAGGGACCCAAAGCAGCTTGCAATTTTTTCCTGTCCCCCCTTTTAGTCTCACAATAACCCTGTGAAGTAGCTCAAGTTCAGAGTGTGTGAATGGCCTAAGGTCACCCAGCAAGCTTCCATGGCAGAGTATGCATTTGAACTTGGATCTCCAAGATCCTTATTGACACTCTAACCGCTACACCACACTGGCTCTATGTTTTCCTCCTTCTTTTCCTCCTCCTCCTGGCAGCCTCTCCCTGAGAAAAGACTGGCCAGGTTGCAAAAGTTGTGCAGTAGCAAGTCACTCCGTTGATTTGTGTGGTGGCCACTGCTGGACCAAACCAAGTTGTGCAGGTTTTATGGAGGCTGCTGCTGGGCCCAGGCGGATTGTGTGGCATCAAATAGCAGCTACACTGCACCCGGGTGAGTTGTACAAATTGCATGGTAGTAAGTTGCCTGGTGATTGCTGCTGGACTTAGCCCCAGTGAGTCCTTCCTCCAAAGCAGGAAGGAAGGAAGTAGGGTGGACTGAGAGGCCAAAAGATAACCTGGAAAGAGCTTTCTGCCTCCTGTTTACTGAAAGAAGCTCAGGTTTGAAGGCTGGCAATATCCTTATGGTTGTCTAGCAACTGCCACAGTGGCCACCAAGACCTCAGAAGACATCCAATTCTTAAAAGCTTAGGTGGTGCTTATATTAATTTGGGAGCAGTTTTGGACCCACTGTCTTTTTTTTAAAAAATCAGATTTTTAAGGCAAGACTTTCCTCAGGCTTGTAAAAAGATCTGTCTTGTCTGTTTCTGGCTCCAGTCTCTGGATTTAAGTATCCACAGATGGAGCCAAGTT
Source organism: Heteronotia binoei (assembly GCF_032191835.1). Lineage (NCBI taxonomy): Eukaryota > Metazoa > Chordata > Lepidosauria > Squamata > Gekkonidae > Heteronotia > Heteronotia binoei. The sequence continues at coordinate 28,200,752 of NC_083241.1, forward strand.
CAGAATTATATATATTGGTAGACCCACCATGACAAAACCTGTGGGAAAAACCAATGGCTGGACTAGGTTTGGGATCCTATGTTTCTGCAAAGCTGCACCTTCTTTTAAAAACATAAGAGTAGCCATGTTGGATCAGGCCAATGGCCCATCCAGTCCAACACTCTGTGTCACACAGTGGCCAAAACCCCCCAGGTGCCATCAGGAGGTTCATCAGTGGGGCCAGGACACTAGAAGCCCTCCACTGTGCCTCCCCCCCAAGCACTAAGAGCATCACTGCATCAGACAGAAAATTCCATCTATACCCTGTGGCTAATAGCTACTGATGGATCTCTGCTCCATATGCTTATCCAATCCCCTCTTGAAGCTGTCTATGCTTGTAGCTGCCATCACCTCCTGTGGCAGTGAATTCCATGTGTTAATCACCCTTTGGGTGAAGAAGGACTTCCTTTTATCAGTTCTAACCTGACTGCTCAGCAATTTCATTGAGCATCCAGGAGTTCTTGTATTGTGATGCAAAAGTCCAGCAAAGCTGTGTGGTCCTTCTCTGCTTCCCAAGGACTTGTTTCTCATTCTGCAGCACAAACCATTGCAGATTATGGAGGCCCCTGGGAACCAGGCGAGGGCTGGGTTTACTATTAGGCAAAGTGAGGCAGGCTGCTTAAGGCAATGGAACTGGCTACCCAAAGCAGAAGTGCCTGGTCCGAGATAATGGCCATCTGGCATGACCACATTCCATTTCATGTTTTCTATGGATAGCTAGTAGTAGAAGGAGTTTACTTCTGTTGCCAGACGCAAAGCCAGAATTTCCTCCCAGGCTTATGCTGGCTTAGGCATCTTGTAACTTCAGCGGAGAATGTTTGAAAGTGTAATTGATGTTGAAGTTCTTCTGTAATTAGATCCTCCCCTGCTTCTTCCAAGAGAGTATAACTCGACAGATACCAAGAAGGGAATATGCTTACATAATAAAGAGGCAGAATCTGGCTGTGGAAGCTGCGTCCTTGGAGGTACTTTTGCATTCGGGATTTTTTTCTATTACATGATCTGGAAGCTCATCCTGATAGGATTTCATAAATATTATTTTCCCTGCACAGCAGGGTATTCACCCAGATTCTTCAGTAACTGCTTCTTGGCTGAGGTGTTAGCTGTTTAACTCCAGTTTATAGTAATGAAACTCTGTTTGCATTTGCAACTGTAGTGTAGAACAGCTGTGTTGCGTTCATCTGTCCAGAACAGTTCAGAGATAATGAATCAAGAAAACCCCAGCGAAGCTGGTAAATGGGTACAGTTCAACATGCTTATCGCTACTAACTAGCTGTGTATCTCCTTGCATTCTAATCCTGAGCTCAGATGTGGCGGGGTAAACTTCTGCAAACTAGTATTGTAAGAATAGCTTTGATGTCAGTCCACTCAAACCTATCAGTTTGGTGAGCCACTTCAGTGCTTTGATCATACAGCCAGTTTGGCGTAATAGTGGTTAAAAGTGGCAGACTCTGATCCGGAGAACCGAGTTTTTCCCCACTCCTCCACCTGAAGCCAACTGGGTGTCCTTGGGCCAATCACAGTTCTCACCGAACTGTTCTCAAGAGTAGTTCTCTCAGAGCTCTCTCAGCCCCACCTACCTCACAGGGTGTTTGTTGTGAGGAGGGGAAGGGAAAGGAGATTGTAAACTGCTCTGAGACTCCGAGTGAAGGGCGGGGTATAAATCCAATCTCCTTTTCCTCCTCCTCCTCTCATCAGTTCAATGCATATGCATTCCTGTGAATGAGGAGCTATCGGGTCATACCAGTAGAACAAGAGGAGTGATAGTGGTGACATACTCTGTGTGTGTGTGTGTGTGTGAGTGAGAGAGAGAGAGAGAGAGAGTACAAATCTTTTCTCACCCAGGAAGCACACTAAGGGATCCTGAACCAGTCACTTTTTCTTGGCCTAATCTTCACGGAATTTGCTGTGAGCATCCAGTGTGGATGGGTGTGACCATAGACATCACTTTGAACTTCCTGGAAGAAGGGTGAGACAAAAAGATACACAAGATCTTAACAAATACAACAATATTTCTGAGAATTGAACAAGCCAGTTTTAACAGTGAGGTCAATTCAGTTGAAGAATGTACCTCCCCTCCACCCCACCCCCCCCCACCCCCGGCAAACTTTGTAACTTAAATATTTTTTGTTTGCTTTCTAAGCAGAACTCCATGTTACATTCTGTAATTTTTTTTTAAAAAGGGATGGGTTTTGTTTTCACAAAACACAGCCTCTGGGTCTGACGCTTTCTATTGGGGACAATTTTATGCTCAAAATTGACTGTTTAGGCCTTTTGGGGGTGTGGGGTGGGGAGGACTATAGGTCCTGTTTCCTCAGCAGAGGCAAAAATGGTTCAACACCCCGCCCCCCCAGCAGGGAATATATAGTTAGGGATGTCAGAATTCTAGAGAGGCTTGAGGAAGTAGTTCTTTGGAGACAACAGGAAACAAAGCCTTGACCTGGGCTGAACTGGGTCAAGGGGAAGAGAGACAGATTTGTTAAAACAGCCTTGCAAGGGGAAGGAGGACTCTCTTTTCCTTGGGATGCTGAGCTGAACATGCCTCTTGTCTGAAGTTGGGAGCAGGCAGCCATTTTGGGGAGTCAGGAGCCATGTTCCCTCTAAGCTGAGTTAGTGTGAGCTAGCTCACATATTTTTGTCTTAGCTCAGGAAAAATGGTCCCAGAGCAAACTAATTTATGCAGGAGCTCACAACTTTAATGCCAGTAGCTCACAAAGTAGAATTTTTGCTTACAAGACTCCACAGCTTAGAGGGAGTATTGGTTGGAGCAATTATTAAGGTAATGGATGATCTTTAGAGAATTAGGACACCCGGGGCTTTTTTTTAGTAGCAAAAGCCCAACAGAAACTCATTTGCATATTAGGCCACACCACCTGATGCCAAACCAGCCAGAACTGCTTTCTTTCTCAAAAAAAGCTCTGAGGACACCTATGATAAAGAGCCTGTCCTAATTTTAACATCTAATTAGGGCATGTTTTACAGACCGAGACAGAGGATTTGTGTTTTATCAGTTTCTTTTGTTCTTCCTTGTTTCAGCCTGCCATGGTGCTAAAAACATGCTTGTAAGCATTTCCTTTTTAATAAATGCTTTGAACTTTTGATTCTGGAAGAGGTTTTCTGTACCTCATAGACCCCCCCCCCCTTCACTGTTTCGGAGATGCTATTTTGAAAGAGAGCCCCAAGAGGGGGGAAGGCAAGCAGTTAACAACTGGGGTGCATAAGGCATTAATCTGTCCCCATGGTAAGCAGACACTGGGCTAGCGGGAGACCCTGAGGCAAGGCCACGGAACTGAGAAGGGAAGGGGTGGAATTCTAGTAGGAGTTCCTTTGCATATTAGGCCACACACCCCTGATGTAGCCAATCCTCCAAGAGCTTACAGGGCTCTTTTTTGTAAGCTCTTGGAGGATTGGCTACATCAGGAGTGTGGGGCCTGATATGTAAAGGAGCTCCTGATAGAATTGAGGAGGGAGTGCCAGTTTGGTGTAGTTGTTAAGTGTGTGAACTCTTATCTGGGAGAACCGGGTTTGATTCCCCAATCCTCCACTTGAACCTGCTAGAATGGCCTTGCTTTCATAGGAGTTGTCCTTGAAAGGGCAGCTGCTGTAAAAAACTCTCTCAGCCCCACCTACCTCACAGAGTGTTTGCTGGAGAAGGGGGAGGCAGAGGAGATTGTGACTGCTCTGAGACTCTGAGTTTTAGAGTATAGGGCAGGATATAAATCCAATATCTTCTTCATCCTAATACCTTCACTGGGGAATCCCTATGCTGATCGGGTGAATGCAGTAGCTACAGAAGAATAAAAGGAAAAGCCCCTCCAGGCAGTTGGGAACCATCTAGGGTGGCAAGGCAGACAGAAGCTTGCAGGTCAGAGTGGACATGATCGCACCAGCATCATGTGGAAGTGCCATCATCACATTGGCGACATTACGCAGCGATGTTCCGCTTTTGGGACAAAACACTATGGTAAAATCACCCTCAAACCATAGAGTTTTGCCCATAAACCAGAGCATTGCTGCACAACATTACTAATGTGATGACATCACTTCCAGGTTTGCATTTGGAGGCAGGATTTCCCCCAACTGGCCAGCAGTGGGCAGGAGCCCAAAAAGCCAGGGGATCCTCCACCCCCGACTGGCGAAATGGCATGCCTATCTCCCTTTCTCACAATACAAGAACTCATGGGCACTCAATGAAATTGCTGAGCAGTAAGGTTAGAACGGTTAAAAGTAAGTACTTCTTCATCCAAAGAGTAATTAACACATGAAATTCACTGCCACAGGAGGTAGTGGCAGCTACAAGCATAGCCAGCTTCAAGAGGGGATTCAGCTATATAGAACAGAGGTCCACCAGTGGGTATTAGCCACAGCGTATTGTTGGAACTCTCTGTCTGGGGCAGTGATGCTCTGTATTCTTGGTGCTTGGCGAGGGCAACAGTGGGAGGGCTTCTAGTGTCCTGGCCCCACTGATGGACCTCCTTATGGCACCTGTTATTTTGGCCACTGTGTGACACAGTGTTGGACTGGATGGGCCATTGGCCTGATCCAGCATGGCTTCTCTTATGTTCTTAAGTGTTTTTAGGGAATGGGTGTGGCTCTTGCCTAACAGAGCTTCTGATTTATCATTGAAGGTCTGATTGACTGTTTCAGTGGCAGCTGCAGCTACAGTGTTTGTTTTGTTCTCTCTCACTGTTCTTTCCCAATGTTTTAATTACCCCCACTTCACCCCTGCACTTGGGCTTCCTCTGTGTGTGTGGCCTGGCCTCATGTTGCAGCCATGTTGTGTTTGTGCCCATCACCCTGTGCCAGAATTCCAAATGGACCCACAGGCTCCAAAATGTTGGAGACGCCTGGTTTAATAGTATTTTTAAATAATGAGAGGAAACCCACTCACCCCCTTACATCTGATCATTTTCCAGTGTCTTTAAAACAGTGGCTTTGAAAACCTGATTCTTAAGGCTACAGAGGAACTGCCGCAGCTTGGCTGTTTTCCACATAATTGTGATCTCATTTGCAAGGCTTATGCCAACTGTTTGGTGTAGTGGTTAAGTGCGTGGACTCTTATCTGGGAGAACCAGGTTTGATTCCCCACTCCTCCACTTGCAGCTGCTGGAATGGCCTTGAGTTAGCCATAGCTATCACAGGAGTTGTCCTTGAAAGGGCAGCTGCTGAGAGAGCCATCTCAGCCCCACCCACCTCACAGGGTGTCTGTTGTAGGGGGGGGGGAGAAGATATAGGAGATTGTAAGCAGCTCTGAGTCTCTGATTCAGAGAGAAGGGCGGGGTATAAATCTGCAATCTTCTTCTTCTTCAACAGCTGCTTCCTCCCAAAGCCTCGTAGACTGGTTAATCTTTGCCTACCACTGCAGCTCCATGGCATGGAAGAAAAAAGCTTCATTTGTTGAACTTTTGCCTATCACGAAATTGCTAAAAGCACAGGCCCCTTTAACCAGGGAAAGAGGGAAACATATTGTTGGTTTGAGAAATAGATAAAATCTCCTCTTTTCATCCCTTTTCTTTGTATAGAAAGCTCTGCTTGGCATACAGCTGAGGAAATATCTGGGGGAAGCTTCCTATGAAATAGTTATTTATGCCATGCAGCTGTTAAAGGCACTGGCAAAGCTCGCCAGAGAACCTGTTGGCATCCCGAAGCGAGAGCCATCAGTGAAGGGATTCCAGCAGGAGATTAGCCTGACATCACCATCTCTTGCCAAACTTAAGTGGCTGGCAGGCTGATCACATGGCATGTGATGACTGTTAATGGTTGTCACGGTGAAAATGCCTTTCATCACTATTGAATCCCACTGTTCTCTTATCACAAGCAGGGGGCCTGTGAGCAATGGTGGAGGAGGAGACATTCTGGAAATACCAACCAGTCAAGTAATAGCTGACTTATGGAGACCCAGTACAGACTGAGCTGTCGAACTCATTTGTTTTGAGGGCCGGATCTGACATAAACATCCAGCCAAGCCAAGAGTGCCATAAAATGTAATGCCAAGTACCAGAGATATAAACGTTATAAACGATAGAGGCAAGCCCAATTAACAGTATTATGTTTTACTGAAAATGCAAACAAAAGCAATTGATTCCAAGGAGTGAAAGCAATTGATTTACTGGGGACTCCACAAAAGCCCCAATTTAATCATATGCAAGACTAGTTTTTTCCAAGGGATACCATAAAAAGGGGAGGTAATCATACATTTCCATACAAATTAGTTACTTTTGTATATATCGCACTATTAGGAAATGAGTCATCTTCCTTGCAAGTAAATAAGGTAGTTTATCAGCATCTCCTCGTACACCCAGCCTCAGCAACTGAGCACAGCTAGGATACGTCTCTCACTTTTTGTTTACTCCCTTCCTTCGTCCTACCTCTGAGGATGTTGGGGAGCAGGGCTTTTTTTCTGGAGGAACATGGTAGAATGTAGTTCCAGAACTTCTCTGTGGAAACAAATTTCTCAATGTTTAAAAGCGCATGAGGGGCACCTGTGTGTTTATCCTTAATTTCTCTCCTGAGAGTTCTGGCACTTCTTTTTCCAGAAAAAAAGTCCTGTGGGGGGAGGCACACCAGACCTTCCCCTCCACTGCCTCTTCCCCACTCCTGTGAAGTGGTCCAGGCAGAGCGAACGTCCCTGGGTGACCCAGACTTAGTGCTGTCAGGTCCCACCTGGCTCTGGGTGGGGGCGTGGCATGATGAAGTAACATGGAAGTTACACCGTTGCACCAAGCATGTAGGGCACCAATGAAGCTCTTTGGGGATGGGGTCGTGGGGATCCCCCCTCCGCCAGCCATGTCCCCAGCGGGAGGTTGGGAACCCTACTCAGGCTCAGGAGGGTGGAGTCTGAACCAGATTCTCTCATATCCCACCTCCCCCTCCCCAAGTTCTTATCCCTCCTGCATTTCCCACAGAAGGTGAGAGGCTGCTTCTGAAACCTCCTGCCTGTTTTTCTGTCCTCCTGCCTGTGACCCCTTTTTCTTAACAGGCTAAGAATAGGTGTGGGGAGAAGGGAGGTCACCTGCACCCCCCCAATATTCACTCTGCTTCTGTTCCATGGATGTTCAGACATACAGCAGCACCCCCTTTTCCACTTCACTCTTCCATTTGCTTTGAAGACTAGGACATCTTTCCCCTCAAAGCGGCATGCAAAAGACAGTCCAGTCGGCCTGCTCTCACCTACCCTGCTCACGGTTGCCATTTGGAGCGGTGTTGGCAGCACTGGCCACTTGGCTCCCCCCACAAGGGTTGCCAATCCCCAGGTGGGAGCAGGGGATCCCCCTGTTTGGGAGCCCTCCCCTCCTCAGGGTCATCAGAAAGGGGGGAGGAAAACGTCTGCTGAGCACTCCATTATTCCCTATGGAGACTGACCTGTGGAGAATTGATCTGTGGATATCTTGGGCTCTGGGGGGGGGCTGTTTTTTGAGGTAGAGGCACCAAATTTTCAGCATAGCATCTGATGCCTCTCCTCAAAGGACCCTCCAAGTTTCAAAAAGATTGGAGCAGGGGGGTCAATTCTGTGAGCCCCCAAAGAAGGTGACGCTATCTTTCATTATTTCCAATGGAGGGCAGGCATTTAAAAGGTTCGGGAAAGGAAAGGAAAGGTCCCCTGTGCAAGCACCAGTCATTTCTGACTCTGGGGTGACATTGCTTTCACATTGTTTTCACGGCAGCCTTTTTATGGATTGGTTTGCCATTGCCTTCTCCAGCCACCTACACTTTCCCCCCAGCAAGCTGGGTATTCATTTTACCAACCTCGGAAGGATGGAAGACTGAGTCAACCTCAAGCCGGTTACCTGAAAACCCAGCTTGCGCCGGGGATCCAACTCAGGTTGTGAGCAGAGCTTAGGACTGCAGCTTTAACACTCTGCACCACGGGGCTTTTTCCTTACCAAAAGGTTTGAGGTTGCTTTAAATGTGATGGCCAGAACTCCCTTTGGAATTCAATTATGCTTGTCACAACCTTGCTCCTGGCTCCACCCCCAAAGTCTCCTGGCTCCACCTCCAGAGTCCCCAGATATTTCTTGAACTGGACCTGACAACCCTTACCCCCCACCCCCCATGTGATGGCTTCACCTATTCCTGCTGAGCTGCAGAAAGAACACCATGTCTCCTCAGGCCTGTAGCCACAGGGCTGCATTTGGCAGCCCCCCTCATTGTGCCGCGTCTGCTCTGGTAGGATAGACAGAGACTGTGGGGTAGGATAGACAGCTCTGGTAGGATAGACAGAGGCTGTTTTCATTACCCTGCTAGATATCAGCTTCTAGCTGGAGGCGTGAGCTGACCATTTAATTGTCTTTGGCCAGGGAGATCATTAGTATTTCTACAGTCTTGTTGGGTGAGGGTGGGGAGAAAGAGAGAGAAAAATAAAAACAAAGGTGACAGTTTTGAACAATCCAAACCTCCAAAGCAGTAAGTTGAACACATCTCTCCACATGTAAAGTTAATATGAAGTTTCCCATAAATGTTTGTTTGTGAGCCCTGACTTGGAATAGACACGTATTGGCTGCTCAGTCAAAACAAAATGAGAGCAGCTCTTCAATTCCTTTGCGTGATCCGATAAGCTTAGCAGGTGTCTCCAGAAGTAAGTTCTACTATGCTAAGTCCCCGAAGAAAAAAAAAATATTTCTCTGCCTTCACTTCCATTCCCCCCCACCACACACACACTATTTTACCTCAACTTCACAGTCCTGACCCCTAACAATTTCCTTTCTATTTCTTGGCAGCTTCGACCACACACGCCTCACCCCTGAGCAGCCTCCTGCCTTCTCTCCTTTGCACTGGTTGCTCATGGGGCTGATAAGAACCTTGTAAGGACTGGTTATGACTCCTTATGCTTGATGCTTGATACCCCTGCCATAGGATTTTCAAGACAAGAGATTTCATTTATTTATTTATATTAAGATTTATACCCCGCCCTTCTCACCTAGGTGTCTCAGGGCGGCTTACAACACAATAATTAAAACAATTTCAGTTTAAACAATTAAAATACCATTAAACCATAATTTAGTAAAAAACAAGATAGAGTAAAAACCGGCGGCCTATAGATACATTTTTTCATCCAGGATATTTTACATTGTCAGTTAATATCATAGGCCTGCCGGAAGAGGACTGTCTTACAGGCCCTGCGGAATTGCCCTAGATCCCGCAGGGCCCGCACCTCTTCCGGCAGCTGGTTCCACCAATAAGGTGCCGTTATTGAGTAGGCCCGATCCCTGGTGGATTTTAGGCGGGCCTCCTTTGGCCCGGGGACTACCAACAGGTTTTGTGAACCTGAACGTAGTACTCTCTGGGGAACGTGTGGGAAGAGACGGTCCCTAAGGTAGGCAGGTCCTAGGCCATATAGGGCTTTAAAGGTCATAACCAACACCTTGTACCGGACTCGGAACATTACTGGCAGCCAGTGCAGACCCTGGAGCCCCGGTCGAATGTGCTCCCATCTTGGGAGCCCTAATAACAGCCGGGCAGCAGCGTTCTGCACCAACTGCAGTTTCCGGGTTCGGCACAGGGGTAGCCCCATGTAGAGGGCATTACAGTAGTCCAGCCTCGAGGTGACCGTAGCATGAATCACTGTTGCCAGGTCGTCACGTTCCAGGAAGGGGGCCAACTGCCTCGCCCGCCTAAGATGAAAAAAAGCGGACTTGGCAGTGGCCGCTATCTGAGCCTCCATCGTCAATGAAGGCTCCAACAGCACCCCCAGGCTCTTAACCCTGCCCGACGCTGTTAATGGAGCGCCGTCAAAAACTGGCAGGGGGAGTTCCCTTCCCGGGCCGCAGCGACCTAAGCAAAGGACCTCTGTCTTCGCCGGGTTCAGCTTCAGCCCACTCAGCCTAAGCCACCTAGCCACTGCCTGTAACGCCCGGTCCAGATTTTCTGGGGCGCAGGCGGGCCGGCCGTCCATAAGCAGATAGAGCTGGGTGTCATCAGCATACTGATGGCAACCCAGCCCATACCCTCGGGCCATCTGGGCAAGGGGGCCATCTGGGCAAGATTTCAGAGGTGTTTTGCCATTGACTGCCTCTGTAGCACAACCCTGGTATTCCTTGGTGGTTTCTCATCCAAGTACTAGCCAGGCCTATCCAAGTCAGGGCATCCCCTCTGTGATTTGCTAAACTCTCATTTCCTTCCTCCCCCCCCCCCCCTCTTTAGATCACCTGCTCACAATTTTCCACCTTTTCTAGAGCACTTACAATCCTTTCCTGGCCATGTTAAAGATTAGAGTGTATGTGAGTTAAATTATAAAGTTATTTTTCTGCATTGAGGTGACCACTATGACACAGACAGTGACATCCCATGCAGGAATTAACATGCTCAGCTCACAACCTGAGTTTGATCCCGGCAGAAGCTAGGTTCAGGTAGCCGGCTCAAGGTTGACTCAGCCTTCCATCCTTCCAAGGTCGGTAAAATGAGTCCCAGCTTGCTGAGGGTAAAGGGTAGGTAGATGACCGGGGGAGGTAATGGCAAAGCACCCCATAAAAAGTCTGCCAAGAAAATGTCATGATGTGACGTCACCCTGTGGGTTGGTAACAACTCAGTGCTTGCACAGGGGACTACCTTTACCTTTTAAAACCTATTGACTTCAGTGGACTTGGAAGAGCTTAACTCTGTTTTGGAAGGCGCTGAGGGAGTCTCCTACCTTGTCTGTGTTTTACGTCATCTGCATGGGGCCAGCCAGTTTACTGTTAAATTAAGTGATACCAGAAGTCAGCACAGATTGGGTGCCCTCTTTCTGCACTTTCACATAACCTGGGAAAGGAGGGGAAAGGTGAGCAAACACGACCCAAAGATCAAACCTACTGGGCCACTGATCTAGTTAACTCAAGAGACCTTTTTTCCTAGGGAAATGCAAAATAAATATGCCTTAACAGCACCCCATCGCTGACTGGCGTCATTCACCCAAACACATTTGAGAGTTATCTGTAACTGCAAAGTGGCCTGATCCAAAAGAAACAAGGACTTTGAGCCTGGGGCATTATGTGTAATTTGGTAACACACACGGGGCTTTTTTTGTAGCAGGAACTCCTTTGCATATTAGGCCACACACCCTGATGTAGCCAATCCTCCAAGAGCTTACAGGGTTCTTCTTACAGGGCCTATTGTAAACTCCAGGAGGATTGACTACATTGGGGGGGGGGGGTGTAGCCTAATATGCATAGGAAGTCCTGCTACAAAAAAAATCCCTGCAACACACATTTGTTCCTTAACTCTTTCATTCCCAGCTGTTTGATCCGGAAAGTCTCCTGCACATGCAGATGTGCCTTTCTGCCTAAAAGATAAAAGACACAGGGACAGCTGTTGGGGAGAAAAGCAGTTAAGTTGCGGTTTTTGAGAAATGGCTGGCAAAGGAGCCATGTGCCTCTCAGTCTGAAACCATGCCACACAGCGTTTCACCTGTGGGAAAGTATCGTGAAACTCTGCGTCCTGTGCACAGTTTATATATTTGTACTGCACTTATGAACTAGTGCTAATGTTTTCCAGGGTGGCTAACAACATATGAATAGAGAACCTTAAAGCACAGCATAAAAATGCAAATGTTATTTAAACCCTGAAACCGCACAAAGGTTCTAACCGTCTGTGCCTAAATCTGGGGCCTTAGGTGAGGAATCCAGTGTGCCCTCTTAGCTGTGTGGTTGAGTGGCCACCCATTAACACAGGAATCCCCGCTCAACAGCATTCTGGCGCCATGCAGGGTCTTGCGCTGCCCATTGACCATTTGAAGATTATTACAGCAGTTATATTTTCCTCCGGATGGGAACTGTTCCTCTCAGTAGGGAGGGGAAATTAAAGGGAACATTGGTGAGAAGTGTCACCCTCAACCCTTGGGACTGTTATTTCCCCTCAGCAGCTGCTAGATTGTATTTGATGCTTTTTTTTTTTCATCAGATCTCAGAAGCTAAGTAGGGTCACCTCTGGCTAGTACTTCCTTTAAATAGTCCAGGATCTGAAGCTTTATGAGCCTGAGGGCACCTTTGGAATTCTAACACAGAACAGTCACAAAATGGCTGCCGCAAGAGGTGGAGCCAGCCACAAAATGGCTGCCTCAGCTTACCTTCAGTCACATAGTGAAGATCTTTGTGCACTGGTGGCAGCTGCTGCTGAAGCAATATTGTTTTCAAATCTGCAGAGCCAATCAGACCTGCAGTGTCCAACCAAAAACCTTATTAGGAAAATGCTCCACCTGGCCCCACCCACTTTCTAAAGTGGGCACCAGGAAAGGTGTTGGTGGGGCACCATGTCAGGAACCTCTGGGACTGATGATATCTGAAACATGCTTTCAGGCAAGCAAACTGGTGATAATAACTGGATAATATTTTCTGTTTAAAATTAAAGCTGTGCTTTAAATGGAAGCTCAGTTCTGCACCAAATGCCAGATTCTGTGCTTCCTGTAGGGTAGTTTGAGAACTGCAAACAGTTGAATTTATACGATGCAGTATTTCTGGGAAAGTGTGCATGTATATTAGCTTCTGTAACGAAAGATCCACCATCTAGCCTTTTTATGCCATAGCATGTTTGAAAGGCCAAGGTCACTTGGGAGAAAATCCAGACTGTTTCAAAGTGGTTATGATGACATACTGTTGATAGCAACGTATAAAGCTTTTCTACACAAGGAGTCTAACCTTTGCCAACTTGCAAGCCTTTAACAAAAGCAAAAAACGGAGGGGGCAGGAATCCATCAGGTTGTGCTGGGGGCCATGCTGTAATGCTACTGGGTGGATTGCTAGGTTTGCCAGCCTTCGTACAGTGAATGGAGATCTCCTCCTGTAATCCTGGGATTATAACTCATCACCAGGCGACAGAGATCAGTTCACCTGGAGAAAATGGCTACTTTGGAAGGTGGATTCTATGGCATTACAGAGGGCATTTGCCCTCCCCAAGCCCTACCATCCTCTGGCTCCACCCCCAAAACCTTCGGGTAGTTCCCAACCTGGAGCCGGCAGCCCGATGGATTGCACTACAAGTGTTCCTTCCTTCTCTAGGAATGCCAGTTCTGATTGGGGAAATACCTGGAGATTTTGTGGGTGGACTAGGGATGCCAGACCCCGCAGTGGGGGCAGGGGTCTCCCACTTTCAGCCCCCTCTTCTTTGCTGCCAGCCAGCTGCCCAGCAGTGGGGAATTACCTCCCCAAAAGGGAGGAATGCTGGAAATTAATCCAACATGCCTACATGACCAGGAAGTGATGTGGGGACATTGGAGGGCAGTGCTCTTTTCTTTATTATTACCTTTATTACCTTTAAAGCCCTATATGGCCGAGGACCTGCCTACCTTAGGGACCGCCTCTCCCCATATGTTCCCCAGAGAGCACTGAGATCTAGCTCTCAAAACCTCTTAAAAATCCCTGGGCCAGGAGAAGCTAGACTGAAGAGAACTAGAGAGCAAGCCTTTTCAGCAATGGCCCCTCGATGGTGGAATCAACTTCCAGAGATGGTGCGAGCCCTGCGGGACCTGAACCAGTTCCGCAGGGCTTGCAAAACCTCTCTGTTTCAGCTTGCTTTTGGGACAGAACCTGGCTAAACGGATCTGTAGCCATCCAGCCATCCGGTGCATGATTGTGATCTATAGCACTTTATAGCACCTGTTTTACCCATTTAATTAACTATGTAATTGCATTTTAATCTGAATTGTGTTTTAAAATTGCTTGTTTATATTGTATTTTATTTATATCATGGTCTTCCATGCCTGTGAGCCGCCCTGAGCCCGCCTTTGGCAGGGGAGGGCGGGATATAAAAATAAATTTATCTTATCTTATCTTATCTTATCTTTAGGGCCTCTGGTGGGGGACTGTTTTTGTGCGAGCACACCGGCTGCTCTAGGAGCTTCTGGGAAAACTCTATGGTACAATAGATACCTGGGAGGGAGGGAGAGAAGCAGGAAGTGGGCGGATGGGGGGGATGGATGGAGCTGCTGGCTGCAAAGTGCAAGGGTGGGGGAGAGGGACATAGAAGGAAACACCCCTGCTTGCACACAAGGTGCAGTCCCTTCTTGACTCCAAAGTTTTAGGGTTGGCTTCCTGGACTTGGCCACTTCAGAGCCTCCAGCTTTTGCCCCTATCCCAGGAAGCTTCTGAGAAGTAGCAAACCCCACAGTGGATGTGAAAGGGTGCCCCCAACTTTTAAAATCCTGGCTATGGCCCTATCTCCGTAGTCTGGAGATCAGTTGTAATTTCAGGAGATCTCTGGTCACTACCTAGAATTTGACAAACCTTGACCTCCCTATTCTCTGATTTACTGAATTTGTTCAGGAGTAGAGTCTTGTCTGTGAAGCGGCTTATACATTTCAGTGACATTCTCAGATAAGTATATATAGGACCGTGGTCATTCTAGGTGGAAAATCAGCTTACATCTCTGGGGGGAAGGGAACTTTGAAGCGTATTGCTGCCGCTTGGTTGTGTTTGGATGACTGGTTTTGTTGTGGCTGTTAAATTAGACGCGCTGGCACATCAGAGCAGTAATGCTACCTAGGAACTTGAAAACAATAATTGAACCGAGCGGGTAAAGATGCTGGCTGGATTCGTCCCTACACATTTGTTTATGTGAACTCTGAAAACAACTACAAGCTCAGCAGTGCTGAGGTACAAAGACTCTTTCAGCGGCCTCCTAGCATGAATGCATGGACGAGGGGGGGGGGCGCCAATCCACAGGTCTGAGTTGACGGCATGTAGGCTGGGGAGGGGATCCAGGTCCTCTGGTGCAGTACCACTCTCCCTATGCATTTGTCCTACATCTCTGGAAACAGGGATTATCCTGAACAAATTGATCAGACCCTTGGAAAAACTGCAGAATGTCAACACGAGGCATTCTGTGGGGCGGAATGGAAAGTGTGAGTCAGACGGAAAAACGGGCTCTGAAGAAGGCAGCTCATCACACGAGAAAAACTTGCGCCAGAACCTGTCGGTTTCCATTCTGATGTCCTTTAATTGCTTGGGCCGCTGCCATCCATCACCAAGCCTCCCTGAACTCTGGACCCAGCTGCGTAAGGTTGTTCTGGGGAGTTTTATCTCTGAGCAGCTGTGGCTAAGCGTAGCTTGATGAGTACCAGGACCTTTAGTTGCTGGCTTCTGCCATTTTATGGTCAGGTTTCTAGAGCTACATGTTGCATTATCAGTATCAGTTAAATAGACCTTTGAAATGATAGAAACTGGAGCAGGGTTGACTCGGACATCACTCCCTGCCCCCCACCCCCCACTCCATCACTATTCACTGTCTGCTTCTCTTTTGGATTGAGACTGGTGTTTCCATGTAGGAGCAGGTTTGTGTGACTTCCAATACCGCCCCATGGCAATAGGGCTTCCACGTGGCTGATCCCCCATATTTCCCTGCTTCCGGTGGGCTTAAGTAAGGTTACCAGCCTCCAGGTGGGGCCTGGAGATCTCCCGCTTTTACAACTGGACTCCAGCTGGCAGAGATCAGCTCCTCTGGAGGAAATGGCTGCTTTGGAGAGTGGGCTCTATGGCATTGTACCCACTGACCTCCCTCCTCTCCCCAAACCCCACCCTGCCCCGGATCCACCCCCAAATCTCCAGTAATTTCCTAACTTGAGTTGACAACCCCAGCTGCAGGAGACTTTGCCAGGGGAAATGGCATTGATGGTGGGACCAGGAATAGCTGTATTTTCCCATCCACATGGGTGCCATGCAATGTTCCCTCTAAGCTGCAGAGTCTTGTGAGCAAAAATTCCACTTTGTGAGCTACTGGCACTATAGTTGTGAACTACTACATAAATTATTGTGCTCTGGGGTCATCCTTGCTGAGCTAAGACAAAAATCTGTGAGCTGGAGGCTAAAAATCTATAAGGTAGCTCACACTAACTCAGCTTAGAGGGAACACGGGTGCCATGCTGGCTTTGCAGCAATCTTTCCCGAAACAGGCCAGCAAAGCAGGAGGAAGACTGCAGGAAAGATGGGGAAGATCCAGGAGGTGGTTGAAAACACCACCACGCTGTGGGGGAGGGGGAACTTGCTTCTTAATATCATCCAAGACAGGGCAATTAATTCTTGTGTACATGACCATCTGCAACTCACATAATTTGCCATACTTGAATTTCTATGCTTAAGTCCAGTAGCACCTTAGAGACCAACAGGATATTTAAAGCATGAGTTTTCAAGAAACAAAGCTTCCTGAACATAGTAAGAATGGAAATCCCAGAAGGTAGGGGTGGGGGGGATTGCAAAGAAAGGAGACAGGGTGCAGAAGTTACAATGCAAAATGTAATCAGCTTGATTACAGCAGGGGAGAAACGCTCAGGGGCAGAAAATTAGCATCTGCAGTGAGATAAAAATCCTATGTTCCTATTCAGCCTTGGGGCAGAAGTGATCCATTGTTCTGAATGTGTGGATGAACTCAAGTTCAACAATCTCACTTTGTAAGCTCCCCTTGAAGCTTGTCTGCTTGAGGACTGTCACTTGAATTTAAAATTGCTCCTAATGCTTTTCATTTGACTAGGGCTTAACCTTTCAAAAGCCCCGCCTTGCTGTGAATGCTTTTTTAGACTTGTAGAAGCTGTTTCAGCGTCTGTCTCTAGATCTTGCTCTTGCTATTTGGAAAACAGTGAGAAGGGGGTTGCCCAGCATTTCAGCAGGCTTGCCATTCGAAACCTCTGAGTTTTATTCCTGCTGTTCAGCTGGCTGCCAGCTCTGTTACAACAGAAGGAATTCCATGCGGGCATATAAAAAAAAAATTCCACAAACTACAAGCACCTGTGCTCGTGCTTTCCTTGCCAGAACCTGGGCCCAGTCCCAAGATTCATGGTTAGGAAAACTGATTGGTTTAAATATTCCAGGCCCATAATAAATCTATAACCTGATTTGGAGTTTGCCAAAGGTAGTTGCCAAAAAAGCAGGAGATCTCACACTGTTTTGGAATTATTCTCCTAGTTCCCAATTACTATCTCCCTCAAACAAAATAAAATTTTCCCTATAATTGAGAACACAAAACAAAAATGGCACAATATATCAGTATCAGTAAATGGCACAATATATGTCTGAAAGGCTCCTTCTACCATGGTAAAGTTCAGAGAAAATGAATGGGTAAAAAGGTTAAAAATCCTTGCAAATAATGGTCGCTTTAAGAGGTATATGACGTATTTCTGAACCATGCTATAAAGAATATGATTGTTGGAACCACACAGTGGAACTAGGAACTGATAGGGGTGATGTCACTACAAGCTTGAAGGAAGTCCCAGAGTTGTAGAGAAATCTGCATAGAATCATGGAGTTGGAAGGAACCTCCAGGGTCATCTAGTCCAGCCCCTGCACAATGCAGGAAAATCATAAGTATCCCACTGCCCTCCTTCTCATAATCTGCCTAAATTTACAGGATCAGCATTGCTGTCAGATGGCCATCTAACCTCTGTTTAAAAAGCTCCAAGGAAGGAGAGTCCAGCACCTCCCAAGGAAGCCTGTTTCACTCAGGAACCACTCTAACTGTCTGTAAGTTCTTCCTAACGTTTAGCTGAAAACTCTTTTGATTTAATTTCAACCCATTGGTTCTGGTACACCTTCTGGGCCAAGAGAAAACAACCATCCTCTATATGACAACCCTTCAAGTACTTGAAGATGGTGATCAATATCATCTCTCAGTCGTCTCCTCTCTCCAAGCTATTGGGAGGGGGAAGAGAACCTCCCAAAACAATAGAAACAATGTCTGTAGCTTTAAAGGGGGGGGGGAATGCCACAGAAATCTCAGTGGCTGCTGCTGGTTGCTAAGCAACCACAACAATATTGCCAAGCCAGCCTTCCAAGCCTGGTTTCTATACATTAAAATTTTTTGGGGTAGGAGTGAATTGGGAGCGGGAAACAGCCCTGGAAAAGATTCCCTCTCTTTGACTATCATTCTGATGGAGAGATGCTGGGCACAGTTCTAATAGTGCCCACACAACTTGACCTAGTGGCAGCCATCACACAACTTACTCAGTCCCGCCTGGCAGCAACAAGTACTGCACAAGTGGACTCAGCCACTGCACAGTTTGGCACCAGTCACCAGAGAGCCTAACCAGACTTTCCCCAGGGAAAGTCTGCCAGGGCTATAGAAGGAGGGAAAGGTGATGACAGGGGACACAGGTGGGGATATGGGACCAACTGCGTGATCTGCCTCAGGTGGGAAAAGGCAGACCTGGCAGTGGTGGTGACTTTTAAGAATTGTTTACTTTATAGCCTGACTTTCTCTTGAGACTCAAGGTGGATTGTGTATTATAAAAGGAACGCAATCAGATGGCATAAGACATCCAATAAACAGTATAACAGGATTGCAAAATCAGAAAACAGTACAAAGAAGGCACAACATACCATGGACAATGCAGAAAACTGATTGTCTCTATCTATCTATCTATCTATCTATCTATCTATCTATCTATCTATCTATCTATCTATCTATCTATCTATCTATCTATCTATCATCTACCTACCTATTTTACTTTTTGTAACATCCAGCCTAGTGAAGTGTTCTGGTAAACTTAGGCGGCTTGCATCATGTGACCATCTTTATTGAGACTGTGTATTTATTGAGATCTGCCAACACCAAGTTGCAAAAATAGATCTCTGAGCCTGTGATTGTAAAGCTTCTGTGTGAGCATCATGGATAGTATGTTTTTCTGACTAAGTGGGTACCGGGTGTGACTAGGAAATCTCAGAGCAGTGGTACTCATGGCATGCCTTATAGTGATCCACATTTGCAATTACTGTCAGCCAAAACAGCCACATTTATTTCTACCTCTGGCTTTGAGGCCTGCATTTTACCTGTTTCTCTAACAGCGGCTGGGTCAAGGCTGGTACTATTTGCCAACCAGAATTCAAACCAGGCACTGGCCTTGTCCTCTGGAACATGGGCTGATGCCACACCAGGGAATACTGCCCAGGAGAGCCACAGGCGTCAAAAATATTCCTGAGCCACTGAGTATCACTGTTGTAGAGAGTGTATTTATATTTTAACAGAAAACGTACAAAAATGTTGCAAGAAGAGGAGGAGGAGGAAGAGATTGGATTTATACCCCACCCTTAGCTCAGAGTCCCAAAGCAACTTACTATCTCTTTTCCCTTATCCTCTCTACGACAGATACCCTGTGGGGTAGGTGGGGCTGAAAGAGCTCTTGCGACAACTGCTTTTGAGAGAACAACTCTGAGGGAACTTGAGACTGTCTCAAGGTTACACCAAGAGCTGCATGTAAAGGAATGGGGAATCAAATCTGGTTCTCCCAGATTAGAGTCTGTGCTCTTTAAAAAAAAATGTTTTAAAATAGTTTTATTGAGTCTGCGCTCTTAATCATTACACCAAACTAGTGTATATTTGTATTTGTATGGTGCATATTTGTATGCCCGTATTATATAGGAGCTTTGAGGTGTTTTACTAGCTCAAATAGGAACAGCTAGAGGGGAGCCCCCAGTGTAAGGTGCAGTTTATCTAGCTGGCATTTGCATGGGGAAATGGTTTTGCAATGTTTGTCAAACACACTGAGGTTCAAGGTTGTGCAAGACTCTAGCGGAAGGGAGTTCCCTAGAAAATCACACGTCACATGATTTACTATCTGGACATGGCCCAACGATACTGAATGTGTTTAATTGATCTTGGGCTGTTTCCACATAGTGATGATTCGCTGTTTTGCTTTCATCATCACTGCAAAGTTTGCATCATCATCGCTGCAAACACAGAAGCACATGGGCTGTCAGTGGGCCTTTCATGCGTAGGAGCTTTCTGTACATTTTGTTCATTATTGTCCCAACCTTGGCTCCCATTTTGTGAGTGTTTTGATTTTATTTATTTACATCCTTCATTTATTTACCTCATTGATTTTTGTTTTTACTGAGAATCAAGGCAGATTATATAGCAAAAAACATGCATGCACTATAGCGCTATAACAATTCTGCTGACATTGGAAGTAGAAACAGAGTAAGTGGCAATAGGTCATTATAGCACTATAGCAATTACTCATTTGAAACAAACAAACAAAAAGTTCTCAAAAAGCTCTCCCACCAGTGGAAACAAACACGGGAAATTGTGCTGATGGCAGGAAAATGACATCAACATGGGTGGGACTTTTGAGGGTCAAGGAATGAGCACAGATTTTTTGAGATGGCATGCTAATGAATTTTAACTACATTCTTTAAAAAAAAAAAAGAGCATGGAAAGAGCATAGTGAGGATGGGGGCAGCCTGAAAATGGAAGATCACAGCATGATGTAATGTGAAAGCCTCCCAAAAAGCATATGAAGCTGCCTAATACTGAATTAGACCATTGGTCCATCAAGGTCAGTATTTATTCAGATTGGCAGCAGCTCTCCAGTGTCTCAGGCAGAGGTCTTTCACATCACCAAGTGTCAAGTCCTTTTAACTGAAGATGCCAGGAATTGAACCTAGGATCTTCTGCATGCCAAGTAGATGTTCTCATGCGGAGCCACATCCCTTTCCCTCTATGGCCCCTCCCCTTTGAAAGACAAGGCAGAAAAAGAAACCTCCCTGTGGAGGCAGCCTCTGAGAAATAATTATTGGTCCAGGGTTTCATTAAAGCTCTGTTCATGTAAAAATGAACAAATTTTTGTTTCCTACCTTTCCGAAGGTGTCAGTTTTCACACATACAGCTGTAGGCCACTGAGTGTAATTAGGAGTCACAAGGTCAACCAGTATACTTTCCTGGTCAGTCACTTTTTAAAAAAAGAATAGCAGCTATATTTTGAAGGGCCAACAAACTTGGCATAGTCCACTGATTTGCTGAAAACACAGTCCATCTACAGATGTATCATTTCCTGTTGTTGCCTGTTCATAAAGGGGAAATGTGACGACTAATGGGCTGTATCCAACCGTGCAGTTTCTCCAACTGAACAGCGTTACTGATTGTGATAGAGCAGGGTAACATCATACTGGCTCTGTCATGTGACTCTTCCCCTCATTCACTACATTTGTACAGCTTTTGTATCATTCTTTTAAAAATGTAAAATAAGGCCTTCTGGTTTAATAGATAATACATAAAACAAAAGAGAGGTGAGGAGGAAAAGGGGAAATGAACAAGTTCAGATACTGCCTCTTGCATTCTTGATTTTACTGTTCTCTCCCTGGCCTTTTATACCATAAGAATTTAAGTCACTCTGGCACGGAGAGATTTATACTCTTTGGATAGTACTTAGGTGTATTTTAAATACATAACAAAATAATAAAGGTCCTATCCTCATAATCTCTAGTAAGGGTGAGAATCTCTACTTTCCCTGTAACCATTCATTGAAATGATGGTGGGGAAGCGTCGTATTTTCTCTGGAAGAGAAGTTAATTTCTAGTTTGAGTTTATCAGGAAATCAGCCCTTTTGTATCTATCTGTGCCAGGTTGCTGTGGTAATTGGTGAAGGGAGACCACTGGCATTTAGCACCGCTATGTCCAGCTTCGCTGTAATTAGTTTTATTTTGTATATTGCTGAGATGAGTCCTGGGATTTAAAATGGCTTCCTGGTTTAAACTTCAGGCAGCCACTTTGGATGTGGTTCAGATTTAAACTATGCCCAGGGTTTGGTTGCCTTTGTATTGCACTAAAGGAGGAAAAGGACATGGAGGATGAAGTATTCCTTCAGTAAAGGGCAACAAAGTCCCACTGTATTCAGCCTATCATATGTTCTTCCTTGCTTTTTGTAAGTGAAGGCAATTTTATACGTATTTGTTAGCCAACGTTTCATCCATGCAACAACCTGAGTTCTAGCCCACAAAACGCTATGATGTGGTAAATATGTGCATCTTTTAAACTGCTGCAAGAGGCTTTGCTGTTTTTGCCATGATAGTGCAATACTATGCAGAGCCGCACAATTCTAAGCCTGTTGATTTCCAGGGGCTTAGACTGGTATTATCCCAACCCCTCTGGAATGTGTATACTTTTGTGTCTGGAAGAGAAGTGACAGTGATTGCGACCAGAATAAAGTCTGTGTTTTAGATATCCTGTTGGCTTAATTGAAAAAAAGAATAGTTGTACTCAGACAGGAGTCTTCAAGCACATGGCAAATCTTTTTGCACCTGAGAGGAGTTTCAGAAGTTTGTGGTACCTTGGGAGACAAAAGCAATATTGGTCCATAGAAAAAATCCAGAAAACAAAAGTTGTGTGATCTCTTTTAATATCTTTTAATAAAAGTAAAGGTAAATCCCCTGTGCAAGCACCAGTCCTTTCCAACTCTGGGGTGATGTTGCTTTTACAGCGTTTTCATGGCAGACTTTTTACGGGGTGGTGTGCCATTGCCTTCCCCATAAGTTACCACAAACTGAGAGCCAGTTTGGTGTACTGGTTAAGTGTGTGGACTCTTATCTGGGAGAACTGGGTTTGATTCCCCACTCCTCCATTTACAGCAGCTGGAATGGCCTTGGGTTAGTAGTAGCTATCGCAGGAGTTGTCCTTGAAAGGGCAGCTGCTGTGAGAGCCCTCTCAGCCCCACCCACCTCACATCCTTCATGACTGTTGTGGGAGAAGATATAGATTGTAAACCGCTCTGAGTCTCTGATTCAGAAAGAAGGGCGGGGTATAAATCTGCAGTCTTCTTCCTCTTCTTCAAATGAAGCCAACATTGCAGACTATCCAGAACTCCATATCAGATTGGAAGTTTTTGAAAAGGTTGGGAGAGGAAAAAATAGATCAGTGGGACCATGTTCTTTTTCTTTCCGGCCATGATCTGAAAGAAAAATAAATAATGATCTGAGAGATCTATTGCTCTTCTCTACTCGCCCCATCTTTAACATTAAATCTGAGAAAAGGGTCTGGAGAACTCAAATATTTACACATTGTGTTGTGTTATTGTGATTGGTCTTAAACATATCAGTTCTAGTGTAGTAGCCATGTGTTAGTCTCTTGTGGCCAAAGTCCAGTGGCACCTTAATAAAGAGTGACAACATTTATTCTTGTAAGAGTTTTCATTAAGAACATAAGAGAAGCCATGTTAGATCAGGCCAATGGCCCATCCAGTCCAACATTCTGTGTCACACAGCGGCCAAATATACACACACACACACACACACTGTGGCTAATAGCCACTGATGGACCTCTGCTCCATATTTTTATCTAACCTCCTCTTGAAGGTGGCTATGCTTGTGGCCGCCACCACCTCCTGTGGCAGTGAATTCCACATGTTTATCACCCTTTGGGTGAAGAAGTACTTCCTTTTATCCGTTTTAACCTTTCTGCTCAGCAATTTCATCGAATGCCCACGAGTTCTTGTATTGTGAGAAAGGGAGAAAAGTATTTCTTTCTCTACTTTCTCCATCCCATGCATTATCTTGTAAACCTCTATCATGTCACCCCGCAGTCGACGTTTCTCCAAGCTAAAGAGCCCTAAGCGTTTCAACCTTTCTTCATAGGGAAAGTGTTCCAGCCCTTTAATCATTCTAGTTGCCCTTTTCTGGACTTTCTCCAATGCTATAATATCCTTTTTGAGGTGCGGCGACCAGAACTGCACACAGTACTCCAAATGAGACCGCACCATCGATTTATACAGGGGCATTATGATACTGGCTGATTTGTTTTCAGTTCCCTTCCTAATAATTCCCAGCATGGTGTTGGCCTTTTTTATTGCAAACGCACACTGTCTTGACATTTTCAGTGAATTAGGCAGAGCTCACTTCTCTGCCTCAGGAACACTCATGCTGGAATAAATGTTAGTCGTTAAGCTGCCCCTTCAGCTGTTTTGTCTTAAACATACCACAAAACTGGGGGGGGGGGCAGCTTTTAAGAAAGAGTCTTAAGGTTGCCAGCTTCCAGGTGGGGCCAGGAATTCTGCTGGAAATACAGCTGATCTTCAGTTCCCCTGGAGGAAAGAGCAGCAGCAGAGGGTGGGCTCAATGATATACCAGAGTCTAGGAGTAACAAACTACCACATCT
The DNA here is from genome assembly GCF_032191835.1 of Heteronotia binoei. Taxonomy (NCBI): domain Eukaryota; kingdom Metazoa; phylum Chordata; class Lepidosauria; order Squamata; family Gekkonidae; genus Heteronotia; species Heteronotia binoei. The sequence continues at coordinate 28,224,608 of NC_083241.1, forward strand.
AAATTGAACTTCCTCCTTTCCCCAAAATCCATCTTCCCAAGTTAGTGTCCCCAGGTATTTCCCAAGATGGAGTTCACACCCTATTCCAGACACTTTAATACCTTATCTCTCTCATGTTAGAACAATATTTTGTTTTTTGCACATATAATTACATATTATTTTGTTAGATCAAGATGGGTGGCCAGGTTAGTCTGTTAACTGTAGCAATAGTAAATAGCAAGAGTCTGGGAGCACCTTAAAGATTTGTGGCAGAATAAGCTTTCATGAGTCACTGCTCACTTCTTCAGATCCGAAAAGAGCAAGGGTTCAGTAACACCTTAAAGATGAACAGAATTTGTGGCAGGGTAAGAGTTTTTGCTAGTCACTGCAGCACTTCCTCTAAGCAGTGGAGTTTTGTGAGCAAAAATTCTATTTCCTGAGCTACTGGCATTAAAGTTGTGAGCTGCTGCGTACATTAGTTTGCTCTGGGGCCTTTTTTCCTGAGCTAAGTCAAAAATGCGTGAGGCAAAAGCTAAAAACCTGTGAGCTAGCTTACACTAACTCAGCGTATAGGAAACAGTGGTTGCTGCTCACTTCTTCACTTTGCATTCTAAACCACTGCCTACAAGCTATATATGTAGCTCTGCAGTGCTCACTGTACCTGATTCCTCGTCTGATAAAGTATGCTTAGAGCACACGAAAGCGTATATTCTGAATAAAACTTTGTTGGTCTTAAAGGTGAAACTTGACTCCTACTTTGTTCTACTGTTTCAGACCGACATGGCTGCCCACTTGATTCTTCAGAAATCTGCTGCTGGATTCTTCAGAATCTGAAGAATTGAGCAGCGGTGACTCACGAAGACTCTACCCTGCCACAAATTCTGTTTGTCTTTAAGGTGCTGTTGGTCTCTTGCTCTTTTTTCTATCATTCTCTGCTTGTGTGTCCCCAAAAAGGGGGCAGAAAATAGAAAATGGGATGGTGGCTCAGTGGTAGAGCTGAGAGCAGTTTGGTAAGCAGAAGGTTTCAGGTTCAATCCCCGGCATCTCCAGCTAAAAAGGGTCCAGGCGAATAGGCATGAAAAACCTCAGTTTGAGACCCTGGAGAGCCACTGCCAGGCGGGCAGCCGTGTTGGTCTGAAGCAGTAGACGAGTTGCACCTTTAAGACCAAGTAAGTTTTATTCAGAATGTAGGCTTTCATATGCTCCAAGCAGACTTCATCCATTAGTTGGTCTTAAAGGCGCACTTGTCTACCGCTTTGCTCTGCAACTTCATATGTTCAAGATCCCCTCAGGGAGGGAGCGCGCCCAACCGCCCCAACCGTTCCCGCCTTTCTTCTCCCAACCGCCTTCCCTCCCCCACCGCCACGTCCTCGAGGCGGAGCCGCTCGCGCGCGTGGGCCGGGCCTTGGCCTAGGCCGCTCCCCTCGAAGGCGGGCCTGGCAGCCTCCGCCAACCGCCCCCTTTCTCCCTTGTCCTCGCCGCCGGGGTTACATGGCAGTAGCCGCGGCGCCGCTCCTCCTGCTGAGGCGAGAGGCGGTCGCTGCCGCCGACACCACCATCGCCAGGGCCCGGTAGCGCCGTCCGCCGCGGAGGCTTTTCTCCCCTGTCGCCGTTCCTCATGAGCCTGGGCAGCCCCGTGAGTCGGAGGGGACGGGAGGGAGGGAGAGACCCTCGCCTGGGGAAGGGGAGGCGGGCGGCGAGGGCCGCAGTGAGCGACGCGGCCGGCTCGTCCTTGCTCCTCGCCGCTGCACAAAGGCGCTTTGTTCTGCGCGGGCCGCCCTGGAGGGGGCCCGGCGCGACCGGCTTGGCTCGGCCGGGCCTTCCGCACTGCGGCTGGTCGGCGGGTCGAGACCTCGTGGGGGAAGCGGCCGGTCAGTTTGGAGGCGGGAGGGCGGGTTTCTTTCCCCCTCAGCCCGCGTTTTTATTCAGCCCCCTTTCGGACAATGGCGGCCTCGTGCTGGTGGCGGACGGGAGCCCGGGCGGGGGGTCGTGGATGCGCAGGCCGCCCCGCTTCGGTCCTTCGAGCCGGGGAGAGAAGGGGGTGTCTCGGCGGGGGGAAAGGTGGGCCAGGCTTTCGGGCATCGCCTGGCAAGGCTCTCTTGCTTGGGGACGGGGCGTTATTTCTTCGCCCACCGACCTGGTCAGCGCTCCAGGTGTCAAAGAAAGGAATATTTTGGTTTTAGTGTATTTGTGTGGTGTTTCAATATACGTTTTATAAGACCGACGGTCTTATAAAAAATCAGCTCAGAGCCTGAAGAGGACTCCAAGAGTCGGTTTCTTTGTGGGTTTAGAAAAGCGGGGTTAAAAAGAAAGAATTACAAGAGAATGAAACGAGGGTCGGGGGGATGTTTTGTTCAGTTATTGCTCAGGTGCCTGGCAGGGGGAGTTCAGGAGCCGATGATTTAAAGTGGGGGCAAGATTAGGGGAAAAAAATTAAACCCCCTCCGCGAGTTAACAGATCTGCAAGGGGGGATATGTTTTGTTCATTAATTGCCCAGGTGTCTGGCAAAGGGGGAATTCAGGAGCCGATGATTGAAAGCGGGAGGTAGAAAAATCAGAACCCCTTTCCCAAATTAGCAGATCTGTGTAAGGGGAAAATTTGTTTTCGCGTATTGCTCAGATGCCTGCCAAGAGGGAGTTTAGGAGTCAAACACAAAATGGGGGTTAGAAAAAATGACACATGTGCAAATTAAAATATTGTGTACGAAGGGGAAATTTTAATTTGTTTATTGCAAAGCGCCTGGCAGGAGGCGTTCAGGAAGCAAGGTCTTTCTCACCAAGAAGTGGATTTTTTTTTTTAAATGAATGAGCATGTGGGAGAAGGGAAAATATTTGATCAGTTACTGTAAAGTGCCTGGCTGTAGGAGTTCCAAGTGCCAGGAAAGAACGAATCATTAAAATGATGAGTTTTGCAAGAAACCAGATTCTTTAATTTGGAATAAAAGGATATTAATGTGGGGGCCTGATGTGGAAGTCTCTTGCGAAATGTTGTCCCTGTGCCCCCCCCCCTCCACCAGGCACTGCGGCATTGGCACCTTCCCTCTTTCTTTGAGGACACTCTTCATTCATTTCCTGGCCTACATTCTCTTAGCTCTGCACCCTTAAAACCAGCTGCTGCAGCATATCGTTTCAAATTACAGAGGAGTGAAAGAGGGAGAAACTTGTGATTCTTTTCCACCTCCCTCTTTGGGTCCCCCCCCCTCCACTCCCCCTTTTCCTTCTCTCCACTACCCTTCAGGAACTGCCTCAGGAAGCTGCTAGTTGTGGGCTGGAAAGCACTTACCTTATAACGACAGAGGTTTAGGGGGCCCTGTGGTTAAAAGACCCACTGTGCCATTTAAGCTCTTTTCTTCCTGCCTCTTCTCTCCTCCCCCCCACCTCCCTTTTTAAAGCAGGCTGGTTGAAAGACAGAAGGTACATATTGTTGATCCTTCTTAAGTAGCATCTGATAGCGCTTTAAACCCCCCCCCCCCTGCGTTTTTAGATATATCTTACAATCTTAAGAACTGACTCTCTTGCCCTTCCACAATGGGAAAAAATTGTGGAAGAAATATTGTTGGGAATTGTTAGATCTTGAAAGCTAAACTGGGTTGGTCCTGGTCAGTATTTGGAAGGGAGATCACCAAAGAATACCAGGGTCATATGTGGAGGCAGGTGATGGCAAATCACCTCTGAGCGTCTTTTGCCTTGAAAACCCTACAGGGTTGCCATAAGTCAGCTGTGACTTGACAGCAACAAAAAAAGGTCAGGGGTCATTGAAATGACATTCTTTGTACAGGTAGGTCAGTAGGGTAGAAGCTGTGGCTCACTTAGGGGATTGACCAGTTCTTCTTGTAGGAAGGAATGAAAACATGTGGCTGTTTATCATTGTAGTACTCAAAAGCTGACTTTTCTGCAGTCTTAAAGGATTATTGTGGGAGGAGGCAAAGTCTCCTTGCTTTCATCCATGCTTATTATGGGAATCAGGAGTCACACATAGTCAATGCAGGTAAAGGAATCCTTACTCTAGAAAGAGTACCCAGTTTATTATTGTCTTTAGGGCTGCTTAAAGGAATCTTCCTAGGACTAAGTTTTGCAAAAAAAAAAAGCCTCTCTACAGAAGGATCTTTTTTTTTTTAACTTAGAAGTGTGCCCTAGAGATCAATGAGACTTCCAAACAAGCATAGGATTGTAGACTTAATGTGAGGAAATTAGTTTAAATTAGCTGTTCTAAGTGGTCTTTAATCTGTTTGGAAAGATGGATATAGCCTGGTGGAACTGCAAACAGTTTTGTGGTGCTTGAAATCATTTATTCTTGCTCTCAGTCAAAGTTCATTACAGCAGAAAAGTGTTACTGGTGAAAACTCTGGTATACATACATAGTAGTTTATAACTATGGTATGACAAATTCAGAGTACTTCTTACTATTTTTGTGATCAGTCTTGTTTTCTGGAGGGAGGCACTGTTTTTCCTGCCAACAACCCATTCTGGTAAGGAAAATAATAACTTTGGAAAGTAACTGTAGACAGCATGAATCCCTCCCCCCTCCAAGAGTAGAGCAAATGTTAATGATACTAACAGAAAATCTAATCTTTTGTTTGTGGTGGGAAGAGTGCAGTGTTCTTAACACCATGCCTCTTAATCAAACTGAGCATGTATGTTAACGGTACCTTGGCCTCCACAGTGTGTGGGGGACTAGGTGGGAGGTTTGAGAAAAAAGCTGAGTTTCAGGAGTTCTTCTGATGACTCACTGCCTGCTGCTTTGCAACGTGGCTTAGATTTCTTCTAAGCAATCCACATAAGGCACTATTATGGTTACACAGATGGGACTTCAGTTTATCAGGTTGTATAACAGCTTTCTTTTAACTTTTGTATAGGCTTTTTAATGCTATAAATAAGAGTAGCTGTTACCTAGTGAGTCAGTGATGTGAATGTAACTGGCATTACAAAATCTTGGTCTTACTGGAAGCTCTTGATACTGAAATTTGCCAGAACAGTGTAATGCACTGTGATGACACTTCATTTCCTGTAAAAAGCAGACTAGAATAATTCATTTCAAAAAGCATAGATGTTTGAAAGAACTGTGTTGTGAAATTTTATTGGTTTAGAAGACTTTCTGCATTACCAGTGAATGGAAAAGATAATTCTGTATTTCAAACCTAAGGTATTTTGCAGCTCTGCAGGTTCTTGCATGAAATAGGAACAGTACTGTCGGGCTGATAGTTGAGTTTTGCTGTATTTTCACTGCTCTCTCTCTCTCTCTCTCTGTAGAATTCATAGATAGCTTGACTGAAAAATAAGGGATGCCAAAGATAATGCCTGGTGTCCATAATACTGATTTTTAAAAAATGACCTTTTACCTCTGGTGTAACATATTTTGCAACAAGTTAGGTTAATAACTTTGAATGCTTATTGCCACTTCAGTGCACCTGTTCTCAAAAGAGCAACTACAGATATGCTGTTAAAGTTTGGTCTACTGTGGTAAAAGAGAAAATGTTGGTCCTGGAAGATGAACCAATGCCTGGGATGATGTAAAGATTTGATGCCTTGAGCCCTCAGCATAACTTTTTGCTGTATTCTAGGCATAAATGGAATTAGAATAAAAAAGAACTATAGAAATTATTAGCTCTTAACTGCCTATACATAGGCAATTGTGATGGGCTTGTACTGAGGTCCAGTGACCGTGTCATAATCTCTTGGCAAAATCTAAGTATCTACTTGTGTGGCTGTACTAGAAGTCTTTTTTTAAAGGCTTTTTGTGAGGTGGGGAGTAATATGACTGAGGGAAAAGTGCTTAATGAACAGGTTTTCAATAGTGCCTTTTTCAGCTGGAAGCATGCAACTGTGAATGAGGTTTTAATTCTATGACTATAGTCCTTCTGGCAGAATGCTGTCCTCCTTTTACTAGTTCATAATTAAAGTAGGAAAGACAACTGGTTTTGCAACTGCAGGGTTAATTGCTTAACCAATGGGCTGGAAGGGCTGTGTGCCAGCTTGAGGATAGCTCAAGAATGAAGGCCTCACTTGTTGCCAGTCTAAGCTGAATGGAAGAATAGGGTGGAAACTGCATTGTTTCAGCACTGCTATCCGGTGACTTGTTAGCTAGCTTATTTTCTTCTCCCAGCAGGTATCCACATAGCAAAAAAAAAAAGAACAGCAATAAAGGCAGGTACTTCCGATCAGTTATTTGTGAGGCTGGTAGCTTGCTTTCTCTATAAAACATATTAAATGTGGCCTTTCCTTCCAGCAATGAATAATAGCTTTACTTTTGGTTGAAATAATTCTCTAGCTGTAATTAAACTGCTTGGGGAAATGTTGCTTTTCTGTTGCAAGCTAATTTCACTCTCTGAGTAACAAAATTAAGATAACGCTTTCCCCCCACTTAGTTTTAAAACTGCTACACTCAAATGTGTTTACTCAAAAAGTACTCATCCAGTGATCCTGCCAACCTCAGAGAAGCTTCAGTACAATGGTCAGAATGTATACGTTGAAGGCTGTAGCTAGTTAGTAACAAAACAATCTTGAAGGGATTGTAGTACTGGCCAGGTAGAAGTACTGTGATGAAATTTAGGTCTATTGAAAATAAAGTCATCTCCATAGGAAATGACTTCATCAGCTGAAGTCATAATCTATAAACTACAGATTGAGACTGTGGAGGAGAGAGAAGTATCTGAAAACTTGAATGTTTAGGGAAATACTCCCATACTAGTTTAACCTATAATTAGCTATGTGGACATTTACTTTAATGTAGAATCCTGCCCTGTACTAGGCTGAGAATATATGGTTTCATGGATAGTTGACAGTTTGGACAGTTGGCAGATTTCTCACCTCTTTCATCATTCTTAGTTTTATGCATACAGTAGGAATGACTTCAGGTTTCTTACCTTTGTTGTTTCAAGTTGAAAATGCCATTTTGATTTCTCCCTCAAGCATATCAAATTCTGTTTTCTGCACCTTTCCTATTTCTTCAAGCCTAGTTTTTCCTATTAATCTTGCACTGCTTTAAATGTTTTTTTGCATATAAATTGTGTAAAAAAACCCCCTAAATGCCAGCAGCAAAATCAGGTGACAGGGAATGTCTCCAAGGTGCCTATATTCAGACATCTCTGATTTACAGCCTGTGTCCTCATACTTCTTATGAACCACTCCTCAGTGAGCAAGCATTGCTCTGCTCAAGTAGCTGAATAAGTTTTCTTTAAACTCTCTGTAAACAAGCCCTTGATGCTGAGCTCTCACCCTACATTTGATCTAGCACCCAGGGTGTCAGATCTGGATTGTATGTAGAGATAAAGACATAAGAATTTTTTTCAGACTTGCAGCCTTTCTGAAATAAGAGCAGTATGTGGGGTGGGGGAGGATGGGAATAAAGTGTCAACCAGGATTTACTTGTTCTGAAGGAGACAAGTACTATGTGTGATTCTCCAGCAGATTTTAAAAAAACCATTCTAATGTTGTTTTCTAAACCCTTTATTTGACATGTTAGCCATCCTACGAGCACCCGGTTAAAAAGCAGAGTTTGTTTAGGCAACATGCGTGCTATGAGTACTAATACATGGTGTTCTCCCCCCCTCTCCAGGTTTTCAAAGAATAAGATGGATGGCAGCTTTGATTGTGATTGTGGTGAGCTGGAGCCACCTGATCATTAACTGACAGCATCTTAAGAGCTGCCACTTCCTAGACGAACTGTACTGTAAACAACAACAAAAAAGAAGACATCAAAAAAGTGCTTGCAACACCATAGAATGAAGCTGCTCAGGACCAGTCCAACACTGAATGTATCTGCACTGTGAGGAGGAGGATGTTAACAGAAGCCTATTACATGCATATTTATTCACATTTTTGTTAAATGTTAGCCAGTTTAGCACAGTAGAGCTGAGCGCAAAAGTATGTCATTTCATTCCGTTTGATTTCTTTGCATTTCCTTCAATGTCTGCGGATATGCTGCACCTTTTCTTGAACTATGTATACTACACCCTTGCTATCTTGGCTCAGTTTTATTTGTAGAGTTGTATTGGCTCCAAGGCTAAAGGGGATACAACAGGCCTGGTTGGCTAGCAATGCAGTGAGAGTGTCAAGAAATTATCATACAGTCAGCCTGAAGCTTTTCCTCTCCTTTTCCGTAAGATCCTTCACGTACCAGTGGAAGCATCTTTACATGTTCGCAAAAAGCCTAATAGCTTAAAAAGAGGAAAAATAGAGCGCAAATAATTTTTTTTCAAAATGGCAGAGAAGTTTGAAAGCCTTATGAACATTCATGGTTTTGACCTGGGTTCTCGGTATATGGACTTAAAACCACTGGGGTGCGGTGGCAACGGCTTAGTTTTTTCTGCTGTCGATAATGACTGTGACAAAAGAGTGGCTGTCAAGAAAATTGTTCTAACAGATCCTCAGAGTGTTAAGCATGCTCTGCGTGAGATCAAAATCATCAGAAGGCTTGACCATGACAACATTGTCAAAGTATTTGAAATCCTCGGTCCCAATGGGAGTCAGCTGACAGATGACGTGGGCTCTCTGACAGAACTGAACTGTGTTTACATTGTCCAAGAGTACATGGAGACAGACCTGGCTAACCTGCTGGAGCAAGGGCCCTTACTGGAAGAACACGCCAGACTCTTCATGTACCAGCTGCTACGTGGCCTCAAGTACATTCACTCTGCAAATGTTCTACACAGAGATCTCAAACCAGCTAACCTGTTCATTAATACTGAAGACTTGGTGCTGAAAATTGGTGACTTTGGTCTTGCACGGATTATGGACCCTCACTATTCCCATAAGGTATGTGAAGAAGTGGTGGGCATTTTCTTGTTAAGTACGTGTAGGTTTGTTACGGTGGATAATGCTCTGCAGCGAACTGTTGTCACTGCAAATCTTTTAAAAAGTGCACTTGCAGGACATTTGTCATAGTCACACTTGACATATTTTTAAGATGTATGCAAGTTATGTAAAGTGACCCCGATGTTCCTATTTCTTGATTAATCAATGGCCACATATTTTGATTTTATTGTTTTGTGTCTCTGGTTGGTATTTATGCTTCATTGAATAAAGGCTGGCCCTGACCTGAGTAGCCCAGGTTAGCTTGACCTCATCAGATCCTGGAAGCATCTAAGCAAGGTCAACCCTGTTCAGCATTTGGAAGGGGGACACCGAAAACGTCCAACGTTGCTATGCAGAGGCATGCAATGGAAAACCACCTCTGAACGTTTCTTGCCTTGAAAACTCTACAGGGTTGCCGTAAGTCATCAGGGACTTGATGGCAAATACATAACGAAATAACTTATTTAAAAGGCTGAAAGAAAAACCAGGTGGCATGAGGAGAGCCAGTGTGGGTACACTGAAGAGAGCATTGGGCTGAGGTTCCCTCTCACTCCTAGAATGGATGACTCTGGGGCCAGTCATTCTCTCAGCTTAGCTCACCACACAGAATTGGTGGTGGTGGATCAAGTAGATTCATTCCAGACGTGCTACCTTGAGCTGCTTGGAGCTTTAAGGCAAGAAACCACTGTGATAAATCAAATGCAAGTAAAATTTCTTTCTCTGTAGGGCCATCTTTCTGAAGGATTGGTAACTAAATGGTACAGATCACCTCGCCTTTTGCTGTCTCCCAACAACTATACTAAAGCCATTGATATGTGGGCTGCAGGTTGCATCTTTGCTGAAATGCTGACAGGGAAAACTCTCTTTGCAGGTTGGTGGAGACTGATTGGTGCAAACATGTCAGTTTGAGTATAAAACCTTTGTGCAGTGTGTTAGCGTTTAGCAGGAAGTTTCAGTGTGTCCCTTTTTCCAAACCACTTATTGTCAGCAGCTTATTGAAATGGCAAGTGGCAAAGACACTTATTCTGTTTACAAACAAGACATTGTCATATCAGTTACTCAGTTTTTGATCAATCAGACAACGTGTGCTAATAGGCATATAATATTAAATAGCTTTCAAGTGTGTAGCAGTGGTATGCCTTGGAGCATTTAAGCATGAACTGTTTCATATCCAGATGTGCAGGTAAGTTAGTAAGAACGTCATTCTTACCAGTTGAGAAAGTAGCTATTCACAGGCAGATTTTGTTATACTTTTGTGCTTGTTGAACAAACCAGTTATCTGGCAGCCAATAGGGTTACACTGAGAAGGGCTGGGATACTATATACAGTGCTCTTTCTCTGTGGTGTTCCCTGAGAATTTATTTTCAGCTGCTTTCAGTCTGGATATGAAAACTTGCTACTTAGTTGTATATAGAAGGACCTACTTTAAGGCAAGGGTTAATCTTGTGTAGCCCTGGGAACTGCAACAAGGATATCCTTGATATGTTGTAGTGGCCAAATTTGGGCCAGTTGAACGCTCTCAGCCAAGCTACCTCCCAGTTTGGGTCCCCTTTGGGGGAAATAAATTTAAATGAAGTAAATTTAAAACAAAAATAATTTTGCATGCAAAAATTCTGTTAACTCCTAAGAATAGGAAATAGAGTTCTGTGAAATCACCAGAATAGCGATCAATAGGTTTCTAGAATGTAACTGACTTGCGTGTTTTGTCTTTCTATTCAGGTGCGCATGAACTTGAACAGATGCAGCTGATTTTAGAATCGATTCCTGTTGTACATGAGGAAGATCGTCAAGAACTTCTGAACGTCATCCCAGTTTACATTAAAAACGACATGACTGAGCCACACAAACCTTTAACTCAGCTCCTCCCAGACATTAGCCCCGAAGGTAAATGGGCTGTTTCGTCTCCTTTTTTTTTTTTTTTAGTACCTGCCTTTCGGCTGGGGAGGCTGTAGCCAAGATTTGCCTTTTTTCAAAATTTGCGAACAATGCTTAGTTTTTCATTCAGAAGCTTAGACCAGCTCTGTGGAGAACTTGGAACAAAATAAAAATTAAGTGTAAGCACTACTTAGTTCAAAAAAAATGTATGTGATCCATCTTCTCTGTGCACAGTGAGATTTGTATGTGCAGGAATGGCTGCCTACTACATTTCTGCTCAGCTCTTCTTTCAGGTAGCTCAAGGTGGGGTTTTGCTTCTCCATTTTATTAACCTCTGAGATGGATTAAGCTTTGCAGTAGGCTAAAGGGTGACTGACTCATTGTCACCTAACGAGCATCACAGAAGTCAGATTAGAACCCAGGTCTCCCCAGTCCTGTAATTTTGAATCTCCAGTCTTCCATGGAAGCTTACTGAGTGATATTGGGCCAGTTGCATCATCTCTCTTGTGCTGTCTTTCTCATCTTAACCTACTTCCCAGGATAGTTGTGTTAGGGATAAACTAGGAAGGGAGAACAATGTTGTAAAGCCACTTTGGGTCCCATTGGAAAGAAAAGCTGGTACAAACATACAAATAAATTATATATATTGCTGTTAAATATTTGGAGCTTGAAGCACTTTTCAAGCCCAGTTAAGGGGAAGCACTGGCGTATGTTGCATTCTGATGCCATTGAAATGTGGCTTGTTTTGAAAGTCACTGAATTGTCTGGACTGGTTTTGTTCTTTTCAGCACTGGACTTCCTGGAACAAATATTGACCTTCAGTCCCATGGATCGATTGACAGCAGAAGAAGCTTTGTCCCATCCTTACATGAGCATTTACTCCTTTCCAACCGATGAGCCCATTTCAAGCCATCCCTTTCATATTGAGGATGAGGTGGACGACATTCTGCTCATGGATGACAATCACAGTCACATCTATAATTGGGAAAGGTACGGATATTTTGAAATCATTTTCTGTGCACGTCAAGTCAACCTGCGAGGCAAAAAAGATTATGCTTCAGATGCTTACTGACTGTGTGTATTTAAGCATGGAAAACTGACACTAGATGGGTAGAGATAGGCCCATGAATAAGAGAAATGGAATTTGCATGCATTGAGGTTGATGGTATCCCAAACATAAATTTATTCAGGTTAGTATTTTAAACAGTCTGTAATTACCTACACAAGGCATTTATTTTATGACATTGCTCCTTAAATCAGCCATTAGTACAGATGTATATTCTGTCCCAAACTCAGTGGTTTCTATTTAGCTTCAATGAAATGACTGGCTAAAGAGAGAGAAAAAGCGTGTGTAAGTAACTGTGTTTGTAACAGTAACTGTGTGACTGTTCTGTAGTTGTGCTGGTTGGGATGATTTAGCATTTTTATGTACTGTCCCAGTTACCTTGTACTCTGGAAAGCGTCTACATTTAGTGAGAAATAGAGGGTGTTTGTGTTAAAAACTGACGTGCTTAGGAGAGTGCTTTGTTGTAAACAGGAAGGAAATGTCCCACTAGGGAATACTTACAGTGAATGCTTAATGAAATTGATATAGAAGCCAATAAAACGAATCTACACAGTTTAGGCATTGTTTAGGCACTGACACTTCATAATTCTGAAGGCCAGTGCCAACAGATATTTGGGGAAAGAGACTGTGAGTGCTAACCTGAAGACAGTCCTGTAGGTTAAAACTCAGTTCAGCAGTCTGGAGAACATGCATGCATAGGTGTGGACATAGTCGTACATCTGTGGAATTGAAATCTTTTCTCATCTGCTGCTGACATTGTAACATCTAAGCAATCAGATGACTGCTATTCAATTAATTATTGCAGATACCACGAAAGTCAGTTTTCAGACCACGACTGGCCTATCCACAACAACTTTGAAGCTGATGAAGTTCAGCGTGATCCAAGAGCTCTTTCCGATGGGACTGATGAGGAAGAAGTTCAAGTAGATCCTCGCAAATATTTGGATGGTGACCGTGAGAAGTATTTGGAGGATCCAGCTTTTGATACCCACTTCTCTACTGAGCCTTGTTGGCAATATCCAGATCACCATGAAAACAAGTATTGTGATCTGGAGTGTAGCCACACCTGTAATTACAAAATGAGGTCTACTTCTTACCTAGATAATTTAGTTTGGAGAGAGAGCGAAGTGAACCATTATTATGAACCCAAGCTTATAATAGATCTTTCTAACTGGAAGGAGCAGAGCAAAGAGAAGTTAGACAAGAAAGGCAAGTCCAAATGTGAAAGGAATGGCTTGGTGAAAGCTCAGATAGCTCTTGAGGAGGCCTCCCAGCAGCTTGCCGAAAAGGAGAGGGAAAAGCATCAGGGGTTTGACTTTGATTCGTTCATAGCAGGAACCATCCAGCTTAGCTTGCAGCACGAGTCGACTGAAGTGGATAAATTAAATGACTTGAATAGTTCAGTGTCCCACCTAGAATCGAAAGGCATATCAAAGTCAGTAAGTAGAGAGAAGCAAGAAAAAGGAATGGCCAACTTGGCCCAGTTGGAAGCTCTGTACCAAACCTCCTGGGATAGTCAGCTGGTGAGTGGGGGGGAGGAGTGCTTCCTTATAGGCCAGTTTTGTTGTGAAGTCAGGAAGGATGAGCAGATGGAGAAGGAGAACACGTACACCAGTTACCTGGACAGGTTTTTTAGCAAGAAGGAGGAGGCTGAAGTGCCGGAAACTGAGCCAGTTGAAGATGGGAAGCTTGGGGAGAAGGACAGAGAAGGAAGCTTCATTAGTAATAGCGGGGAATTTCTTTTTAATAAGCACCTCGAAGCTATAGGTATTCCCCAGTTCCACAGCCCCGTCGGCTCCCCACTTAAATCAATACAGGCCACGTTAACGCCTTCTGCTATGAAATCATCTCCTCAGATCCCCCACAAAACGTACAGCAGCATTCTGAAACACCTAAACTAAAACAGCAGACATTTCTTTTTGTACTCATGAAATGTGTGTTTTTTTATTGTAAGTAATTTTTTTTTACTTGAAATCAGATGATGTAACTTTGGTATGAATTTCCTTAGTTTTCTGTTTACCATTGTTTTTACAAACCGGAATTGCTTTCTTTTACATGACAATTTTTTTTTAAAACTGGCATGTCGTTTGCACACAAAGGTAGTAAAGAACAGGGCAAAACAATGCAAATTGCAGGAAGACGAAGAAGAAGAAACAAATCTGAAAATGCACTAAAACCAAGTAGAAACACTCAGTTTGAAACAGGTGTCCATGTTTTGCAGAGGAGGAATAAGAATCTTGCCTTGAAAATTATACAGTGAGACTATACATATTTGCATGAAAATATCTATTTTTTCCCTGAAACATTTTTCATTCATATGTATTTTAGAATTTTTCATACTGTACACATTTCTTAGACACATGATACCAGCAGCAACTGAAAACGAATGCAGAATTTGGTACGCATGTGTTATCTACCTCAAGGTAACAGCAGTATGTGGCAAACCATTAACTACCCTTAGTGCTTTTCATAATGCACTTCTATTTAGCCAGCATTATTGTAGTAGTTGGTATTACAGAGAAAAAAAATCATTCAATATTTATAAATATTCTGGTATGCATTCTTTATAGTGGAAATGTTAATATGCAGCATTTTTAATTTATTTTAGCAAATTATATTTTCTGTAATGATAGAAAGTCAACTTTAAATTTTTTTGGAACTTGCTTTACAGATTAAAAAAAAAGAGTTCTTTTAGCACTATGGTTTATTGCCTACATAGCTGAAATAGAGATGAAATAACATCCCCTTATTCTGAGGTGATCCATGTGAGGGTTTTTCTTTAAAAAAAAAAAGATTTCACTTCAAGTAAGGCACTCACTGTGTATAGGAATTTGCAATTTGGAGGTGCTTGATCTCTACAAAGAAATTAGGAATTGTTTTACTATGAAATGCTCCTAGAAGTCTTAATTGTGTTTAATTTAAAACAACAACAATTTTTGTAATGTTAGTTGTGTGCATGGAAACGAAATTAAGGTACAACATTACCGTAGGTTAAAAGTTCTGTATGGTCAGGCATTTTGTTTTTACTGTATGTTTTTAATGAATGATACCCACACCCGTTTCCAAAGCACGCATGAGTATGATTAGTTTAAATGTAGCATGTAGCATCTCAAGTCTTCTGACAGTTTGTTTTTATCTTCTGGGGGTATTTCCGTTTTGTTTTGGAAAACTCTTATGTATCATTGGCTCCCCTGTTTAAACAAAGAAACAAATAAAACTTGGCCAGCAACATTGACACTTGGAGTGAGTGTGTGCCTTGAGTAGCCTCCAGAAGTTCCTGTTGTATGCTTCCTGCTGGCTCCCAAGTTTCCCCAAAACCCCTCTGGTGACAAGCAAGGGAGGGAAATGGCAATTACACCTTTTGTGTTTGCCAGCAGGCCATATAGTGAAGTGTTGGGGCAGTGAGAATTCAAGGCTTGCTGTCACTGATTGCACACTGCCTAGACATGAATGTTGATTTCATTTTTAAATCAGTGGGATGGAGTACCTTCTGGATGAAGGTTTTTGAAGGATAACAGCCTCAAACCAACATTTTGGCTAAAGAGCCCAAATCATTGTCTGTTTTGAAGGTTGTTCATTCTTGTCACTGAAAAGTGTTTTTCCCCCAGTGGCGCTACTTGAGCCAAAAATGCTGAAAATCTAGTTCTAAAGTGGTTATCCTAACCTTACCCTAACTAAAACACAAGTGGTTTGCTGACCCAAATACTGTAGTCTATAGATACTTTTGAATAGTCTTGTAAAGCATTTACATGTTCCTTTCTAGTTTGTCTTAGTGTAAAGACAGACTATGGATTCTCTGTTGGTACACGGCTGTGGAGTTTTTGCTCCTACTTTGCCCGCACCAGGAGTGTCTGTGATGTTCCCTAACTTTGACTGTGTCATTAAGCGGGGGGGGGGGGGGGTGTTTAAGGTCCATTTTACATTAGGCACACTTAATAAAACATAAAGATTGCCAAACTCTTATTCCTGCAAAACCACCATACTGTCTTCCTAGCCCTTTTTAGTCATTACATTTGACCAGATACATGGAGAGAGCATGCTAAACGCAGCAGTTGAGTGCAAGCATTGTCCCTTTCCCCTAAAATGATGATGCAGAGTATTGTGTGCAGTGTTCTCCCAATAACTGGTCAATTGTAATGACTTGAAAGGGGTCCTGTTTAGTCTGCCTTGTGCAGTTGATCTCATTCCTTAGGAGTTGCACTGCTCAGACAGGTAAGCCATCGTCACGACTTAAACCAAGGCAAGTAACTGTGTCTGTCTGCAGCAGCAGAAAAGAGCAAGAATCCAGTAGCACCTTAACAAAATTTGTGGCAGGGGATAAGAAGTGAGCAGTGACTCATGAAAGCTTATACCCTGCCACAAATTTTGTTTGTCTTTTAAAGTGCTACTGCACTCTTTGCTCTTTTCACTGGACTTAAGTGAGCTGTCTGGCTACTGGCCTGAAATGCAGTGTTCCAACAACCCAGGAAAACTGCACCACAGGCCTGGGTTTAGAAGCTCCTTGGGTTTGCATACAGAGATACCTGAGGAAAGTGGACATCTTCCTTAAACATTCTTCCATCTCTGATTCAGGGAGATGTTGAAATAATAATAATAATAATAATAATATTTTTTTATTTTATTTTATTTTATTTTTTTTTATTATTATTATTAAAAAAACTCAAACAAGCCCAATAAGCTACATTAACTCCAGTGCTAAAGTTTGCCAAGTGACCCCAGTGACTAGTAGTAACCCCTGGAGCCCCAATCATCTACAGTAATTCCAGTACTAAACTGAAAGTGTGGCAAATGACCCCAACACTAATTAGAAAGTTGTGGATGACCTCAAGTAACCCCAGTGACCTATAGTGACCCCAATGCTAATCAGAAATTTCAGCAAATGACCTCAAGTAACCCCAGTGACCTATAGTAACCCCATGCTAATCAGAAATTTCAGCAAATGACCTCAAGTAACCCCAGTGACCTATAGTAACCCCATGCTAATCAGAAATTTCAGCAAATGACCTCAAGTAACCCCAGTGACCTATAGTAACCCCATGCTAATCAGAAAATTCAGCAAATGACCTCAAGTAACCCCAGTGACCTATAGTGACCCCAATGCTAATCAGAAATTTCAGCAAATGACCTCAAGTAACCCCAGTGACCTAAAGTAACCCCAATGCTAATCAGAAATTTCAACAAATGACCTAAAGTAACCCCAGTGACCTATAGTAACCCCAATGCTAAGAAATTTCAGCAAATGACCTCAAGTAACCCCAGTGACCTATAGTAACCCCATGCTAATCAGAAATTTCAGCAAATGACCTCAAATAACCCCAGTGACCTATAGTGACCCCAATGCTAATCAGAAATTTCAGCAAATGACCTCAAGTAACCCCAGTGACCTATAGTAACCCCATGCTAATCAGAAATTTCAGCAAATGACCTCAAGTAACCCCAGTGACCTATAGTAATCTCTGACTAATTAGAAATTTTGGAGAATGACCTCAAATAGCCTCAATGACCTTTAGTCCCAAATTCAGAAATTTCAGCAAATGTTGTCATGTAACCCCAGTGACCACAGCAACTATTTCGAATTAAAAGATTTCCATTTGACCTTGTAAATAGTAAATTATATACTTCTTCACCGGTGACCCTATCTGGTAATATTTAGAAAACATATGTTAAGAACATAAGAGAAGCCATGTTAGATCAGGCCAATGGCCCATCCAGTCCAACATTCTGTGTCACACAGCGGCCAAATATATATATATATACACACACACACACACTGTGGCTAATAGCCACTGATGGACCTCTGCTCCATATTTTTATCTAACCCCTTCTTGAAGGTGGCTATGCTTGTGGACGCCACCACCTCCTGTGGCAGTGAATTCCACATGTTAATCACCCTTTGGGTGAAGAAGTACTTCCTTTTATCCGTTTTAACCTGTCTGCTCAGCAATTTCATCGAATGCCCACGAGTTCTTGTATTGTGAGAAAGGGAGAAAAGTACTTCTTTCTCTACTTTCTCCATCCCATGCATTATCTTGTAAACTTCTATCATGTCACCCCTCAGTCGACGTTTCTCCAAGCTAAAGAGCCCTAAGCGTTTCAACCTTTCTTCATAGGGAAGGTGTTCCAGCCCTTTAATCATTTTAGTTGCCCTTTTCTGAACTTTCTCCAATGCTATAATATCCTTTTTGAGGTGCGGCGACCAGAACTGCACACAGTACTCCAAATGAGACCGCACCATCGATTTATACAGAGGCATTATGATACTGGCTGATTTGTTTTCAATTCCCTTCCTAATATTGTATCTTCTGTGTTGTATCTTCTGTGACTTTGTGTTACCTGTTATTTGGACAATGTGTATGTTACATTTCCTGTTACTCCTGTTTGACCCTCTACAAACTATAAAGTGGGCATACGACATCTTCAGGGAACACCCATTTGACCCCTATTAAAAGTATATGTTACATCTCCAGCACAGAAATTATTAATAAAAAGGTCCATTAAAAACAAACTAGGGCATAAAAACAAGCAAAAAATATTTATTAATAAAGCAGTCATTTATTCATTAATAAAGTAGTCATGGGACTAGAAGCAGAACATAAAATCTGCTTTCCTTAAAAGCCTCAGTGAAAATAAAAGTTTTGGCTTGGAGCTTGAAAGAAAGACCAAGGTGGGCACCAGGCGGGCCTTAAGGGGGGAGGTTATTCCAAAGACGATGCACTACAGCTGTGATGATCTTGAGTCACCAGCCATCTTCCCTTTGCCTCTGGAGGCAGGACTAAAGAGAGTGCAGCACGAAAGGATCAGCAGGTTTATTTTATCAATTAATAGTGTTTATTTATTTTAGTTGGTTTATATTTCAGCCTTTCCCACAAGCAGGCTCAGGACAGAGAACAACATGATTTAAAACAATCAATGCTTACAGATTAAAACCGTAAATAACAATATAGTAAAACCATTAAAACAATAATGTACAACATGGGTGGCAATTCGAGTTGGGTACACTCAACATATCAATGCAGCTATAGTCTCAAAGAATATAACAATAAGATGGCAGTAATAAAGACAACGTCACAGCAAGGGAGGCCAAAATAGGTAGAATATGGATGGCCACTGCCTCAACCAAAGGCCCAGTGGAATAGCTCTATCTTACAGGCCCTACAAAATGGTAGTAGGTCAGATAGGACCTGGATCGCTATGGGAGCTGATTCCACCAGGCCAGGGCCAAGGCTGAAAAACCACCTGGTGGAGGCAAGATGGACGTTCTTTGGGCCAGGGACAGTCAAAAGGTGTTGTGAAGCAGATTGTAACTATCTCTGGAGCACAAATGGGGCGAGGCGGTCCTGCAGGTATGTTGGTCCCAGGTTGTGTAAGGCTTTAAATGTCAAAACCAGAACCTGAAAGTAGATCCAGTACTCAACTGGTGGCCAGTGCAGTTGGTATAGCGCCAGCCATACGCTTGTCTGTAATGGCAATGCATTTTGCACCAGCTGGAGTTTCCGGGCAAGCCTGCATACAGCTAGTTACAGTAATCCAATCTAGAAGTGACCAACACATGGATCACTATAGCTAAATCCTGGGCGGGGGGGGGGGTAGGTAGGGCGTTAGAAAAGGCAGATCATGTAACTACTGTGACCTGGGCCTCCATGGAAAGTGAGGCATCCAGTATCACATCCAGGCTCTTCACCTGAGCCAGCACCAGAGATGCACCATCTAGGGTTGGAAGCTGGATGCCCAACTCTAACCCCCCTCGGCTCAAGTACAAGACCTCCGTTTTAGCTGGATTAAGCTTTGCAGCAACTATCCAGCCATGGCTCCTAAAGCCCTGGTCAGATGATCTGGGGCAGAGTCTGAGCGGCCGTCCATCAACAGAGCTGGGTGTCATCTGCATATTGGTCACAATTCAGTCCAAAACCTCAGGCAATCTGGGCAAGGGGGTGGATATAGATGTTAAACATCATTTGCAAGATAATAGCTCCTTAAACCACCCCACATTCAGGTGGGTGTTGCAGGGAGATCTGCTCACCAAGTGCTACCTCTTTGTCTCCCGACCCCGGAGAAGGGAGGAAAACCACTGTAAAGCGACCCCCTGAAAGCCAACAATGTCGGCAGTGCGGTACATGAGGAGCTGGTTGTTCAGGTGTGCTTGGCCAAAACCAGGGCTTTTTTTGTAGCAGGAACTCCTTTGCATATTAGGCCACACACCCCTGATGTAGCCAATCCTCCAAGAGCTTACAGGGCTTTTATTACAGGGTCTACTGTAAGCTTCAGGAGGATTGGCTACATCAGGGGAGTGGGGCCTAATATGTAAAGGAGTTCCTGCTACAAAAAAAGCCCTGGCCAGAACCCATGTGGAGCTTTAAAGACTAAAGAGAAGTATTTTGAGTTGTGTCCAGCAATGGAGGCATCCTATGAAGATTTTTCAGAAGAAAGATGGGGCGATCCTTGTACTCAGCCCCTGCCACTAAACTGGCCACCTCAAACTTTCCAGATAGTTTTCAAAGCCACATATAAAGCACATGGGAGTATTCTATCCTGTCTACGATAACAACATGGATCGCTGGGGCCAGATCATGCTTTCTAAAGAACTAATGTAGCTGATGCTGATCAAAGGTGCTGTGTGCCTGAGTCCCGCAACCATAGGTCAGCATCCAGTTGCACACCCAAGCTGTGAACTTGCTCCTTTGGGGGGCTACAGCCATTTTCAGGACCTGCTGGCTTTGTAGATCAACAGCATCTCAGTCTTGTCTGGATGTATTTATTTTAAACATTTTTACGCCATTTCCCCTACCAAACAGGACCTTCCGAGCAGGTCTGGCACTAGGGTTTCTGGCGCCCCTAGGCTGAGGCCTGTTCCTCCGCCCCCCCCCCCCCGCATCACTTCACATGCATGAAAAGCAGGTGCGGCCCGATGACGTCACCAGAAGTGACTGTCATTGGTCTGCACACGCTTAGCCCGGCCCTCCCCTGCTTCAAAGGGGACCAGCTGGCTCCCCTTGAAGCAGGGGCAGGCTGGGCTGCGCACGCTTGCTTATGAGCACTCTTCCCGGCCCTGCTTCCAAGACAGTAAACATGACACATTAATACATTTCAACATTAAAAACACATAAAGCAGATATACAGTAATCCAATTAAAACATATAAGCATACATAACACCAAAAACCAGGGAAGAAGCCAATCAGCTATTAGGGGTATGCCAAATGAAACAAGGCTTTGCCCACAGGCAGATGATAACAATAGAGGGACACAGACAAATCTCCCTGGGGAGAGAGTTCCAAAGTTTTGGTGCTACGACTGAAAAGGCCCTTTTCTCAGGTTGCCACTTGTCTAAGCGGCTGTCAGATGGCGAGGGCAACCAAAGATGACCGCAATGGACAGGTAGGTTTGTACGGAAGAGGACGGTCCATCAATTTATCAGCCTACATCTATCTCACACACAACAGATTCTCCACATTGAAAGGAAGCATCTTCTTAAAAGGCAGACAAATACAGATCGATGGCCTGGCAAAATACTCCATCTAACAAACCACCCTGTATTTAGAAAAACATACACAAAAAACAGTCCATTAATTAAATTCTCTCTACACCATCTTAGACTGCAATTGTATAAAGATTTACCTGGAAGTAAACACCCCTGAATAAAGATTGACATCTAAGTCAACGTGCAAAGGATTTTACTGTTCAAAGTTGAGTACAGATAACAATGACTCGACATAAAACTCATCCAGCCTTTCGTCACCAAAGACCATTTTCCACTAAAGCGATTTCTTTCAACTCTCATTGGTAAAATTCATTGGAAGAAATTGTTACCATGTGCTTTGAGGCACCAAGAGCACAACAGAGTACTTCAACTGTGTTTTCTCTTGCACTTCAGTAATTATCGTTTTGGTGTGACCAAAATTGTATGAAAAGACTAACAGATTTATTATGACTCATGCGCTGATTTGGGCAAAGATTTACACAGGGTGTGCTTCGCAAGGGCTTTGTGAACTGGCACGGGAGCATTCTCAGCAGTGATTCAGAAGCAGATGGGTTTGTTTGCTGAAGTTGTGCTGTCAGTCTGTCACTCTCGTTCAGGAACAAATACACACTTAAGAGTGGATTCTCCTTTTTCTTACTACTGGAGTTTTGTTAACAAATCTTAGTCATGCTCATGCATCACACTGTCATGTCCTACTTTCACAGATGCCATTTTGTCATGGCCAAAAGTCTTTGGCACCAAAAGCACAGCAGACAACTAAGCAGCACGGTGTGTGTTCAAAATGCGAGAAAGATTCCCCAGAACTGCATATTTTTAATAGTGCTTGTCATAAAAATGCTCTGGGTCGATGTGTTCTTACAGGAGTGTTGCATGCTTGTGGGCATGTGAAATGTGTTACACTTCATTGTGCCACCACCCCAAGTTAAAATCCAGCTTCCCACGATACTAGTGCCTTGGGGAACTCCAGTAAAGGCTGTCTATGAGCAAGAGCAAAGGGCAGAGCATTCCTGTTACTTCAGCCTGCCCTGCGAACAAATGTGTACATATGTCTGAGCATGAACAAGTGGTCTAAGGCGATGTGAGGAGGAGTCCGAATCACAGTCTGCTTTCTTAAACCAGATAACACTTTATTGCTACAAATTAAGCTAGAGCACAAGGAAAATAGCTATCAATCCCAGAGCTCTAGAACTAATGAAAAGAACATAAAACATAAGTCTAGGCAAAGTTAACGATGCTGAACAGTTGCTGTGGCAACTGCACCTGGCCGTTGGTGGAACAAGCAAATGCACTTCCAGGTCCCCTCCTGGCCAATGCAGAGGGGTCTGGATCCCAGTGTTTGGACAAAGCATTTGAACAAAGAACTAACAGATGAGTCAACCTTTTAATCCTTCCTGCCTTGTGTTGTTAGGAAGTGTTTCTCATTCTGGATTTAGGGGACCTGCCCCACATGAGAAGGTGCACCCTTGTCTCCAGGGCTGTATCCAGTGCCAGGTAATGTAAAAGTTTGTTTCCTGTCTTGAAAACCCTATGAATTAGCCATAAATTAGATGGTACTTAGCATCGCTACTGAGACTGAATGTGCAGACAAAGGGAAAAGCTAATGCTATGTTCTGGTCTGAATATTATACACATTAAGTTTTCTATACAGCATCTGCCCAGCTTTAGGTGCTCTGGAAATAACAGGCTCAATGGCTTGGATCTCACGGAATGTTTCTGCTTTCACCAGAGCTTTTGCTCAGGTTAGGGAAACATAATATAGCTCTTGTGCTAAGTCAACTTGAATGCAACCCACCTTGCATTTCCACTTGTGGAAGACACTGTGCAAGATGTATGTCAGCAGCCATCCTCCCATAATGTCTTCCTTCAGTCAAATCATATGGCACCTGCAAATTGGACATAAAAGATGCCCTGTTGGATCAGACCAATGGTCCAGGAACTCCAGCATCCTGTTTCACATAGTTTTACCGTGAATCCTAGAGTGTTTCTGGTGTGACACTCTAGGAATTGTGGTAAAACTCTATGGTACCATAGAGTTTTTAGCGCAAGTCCTAGAGCATCCCTGGTGTGATGTCCCTGGTGCAATGACATCACTTCCAGGTGATGTCATCGGGCCATGCATACAAAGTGTGCAAGAGGAATAAGTCCCCTGCTGCAGCAGTGGAGGGACTCAGCAACCCTACAGGAACTCCTTTGCATATTAGGCCCCTGATGTAGCCAATCCTCCAAGAGTTTACAGTAGATCCTGTAAGAAGAACCCTGTAAGCTCCAGGAAGATTGGCTACATCAGGGGCCTAATATGAAAAGGAGTTCCTGCTATATAAAAAGCCCTGAGCATTCCTATTTGAGTGCTATTGCGGATGCACATCATGTGTGTTGAACAAGTACAACTGGTTCTCGGACAGTCCAAATGAGCAAGAAGAACATTTAGGTCAGATTTGTTTCAGTAGCCTTGAACTGTGGTTTTGTTCAATAGATACTGAACACTGGTGATATCCCAGTTGAGCCTTGAGTTCCATAGATCATTTTCATTACTCAGTTTAAATGACAAAAGACATCACAGAACTTCAGGTCATCCCATGACAAACTGGAATGAAAGCTGGCCAAGAAAAACAAACTAATGGTCAGTGACCTGAGGCTGTGAACTGTCTACAAAAGGGAGTGAAAAGGCAAGCCACGGCCAATTCAGTGTGGCCTCGTAAGGTTTTCAAAGCAAGAGACAAACAGAGCAGGTTGGCCATTGCCTGCCTCTGCATAGCAACCCTGGGCTTCTCCGGTGGTCTCCCATCCAAGTACTAACCAGGGCTGACTCTGTTCAGCTTCCCAGAGCAGTAAAACTCTCTGGGCGTTTTCGCACTGACCTTCAAGTGGCGCGACCACCCTCTTTACACCGGAGGATCTGCGCGGATTTCGCACAAGAAGCGCCGGAGCACCCAAAAGAGCCGGCGACTTCCGTCGCGAAACCCGCTCAAACGGAAACCGCCAAGAAGCAGGAAAACGTTTGAGCGGCTTGATAAGATGTGACTTCTATACCTCAAACATCTCACTGAAATGGGTGCTGCTGTCTTCCCTTTAAATCACAAAGCAGGGTGCTGTCGGCAGGGGTATCACTTTACAGCCATCTCCACATTGGTTTGCACTGAGAGCAACCCTGGAAGAGAGAAGAAGGGAAAATGGGTTAGAATCACAGGTGTAATAGCTGCTGGCTGCCCAAAGGAACATCACTTCATAAAAACTCATTTGCATATTAGGCCACACCCCCTGACATCACCACTGTTTTGCACACGGCTGTTTTGTAGAAAAAGCCCAGCCGGAACTCATTTGCATATTAGCCACAGCCCCTGGAGCCAAGCCAGCCAGAACTGCGTTCTGTGAGTTCCTGCTCGAAAAAACCTCCTGACTTCTGGAAGCAAGAGAGAATTTGTTCAGGAATAATACATCTATTTTCTATCTAATACTATCCAAATAATATGCCTATTTGCTATCTAAGCTATTTCTTTTCTTTCTTTTTTTGCCATCAAGCCACAGATGACTCGAATATTTATTTATTTAATTTAATTTTATTATTTTAAATTTCTATCCCAAGCGGACTCAGGACGGCTAACAACATTCATATTCACAAGTTAAAACCAATAAAACATAATTACAATTTAAGATTTTAAAAACATTTCGTGGTGCTGTATCACTACGATATAGGTGAGTTCTTCTTTTCTGACGGTGATCACCTAGTACTCTATATGATGTGGGGTGGCAGTTCTCTCCCGGCTAGATATCAAAGACCTGTCGGAACAGTTCAGTCTTACAGGCCCTGCGGAAAGTGGAAAGATCCCGCAGGGCCCTTATGGCCTCTGGGAGAGTATTCCACAATTCTGGTGCTGCCACCAAGAAGGCCCTAGCTCGCGTCGAATGCAACCTAGCCTCCTTTAGTCCAGGGATGGACAACAGATTTTTGCCCCTGAATGCAGTGCTCTCTGGGGAACATGTGAAGAAAGGCAGTCCTGTAGATAGACAGGCCCCTGACTATAAAGGGCTTTAAAGGTCAATACCAACACCTTGAAACGGACTCGGAACACAATAGGTAGCCAGTGCAGCTCTTTCAGCACTGTCTGAATGTGCTTCCATCGGGGGAGCCCCATTAACAGCCGTGCAGCAGCGTTCTGCACTAGCTGTAGTTTCCGAGTCAGCGTCAAGACCTAACAACAGCGTCACTGGCCACCCAATATAGTTTTCAAGGCAAGAGACATTTCAGAGGTGGTTTGCCATTGATTGTCTCTGCATAGCAATGCTGGACTTCCTCAGTGGTCTCCCATCCAAATACCCACCAGGCCCAACCCTGCTTAGCTTCCAACATCTGGTGAGATCAGGCTAGCCTGGGCTATCCAGGTCAGGGTCAAATCTAATGGTATCTGAATAATGCACCTATTTGCTATCTAAGCCTAATGATTAGGAAGTTATGGCTCTGCCATTATTATACCAACTCTTTGGGGAATTTCTACCTGGACTGACAGTGGCCGGTGTCTAAAATATACTTGATTGCTTAATTCAGATTTATTTATGTCACTGGATTATAAGCATATTACAGGGAGGGTTTTGTCTATCCTGTCCATACATCCTTATAAATGTAGCACTCTTGTATACCATATCGGAAACTGTGCAAAAACCAGGGATGGGGGGAAAGATGCTATGATGTCATTTAACACAACGGCTGCGATCACACACACTGAATAATGCACTTTCAATCCACCCTCAATGCACTTTCCAACTGGATTTTACTATGGGAACGGGCAAAATCCAGTAGGAAAGGGCATCAAAAGTGCATTATTTAGTGTGTGTGATCACAGCCATTGACCTTTCAGTGAACTTTGTGTTATGCTCAGCATCAAACCATTCAGCTTGCTTCCTTACAGCATGGATAGTTAAGATAGGAACTAAGTTGCAGTTGTGTTCTCCTTTTAAATGCCTCTTCTTGCCCAATTTTTTAAAAAAGAAAATCACTTTTCACCATGCAAGAGTGAAAGGTGTCATTGGCCCCTGCTTGTTACTGACCTTTCCAAGAAGTCCCTGGTGATTCTGCAGATCTCATAACCGCAGGCTGACTCATATCTGTCAGTTACTAAATATATTTTCTTAGTCAGAACAAGCTCCCAGCATCTGTGACGCTGCCGGCTGAGCAGGGTCATTTGCAATGCTCAGGGCCTTTTCCATAGAAAAAGCCCAGTGGAGACTCATTTGCATATCAGGCCACACCCCCTGACATCACCATTGTTTCACACAGGGGCTTTAAAATAGAAAAAGCCCAGCAGGAACACATTTGCATATTAGGCCACGCACCTCTGATGTCAAGCCAGTCAGAACTGCGTTCCTGTGCACTCCTGCTCAAAAAAATGCCCTGGCAATGCATGTGAGAGGAAGGAGTTGGATATTATGACTGAAAAAGCTAAATTAGCTTCGTTTGGGAGTATAATAGCTGGGCTTTGAAATATCTTCGAGTATCACTCGATCACTAAAAATACCAGCTAATGAATGAATTATCGTACGGCATTGTGTAGTATAGCCAGGAGATCATAAGATTGTCTGGCAGCCTAAAGTTCTAGCTCTTTTAGTGTCATGTACCACTAGGTGGCAAGCTAGGCTTATTTGGGGGGCTGAGAGAGCTCTGAAAGAGCTGTGACTGACCCAAGGAGTCACCAAGCTTGCTTCACGTAGAGGAGTGCAGAGCCGGTTCTCCAGATTAGAGTTTGTTGCTCTTTACCACTACATTATGCTGGCTGTTAAAATACTAGCTGAAGATTCTGAAAGACCAAGTTAAAAGCACGGGCCACAAAATAATGCATCTTGGAATAAATCCACTGATGCTTTCTTTATATCATAGTAATTATTATGGCAATGAATTCCATTAACAGCATGTTTGCCACCAGTTGTAACCAGTTTAAAATATCACTTCCAGAAGACAAATGATTGCATGTCCACGGGTGCACAGGATGATTAACATGAGATTGGATCCAGCAAAACGCAAGCAAGAAAGGAAAACATACCTACTTAGCACAATTCCTCTAGGGCAGGGGTGGCCAAACTTGCCTAACATCAGAGCCACATAGAATAAATATCAGATGTCTGAGAGCCGCAAGACATGAATGTCAGATGTTTGAGAGAAGGAAGGAAAATAGATGGGGGAGGGGGGGGAAGAAAGCAACTTTAAATGCATTCTCCAAACCACTGGCTGGCTTGGTTTGGAGAAGTGATTTAAAAAGAGAAATGCCTTCTACAAGCTGGCTGACAGGGCAGTGGGAGCTTTGAGAGCCACACAATATGTGTGAAAGAGCCACATGTGGCTCCCGAGCCACAGTTTGGCCACCCCTGCTGTAGGGCAAGGTATAGTGCAATCCCCAGCTTGTCAGTGCAGTACTGACCAGTGCAAAAAAGAATGAAAAAAGGTTCTTATGCCCCCCCTTTTGTCTACTTGAAGGAGTTTCAATGCAGCTTACAATTGCATTCACTTTCTCTCCCCACAACAGGAATCTAGTCAGGCAGATGGGGCTGAGAGAGTGACTGACCCAAGGTCACCCAGCAGGCTTCATGAAGAGGAGTGAAGAATCAAACCCAGATTAGAGTCCACCGCTCTTAACCACTACTCCATAACTCACACTGTGCCTTGTGCACAAGGAATAGAAAGTTCAGATCCAATGGTTTGAACTCAGCACAAGCACCCCGCTAGATTTATTTTTAGCACCTCCGTTTGTGCACAGGCTGCTGTACATGCAAAAATGTTCCATGGGAAGGGCAGCTGCATGTCTGTATCTCTGAGAAAAGACCTGATCAGTCTTTTAAAAGCTAAACTGAAGTTTATTCTTCCTGTATTGCATTTGCATATATCTTCAAAAGCAGCTGTGTGCTGACACAAGAAGAGGTTCCAAGTCGACTGAACAGAGGGAGTCCAGATCTCCCACTATAAATGTCGCTGCAATTCCCCCGTGTCCTCACCAGCACTTCAGAGGCTGGCTGGGGGAAAAGAACAGGGTGTGATGGCATCATGCCAGCATGAGGGTCACTTCTAGCCAG
This sequence comes from Heteronotia binoei, assembly GCF_032191835.1. Lineage (NCBI taxonomy): Eukaryota > Metazoa > Chordata > Lepidosauria > Squamata > Gekkonidae > Heteronotia > Heteronotia binoei. The sequence goes on from NC_083241.1 coordinate 28,252,853, forward strand.
GCCCATAGCTAACCAGGAGCCCATGGGGCCTGGCCCCCGAGAGGTGTATTTGAAGGGAGGGCCTTCGCCCCTGAGCTGCCCCTCTCTCTTCTGCATGAATTAAAATACATGGGAAGAGCACACAGTTGCTGCCCCTCCCATGCCATTTAAAGGGCCCTAACTGGTGAGGTCTAAATCATGTGGGGTAAGAGCCCCGTGGCACAGAGTGTTAAAGCTGCAGTACTGCAGTCCTAAGCTCTGCTCACGACCTGAGTTCGATCCCCAGTGGAAGCTGGGTTTTCAGGTAGCTGGCTCGAGGTTGACTCAGCCTTCCATCCTTCTGAGGTCGATAAAATGAGTACCCAGCTTGCTGGGGGGAAAGTGTAAAAGACTGGGGAAGGCAATGGCAAACCACCCTGTAAAAAGTCTGCTGTGAAAACGTTGTGAAAGCAACGTCACTCCAGAGTCAGAAACGACTGGTGCTTGCACAGGGGACCTTTCCTTTCCTTTCCAAATCATGCGGGAAGGGGTGGCAGGGGTCATCACCAGCCTCCTGCATGATTTAAAGGGCCTCCTCCCCCCATGGCCCCTAGTTACTAACAAAAAAAAGGGGGTCACGCCATGATGTTCGGGGTGATGCTGTAGAATTCGCCCAGGTGAAAAACTGTATGTTTTAAAACTTTGATTGTAACAGTATCATCCAATGACAGAAATTAATTTGAAATTCAGAAATCAATCTGAATTAAATCATGATGTGAGTATTCCCCAAGTGGCCCAAAGAGCTGGTATAATCATACCTGCTGAACAACTAAAAACCAAACCACTGGATCCTAACAGAACGCAAGGGCAGAGAGCAACCCCGGAGCCAAGAAAATTGATTTGGATGTACCATGGAACAGCTCAGGAAGGCTCCTTGTAAGGGAGTAGGACCATAGTCCATTGCAATTATTACTGTGGAACTGCCTGCTTTTACTGCATTGTCCCATATTTTGTAATCCACTTTCTTTATTGTACCTTGTCTTAGTTTGTTGTACACATTGTTCTCTAATTGTGTAATCCTAGGACAGGGGTGGCCAAACTTGTTTAACGTAAGAGCCACATAAAATAAACAACGGATGTCCAGGAGCCGCAAGACATAACCATCAGATGTTTGAGGAAGAAAGGAAAGAAGGAAGGAAGGAAGGAAGGAAGGAAGGAAGGAAGGAAGGAAGGAAGGAAGGAAGGAAGGAAGGAAGGAAGGAAGGAAGGAAGGGAGGGAGGAAGAAAGGGAGGGAGGGAGGGAGGGACATGGATGGAGGAGGGAGGGGAGAGAGGGAGGTGGAAAGAAAGCAACTTTAACTTTAAATGCATTCTCCAAGCCACTGGCTGGCTTGGAAAAGTGATTTAAAGAGAGAAATGCCTTCTCCAAGCTGGCCAATGGGGCAGTGGGGGCTTTGAGACCCGCACAATATGTGTGAAAGAGCCACATGTAGCTCCTGAGCCACAGTCTAGCCACCCCTAGCCCTACTCCTTTGCTTTGCTGCCACATACACCAGGACAGCACAATCACTGGACCTAACAACATCAACTACACCATCTTAAGCACCGTCACTTGATCATCTTCTAACATTGTATATGACGTAAAGTGCTGACAATGCCCTTCAGTTCTCCACATAGGACAAACAGATTAAACCCTACGTCAAATGATAAACACACCAATCTGATATCAAGAATCACAAAACTGAGAAACCTGCAGGAAAACATTTCAATCTCCCAGGAGACTCAGCAGGGGACCTCAAAGTAGCTGTTTTATTGCAAAGGAATTTCAGAAACAGACTAGAACAGGAGATTGCTGAATTACAACACTCAAGACAATGGCACCCCCAGGGCTTAACAGAGATATTGGGTTCTTATCTCACTACACATGCTAAGTCACTCAGTTCTTGCATCTGTTAACTCTTTTATACTATATGCTAATTTGCAGCTATTCACAGGTCTTCCCAATTGCTTTAATCCAATTTTAGCTATACTTATCACCCAGTTACATGCATCTTAACTCTAATTAGTTCTTTCCGGCAAGCAACCCTGTCCCATCTATATGTAATAGTTGGTGACATCTGTTTCAATGTATCTGAAGAAATGTGAGTGCACATGAAAGCATATACCCAAGATTAAACTTTGTTGGTCTTAAAGGTGCCACTGGACTCAAACTCTGTTCCGCTCTTTCAGGCCAACACCACTACCCACCTGAATCTCCCTTCTTCATTGGCTGTTTTACACTGCTGGGCCACACTGTTCTACATCCAATCATCTCCCTTGAGTAGAATTGACAGCTCTGACTGGCAGACTCCTGGATATCTAAGGTTGAGGCCTGGGGAGTGTGGAATTTGGGGAGAGGAGGTACCTCAGCAAGCTATAATGCCACCCGCCAAAGCAGCCATTTTCTCCAGGGAAGAGCACCTGTAATTCTTGGAGATCAGTTGAGATCTCCAGGCCCCACCTGGAAGCTAGCAACCCTAGCTTGAGAAGAATAAGTGAATAAAACAAAATGAACAATTGGAGAACCACTTGGGGTGTCTCTACTGCCATTTAAGGCTTCGGTATTCCCCAAGATGCCAGTTTGACAGAGATGACAGGCAAAAAGAACAGAATGGCACATCAAAACAAGATAAGCAATAATGTTCATTAATTACCGGCTTGTCACATTTCTTCGGAAATCACAGCACTTGCTGATTAAACATTTCATTCACTGAAGATCTACAAGAAGAGAACTTTGGTCTAATTCAGTGTGTTTCCTCTTCTGCTGTAACAATGAGCAAAGGGCTGCCCAATGCCTTGATAATCTGACAAAATGGACCTTGAATCTGCCCACTTCATGAACGGTTCAAGGAAGGAAGCACGGTGGCTCAGTGATAGAGCCTCTGCTTGGTAAGCAGAAGGTCCCAGGGTTCAATAACCAGCATCTCCAACTAAAAAGAGTAAGTAGGTGTGAAAAACAGCTGGAGACCCTGGAGAGCCGCTGCCAGTCTGAGTAGACAATACCGACTTTGATGGACTGAGGGCCTGATTCAGTGTAAGTCAGGTTCGTATGTTCAACAATGGCCCTTATGAAGGATCTGGGCAAATACCCATTAGGGAGCAGCACTGGGTATAAAGTACACATTTTGATACACAGGTCCAGGGCTTTTTTTGAGCAGGAACGCATTTTTAGCTGGCTTGGCAGCAGGGAGTGTGGCCTAATACGCAAATGAGTTCCTGCTGGGCTTTTTCTACAAAAACCCCCTGCACAGATGTAATTGTCCAGGATTTCTGCTTTCCCATTTCTTTACACTGAGGTCTTATGTTGTTGTTGTTCAGTCGCACAGTCAAGTCCGACTCTTTGCAACCCCATGGACAAAGTCATGCCAGGCCCTCCTGTCTTCCACCATCCTCCGAAGTCTGCTCAAATTCGTGTTTGTTACACCAGTAACACTGTCCAGCCATCTAATCTTTTGCCGTCCCCTTCTTCTTTTGCCTTCTGTCTTTCCTAGCATCAGCATCTTCTCCAGGGAGTGCTCCCTTCTCATATGGTGGCCAAAGTATTTGAGTTTCAACTTCAGCATCTGACCTTCCAGGGAACAGACTGGGTTGATTTCCCTTAGGACTGACTGATTTGATCTTCTTGCAGTCCAAGGGACTCTCAAGATTCTTCTCCAGCACCACAGCTCAAAAGCATCTATTCTTCTGCGCTCGGCCTTCCTTATGGTCCAGCTCTCACAGCCATACATTACTACTGGGAATACCATCGCTTTGATTATACGGACATTTGTTGGCAGGGTGATGTCTCTACTTATTTTTATACTGCCCAGGTTCATCATAGCTGGCCTCCCAAGGAGCAAATGTCTTTTAATTTCATGGCTACAGTCACCATCTGCAGTGATCTTAGATCCCAGAAATGTGAAGTCTGTCACTACTTCCATGTCTTCCCCTTCTATTTGCCATGGTGTGATGGGGCTGGATACCATGATATTAGTTTTTTTGATGTTGAGTTTCAAGCCTACTTTTGTGCTCTCCTCTTTCACCCTCAACAAGAGGTTCTTTAGGTCCTCCTCACTTTCTACCATTAGAGTAGTGTCACCTGCATATCTGAGGTTGTTGATGTTTTTCCCGGCAATCTTAATTCCGGTTTGTGCTTCATCCAGGTCAGCATTCCACATGTTGTACTCTGCATATAAATTAAATAAGCAGGGTGACACTATACATCCTTGTCGAACTCCTTTTCCTATTCTAAACCAATCAGTTGTTCCATATCCCGTTCTGACAGTTGCTTCTTGACCTTTATACAGGTTTCTCAGGAGACATGTGAGGTGGTCTGGTACTCCCATCTCTTTAAGGACTTGCCACAGTTTGTTGTGATCCACACAATCAAAGGCTTAAGCATAGTCAATGAAGCAGAAATAGACGTTTTTCTGATACTCCCGTGCTTTCTCCATAATCCAGCGAATGTTAGCAATTTGATCTCTAGTTCCTCTACCGCTCTGAAACCCAGCTTGAACTTCTGGTAGTTCCCGATCTACATATTGCTGAAGCCTAGCCTGTAGGATCTTTAACATGACCTTGCTGGCATGTGAAATGAGTGCAATGGTGTGATAGTTTGAACATTCCTTGGCATTACCCTTCTTTGAGATTGGAATATAAACTGATCTTTTCCAATCCTGTGGCCACTGTTGTGTTTTCCAAATTTGTTGATATAATGTGTGCATCACTTTAACAGCATCATCTTTTAGGACTCTGAAGAGCTCAACTGGGATCCCATCATCTCCACTCGCTTTGTTGTTAGTAATGCTTTCTAAAGTCCATTTGACTTCACAGTCCAGGATGTCTGGCTCAAAGTCATCGATTTCTCTGTCATGGTTGTCCGGGACATTGAAATCCTTCTTGTATAATCCTTCTGTGTATTCTTGCCACCTCTTCCTGATCTCTTCTGCTTCTGTTAGGTCTCTACCATTTTTGTCCTTTATCATGGTCATCTTTGCACAAAATGTTCCCTTGATTTCTCCAATTTTCTTGAATAGATCTCTTGTCCTTCCCATTCTATTATTTTCCTCTATTGCTTTGCATTGTTCCTTCAGGAAGGTCTCCTTATCTCTCCTTGCTGTTCTCTGGAAATCTGCATTCAGTTGGGCGAATCTTTCCTTTTCACCTTTGGCTTTCACTTTCCTTCTTTCCTCAGCTATTTGTAAAGTCTCATCAGACAGCCACTTTGCTTTCTTGCATTTCTTTTTCTTTGGGATGGTGCTGATTGCTGTATTCTGTACAATGTCATGAACCTCCGTCCATAGTTCTTCAGTCACTCTGTTTATCAACTCTAGTTCCTTAAATGTATTCTTCACCTCCACTGTATATTCATAAGGGATGTGATCAAGGCCAGACCTGAATGACCTAATGGCTTCCCCAGTTTTCTTCAGTTTAAGCCTGAATTTTGCAATGAGCAACTCATGATCTGAGCCGCAGTCAGCTCCAGGTCTTGTTTTTGCTGACTGTAAGGAGCTTCTCCATCTTTGACTGCAGAGTATATAATCAATCTGATTTCTGTGTTGCTCATCAGGTGATATCCATGTGTAGAGTCGCCTTTTAGGTTGTTGGAAGAAGGTGTTCGCTATGACCAGCTTGTTCTCTTGACAAAATTCTTTGCCTGGCTTCATTTTGTTCTCCAAGACCAAACTTGTCAGTTGTTCCAGTCACCTTTTGACTTTCTACTTTGCAATCCAGTCCCCTATGATGAGGAGGACATCTTTTTTGGTGTTAATTCTAGAAGGTGTTGTAGATCTTCATAGAACTGATCCACTTCAGCCTCTTCTGCATCAATGGTTGGGGCATAGACTTGGATTACTGTGATATTGAATGGTTTGCCTTGGATACGGACCGAGATAATTCTGTCATTTTTGAGATTGTATCCCATTACGGCCTTCCTCATTCTCTTGTTAACTATAAAGGCCACACCATTTCTTCTTCGGGACTCTTGGCCACAATAATAGATGTAGAGATCCTCTGAGTTAAATTCACCCATTCCCATCCATTTTAGTTCACTAATTCCAAGATGTCGATGTTTAGTCTTGCCATCTCTTGTTTGACCACATCTAGCTTACCTTGATTCATAGATCTTACATTCCAGGTTCTGATGCAGTGTTGTTCTTTGCAGCATCGGACTGTTCTTTGCAGCATCGGACTGTTCTTTCACCATCAGACACATCCACAGCTGAGCGTCCTTTCAGCTTTGGCCCAGCCGCTTCACTCTTTCTGTGGTTACTTGAACGCTCTTCCCCAGTAGCATATTGGGCACCTTCTGACCTGAGAGGCCCATCTTCCAGCGCCATATCTTTTAGCCTTTTGTTTCTGTTCGTGGGGTTTTCTTGGCAAGGATACTGGAGTGGTTTGATATTTCCTTCTCCAGTGAATCACATTTAGTCTGGGTTCTCAGCTGTGGCCTGTCCATCTTGGGTGGCCCTGCATGGCATAGCCCACAGCCTCATTGAACCGTGCAAGCCCTCTCGCCACAACAAGGCAGCAATCCATGAGAGGGGAGGTCTAGTGAATTCTTATTAGGAAAATGCAAACCTTTCCTATCCTCTTCAAATTAAAATCCCATTTATTATCCTTGCTCACTTCCCACCCTGCATGACTCCAAGCGTGTCTCAGCCGTGTGCCACCGGATCGCCTGAGAACCTGAGGTCATGGGTTAAAGGACAGTGCCACTTTTGATGCCAACTTGCTAAGGCCAACTGCTTTTCCTTGCTAAATAAAGCACAACTCCTTAACTAGCCTTATCTGTAAGGAACAGGGAGCAGCTGCCTATTTTAAAACAGCTACATTTGCCTGGTGGTTTGTTTCAGAGTCCAGTTCAAGTTGCTGATTATAACCTTGAAGGTCCTTCATGCAAAATATGGGCAGAGAGTCTGACTAGACTCCTGGGAAAACCCGAGTTTGAATCCTTGCTCTGCCATGAAAGCTCACTGTGCTGTGAGAAAATGGTTGTTCCCTTCCCAAGGCTGCGCACTGGGCATCTACTACAACAGGTGTGGCCAAACATGTGGCTCTTTCACACATATTGTGCGGCTCTTGAAGCCCCCACCGCCCCATTGGCCAGCTTGGAGAAGGCATTTAAAGTTCCTCTCCCTCCCTTCCCCCATCCATTTCCTTCCTGTCTTGTGGCTCTCACACATCTGGCATTCATGTCTTGCAGCTTTCAAACATCTGATGCTTATGCTACATGGCTCTTACCTTAAGCAAGTTTGGCCACCCTGCCTGGTCCTTAAAGAGGCCCGAAAGAAACAAAAGAGGAGAAGAAAACTTAACCCAAATACTGGACTCAAGAACCAAAAAGGTTAACAACAAACCAAGTGGAGAGCCGATTGTTAAAATCAATATATACAGCTTAAATATTATCAAAAATATGTGTATTTATTATTAAATAATATAAATTAGGGGCCCAACATTAGCCTAATTACAAATTACAATGCATAAAGCACAACTGGAAAACAATGCGACCTGCCACATTTCACCCTCAAAAGGCCTTCTTCAGAAGTCAAGCATGTTGTATACATACATGTTCATGGTACAGCTTATAACTATTAACAAAACAATAAAGGTAGTCCCCTGTGCAAGCACTGAGTCATTACTGACCCACGGGGTGATGTCACATCATATTTTCTTGGCAGCCTTTTTTATAAGGCAGTTTGCCATTGCCTGCCCCAGTCATCTATGCTTTCCCCCCAGCAAGCTGGGGACTCATTCTACTGACCTCTGAAGGATGAGGGCTGAGTCAACCTTGAGCCGGCGACCTGAACCCAGCTGCCACCGGGATCGAACTCAGGTCATGAGCAGAGCGTGGACTGCAGTACTGAAGCTTTACCACTCTGTGCCATGGGGCTCTTCTAACAAAATAATACTGGACCCAAAAAAAGGGGGAGGGCTTTATGGGAAAAGAAAAAAATATCCAATTATTAATTATCAAATTTTATACAATATGCTATATAAAATAGTTAAAGAGGCTTACTAACTAACCACTGCCTAAATTTATGTATTGGTGGCGCTGGCTTCAAGCATCTTTGTACACGTGTAAACTGCACCAATGAAGGCTTCTCTTAGCACCTATGAAAGCTGCTCATGGGTGAAGGGCAGGATTCAGACAGAACTCCAGTTTGGTTGCATTCAAGTTCCTTTGTGCTTCATATCCAAGCTTCTCAGAAGGCAGGAATCTATTCCATGCCTGCTAGAAAAACAGGAGTTTTTTCGGGGGGGGGGGGCAGGATGTTCTCCAAATTTATTTCTGCCCTTACTGGTTTTATTTACACAAATCAGATGTTGTTGATGTTGTATATGCGGACCAAAGGGAAGACTATTTGGGTGTGGGTTCCTGCCGGGCTCATTGGACCGAGCTTGGGGAACAGGAACAATGGGCAGCAGGATCCAAATACCTGTTGCCCGGCCAGTTTGAATGAGCCAACACTGTGCGTGAGCGGGAACCAGAGTTGTATATAGTTGATGCCCCATTGGCCAGTTCTCCAGTCTTGAGTGCAGCCCTATGACATGCTGTATCGAATAAAGAGCTGATTATCATGACCGCCTCGCCTCTTCTATGCATTGAACCCACTATATTACAGTTACGTCATATTCCATGGTTGTTATCCTGAGGTCTCAGCACCAATCTAATTCAAAAGAGGAATCTGTGTTCCTCATTTCGTTGCTCCTTGACATTTTCAAGTCACCCACAGGTCACTGTGACTTCCATCTTCAGAGATAACTTGATTTTGTTACGAATCAAGATTCATGTTTCTAGTTTCCACGTAGTTCACACCGCACAATCCATTGCCTACAGCCGAGTCCTAGGTTACAACTGCGTTTGGGATCTCCTGGAATCACAGCTCATCATCTTCAGATTATGGAGATCAGTTCCCCTGGAGGACATGGATGCTTGGGAGGGTGGACTGTATGGCATTGCACCCCGCTGAGGTCCTTGTCCTCCTTAAGGTCCAGCCCCAAATCTCCAGGAGTTTCCCAACCTGGATCTGGCAACCAGTGTTCCCTCTAAGCTGAGTTACTGTGAGCTAGCTCACAATTTTTTAGCCTCCAGCTCATACATTTTGTCTGAGCTCAGAAAAAATGGCCCCAGAGCAAACTAATTTACGTAGTAGCTCACGAATTATAATGCCAGTAGCTCACAACTATAATGCCAGTAGCTCACAGAGTAGAATTTTTGCTCACAAGACTCCACAGCTTAGAGGGAACATTGCTGGCAACTCATCCATCCTCCACCAGTGGCTGGGGGAACCTGGCAACTTTAGCTCCAGAAGAAGACCACCATAGATTTATACCCTGCTCTTCTCTCTGAATCAGTCTCAGAGCAGCTTACAATCTCCTTTATCTTCTCCCCCCACAACAAATACCCTGTGAGGTGGGTGGGGCTGAGAGGGCTCTTGCAGCAGCTGCCCTTTCAAGGACAACTCCTGCAAGAGCTATGGCTGACCCAAGGCCATTCCAGCAGCTGCAAGTGGAAGAGTGGGGAATCAAACCCAGTTCTCCCAGATAAGAGTCTGCGCAGACAACCACTACACCAAATTGGCTCTAATTCCATAGGGACAATTCGCATCAGGCACTGTTCCAGTAAGAACATAAGAGAAGCCATGTTGGATCAGGCCAATGGCCCATCCAGTCCAACACTCTGTATCACACAGTGGCCAATAATTATATATATATATATATATATATATATATATATATATATATATATATATATATACACACACACACACACACACACACACACACTGTGGCTAATAGCCACTGATGGACCTCCGCTCCATATTTTTATCTAACCCCCTCTTGAAGCTGGCTATGCCGGTAGCTGCCACCACCTCCTGTGGCAGTGAATTCCACATGTTAATCACCCTTTTGGGTACCCACCCAACAAAGCAAAGAAAACATTCTGACAAGACCAGACTGGTACCCAGCAAAAGACCTGTGACAATTTCAAAAACAAGAACCCCAGAACCTCACAGGCAGCTTCTCACATTAGGAACAGGGGAAATATGCAACATTAATATTTAATATCATCTACTGGATCACCTCGAGCTATATGATAAATACAATGCCATTTGAGTTTTCTTGCTTTGAAAAGGAGGGTTTATTAAGCACCTGTTTTCTATGCCCTCAGTTGTCCTCAGGGCCCAACAGTCCTACGTTAAACATTAACAGCTGTTAAAGGAAATTCAACAAGCAGCTGGAGGAAGGATGAATCAGCATTTAATGCGGAGGACCAAAAGAGGACAAAGTCCCCAAGCTGGAGGTTTTGGGAAGGAAAGATTGCCGTCGCTTGCCAGAAGAGTTAACGGACCAACTGTTGGCTTTCAAGGAGAGGCTTAAACAGATGTCAGTTTTGGCCATATAGTAGCTGTGTGGTTCTTGTTAATAAAAACAGCTGGAGCAGTAAGCAGGAGGCAGATTTGTAAAATAAGAACTAACTCTGTAGTGGGAAAGAAAGAAAGAAAGAAAGAAAGAAAGAAAGAAAGAAAGAAAGAAAGAAAGAAAGAAAGAAAGAAAGAAAGAAAGAAATTTGTACCCCACCCTTCCCTCAGAGGGGCTTACAATCTCCTTCCCTTCCTCTCCCCACAACAGACACCTGGTGAGGTAGGTGGGGCTGAGAGAACTCTGAGAGAACTATGACTGACCCAAGGTCACCCAGCTGGCTGCATGCAGAGGAGTGGGGAATCAAACGCAGTTCTCCAGATCACAGTCCACCACTCTTAACCACTATACCAAACTGGCTCTACACCTCCACTGCACCAAATTGCCCAGCAGCTTGTTGTAATTGAACAAGGACTCTAAACCTTCCCAGATCATAAAGATATCATCTAAAAATCTCTTGTTAAAATGATACAATTCTTATAAATACTATCTTTGTTCTGAAAAATAAGCTTATCTTCAGGTTTGTCCATATGCTATGGATAGAAACTATCTCCAGACAACAAAGAATTTGCATCAGCTGGTTCCCTGTAAACATCAGTATTGATTTTTCTTCCCTGCTTTTTAATAACTGCATCAAGAAAGTTGGCGTTGGATTCATTATAAAACATATCAAATTTAATAGTCATGTGAATGGTATCAATGACCTGACCGAATTCTTATAAGCTTAGCTTAAAGAGGGGACTGGATAAGCATACAGAGCAGTAGTCCAGCAATGGCTTCATGTGTTTTGGTGTGCGGAGGGCTTTTGTCAAATAGCAGGAACGCACAGGAACATGGTTCCGGCTGGCTTGGCATCAGGTAGTGTGGCTTAATATGCAACTGAGTTCCTGCTGGGCTTTTTCTACAAAAAAACCCTGGGTGTGTGTACCCTCTAACTTTTAAGTGGAGATGCCAGGGATTGTACATGGGACCTTCTACCATTAAGCCAAGGTCCCTTCCTTTCCTTAGTGTTAAAACAATTTTTGTAAATTGGTATCACATTCTTCTCTGAGCTCTTTATGCAGTCTTTTTTTTTGTCTCTATCCAGGGATCTGCACCTGTGCAGAATTAACTTCAGAATATTCTAGAACAGGGGACCCCAACCTTTTTTGAGCCTGTGAGCACCTTTGAACTCCTCAGATAGGGTGAAGGGAACGGCAACAATAAAATGTGAGATGGCTCCATCCATACACACACACACACACACGCTCAAACTCAGGGGACAAGAGGAGTAATGTTCAGGGGTGTCAAACTCATTTGTTATGAGGGCCGGATCTGACTCAAGTGAGATCTTGTTGGGCTGGGCCATGTTGGATTAGGCCGAGCCATGTCGGGCTGGGCCATGTGTATTTAAGATTAGGTAGCAGAGATATAATTTTTTTATAAAGAACGCAGACAAACAGATTTTAAGGTTTTTTAAAAAAAACTTAAAACATGCTTAAAACGTTAGCACTCACTGGTCTTAAAGATGCTTTCTTTGTATTTCTCCCATGGGATTCAGGGAACTGGGCAAAGGAAGCTCTGGCTCTTTCCTTCCTTCCCCAGGGAAAAGGAAGCAGATGACAGCCAGTTGCTCGGGGGCCTGATAGGAGACCTCCGGGGGCCTGATTTGGCCCCTGGACTGCATGTTTGACACCCCTGCTCTAGAACATTAGACAAGGGACTGACGTTACCCTTTTGAGGGTTCTTTTAATTCCACCTCAGGGTGGCATACATGTTTCTCTCTCCCCCTACCACCATTTTATTCCCATCAACCAACTTGTGAGGTGAATGAAGAGGAAAAAGAGTGACTGAGCTTTCTGAGAGCGGGGGACGACAGGGATTTGAAACTGGGGATCCTGGTTCATCCTTCTAACCACCACAACCACACAAATTTCTCACCTCTTCACTGCCAAAGGAATTTCCTAAATATATAAACATGTCCTTAGAAGTGGTTTGTTTCCTCTGAGTCATCTAACCAGGACATCAGCAGCATTTAGGATAGGAGTCTCTCTGTCATCATTTTCTCCTCCACAACTTCTGCATATCTCCCTGGGGACCTTAACTGGTTTTATTTGCAATATTTTTGGAGGATTATTCCCTATTTTCGTTCTGCAGCTAACTGCAGTCTAATGGAATAGTCAAACACTATACTGATGGCTGCATGAGAGGTTCGCCATGCACAAGTCCCCTGAAGTGGTCCCTCCAAACTTTTATAAGATGTGGTTCAGAGACTATGACTGATAACCCGCTAGCCTTACCCCACTCGCACTCTCCTCTTCTCTGTGGGGCTTCCGTCAGATTTCACTGCCCTGGGGCTACAACTCGCTTCACCTCTTTTGCAGGGCAAACAGAAACCGGTTTTTAGAGGACCTTGTTCATGAGTAGGGTTGCCAAGTCCAATTTAAGAAATATCTGGGGACTTTGGGGGTGGAGCCAGGAGACTTTTGGGGTGGAGCCATGAGACATTAGGGGTGGAGCCAAGATCAAGGCTGTGACAAGCATAATTAAACTCCAAAGGGAGTGCTGGCCATCACATTTAAAGGGACGGCACACCTTTTCAATGCCTTCCTTCCATAGGAAATAATGAAGGATAGGGGCACCTTCTTTTGGGGCTCATAGAATTGGATCCCCTGGTCCAATTGTTTTGAAACTTGGGGGGTATTTTTGGGAGAGGCACTAGATGCTATGCTAAAAATTTGGTGCCTCTACCTCAAAAAACAGCCCCCCCAGAGCCCCAGATACCCGCGGATCAATTCTCCATTATTTTCAATGGGAATAAATCTCCCTAGGGAATAATAGAGTCCCCAGCAGACATTTCCCTCCCCTCCCCCCGCTTTCTGATGACCCTGAAGCGGGGGGAGGGCCTCCAAACCGGGGGATCCCCTGCCTCCCCTGGGGATTGGCAACCCTATTCATGAGGCGGAGGGAGTTGCAGCCTTGGGGCAGCCTGTGCAAAATCTGATGGAAGCCCTGAGGAGAAGAGGAGAGTGAGAGAGGGGTAAGGCTATTGGGCAACTGGTCTACGGCTGCAAGCACACACACTAATTAATGCACTTCCAATCTACTTTCGATGCACTTTCCAACTGGATTTTACTGTGTGAACTTGCAAAACCCAGTTGGAAAGTGCACTGAAAGTGGATTGGAAGTGCATTATTTAGTATGTGTGCTCGCAGCCTATATGTCACCTATTGGCCTTTACCTAAAAGTAAGGGTGGGAAAAGGTGGAAGACCCAACGTGAGATGGATTGACTCCATAAAGGAACGTTTGTAAGACCTGAGCAAGGCTGTTAACATCAGAATGTTCGGGAGGAAATTAATTCATAGGGTTGCCATAAATCTGAAGTGGCTTCACAGCACATAACACACACCCGACTGACGTAACATGAAGACTTTTTTTTTCCTGATTAGAAGTGAAAATGTCTTCTTAAACAAACCTGCCATATTAGAAAAATGCAAGTGTTCGGTAGCACCTTAAAGACTAAAGATTTGTGGCAGGGTGTGAGCTTTCGTGAGTCGCTGCTTGCTTAACAGCACAGATGGCAAAGTTCCTGCTTCTTTCTTTCAGTGGCTTAATGAGGAAAAGTAATTAATTTGGGACACCGACTCCCAGCTGCAAATATTCTGCATGCCACTTGTTTCAAAGTGGGGGTTACGCCGCCTTGTGCAATTGAATCCTAGCTCCTTTCCACCCATTTTAGTTTTATTTCAGTCCTATAACTCTTACCTTCCCTGCAAGGCTCACATGCATTTTAATTCCAAATCTTAATGGCCTACATATCTATAGGACCACCTCTCCCGCTATGTCCCTCACGGGCTGTTATACTCATCTAAACCACAGCTGTTGGTGGTCCCTTGCCCTAAGGACACCTGATTAGCCTTGATCAGACCCGGAGCCTTTTCAGCTCTGGTTCCGGCCTGGTGGAATACTCTCTTGAGTGAGATCAGGCCCCTGCGGGATCTGTTTCCGTTCCACAGGGCCAGTTCTGTTGAGCCCTGTGGCACAAAGTGGTAAGCTGCAGCAGCGCTGCAGTCGAAGCTCTGCTCACAACCTGAGTGTCAAGTCTGGCTTTAATTCTGGCTCACTCAAAGAGCATGCTGGGTAGAACCAAAGTGTAACCAAATGCTGCTAGCTAACTCTCCCCTATTCCCCGCTCCCTTCCGTAGAGAATGTCCCTGCTTTGAAATGGTGATGTGTGAAAAGTCTTATCTGAACCTTCTCAGCTCATGCTCAGGGGAGACAGGAAGCCCGGGAGTACCAAGGCCGTGGGCCTCTAATCAACATGAGAATGTATTAGTAACATCTAGGTGTGAATGTTCCCTTTGCTAGATTCCCCGGCCCGTAGGAATCCCTTTGAAGTGTTCCTTATATGTAATGTATCTATTATACGGTCTTCAGTCTTTTCAAGCTCCGGCCAAGGCCGCAAGTAACCAGCATCGATAAACTAGTTCTTTGTATCTACATCGACTCGTTATTGAATCTGCAGACTTGACACTGAGTTCAATTCCGGCGGAAGCTGGATTCAGGTAGCCGGCTCAAGGTTGACTCAGCCTTCCATCCTTCCGAGGTCGGTAAAATGAGTAGAAGAAGAAGAAGATATTGGATTTATATCCCGCCCTCCACTTTGAAGAGTCTCAGAGTGGCTCACAATCTCCTTTACCTTCCTCCCCCACAACAGACACCCTGTGAGGAGGGTGGGGCTGGAGAGGGCTCTCACAGCAGCTGCCCTTTCAAGGACAACCTCTGCCAGGGCTATGGCTGACCCAAGGCCATTCCAGCAGGTGCAAGTGGAGGAGTGGGGAATCAAACCCGGTTCTCCCAGATAAGAGTCCGCACACTTAACCACTACACCAAACTGGCTCTCCCCAGTTTGCTGGGGGGGGGGGGGAAGTGTAGATGACTGGGGAAGGCAATGGCAAACCACCACGTTAAAAAGTCTTCCATGAAAACGTTGTGATGCAATGTCACTCCAGAGTCAGAAACTATTGGTGCTTGCACAGGGGACTACCTTTTACCTTTCGAATGTTTTACTGTTTTATTCTATTGATTGTGTTTTAAATCCGTTATGAGCCACCCAAACCCCTGCATGCAGCGAAGGGCAGTATAAAAATCTAAACAACCAATCAATCAATGATGTCCAATCATCAGCTATTCTACTGACCCTGCTTCCCAAGGAGTTTTGTTAAATGTCAAAGGACTAGTGCATTGGCTAGAAGTAACAGCAACATCGTAAAGCCCCAGCTACTAATAACTCAGCATAAGATCCCCCCCCCCAAAAAAATCTTCGTTACAGCCAGGAGACACTTGCCTTGCTGGTATTCTCTTGCACTCTTTCCAAATGGTGAAGGTCACAGCTGGACTCGGAAGAGGACATGAAGGATCAGAGATTTTGCATGCTTTGCGAAACGAGAGAGAAAGAGATGGTGTTCCCAGAACACTATCAGATGAAGCTGTGGTCTCAGCTTGAGGGTGCTACAAAGTCTTACTAGCTCTAGGCAGAAAAAGAAAATCTGACCCAGTATATCCCAGGACTAGAAATAACAAATGGAATGGGGTTACCAGTTGTAGTGTCTACTAAAGAGAGCTGATACAGCAGAGAGAGGACTATGATTTGTAGATATTACAAAATCAGCAGTTGCCGGTATTATAATATCACTGTGTATGCTTTACACAAAGCCTTTTAGGTCACAGATAATTTGACCTCAGTTTTAATCCAGAGCCATTCTTGTATGTGTACCACTTCTGTATCACATCTGTTATTACCCCAGAAAGTATTTTCCTGGGGAAATATGCCCTGGCTACTAAAAAAATCAGAGCCAAAACTGCCTCCTTAGATTAGTTGACTTTATTTTAGACGTCTATAATTTTATAGTATATTGATATTTACCATATATAGGTTCATTGGATTTACAACATTTTTTAACTTAACTGTTTAGATATTGTCTCAGCATTATGGTGTTATAATATCTTAGCAGTTTAAACCTGACTGTTTTTATTTTAGCATTTTAGCAATGCAATCAAGGTTGTAATTGTTGCATTATACATGTAACCCATTGGTCTGTTTATTGGAACGTTTTTATTACTGTTTGATTACTTTTCATGATATTGTGTTTAATCTTATATTGTGACAGTCAATGGCCACATACAATAAATCGTTTCTACTTTCTTTCTACACTCCTGAGATGGCCTTGGGTCAGCCATAGCTCTGGCAGAGGTTGTCCTTGAAAGGGCAGCTGCTGTAGGAGCCCTCTCCAGCCCCACCCACCTCACAGGGTGTCTGTTGTGGGGGAGGAAGGTAAAGGAGATTGTGAGCCGCTCTGAGACTCTTCGGAGTGGAGGGCGGGATATAAATCCAATATCATCTTCTTCTTCTTCTGTATCACATATTACCCCAGAAAGTATTTTCCTGAGGATACCTTCTTTGGGAGGGGGGAATAACTCAATCTTTATAAATCCAGTCCTTGTCAAATCCTTGGCAAGCAGGTAGAGGATAGTCAGTCAGAGATCCCCCATGAGTTTGACAGGTGGCCATTTTGACAGCTGCAGTTCAGGAATGTATAGTACAGATCCTGTGTGAGCTAGAGACATCAAAGGCACCGGGGACCTTCCATGGATGCTCCTCTACATGCCCTCTAAATCCCCCCCCCCAATTGCTTTGACATCTGGTAAACATTTTGATTGAGCAGGGATAGTCTTTCTGGAAATTCACGAACTGGCACGAATCTCCATGAACAGCTTGAAGGTTCGTGCCAGTTGACCTGCCACGAACTTCACTTTGCGAACCACGAACCTGTCAAACTTCATCACGAACTTTAGTTTGTGCGCTGGTTCGTGTCCATCCCTTTACTTGCTACCAGTGCATTCATTTCCTCCTGTTCCCCAGCTTCTGAAATAGGCCATGGTAATGAGATGACCATAACAGTTCCCTTTTTCAAAAATATAATATTTTTATGCCACATATTGCACAATAACTGCAATGTAGACCCGCTCAGCAACGTTACCTGAATAGGCCATTAGTGAGGAAGGGATGATGAACAAGCTCATCTTGGACTCTTGTGCACACACTAATATTGGGTTGAGTCCTAAAGTTATCCAAGAGAATGGCATTCACTGTGGTGCAGCTCTCCCTGTTACCTGCCTACAGTCCATCTCCAAAAATACCCAAAGGACATATCCAGAGGTTTTCAAGTCCCCCCATAGGAAACATGCCATTTGGCATGAGGAGCTGTGGTGCGTACAAGGAAATGGGGTGAAATTGCCCATGTTTCATCTTGTGCTAAAGACGCTTTTGTTTTGCCTCTCCTTCCACCCCCCCCCCCAACTTTCCATGGGCTCAAGGGCACATCCAGGAGGGCAGCAGTTCAATTCTCCTTCCTCAGATGAATGTCCAGGGGCTTTGGGGGTGGGTGGGGGGGCTGCAGAGCCTACTAGAGGAAAGCAAAGGCAAAGAGAGAACTATATAGCGTTGGGGCCTGGGGAACTCCCAGAATTAAAACTCGTCTCCAAACTGTAGAGTTCAGTTCCCTCAGAGAAAATGGCTCCTTCAGAAGGTTGTCTGTATGCCATTACACACTGCTGATGTCCCCCCACCTTCCCAAACTTTGCCTTCCATAGGCTCCACCAGGGCTTTTTTTGTAGCAGGAACTCCTTTGCACATTAGGCCATACACCCCTGATGTAGCCAATCCTCCTGGAGCTTACAGTAGACCCTGTACTAAGAGCCTTGTAAGCTCTTGGAGGATTGGCTACATCAGGGTTGTGTGGCCTAATATGCAAAGGAGTTCCTGCTACAAAAAAAGCCCTGGGCTCTACCCCCAAATCTCCAGCCATTTCTCAGACTGGAACTGGCAATATTATAAGGCCAAGCTGTAGGACCCAACTCAATATTTCTAAGAAGATATCCCCCAAAGTCTTTCAAAAAAGAACAGCCTAGAGAGAAAATTAAGGACTGAAAAATAGGGGCAATTCTTAATGACCTATCTAGAGAATGCCATTGCTTCAACCAAGCCGTAGGTCAAGACATTATTTCTCAACAAGAAGGAATTGTGAAGTCTGTACATACACAAAAATTAAGGCAATTTGATTTCTTATTGGCTTCACCATAGGAGGACAACAATAGTATAAAGTTCAGACTGTAATAACAAAAAAAAAAGGAGAACACAGGCAGAACTATTATGAAACAGCAGCAAAACCATTAACCTCTGTTCATCACAAAGCTTCAAATACTAATATAACAGCAGAGGGATTTCTCGGGGGGAAAGCTGCAATCCATTTTCACTACAGGAACAACTCAATGCATTTCTGCACAGCAGGTATGCATTTAACAGGCACGGCCATGGCCAGCAAAGAAACTGTGGGAGCTGCATCTGTTGTATTTCTACCTATTACATATTGTTCAAGGCACTGAGTCTCTCAGGGAATAAAAAAAGAAGAGAACTGCTACCCTGGCGGAATCTAAATGACCATAAAAGAGGCACTGCACTGCAGTACACAGAGAACTGCAGATAACCTAGTTTGCAAGGGAGGGAGCAGTAAAGAGTTCTTGCTTTTCCTTTGGTTAACCTACTTTTTGTATAAAGAAGGAAATGGAAACATGTGCACGGGGAATGCCTCGGTGCAGTTCTTCTGCAGGATGGATGATCAAAGCCCAGGATTCCTGAAGCTAATTCAGAAGACGTCCATAAAAGCATGTTTACACACACAACAGGCATGAAGCTGCCTTACACTGAATCAGATCGCTGGTCATTCAAGGTCAGTAGTGTCTACTCTGATTCCAGGGTTTCAGGCAGAGGGTCTTTCACATCACCTGCTGCTTGATGCTTTTAAACTGGAGATGCCGGGGATTGAACCTGGGACCTTCTGCATGCCAAGCAGAGGCTGTACTGCTAAGGAAAGAAAAGGTCCCCTGTGCAAGCACCAGTTGTTTCCGACTCTGGGGTGACACTGCTTTCACAACGTTTTCACGGCAGACCTTTTTATGGGGTGGTTTGCCATTGCCTTCCCCGGTCATTACACTTTCCTCCCAGCAAGCTGGGTACTCATTTTACCAACCTCGGAAGGATGGAAGGCTGAGTCAACCTTGAGCCGGCTACCTGAACCAGCTTCTGCTGGAATTGAACTCAGGTCGTGAGCAGAGGGTTCCGACTGCAATACTGCAGCTTTACCACTCTGCGCCACGGGTAAACCCCGACATTATTTACTGCAGGGCTTTTAAAATTATTATTAAAGAGGAACGTACAGGAACACAGTTCTGGCAGGGTCGGTGTCAGGGGGTGTGGCCTAATATTCAAATGAATCCCTACTGGGCTTTTTCTACAAAAATTCCTGTGCGAAACAATGATGATATCAGGGGGTGTTGCCTAATATGCAAATAAGTTCCTGCTGGTTTACCGTATTACATAATCCTTCCTTTCACCTTTAAGGAGCTCAGGATGGCATAGCCCCCATTTTATCCTCAAACAACCCAGAGGGGAAGCTTAGGGGGAGAGAAAAGCTGTTCCATGGACACTTCACCCCAACCTCTCTTATGCAGCAGACTATCTTGCTGTGGCTAGCCCCTGATCTGTAGCTGCTTCGTGCCTCCATTTCTCTCTCTCAGATGCAGCCGTGAACTGGCAGGCAGATTCCTTCTCCCCTGCCAAACTTTAAACCCCTGGGTCATGTTTTCCCATTTCCTTTCCTGTTTGGTATGCTTGCTATTTGCATCCAGCTACTTGCTACACGTGCAAATTGCCTTAGCTAGCATTTCAAGAACTATTTTTTTTTTCAAAAAAAGTGCCAGATGAGTCTTTCTCACAATCCATTTTGCCAAGCCTCATTCCAACGGCTTTCTGAGGACAGCCTTAGCCGATGTGCATGTATCAGCGAAAACAACCTCACTGGCAAATCATGCGTCACACTGCTATGAACACTGGCACTTCTGGATCAGCACACAGTGCCGCTTTACCGTGGCATCGCCAGGAACCCTTTCAAAGTAAGCTTTTCCCCATACATGGCAGGCAATAAATAAATAACTGCTGGACATTTTTTGAATCTCCATCCACAAATGCACAGAATGGCAGCAAGGCACCCAATTTATTTTAATGCCTGAAAACAATGTAATTATGCGGAGAGGATACAGGTGTGACTCAGTGCAGGAAGGAAACACATCTGCAATATCAAGTTGCAGCCTGGGATTGAACTGCAGGTTGATTTAAGCCTGGTGTCAGTGGCTGTTCTATGTAATAGATATTTTTGGAAACCTCAGGAGAGGAAGGAATATAAAACAGGGTTTGAGCTACCTGAAGCCTTTTTTTTAAGGGTCTGAGTGTCAGGTAGGCGTAATGGTGGCAGATCTATGTGTTATAATTGGGCCATGTGATGGAACTATATAAAGTAGGAGCAAAGAAGTATCAGTATGGTTGAGTCTGATTTAACATGCATTAACATATTTCTTTCAGAACATGTTTTCAGGAGGTCCAGAACCTGTAATCTGAGACGCTGAATGGCCCTACGACAGACACATCCTAAGTTATTTTTGTGTTTTCTAGGAACTTACTTAGAATCAAACTGTAAAGCTTTCCCGGGCCCACTGAAGTCCTAAACAGAGGTACATCTGTCAAAGCCTACTGAGAGATCCAAGCGGGCAGCCGTGTTGGTCTGAAGCCGTTGAACAAAGCAGGAGTCAAGTTGCACCTTTAAGATCAACCAATTTTTATTTAGAATGTAAGCTTTCGTGTGCTCTTAAGCACACTTCATCAGATGAGGAATCCAGCACAGTGAGCAAAGCCTACTGACTTAGAAGACCAGGGGTGGAATTCTAGCAGGAGCTCCTTTGCATATTAGGCCACACACCCCTGATGTAGCCAATCCTCCAGGAGTTGACAAGGCTCTTTTTTGTAAGCTCTTTGAGGGCTGGCTACATCAGGGGTATGTGGCCTAATATGCAAAGGAGCGCCTGCTAAAATTTCACCCCTGTAGAAGAGTATTATTTTGTTAAGGATTACATTGCAAACTACTTCAGATTGCAGGTGAGAGTGTTGCATGTAAATATTCTCCCCCATAAAAAAACTCTTTGAACACGGAAAAAGAGCAAGTCAGGTGAATCTCCTCTGACAATGTTCATTTTTAATGTGTGTGGAATTAAAAATAAATAAATCTTGGGGGAGGGCCCTTTCAAAATCAAGCCCTCCTACCTAGAAATTCAGTCCAGGAAAAGCTGTACCACTTAACTCTGCAGAATGTACAAATGCCAGCTCTTGAACAATACTGAACATTGACAGACGTGACGTTCAAAACACACTGAATTTTTTTGCAACAGGAAATGAGAAGACAAAAATATTATGCAAATCAGCAACTCAGAAGTATCTAGTTAGCCAGTCAGACGGGAAAGTTGAAAAGGTGACCTGGCTTTCATTAACTAGGCCAGGAAATACATTACAGCTGCATTTCGAAAGTACCAGATGTGATAACTAGTGTCACAACTTCCTCCAACCGGCCCAGTGACACAGAATCCTCAGGGAAAGAGCTTGAGGAGCCCAGGCCAACAACTGAAGAGGGCCAGAGGCAACCAGGAACGGCCCGGCACGGCAACAAAAGGACAACAATGTGCAGGTGAAACTTGCAAGTGAAACCTTGCCACTGGCCCCTGGGATAGCCACCATACCTCCACCATGCAGGTCTCGAACCTGGTCCCATAGAACCACTAGGCTTCCCAACCCTCCCGCCCTGGCGGGGGACCCCAGGAGTTCCACCCTCTTCCCCCGCTCCCCAAAAAAACAGAAGCGGGGGGAGGGGGGAAACGGTGCCGGGGAGCATGGCGAGCCGCCCGATCCTGGAGCGGGCAAGGCCGCCGCGCCGCTGCCGTCCCCTCCCCGCCCACTGCAGCTGCTCCTCCGAGATGGGCCCAGGCTGAGCCCATCTCGGAGGAGCAGCCAAGAGGCGGCAGCAGCACAGGGGAGGGCGAGGCAGGCCAGGAGCATGGCGAGCCACGAATCCGGGCCCTTCTAGGACCCGGACTCGCGGCTCGCCACGCCCCCGGCCCGCCTCCACCCCCCCCCCCGCTTCCACCCCAGAGGCGGAGCAGGCGAGGCTGCCGCGCCGCTGCCGCCTCTTCTCTGCTTGCCGTGGCTGCTCCTCTGAGATGGGCTCAGCCTGAGCCCATCTCAGAGGAGCAGCCACGGCGAGCGGAGAAGAGGCAGCAACTGCGGGGCGGCTCGCCACGCTCCCCAGCGGCGCGGCAGCCTCGCCTGCTCCGCCGTTTGCCCCCTCCCCCCTAGCTCCACCCCAGTGTCTCCTGGCTCCACCCACAAAGTCTCCTGGCTCCACCCACAAAGTCCCCAGATACTTCTGGGGTTGGACTTGGCAACCCTAAGAACCACCTGGGGCTGCCCCTTGCTACAGGAATGTCAGCAACAGAAGGCCCAGACCAAAAGGAGGAAAAGTGCCAGACTAGCTGCATGCCACCCAATCCCAGAGTCATGCAGTGAGAGTAATATTGGGGGGGGGGGTTTGTAGAAAAAGCCCAGCAGGATAGGGTTGCCGAGTCTAATTCAGAAAATATCTGGAGACTTTGGGGGTGGAGTCAGGAGACATTGGGGGTGGAGCCAGGAGACTTTCCCATTCACAAAATAAATACATAAAAATACAGCAGTGAAGTTCACCTGAATAGTCATCATTTCCTCACGCCTAGTAGCTGCAATTCTAGTAAATGAAAGTGAACACACACAAAGCAGCCAAAATGCAGTTTGCAAGCACACGTTTTTGTGACCTCACTGGAGCTTTATTCACAGGAACTGCTGTTCTTCAGGCTAACACTGGCAAATAAAGAGAGAGAGGTGGAGTTTTCCTCCATCCCATAAACCGGTTCCTATGCAAAGACTCTGAAACCAATGCAAAACAAGCACAGACACACACACACACTCTCTCTCTCTTACTGGCTCTGGTTCCTCTACAAAGACTGAAAAGTACAGGGGCTGTGCTCTCTCTCTGTGTCCTCCCCACCCCACACACACACATTCTCTGAAACGAAAGCAAAACAAATGAGGAACTGTGCTTTTACCTGCCAGTGCTGTTGGCCTTTCCCCATGGAGCTTTCACTTCCTGCTCATATTTAAAGGCACACACATTTTAAAACAAGGAGTTTGCAGGCTTCTAAACCTGCAGAATCTAAACAAACATTCTGGCTGTTGGGGTGGGGTTTCCCTGTCAGCTGTCTGGGGGCGGGGTGGAGCCTGTAAAACCGGGGATCCCCCACTGGGATCTGGGGGTTGGGAAGCCTACAGCAGGAACTCATTTCCATATTAGGCCATACCCCATAATGTCACCACTGTTTCATGCAAGGCTTTTTCTACAAAAAGCCCAGCAGAAACTCATTTGCATATTAGGCCACACCCGACATCTCCATTGTTCAACACAGGGTATTTTTTGGTAGAAAAAGTCCAGCATGATCTCATTTGCATATTAGGCCACACCCCCTGACACCAAGCCAGCCAGAATTGTGTTCCTGCTCAAAAACAGCCCTGGCGATATGTCTTCACAGGATCCTGGCCAAAGCACAGCACAGCTGCTAGAGCTCAACACCTGCCAGCAGTGCAGCTGAGGCTGATTACCTCATAGCCTATAGAGGCTGAGGCCTGGAAAGGCTGCCTTGCTGGATCAATCTGTGTGCCAGTTTCAGGCTGCCAGCATCTGTTGACACTCCCAAGCATCGCTATGTAGACCTGAAGGCACTGCTCCAGAGGAGACCTGACTGGGCCTGCCTTCAGAGCACAGGACAATTAGGACAGAGGCAAAATTCCTTTCTACCACTCCAGTTTTGTAACCTGGTTTCAAGCGAGAGCTTGGAGGGAGCTTGAGGGGGCGGGGTATGACATGGAGAGCCACCAACATTGTATGTGCTGTGATGTCACTTCCTGGGGGAATGGAAGTGACATCACATCACTCTGAAAACTGCCAGAAAATCTGTGGTAAAACCATAAAGCTTCCAGAAATTCCTACAGTGACATGATGTCACTTCCAGGTTTTCCACTTGGAGTAGCAGTGGGCAACAACCATTGTTTGTAGGAGGTGTCCTGCCAAAGTGGGAGGTCCGGCAACACTATATTTAAGCTGTTGGTGATTAGTGAAGGATTGCAGATAGGGTTGCCAGCTCCAGATATGGAAATACCTGGAGATTTTGGCAGTGGAGCCTGAGAAAGAGAGGGTTTGGAGAGAGCCTTCAATGGGATAAAATGCCATAAAGTCTACTTTCTAAAGCAGCCATTTTTTCTAGGTGAACTGATCTTAGTCTCCTAAATAACTGTGGGAGATCTCCAGTCACCGTCTGGAGGATTTTTACCACAACAGAAGGACTATGGTGTAGAAGGCAATATTAGAATGCCAAAGCACTGTATATAATTACTCATATATAATAATTGAAATAAACACAGGGGTGGAATTCTAGCAGGAGCTCTTTTGCATATTAGGCCACACACCTCTTTTTTTTTGTAAGCTCTTGGAGGATTGGCTACATCAGGGGGGGTGCAGCCTAATATGCAAAGGAGCCCCTGCTAGAATTCCACCCCTGAATAAACACATACATTATATAAGCAATATTTGCATTGTGTCAGTTCTTGTAAAGGTAAAATACATTCACAGACTTGAATGAGAAGCAAAACTAAACACATACACAATGTTATGAGAGACTGACACTTCAGAAGATTGTAAATGAACATCAGGTTCACAAAGAAGAAGAAGAAGAAGATGATGATGATATTGGATTTATATCCCGCCCTCCACTCAGAATCTCAGAGTCTCAGAGCGGCTCACAATCTCAAATTTCCTTCCTCCCCCACAACAAACACCCTGCGAGGTGGGTGGGGCTGGAGAGGGCTCTCACAGCAGCTGCCCTTTCAAGGACAACCTCTGCCAGAGCTATGGCTAAACCAAGGCCATTCCAGCAGGTGCAAGTGGAGGAGTGGGGAATCAAATCCGGTTCTCCCAGATAAGAATCCTCACACAACCACTACACCAAACTAGCTCTACACCAAACTGGCACCAAACTTAACCACTACACCAAAAACATGAAGCTTGCAAGACAGTATCTGTCAGATAACGTACTCAACTTTTTGCATACAATCCAGTCTTTTTCTACTTCCGAATAGGTAAATTGTGCACTCCATTGTGCCATGTCCAAGAAAGAGATTATTACTACAGCAGAAGGACCACGGTGTAGATGGCAGTATTAGAATACTAAAGCACCACGTACAATACGCTGAGTATGTTATCTGACAATTTTACAGATACCGTCTTGCAAGCCTCATGTTGCGAACCTGGCATTCATTTACAACCTTTTGAAGTGTTAATCTTTCATAACGTTGCCCATGTGTTTAGTTTTGTTTCTAATTCAAGTCTGTGCATGTATTGTACCTTTACAACAACTGACACAATACAAATATTGCTTATATAATTTATGTGTTTATTTCAATTGTTATAGGTAAGTAATTGCTTTGGTATTCTAATATTACCATCTGGAGGCTGGCCACCCTACCTGCAGACATTACGCAGGTATTCTACTCCCACAAACAATATCAGATGTTGCCACAGTGAATTTCAAAATGGGTGGAATCTCTATAGTGGTTAGAAGGCTAGGATCTGGAGACGCAAGTTCAGATCCCCAAATCTGCCATAGAAGTTTGATGTGTAACTTTGGGCCCAGCCACTCTGTTTCATCTTAACTTACTTCACTGGGTTGCTGTTGTGAGATTAAAATGGGAAGGGGGAGAATGACATGCATCACCTTTAGCTCTTTGGAGGAAGGACAGGAGAAAATAAATGCAAATAAACAAATAAAACAAAAGTGCCACAAAAATAATAGGGAAGCATCTGCTTAGAAAGGTCTTGTTATCCAATGAAACTAAAAAACTGGGAGTTGATCTGGCTTTCATTAGGTTCATTAGATCGTAAATGAATAACAGGTTCACAACATCGAAGCTTGCAAGACAGTATCTGTAAAACTGTCAGATAACATACTCAGCATATTGGATACAATCCTGTATTTTTATACTTCCGAAACAGGTAAATTATGCACTCCATTGTACCTTGTCCAAGCAAAAGGATCACAGTGTAGAAGGCAATGCTAGAATACTAAAGCACCATGTACAATACGCTGAGTAATCTGACAATTTTACAAATCTTTTTCTACTTCTGAACAGGTAAATTGTGCACTCCATTGTGACAGCCAGATACCCAGGTTGTTGTACTGGTTTGGAATGCAGACTCTAATCTGGGAGAACCAGGTTTGATTCCCTACTCTTCCACTTGCAGCTGCTGGAATGGCCTTGGGAAGGGGAAGGAGATTGTAAACTGCTCTGAGACTCCAAGGGTGTATTCACACTGCACTAAATAATGCATTTTGCAACTGGATTTTTACTGTTTAGGAACAGCAAAAATCCAGTTGCAAAATGCATTATTTAGTGTAGTGTGAACACACCCCAAGTGAAGAGTGGGCTATGAATCCAATCTCCCCCTCCTCCTCCTCTTCGTTTTCGCCTGAGGAATGTCAGCTGTTGAGATGGAAATCTAGGACAGAAATCCTTCTCATTGGGCATGTAAATCATAAGACCCATCAGCCATCAACAGCTGGAAGATGAGGAAACGAGTGGTAGGTTACCATCTTGGATGCTTCCCCAGATCCCCAGAAGAAGTTACAATATTTGGTAAACCTCCACTCACTGCATACAAAATAAATAACAACAGAACTGTGCACTTTAGCCTTTAGTTTCTAAAATGTGATGGGTGTTAATTGTAAACTGGGAGCCAATTTGGGTCATAATAAATAATGGTAATAAAATCATTTGCCCATTTAGGTTGAAGGAAATGCTTCATGCCCAAAGCCTGAATTGGCTTTATGACATTATATCGGTGGAAAGTAAGCAGAGAATCAGTACATAAGAACATAAGAGAAGCCATGTTGGATCAGGCCAATGGCCTATCCAGTCCAACACTCTGTGTCACATAGTGGCCAAAAAAACCAAGTGCTGTCAAGGGCTAGAAGCCCTTCCACTGTGCCCCCCACCCCAAGCACAAGAATACAGAGCATCACTGCCCCAGACAGAGAGTTTCAACAATACACTGTGGCTAATAGCTACTGATGGACCTCCACTCCATATGTTTATCCATTCCCCTCTTGAAGCTGTCTATGCTTGCAGCCGCCACCACTTCCTGTGGCAGTGAATTCCATGTGTTAATCACCCTTTGGGTGAAGAAGGAATTCCCTTTATCCATTCTAACCTGACTAAACAGCAATTTCATTGAGTGCCCACGAGTTCTCGTATTGTGAGAAAGGGAGAAAAGAACTTCTTTCTCCACCTTCTCTATCCCATGCATAAAACATGGTATCATGTCACCCCGCAGTCAACGTTTCTCCAAGCTAAAGAGCTCCAAGCGTTTTAGCCTTTCTTCATAGGGAAAGTGTTCCAACCCTTTAATCATTCTAGTAGTGGTCCCACAGAGGTCAACTTTTACATAGTCCAAAAGTAGGACTCATATTTGACTCTGATTTGTATTGACTGCACCCAACTTGACAGGTGAACAGCAAACTCTGTGTTATGAGCCCCAGAGAGCACTGAGGTCAGCAGGGAAGAACATGCTGACTATCCCTGGGCCAAAGGAGGCAAAATTACAGAGTACCCGGGCACGGGCCTTCTCTGTTATAGCCCCGTGCCTTTGGAATCAACTCCCGGAGGAAGTACGGGCCCTGCGGAATTTGGACCAATTCCGCAGGGCCTGTAAGACCACTCTTTTCAAGCAGGCCTTTGTAGACCATTGATAGGATGGCTGTTTAATCCACCAACGATTTTATCTAGTGACCCCTGCCATAATATAAATATACAGAATAACATCAAGAAGATCACCGCCGTCTAAATTATGGAACGACCCAGACAACTGGAACTGGTTTTAGATTGTTGTTTTTAAACTACTGTATAATTTAATTGTTGTTTTAATTTACCTTATATTGTATAATTTTATTGAACTGTTGTTAGCCGCCCTGAGCCTGCCTAGGCGGGGAGGGCGGGATATAAATAAAATTTATTATTATTATTATTATTATTATTATTATTATTATTATTATTATTATTATTATTATTATATTACTTGTATACGTTTTTAAAAGAATGGTCATCATTCCTGATCTTGAGCACTATTAATCATGTAATTGACATGGTTCAACCACTGGTGACTCCCTCAAATATGGAATGTAGATCTCCAGTTAAATAGACCTGGGCATCTTACTCTGACCTACTGAACTTGCTGCCCACATTTGCACCTTACATTTCATTTCATCCCAGCTTGCAAATCAGACAGGGTGTACAGAGACTGCCTTTAAGGTGTGCAGAGAGGTCAGGGGAGAGGTGTGTCAAGGAAAGAAGCCAACCATCAGGGCAATAATATCCCCACCTACAGATGTTCTTCTCCATTACAAGACTAAAAGGAACATAAGAACCAAAGATGGGTCAAGCCAAGTTGCTCAACCAGGATTCATTGCCTAGGCTGTGCTATGAACAAACAAAACTCTGGTCTCCTTCTCAGCACTCACTTCTCCTCAGCACTTCTCCTTCCCACTCACTTCAGCTTCACACATCCATCAGCCATTACAGCAGCCTGGGAAATTCCTATAAATTTGAGGTGGGGAGGGAACTCAAGCAGGGTATGATGCTGGAGTTCATCCTCTAGGACAACTGATCTCCTTAGTCTGGAGAACAGCTGCAATTCTAGGAGAACTCAAGGACCTACCTGCTTGGCATGCAGAAGGTTCTGTGTTTAATCCCTAGCATCTTCAGTAAGGTTTAGGTGATATGAAAGACCTCAACCTGAGACTCTGGAGAGTCACTACCCGTCTCAGTAGACAACAGTGACTTTGATAGACCAATGGGAAGCTTTGGAGTTTGTTATTGTCCACCAGATCAAAGGTTGGAGGATGATTTAAAAGCAGAAAGAATTATGGAAAGCGGCTAGCTGAAATAACTGTGTCGCAGTGGGTGATTTTAACTACCCACACATTAACTGCATCAATAGCTGTTTAAGATAGGAGAACAGGACTAGATTTCTATATACTTTCAATGACTGCCATGGAGCAGATGGTCACAGAACCTAGTGGGGGGAGGTGATCCTGGAGTTGGTCCTAATGCTCAAGACCTGGTGAGATATATGTGATAGCACCAGGCCTCG
The DNA here is from genome assembly GCF_032191835.1 of Heteronotia binoei. Taxonomy (NCBI): domain Eukaryota; kingdom Metazoa; phylum Chordata; class Lepidosauria; order Squamata; family Gekkonidae; genus Heteronotia; species Heteronotia binoei. The sequence continues at coordinate 28,282,460 of NC_083241.1, forward strand.
GATTCAGTGGGAGCTCACAGGAGCACAGCTCCTGAACCTTTCTGAGAGTTTATCCTCCTCCTTCTGAGAGTTCCACCTCCTTGTCCATTGAATAGTAGGTGCAGCTGCATAACAATTCCTGGATGAGCTCCACCACCTATTTTTCTACAAAACAACCCCTGGATAGCACCAGTTGGGAACAGTGACCATAATGCTATTAAGATTGAATAGGGAGTTTCCCAAAAAGACCAACTCTCAAAATAGGGAGATGCCCAGAAAGACTAACATAACCACAAAGCAGGAATCAAGTTGCACCTTTAAGACCAACCAATTTTTATTCAGAACATAAGCTTTTGTGCGCTCTCTTAAGCACACTTCATCAGACTCAACCGCAACCACATTCAAAGTTCGATGGTACCCGAGTTTTGGCTACTATGTGACACAGAGGGTTGGACAGGATTAGGGTTGCCAATCCCCAGGTGGGGGCAGGGGATCCCCCGGTTTGGAGGCCCTCCCCCCGCTTCAGGGTCGTCAGAAAGCGGGGGGAGGGGAGGGAAATGTCTTCTGGGAATTCTATTATTCCCTACAGAGATTTATTCCCATAGAAAATCATGGAGAATTGATCCGTGGGTATCTGGGGCTCGGGGGGGCTGTTTTTTGGGGTAGAGGCACCAAATTTTCATTATAGCATCTAGTGACTCTCCCCAAAATACCCCCCAAGTTTCAAAAAGATTGGACCAGGGGGTCCAATTCTATGAGCCCCAAAGGAAGGTGCCCCTATCCTTCATTATTTCCTATGGAAGGAAGTAATTGAAAAGGTGTGCCGGCCCTTTAAATGTGATGGCCAGAACTCCCTTTGGAGTTTAATTATGCTTGTCACAGTCTTGATCTTGGCTCCACCTCTAATGTCTCCTGGCTCCACCCCCAAAGTCTCCTGGCTCCACCCCCAAAGTCCCCAGATATTTCTTGAACTGGACTTGGCAACCCTAGACAGGATGGGCCACTGGCCCAGTGGCGTAGGGAGGGGGGGCGGATCGCCCCAGGTCTGGGGGATCTGGGGGGCCCCCACATTGCCAAGGGGGGCCCCTTCCCCCCCCGGCAGGGCTCCGGAGCGTCGCGCAGACCTTCCGGCCACAGCCCCAGCTCGGGGCGGGGGAAGCGGCGTCCGACCCTCACCTGCTCGAGGCTTCTCCTGCTGCTCCACGTGCCGCGGGCAGCAGCAGGAAGCAGAAGGCGGCGGCGGGCAGCAGGAGGAGGAGGCGGCGGCGTTGCGCGCCCAGTGGCCGCATCCCCACGCTTGGCAGCAGCGCCCCGGAGCTCTCCGGCCCCCTCAACTCCCAGGCGCCGACGACTCAGCCGCTCCTGGCCCCGGCCGCAGCGGTGCGCCAGAAAGAGGAACTTCGGGCGTGCGTGAGGCAGGCTGCGGGGGCGGAGGGATGTGGGGAGGGCCGCTCGGCGTCTTAAGGCAGGGAAGCCCCTCCCCTCCCCCTCCCCTCCGCCACACACATAGGGGGGCCCACATAAATCTTGCGCCCCAGGCCCCCGAAGCCCTAGCTACGCCCCTGCACTGGCCTGATCCAGAATGGCTTCTCTTGCTGTTATGCTCTTAATGCTCTGATTCAGCACAAGGCAGCTTTATTTGTATGTTCACCTGGGGGCTGACAACCAAATGGAACCAGAGCAATGATGAAAACTGACATCAGGAAAGAAATATTTGTATGTTACCAGGATGACGTAAGAGTGGTTTCTACAAAGGAGGATCTCCACACCCTTCCCGGAACATCTGTAGAAAGCAAACACATCGGCCAGGGTTTCCTGTGGACACAGCGCACCAGTAACCATTTAGTAGTCCAGCCCTAAACAGAATTACACCCATCCAAGCCCATTGACTTCAATAAAGGATGCAACTCTGTTTTGGACCGGGCTGTTAGTTCCTCAACCTGTCCAGCTTTCACAATCAAGGAAATATCCTATTCAAGGCCTGCCTCAGCGGAGACGGCTCCGGGACACATATTTCACTCTGAACCTGAGGAATTTCATAAGATGCTGAGAAATGTCCATGGGAAGGGAATGTTATTCTGTTCCCAGAAAGATTAAGTTTTAAATTCCTTACTCGAATATTCTCTCCTATCCCCTGGAGCCGTAATCAAGGCCTGAAAGCACTTTGTATAGCTGCATTTCTGAAGCTAAGCTGATCGAGGGCCTTGTCTGGTTAGGAGACTAGGATTGCCTGATCCCCCTAGTGGAGGTGGGTATCCCCTGCAACCAGGCCCTGCCCCCCCCCCCAGCCACTGATCAGCTGGCTGGTGGGGGGGGGGGCTCACCTGCAGAAGCCGGGAAGAAGCCAGTTTTACCACAGAGGTTTCCCACTGTCTCTTCCCCACCTCTCTGATACAACCTTCCCTCTTCTACTTTGGTGTTTTGTTTTTTAAGCCTCACCTGTTCCCGCCTCTCCAGTTTCATTCTTACTTATATCACATCTTATCCCTTTCAGTTTATTTCCCACTCCTCCAGTACTACTGAAAACTGAGGCTGAGTATTCTTAGCAAAGTTGGAAGGTAAGATCTGTGTTGTTTTAACTCTAAACCAGGGGTGGCCAAACTGTGGCTCGGCAGCCACATATGGCTCTTTCACACAGATTGTGTGGCTCTCGAAGCCTCTACCACCCCATCAGCCAGCTTGGAGAAGGCATTTCCCTCTTCAAATCACTTCTCCAAGTCAAGCCAGTCAGCAGCTTGGAGAATGCATTTAAAGTTAATGTTGCTTTCTTTCCGCCTCTCCTCCCTGTCTTGTGGCTCTCATGCATCTGGCGTTCATGTCTTGTGGCTCTCAAACATCTGACATTTATTCTATGTGGCTCTTACATTAAGCAAGTTTGGTCAGCCCTGCTCTGAACAAATATGTATTTACTCTGCTTGTATGCGTGTCTCAGCGAATATTACTTCCTTGTCCATTTTCACTGTTGGGCAATAATTAAATTAATCAGGATGAGTGTATCGGCTTAGGGAAGAAACAAAGTATTGACAGGATCTTTTTTAAATCTGTGCTTGATTTTATACTAAATTTAGATGTTTATAGTTTTAAATGGCATTTTCTTTTATAATATAGCTGTATTGCCTCTTACTTCCTATTATCTGGATTCCTGTGAACAAATGCCTAATAAAAGTTTTAGTAATCAGTAAGTAATCATAGAGTTTTTTCCAAACTACCAGAGTGTCACCTAGACGTGACTGGTGTGATGACATCATTTCCTGTCAGTGAGGCCTGGGCCTTTCTCTTTCTCCATCCCCCCCACCCCCAATCTTTCACCAGTTGCCAAGAGGAACCTGGCAGCCATATAGGAGATAGACTCCATGATGTACACAGCTCTGAGCACTTTACGGAACCAGCTGCTGAAAATGCCATGGATAAAATAATCACCAACAGATGCTACCACCGCTGGAGAGGCAGCCAAAACCACTTTCTAAATAAAATAAATTTAGCCATCTCTGCAAACCCAGACTTCCCCGTTTACTATATTGACAGGATGTTTCCCACGCTGGGGGTAAAGTGTAGCTGAATGGGGAAGGCAATGGCAAACCACGCAATAAAAAGCCTGCCAAGAAAACTTCATGATGATGTGATGTCACCCCATGGGTCAGTAACCACCTGGTGCTTGCACAGGACAACCTTTACCTTTAATCAGTATGACTCAGGCACAGACACATCACCTCCTGTAAACTGGGCCTTTGTCCCAAACAGAAGCAAACCTCCCCACACCCAATTTTCCGCAATTTTGAACCTTATTCAATCCGACATCAATTCATAAAATTCATTTTCAGTGGGACTTAAAATGTTAAGAAACAAAATTGTCCCCCACCACACACACAAACCCCTCAGGAATTCAATTCCAGCTGGAATTCCAAGTCAGCTACCTAACATTTCACTATACTTTCATTTCATTTGCAGAAGATCTTAACATCTACACCTGGACCGGAGAGAGGTTTTCAAAAATTATGGTGAACTACAGCACCACCTACTGGTGACCTCCTTAGTTCCACAAGCAGATATGGCATCCTAGTGTAAACTTTGCCTGCCCATTTGAAATTGAAATATTTAATTGTTGACAGGACAGCCTGTGAAAATAAAAGATGATGCCTTAAAGTATAATCCAGCCAAGATGAGACCTTAAAGCATAATCTAGCCAAAGACAAATAGTTTACAGAGCAATATTTATCCTAAGCAGCGTCCCACCCTTCTAAACCTACAGACTTCAATTGATTTTGAAGGCTGTCAACTCTGCTTGGGTTGGCTTATAGTCTAAAGCTCCAGTTTATTTTATTGAGAGAGGTGCTAGCTTGAAAATGCTGATCTTTGACTGGACTACATGTTTCTACTACAAGGTCAAATGCTGTTAGAAACTTGGGCCTGTTACAAACTTGACCTTCAAATTTGGGCTCCATCTTTTGTTAAATTCCAAAACGAACCCTTTCTTAATGTTGGCAGATCTTCATGATTTTCAGTGGCTGGAAATAGTTTTAAAAATTGGCTCTATAGGCATTTCTTTGGACTCCTTCTATTTATCATCTGTTCCAGCAGCATTCCAGATAATTAAACGTAGGCTTCTAGATATTCAAAGCCAGCACCTTATTGAAGCAGCTGGGAAAACTTGCTCTCCCAATACATCTGGGCTTATCTCCGATTCCCGGACAGCTAGTTACTTATTTCTGCTCTTTAACTGATCCCCAGCAAAGAAGAGTGTTTATGCTGGCTAGATTTAATGTATCGCCATTGGCTATTTTCACTGGAAGATGCCAAAAAATTCCTTATGAATTAAGGCAATGCCTTTGTAACCTGGAAGCCATTGAATCTGTCTCTCATGTTTTATTAGATTGTCCATTCTACACTAAACGATGAGAATTTTTTTTTAACCCCCCTTTCCATACAGGTGGTTTCCCTGATTGTGCCAAGGTTCTGTGCATACTTTCTAGTCATAATTCTTCACTAGCTGTTAATATTGCCCACTTTCTCCAGCAGTTCAAACCAGGGAAGGCGTTATTTGATGTATTTGCTGTGTGTTGTCCATTTCTGTATTGTTTTTATCGTAGTTTATATCTTTTGATATGCCATTAAAGGTTGTCTTTGTCTACTACAAGGTCTTCAGGTAGTGAAATGGTCTATGTTAAACACAGAATTCATCAGACAGACTGGAAAGGTCTGCAGAGTTGCTTGCTTAATATAAATTTTTCCTGTCCCTCCATGTTCTAATATATTTTTTTTCATTTTAAGCTAATACTGAGCATAAATACCAAACACTATACAAGGTAATACAATGTTGTGCTGGGTGGCGGGGGGGACCCTGTTGTTTTCTGCTAACAAAGCAAGGCCAAGCCATGATCTGTCGCAGGCTTATGAAGAGGAATATCTTGAGATGACAAATTCAGCTCTGTTTACTCACTCAAGATGCATATTCTGTTGAGAGTTACTTTTCAGTTATTCAAGTTGCATTGGCTGCAACCTAAAAACTAGGGGTAGGTCCCAATGAATTAAATGGGACTAACTTCTGAGCATGCTTACTTAGGATTGCCCCCACCACCACCAATAGAGAGGAGAGGAGAGGAGAAAACCCAGAACACAAACTAGCCATGGCATGGTTGAAGGACATGGTTAGGATTTTCTACTTAAAAAAAAAACGATCCATAGAAATGAACATGATTTGGATCATGTGGATGGAGAAGGAAGGAAGGAAGGAAGGAAGGAAGGAAGGAAGGAAGGAAGGAAGGAAGGAAGGAAGGAAGGAAGGAAGGAAGGAAGGAAGGAAGGAAGGAAGGAAGGAAGGAAGGACTTTATTATTAAATTGCATTTTGTAACCTGAGACCTAGCTATGCGAAGGACCATCTTGCTCCCACAAACCTCTATGTGAACCTGCGGTGGGTTTTTCAAAGCACCTGATTACCCCTCCCGGAACATTTCCTCCACTAAAGTCTCTGGCTTCTCACCTGAGGCACCAGCCCCATGACGTATTCCACTGGAGGCCAGGAGTGTTCCTTCACTGCTGATTTCCACAAAGAGGTGCAAAGCTGTCATTTTCTGAGGTTTCCCAACAATGCTTTGAGGGTTAATTGCCTAGATTTGAATTTTTGTCTTGGGTTTATTTGGCTGTAAGTAGATTGTTTGGGGTTTTTTTAAAAAAAAATTGGATTTTTATAATGTTGGCTTATTATTCTTTCGGGTGCTCTCCACTACTCTTTCGGTGAGCACCAAATAAACAAATAGAGAGCCAGTGTGGTGTAGTGGTCAGAGCATCAGGCCAGGCTCTCAGAAACCTGTTTTCAAATCCCCACATTGCTAAGAAAGCTAGCTGGTGAACTTGGGCTTCTCACACATTCTTAGCCTAGCCTACCTCACAGGGTTGTTGTATGGATAAAACAAGAGAGAAGAATAATGTAAGCTGCTTCAGGTCCCCGCTGGGGAGAAAATTGCCCTTACTCCTCTTATGTGCCGTGACGACAGCTTCGCCCTGGGCTTTCTGCAGGTTCCACCTGCAAATGGGCAAAATCAACAACGGCCCATCCACATGCTTTCTCTGTGGTGGCTCCCACTTTGTGGAACAGGCTGCCTGAGGAGGTCTGGAAGGCTCCCACTCTCCTGGCTTTCTGCAAACTGTTCAAACCTCAATTATTAGGGAGGGCTTTGTTACGAAGATAATAGAGCTGTATGAAGTCAGGGCTTTTTTTTTTAAACAGGAACACAGTTCTGGTTGGCTTGGCGTCAGGGTGTGTGGCCTAATATGCAAATGAGCTCCTGCTGGGCTTTTTCTACCCCAAAAGCCCTGTACGGAATGATTCTGGAAGGTTCTTGATGAATAGAAAAGGGAAGTGGATTTTATATCACTGTGTTTGGGGACATGCTATCTGTTTGCTGCACGTATGTACCCTGTTCAGGTGTGTAGCTGTGTTGATCTGAAGCAGCAGAACAAAGTTTGAGTCCAGGGGCACTTGCACACAAAAGCTTGTACCCTGTGTGGCAGAATGGGCCCACGCTGGCCTGCAGGTCCTGTTCCATCCTGCCCTCCAAGGTTTCCCCAACACCCAGCCAGCTTCCTTTGAAGGGGGCAGGAGGGCTGGGCGAGGAGTGAGCCAAGCAAGAATGCCCCTTACCCAGCCCTCCCTTCCTCCTTCAGGGGGAGCTGGCTGGGCCAGCAGAGCACGCCCATGTGATGACGTCACCTAAGGGCCGTGATGACGGCATCAGGCCGTGCGCGCGAGGAAAAAATGGGAGGGGGGGGACAAGACTTGGCCTAGGGGTGGCAGAACCCCTAACGCCGGGTCTGTTTGTAAGGAATTGGCCTCTGGGAGGGTCAGGACTCCCAGCTTCCCTCCCAAGTTCGGAGGCCTTGCCTCTGTGTCTCCTGCTTAGGGTTGTCAAGTCCAATTCAAGAAATATCTGGGGACTTTGGGGATAGAGGCAGAAGATTTTGGGGGTGGAGCCAGGAGCAAGGGTGTGGCATAACTGAATCTCAAAGGAAGTTCTGGCCATCACATTTAAAAGGACCGCACACCTTTTAAAGCGTGGGCTGCACTGGCTGCCGGTTGCATACCGGGTTCGGTACAAAGTGCTGGTTATTACCTTTAAAGCCCTATATGGTCGAGGGCCTGCCTATCTGAGGGACCGTCTCTCCCCATATGAGCCCCAGAGAGCACTGAGGTCAGCGGGAAAGAACCAGCTGAATATCCTTGGGCCAAGGGAGGCCAAATTGAAGAACACAAGGGAACGGGCCTTCTCTATCACAGCTCCACACCTGTGGAATCAACTTCCGGATGAAGAGCGGGCCCCGTGGAGTCTTGACCAATTCCGCAGGGCCTGCAAGACTACTCTTTTTAAGATGGCCTTTGCTGAATGCTGAGCAAATGATAGATTCACTGCTGTTGTATTCCACCATCAATTTATTAAAAACCTGTAATTTAGCGCCATAACTGTTAATTTTAATTGGAATGTCGATTTAAATGATGGTTTTATAATGTAGTATTTGTTGAATTATATGATTTTATTGTATTGTATTGTATTGAACTAATATGTTATGAGCCGCCCCTGAACCTGCTTTGGCGGGGAGGGAAGGATATAAATAAAAAGTATTATTATTATTAAATGCCTTCCTTCCATTGGAAATAATGAAGGATAGTGGGACCTTCTTTGGGGGCTCAAAGAATTGGACCCCCTGGTCCAATCCTTTTGAAACTTGGAAGGTATTTTGGAGAGAGGCACTGAATGCTATGCTGAAAATGTGGTGCATTTGTCTCAAAAAACAGCCCCCCTAGAGCCCCAGATACCCCTGGATCAATTCTCCAATATACCCTATGGAAATCGGTTTCCTAGGGAACAATGAAGTGTCCAGCAGACATTTCCCTCCCCCCCCCTGCTTTCTGATGACCCTGAAGTGGGGGGAGGGTCTCCAAACCGGGGGATCCCCTGCCCCCACCTGGAGATTGGCAACCCTACTTCCGCTGCCCAGTGCCTGGTCACCATGGGGACCGTTTACTGCCTTCCCCTCCCCTGGAGGAACAGCTGCTTGCCAACTGACTTCCTTCCCCCGGCACTCCTTTTAAAATAGTGTCTCCAAGTTGGTGGAAGTCTATGTGCTACAGAGAATCACTACCAGCATCAAACATTATAAAGTATTTATTAAAGAGAAAATGTTCACAAGCATACTTTTAGCACAGCGCCAGATTAAGCAAGGGATTAAAAATAAATGGGTAAAGCACAATTCCTCGTTTCCTTCTCTCCATAAATGCCCTATCAGATGTTCAAGTATAGGACAGGCTCCTTAGCTTAGGATGCTATCGATCTCTATAGAGTTGCCTTTACCTTGCAGCCTCCTCTGGCTCTTCAGGCCAGCACATGGTGAATGGCTGCCTCCTGCAGTCCTCAGTTAAAAGTCTGCTCTGATGGACTCAGCACAAAAGAGTCCTTCCTCCTTCTGCCCCTAAGTTTTATCACCCCTCTTTTCCTCACCCCACTGACCACGTCAGGCCTCAGCAGAGAAGCTTTTCCTGGAGATTCTTCAGGAATTCCTTCCTCAAATGTCTCTTGTATCCAAGTCCTTGCTTGAAGCGAGTGGGGGCGGGACTTGATTGTCCCGTTGTCTAGACCAGGGGTGACTCTTTCACATATATTGTGTGGGTTTTGAAGCCCCCATCCACCACCCCATCGGCCAACTTGGAGAAGGCATTTCTCTCTTTAAATAATTTCTCCAAGCCAAGCCAGCCAGCGGCTTGGAAAAGGCATTTGAAGTTAAAGATGTTTTCTTTTGTCCTCTTCCTCCCTCCTCCCTCCCTTCTGGCTCTCAAACATCTGACTTTCCTGTCTTGCGGCTCTCAAACTTCTGACGTTTATTCTATGTGGCTCTTACCTTATACAAGTTCGGCCACCCCTGGTCTAGCTAGACCTTTTAGGATTTGTATAAAGGTAAGTCTGGAAAGCAGCTGAATTGACTTTCCCTCCCCCTGCTCGTTCTCCACCCAGAGGGGGGTGGAATTTTAAACTCAGAGTGAAGGTTTTGCTCTTTTCAAACCTCCAAAGGAAAAAAAATGCATTTCTCCATACCTTGAATAAAACTTTGTTACTGGAGTCAGCCACTGGAGTCAAACTTTATATTACCCTATTGTCACAGAATTGTCTTCTATCAATGTAATACCACAGGGGTGTCAAACATGTGGCTCGGGGGCCAAATCAGGTCCTCAGGGTCCTCCTATCAGGCCCCCCGAGCAATTAACTGTCATCTGCTTCCTTCTCCTTCTCTCTTGCTTCCTTCTACATAACAGCTTGCTTTGCAAGGCTTGCTCATTCATACAGAAGCTACAGAGCAAAGCCTCTATTTTCTCCATTGGCTGAGACTCTGCCCTTGGGGGGGGAAGGGGGAGGGAGAGCTTGCTTTGCCAGGCTCTCTTAATTGCACAGCAGAGCAACTAAGCCAAGCCTCTCTTCCTTCTGTTGGCTGAGGCCCCTCCCTCTCCTGGTCCCCTAGGGAAGCAAGGAAAGAGCCAGAGCTTCCTTAGCCCAGTTCCCTGGATCCCATGGGAGAGATACAAAGAAAGCACCTTTAAGACCAACAAATGCTAATGTTTTAAGCATGTTTTCTTTTAAGTTTTTTAAAAAATCTGTTTGTCTGTGTCCTTTATAAAGTTTACATCTCTGCTACCTAATCTTAAATAGGAATACATTTTTTTATTTTTGTAGATTTACAGCCCACCCTTTCCCATAATGGGCTCAGGGCGGGTTCCAACACAATAAAACAATCAAACCAACAGTAAAACAGTCAAACAAATAATAATAAAACAATTGAACAGTTAAAAACAAATTAAAAAATTAAACTTGTTAAGCCATTAGCTCAGAATTGATTTAAAGTGGCATTGAATGGTGTGGACATATCAATTAAGTACAGCTTTAGGTACATATAGCCCAGCCCAACATGGCTTGGCCCAACAAGCTCTCATTTATGTCAGATCTGGTCCTCATAACAAATGAGTTTGACACCCCTGTAATACCATTTTAAAGTAAGTAATTAAGTAATCTTAACAGCATGTGATAGAGCCCCGTGGCGCAGAGTGGCAAAGCTTCAGGACAGCACAGCTCTGCTCACAACCTGAGTTTGATCCCAGCAGAAGCTGGGTTCAGGTAGCCAGCTCCAGGTTGACTCAGCCTTCCATCCTTCTGAGGTCAGTAAAATGAGCACCCAGCTTGCTGGGGAAAAGTGTAGATGACTGGGGAAGGCAATGACAAACCACCCCATAAAAAGTCTGCCGTGAAAACGTTGTGATCAGAGGCGACTCGACGCCCCATGGCGCCCTAGGCAGACTCGCTGCCTGACGCCCCCCAAGAGTCCCCATGCCTCCCCACCCCATGGCTCCGCCCCCCGCCTCCCCACTCTCCTCCTCCCTCCTTTCCCACCCCAGCGTGTCAATTTCAATGCCAGAACCGGCTCTAGCACCCCGATGTCACCCCAGAGTCGGAAACGACTGGTGCTTGCACAGGGGATTACCTTTACCTTCTTTTTTTTTAATAGCATGTGATGCTGAGGCTTTGTCTGCATCTCACCACAAGAGGGCAAAAGCGGACAGTAAAAGAAGACTTCCCTTTTCTTTAAAAACAAAAAAACAAAAAACCCAGTCACCTAGAAACCGCTAAGGGCTTTAATGCAATGCAGGGCAAAGAGTTCCTCTAAAAGGTTCATCACTATGACAAGAGGATTTTTAGAGCAACTTACTTCCCAGTTGAAGAACAAAGAACAAGAGGAGGAGGAGGAGAAACCAACGGCACCCCAAGGACCAAGCAAAAAGAGCAATACCTAGCACTGTATTTTCCCTACCTTCATCTATGTACCATTTCCCAAGTGTTGCCCCCATCTTTAAATACCCAAATCCACAGACTGGGCATCACACTTGCACTAAACAGATTTTGAAATCTTTCTCTCTCTCACACACACACACACACACACACACACACGCACACACACACGAGAGGGGTTTTAAATTCCCCCAAAGTTGGGGGGGTTTGTAGAAAAAGCCCAGCAGTAACTCATTTGCATATTAGGCCACACCCTCTGACATCACCATTGTTTCACACAGGGCTTTTTGTAGAGAAAGCCCAGCAGGAACTCATTTGCATGTTAGGCCACACCTCTTGACACCAAGTCAGCTGGAACTGCATTCTGAGGGCTTTTTTGTAGCAGGAACTCCTTTGCATATTAGGCTACACCCCCTGATGTAGCCATTCCTCCAAGAGCTTACAGTAGGCCCTGTAAGAACGGCCCTGTAAGAACAGCCCTGTAAGCTCTTAGAGGATTGGCTACATCAGGGAGGTGGGGCCCAATATGCAAAGGAGTTCCTGCTTAAAAAAAAAAGCCCTGCCCAAAGTAAACTAGAGTTCTCTGTAGATAGATCCCAGTAGGCATCCATGTTGGTCCGAAGCAACAGAACAAAGGAGTAGACAAGTGCACCTTTAAGACCAACTAAGTTTTATTCCGAATGTAAGCTTTCGTATGCTCTCTTAAGCAGACTTCATCAGACAAAATGGGTTTTTTGTCTGATGAAGTCTGCTTAAGAGCATACAAAAGCTTACATTCAGAATAAAACTTAGTTGGTCTTAAAGGTGCACTTGTCTACTGCTTTGTTCTGGAGTTCTCTGTGTACAAACAGTGAGCACACCTACATTCATTAGTCAATTCTGTGAGTCCAGGAAGCGCCGTGGGCCCAGCAGTGTTAGTGGCAACACCAGGGAGTTGTGCTCGGTTCAGGAGTGCCAGGGGAATGCTGGGCCCTGCTGTGGTGCAGCCTGGGAGTTTTGTTGGGCCCAGCAACAAAGTAGGGGGAAATGAACATCATGGGGCCACGCTTGCATGCACGGCCGGCCCTGCCACTAGGCAAACTAGGCAACTGCCTAGGATGCCAGCCTTCCGGGGTCACTGAATTGGGTGCTCCCCCACGTGATTCAGTGACCTGGGCTATCCTGGTCAGGAAGCAATTTCAAGTCTTGTGCTTTTCATTTCCCCCACAATTCATCTGTTTTTGAAAACTGGTTATCAGTGCTGGGCGGGGGGGGGGGAAGAGACCAGAAGTTAGCCTTGCCTAGGGTGCCAGATAGTCTAGGGCCAGCCCTGCTTGCTTGCTTTAAAAGTTGGTGCAACAACCACAACCGTGGTACTGACTATAAGAAACACAAGAGAAACTCAGTTCCTTTTATATACACAACCACACAACCCTAGGGACCTAGATACAACATCATGACTGAAACATGAGCAAGTCTTGATTTGAAACTTGGTATTATATCAGCATTCTTTGGGCCTAAGTGGCACCGAAAAGCTCTTTTTGGTTATGTATTTGGCACTCCTATCCCATATACCAGGAGAGCACGCGAGACACAATCCTCCCAGTAAGTACGAGCATCATTTTGTGTGAAGGGGGCAACACGTGTTCAGTACATGCAATCAGAAATCGAGATTGTGTGTGTGGGTATGCATTTACTTGTACTAAAGTCTAAACATCACATGTTGCCCTACTCACACAAAACAACAGTTGTTTGTATTAGTACTGGAGGGCAGGCAACGTGCTCACCTGGTACACAAAGACATAATGACTGAAGCAGGTTAACCTCCAACAGTGCACTCCTAAGCAAAGATAACTGCAATCTAAGCCCACTGGTTTAGATCGGGATAACTCTGGATAGATTGCTCTGTTTGGGAGAGAACAACTCAACTGCCGAGCGCAGAAGAATAGATGCTTTTGAGCTGTGGTGCTGGAGAAGACTGCAAGAAGATCAAATCAGTCAGTCCTAAGGGAAATCAACCCTGACTGTTCCCTGGAAGGTCAGATGCTGAAGCTGAAGCTCAAATACTTTGGCCACCAAATGAGAAGGGAGCACTCACTGGAGAAGATCTTGATGCTGGGAAGGACAGAAGGCAAAAGGAGAAGGGGATGGCAAAAGATGGCTGCCTGGACAGCGGTACTGATGTAACTAACACAAATTTGAGCAAACCAGAGTATGGTGGAAGACAGGAAGGCCTGGCATGACTTTGTCCATGGGTTCGCAAAGTGTCGGACTCAACTGTGCGACTGAACAACAACAAAAACCTCAACTACGTCGTGATCAAACCACTACATGAATGCGATTTACAAATAGAGATTTTGTAAATGAAGTTTTGCACTGGCCAAGAGAATGCCAGTCTTAGACCTTAAACATACTCAAAAGTCTTCTGTGACTTGTCCTGCATGGTTCTGTGGGTAATGAGGAAGAGCGCTGGAGATTTAATGTGTGACGTCAAAGTGGGTAGGTGGTGGGAGGACTCCTGGATAGTGGAGGGTGACACCCTCAAGAGCAGTCACAGAGAAACGGCATGATTTTCCCACTACGAAGGACACGGATGAAATGCGAAGTTTTTAGGACACTACGGAAAAATGAGCATCAAGGTGCCGTGTGGAGGAAACGGTAAAGACACGGATCTAGTCAAGGACGTGAGGCAACATTTGCGAAATCTGGCAGAAGCCCTGAGGAAAACAGGAACACCAATCCGGGTCAAACATTAGTGTGAAATCGGTCACAGATTTTGCTGTTGCCTGATCTGTATGGGCCAAGCTAGTCCTATCTTGTCAGAAGCGAAGCAGGGTCAGTCCTACTTAGTATTTCAGTGGGAGAACACCAAGGCATTCCAGGGTTGCTATGCAGAGGAAGGCAATGGCAAACCACTTCTGAATGTCTCCTGCCTTGGAAACCCTACGGCATGGTATCCCCCAAGGTTTTCCAGCCTGGGGGCACCTTTAGAATTATAACATGGTGCAGGGCACACAGTCACAAGATGGCTGTCATAAAATGGCTGCTACAGGAGGTAGAGTCAGCTACAAAATGGCTGCTAGGGCTTATCCTCAGTCACACAGTGAAGATCCTAGCTCAGGGGTGACCAACTGTGGCTCAGGAGCCACATGTGGCTCTTTCACACACATTATGTGGTTCTCAAAGCCCCCACCACCCCATTAGCCAGCTTGGAGAAGACATTTCTCTCTTTAAATCACTTCTCCAAGCCAAGGCAACCAGCAGCTTGGAGAACGCATTTAAAGTTAACGGTGCTTTCTTTCCATCTCTCCCTCCCCCCTTTCTTTCAGTTCTCAAACATTTCATGTTCATGTTTTGCAGCTCTCTAACATCTGATGTTTATTCTATGTGGCTCTTATGTTAAGCGAGTTTGGCCACCCCTATCCTATGGGGTTGCCATAAATCAGCTGCAGAACTTAGCACACATACACATTTTGCTACAGACCAACATGGCTACCTACATTTGTAGTTCAATACCTATTCCAGTTGAAGCCTGATTTGTGAACGTCTGTTCATTTATGTTGAACGAGTCAGTAGAACTCATCCATACTATCCACAGCTTCACACAGCCATCTTACAAAGCAGGCACAAATGCCTTTCCAGACCAGGGGATGTTGTAGGTAAGCCAACAACTCTTAAAGGTCACAAGTGCCATAAGAACCACCGTGAAGAACAACCAAAACACCTTCTCCTAGAACAGTGGTCCTATCTGTGGGCACTTGTGGGTTTCCAACCAATGAGTTTCGTTGTGCCCATTTGCTTCTTTGACAAAGCAACGCTTCCCTAAGGCAAAGTCCTGGTTTCCCTTCACCTCATCGGAGCAGAAGATGCTTCAGAAAAACCTGAGAGTCATCACCTTTGTGTCTACAGGGAGTATCCATTCAGAAACAGCTGCCTCCATCACAGGCTGATGGCTTAGAACAGCAGCCCTCAACCTTTTTGAGCCTGCAAGCGTACTTGGAATTCTGACACGGCATGGTCGCAACAAAATGGCGGCTGCAGGAGGTGGAGCCAGCCACAAAATGATTGCCACAGCTTATTTATTAGTTGGATTTATAATCCGCTCTCCCTCATTGTGGGGCTCAGAACAGATTGTGACATAAATAGTTTAAAACAAACAAAAACTGAACATATAAATCGGACAATTAACAAGATAACATAAGCTGTATGACTGTTCCTGGGAAGAGAGGGGAGAGGAAAAAACAGAGAGCAGTCTATAGTAAAAACTCTCCCATCTCATCCATACACAGTGCAGATCCTTGTGCTGTGGTGGTGGCGGCTGCTGCCAAAGCAACATTTTTTAAAAAAAATCTGCACAGCCAATCAATTGTCCAGTAGCCAATCAGAAGCCCTGCTGGGGAAAAGTCCTGCCTGGCTCCACCCACTTCCTAAAATCACTTGGTGAGCACCAGAAAAGGTGTCAGATGCCACACTAGGGACCCCTAGAACCTCCCAACATTTTGTGATGAGCTCCACTTAGGGTCCAGGTGGGAAATCCCCTGGTTTTTCAGGCTTCTGTCCTCTGTCAGCCAGCTGGCCAGTGGGGGAAACCGTGCTCCCCAAACAGCAACATCACTGCATGATGTCCCCGGCATGATGATGTCAACATCATTGTGTCGGGTACGATGCTGTTTTGGGGGGCAAAACTCTATGGTTCGAAGCCAATTTTACCATAGAGTTTTGCCCCAATACCAGAGCGTCGCCCCCACTGTCACTGATGTGATGATGTAACTTTTGGGTGACACCAGTGCATCATACAATGTCCTGCTCAGTCCCAGAACACTCCCCCCCCAAAAAAAATCTCCCTACCAGTGCAACAGAATGACCTGGCAACACTAGCTCCACCCTATAGCCCTTTCTGGGGACGGTGCCTTCTCTTTGGTGTGGTGGTTAAGTGCGCGGACTCATCTGGAAGAACCGGGTTTGTTTCCCCACTCCTCCACTTCCAGCTGCTGGAATGGCCTTGAGTCAGCCACAGCTCTCGCAGGAGTTGTCCTTGAAAGGGCAGCTGCTGTAAGAGCTTTCTCAGCCCCACCTACCTTACAGGATATCTGTTGTGGGGGGGGGGGGAGGTAATGGAGATTGTGACCGCTCTGAGATTCAGAGTATAGGGCAGGATATAAATCCAATATCATCATCTTCGTCTTCGCTGCCAACATTTCAAATGTTCTTAAAAGTGCTCACAAGATTAACAAAACTGGGGATCCCTGTCTTAGAAGATTTCATTCCACAATACTACTAATAAGAAATACGTATTTTTGAAGATGTAGGGGGGAATCCCATTCTTTCATCACTCCGACCGGGAGTCCAAAATAATAGTGGAAGAGTGTTAAACATCCGCTCACGCTGGTCATATGCTCTCTATCATCCACTGCAGAGATTCTAGGGAAAAGCAGAACATCCAGCCCTTTCATGCGTTCGAGAGAGCTATATGTGAATGCATGACCAATGAGTCGAGCTGTATGGCAGCGAGGCGACTCGCTTTAATCCCGTGCAAAGCCTGTCACTGGGAAAGCAATCTCAAGCTACCCTTTGAAGTGCAGCATACTGATCTTTTCATTGGCCTCCAACTTAAACAGATAAGTACCATGAAACACTCCAGCGATGGGAACACAGCAAGACTTGTTTTAGTTCCATAATTACGGTTGATTCTGGAACACTGGGAGTGTTTACATTGCATGTAATGTATGTATCCGCACGTCTAGCCTCGAAGTTCAAACACTCGGCCTACTGAAAAACAAACTTTCAGATAGCGCGGCAAACGGCAGGTTTAAGCAAGATCAGCATCAAAGAGCGCTCGCTACCCAACGACATCTGTTGGGAAAAATGAAATCACACCGCACTAACTGGCAAAATATGAAGCAGGTGACCACCAGTGTGGAGAATCCTATAGAACCGATGCCGGTGCTTTGTAAACTGGAGCGAGTGGGCGAACTGCCCATTTTCTGTACAAACGGCTTGATTATTAGCGTTCCAAAATGAAACGCCAGCTCTACTTCATTAGCAAGCCCATTCTATATGACTAGATGGCCCGATGTTAGAGCCTAATTAAAATTGCACGCAGACGCAAGGAACTGATCCCCACTGACCAGTTTTTGCAGAAGTAAAACCGTTTTCATGAGGGAACAAATCAGAATTAGGAAGGAAAAGGTCTCTTCCTGAAACTACTTGCCTTCCCAACATGCGTGTAGGTTGGAAGGAAAAAGCAGACTCAGGCATTAAGTATCTTTCATGCACACACATATATGCCTCTGTTCTCTCCCCTGGAAACTTTTTTTCTTTTAAAGAGTAGACATCAGTGTATAATTTCACACATCTGCACATAGCATCTAATTATGTATTCAACACCAACACGCGTTCAACATAAAATATTCTTTTTATTTTTCCCCCCTCAAAGTAGTTATCAATGACTGTGGGAATAGGACAGAAAAGGCATTCATACCAAACATTAAAGGTAAAGGTAGTCCCCTGTGCAAGCACCAGTTGTTTCCGATTCTGGGGTGACGTCACATCACAACGTTTTCACGGCAGGCTTTTTACGGGGTGGTTTGCCATTGCCTTCCCCAGTCATCTACACTTCCCCGCCCAGCAAGTTGGATACTCATTTTACCAACCTCAGAAGGATGGAAGGCTGAGAACCTTGAGCCAGCTACCTGAACTCAGCTTTCACCAGGATCGCTCAGGTCATGATCAGAGGTTAGGACTTCTGAGAAGGAACGCACAGGAATATAGTTCTGGCTGGTTTGGTGTCAGGGTGTGTGGCCTAATATGCAAATGAGTTCCTGTAGAGATTTTCCCACAAAAAAGCCCTGTGTGAAACAATGGTGACATCAGAGGCCTAATATGCAAATGAATTTGTGCTGGACTTTTTCTACAAAAATAGCCCTGCATTACAGGATTCCTTTCTTCAAGATGTGAGTGATAGTAATTGATTTAAATGACATTTTACAAAATGGCAAGTCCATTTATTTATATTTATCTTACTTATGAAATTTATATCCCACCTTTCTGCCCTCATCAGGGCCACCAAGGCACTTAACAATTTTGGCCCTGAACTGCTCCAATTTCCTCCATGATAAAAAGCCCTTTTTTATTAGTTTTCACTTTGGTCCCCCCACCCACCCCATTTTTTCCCAGTACTTTTGAGGCCACTTTTACCCCAACATTCTTCTGGAAGCTGATTCTGAGTCTACTTTTTCTTCTTGCATAATAATGTCTCTGCTTTTCTCAGAATGGTGTTCAAAGCAGGAATGGGAGAAAGGCATAAGATGGGGCCCCTTTCTAGGAGACGGGAAACGGATCTCCCTATGAAATGTGGTTGTTGGCTGCTAGGGAGCAAAAACATGGGGGCTTTCTTTTATTTTTTTTTTCCATGGCAAAAATGTCCACTTGGGGAAAGCCCCACCAGAACTTTTGTAATTGCTGACTCTGCTCCCTATGAAGGACTTGGTGGCTTCCAGACCAAAGCCAAGCAGGGCTTTTCCTCTTTTGGAAGGGAGAAGATTGGAACTGGTGATGACAATACTGGGGGGGGAGCTCTGATGGAGTTGTTGCAGTTGACCATGAATGGAGTAGCAAAGCCCTGCTGACATGGAGTGAAAGTCTGCCTTGAGGCTGTAGAAGGAAGAACCCCCCAGGGACTTGGAAGTTTGCCTGTTCTTTTTAAGCATGGTGAGGAACTCATCAGTGTTCCCAGGGGTCGTTTTGTAGAAAAATAGGTGGTGGGATTGTTATGCAGCTGCACCTACTATTCAGTGGACAAGGTGGGAAGGAGGAGGTGGAACTCTCAGAAAGGTTCCTGTGAGCTCCCACTGAATCTGAGGCCTGAGTGTTCCAAGAAAACAGGATTAAGCTCTTAAAGGGCAGGTCTTCTACACAGCAACATGTATCCAGAGGAAGAGCAGTCATGTACAGCCACAAGTGCCTTCTTAATATGATAGCCAAATCCATGGATCTCTCTAGATCTGCCAAGCTCCCGCTGGGGATGGGGGATCCTCTGGGCTGGAAGGCCCCAACCCACTGGCAGGGAGCAGGCTGCCAGGGGGATCCTCGCCCCGGAAGAGCCCCGATGTGCCCTGCACAATGATGTCACCCATTCCTGCACCAGGGATGTCAAGCCGGGAATGCTCTAGGAACTGCAGTAAAACTCTATGATACCACAGAAGTATTATTGTGAATCCTAGAGTGTTCCTGGCACAACGCTCTAGGAATTGCATTAAAGCTCTATGGTACTATAGAGTTTTACTGTGAGTCATACAGCATCCCTGGCACAATGATATCACTTCCGGGTGATGTCGTTGCACCCTGCATGTTTTGCACACACAAGAGAACAGTCCCCAGCTGTGACAGCGGAGGGACTTGGCAACCTTAGATTTCACAGATGACTCCGCAGCATGTCTGCCAGCATTTATTTCTTGCTTGGAGAATTTTATGACTGCCGCTTGAGTAAGTTTGGCCAGACATTTGGAATCTTCAGGGGGGTTGTTTAATTGTGATAGGTTGTCCCAAAGGAAGAGCTGATAGGCCCACAAAAATTGCCTGATAATTCAAAAGCTTGAAATTCAGGGCAGCTGAAGAATACATTTTGCAACTGAGAGAATCTAGATGCCAACTCTCCTTGTCAGATGGAGAGGAGTGTTGGCCCTCTCTGTGGTGCAACTGCATCTCCTCAGTGGGTGGGAAGAAGATGGGAGGTGTAGATAGGAATTCACAAGAGTCTTGTTTGAGCCTATACAGAGTTTTGATCCTTCGTGAGGTTGCCAGTGTTGATGCTGTTTTTTGCCACACTTGAGCTGTGATGTCTTCAAGCTCCAGCAAGACTGGAACGGCCATGGTGCCTGGAGAATCTGGATAAAGGCAACTCAGAATTTTATCTTTTGGTTTATTATCCACCGTTGAGACAACTATGCCTAACACCTTAGCCATCCTCAACATCTGTTCACACTATAAGCGAAGGTCCTCATTGGAAGATATGGGGCTGGGATCCCCAACTCTAATAAAAAAATTCTTCATCTATTGGTGAAAGATGGCAACAGGAGGAGGGTATCTCTGGGGAGAGAATTCCAGAGTTTTTGTGCCATTTGCCTCTCTGTCCTGTTGTTGGCCATCCAGAGGAACTGGTCAGTCACTGTCAGTCAGCGCCAACGATAATATTATGGTTAGATTTAACTCAATTTAATGTAGTTCAATTTAATGTAATTAATTAATAATGGCTTTTAATTAATGTATTAACTGGTTTTTAAGGCTAATTTAATGTTTATTAATGTAATGGTTTATTAATGTACTGTTGTTTTCCGTTGTTGTTAGCTGCCCTGAGCCTGCTTTGGCGGGGGAGGGTGGGATACAAATAAAATTTTACTTACTTACTTAACTTACTGTGTAAGACAGGATTCTGGATTAGGTGACCAATGGTCTGATCCAGCAGGGTGATCCATCTTCTGTTTTTAAGGCCCTCTCCTGGGGCTCAGAATCTCAGAAGATGGGAATACCCTCAGAAGCGGACCATAAAAGTCGTGGCTGGCATTGGTTAATTTCTATTTTAAAAGATCACCAAGAGTGAAGAAGAAGATGATATTGGATTTATATCCCGCCCTCCACTCTGAAGAGTCTCAGAGCGGCTCACAATCTCCTTTACCTTCCTCCCCCACAACGGACACCCTGTGAGGTGGGTGGGGCTGGAGAGGGCTCTCACAGCAGCTGCCTTTTCAAGGACAACCTCTGCCAGAGCTATGGCTTACCCAAGGCCATGCCAGCAGGTGCAAGTGGAGGAGTGGGGAATCAAACCCGGTTCTCCCAGATAAGAGTCCACACACTTAACCACTACACCAAACTGGCTCTCCAACTCTGGATATTCAGGGGCCTGGTTACCACAAGGCATAAAGCATGTGTAATTGGTCTAACAAAATACTTGAGGCATTTTTAACAACATTTCTTTCAATAGGAGCTCTCAAGAGTCACGGCTCACATTGTCAGACAGAAATGTTATAGAAAACAGTATGGGGGAAATTTTATGGGGCAGGCTGAAGATGGAGGCACTAAGACTAGCTGTGAATTACACTATGAGCCTTTCAAGTATAAATCTCAGCATAAGTGGAAGAGAGAGAGGTTGGTGAAGGAACAGTGGGTATGCGTTCATCTCATTTATGATAGGTCTCATGCCAACCCTTTCTGCATTACTCCTCCCATTTCCCCTTTACATCGAGATTTACACTTATAAGGCTCACAGTGTGAGTCACACCAAGCCCTGATTCATCCACCTGCAACCGGGGGGAAGGGGAAATAATAAAATGAATTAAATAAACAAATAATAAAGAAAACAGGGAATAAGAATGGCATGGTACAATATGATTCATGCATACATGCCCAAAAGATTCTAATGCTATTACAGCACCCCTTGGGGGTGGAAACAGGCCCCTGGACCATCCGGCACCCTAGGCAAGGCGAACGTCTGGTGCTTCCGCCTGCATCGATAACCAGTGTTCCCTCTAAGCTGAGTTAGTGTGAGCTAGCTCACAGATTTTTAGCCTCCTCACACATTTTTGTCTTAGCTCAGGAAGGATGACCCCAGAGCACAATAATTTATGAAGTAGCTCACAACTTTAATGCCAGTGGCTCACAAAGACTCTGCAACTTAGAGGGAACATTGCCTGCCACTGAGTCACATGGGGGGGCACCAAATTTGGTGCCCCCAGAAAGCCAGCACCCTAGGCAATTGCCTAGTTTGTATAATGGCAGGGCTGGCCCTGGGTGAAAAGTGCCATCAAGTCACCACTAACTTATGGTGACCCCATAGAGTTTTCAAGGCAAGAAGTGGTTTGCTATTGCCCGTTTCTGTATGCACACATTGCCTTGTCAGGAAAAAAAAGTGTGTGAGGTTAGTCCACAGTGTGCCTCCCCCAAACAAGGAACAAGTTACTTGAGCCTTCTTGAAGAGCAATGTTAAACTAGCTAGGACAACATATGGCTGGCCTGAAGGGAAGAAGAAGACGATGACATTGAATTTATATCCCGCCCTCCACTCCGAATCTCAGAGTCTCAGAGCGGTTCACAATCTCCTTTATCTTCCTCCCCCACAACAGACACCCTGTGAGGTGGATGGGGCTGAGAGGGCTCTCACAGCAGCTGCCCTTTCAAGGGCAACTCCTACGAGAGCTATGGCTGACCCAAGGCCATTCCAGTGGAGGAGTGGGGAATCAAACCCGGGTCTCCCAGATAAGAGTCCGTACACTTAACCACCACACCAAACTGGCTAAGCAGAACAAGATCCAAAGGCACTTTCAAAACCTAGACTATCTGTCCACCAGCACAAACTACATGCAGAAATGACTGAGACCCAATTCCCCACTAGGCTTGTTTTGGTGTCACAGCTCTTCTCCCTCCTCCCCCGATTCTTCCATCCAATTTTGCACAAGCTGCCCCAGGGCTGCAACTTTGCCTGCCTCTTTCTCACGGCAAGCAAGATCCTCTGAAAACCTGCTTTTGCTTGCCATGGGAAAGAGGCAGGCCAAGTCGCAGCCCTGGGGCAGCCTGCTCGAAATCCAACAGAAGCATCAGGGGGGAAAGAGCTCCTATTCCAGAACAAGCTTAGTGGGGGATTGGTCTGAGTATTCACAGTAATCTATGAGTGATTCTTCACCAGCATTTGCTCCACCCCTGCTCTTTTCCCTGCGCCTGCTCAAGTGATGGATTCCCCCACTAGTTGCTCTGCGGGCGCCTCTTACATCACGGTTTCTTCCTATTAGCCTCGCAGCAACAGGATGCTGTTTTTTTGGAGTTCCAGTTGCTGCAACGGGAAACAGAAGTAGCCCTGAAGCAAGAGGCGCTGCGGAGCGACTGATGGGGAATCGATGGCTTGTGCCGATGTAAGGAGAAGTGCGGGGGTGGAGCAAATGCCGGTGAGGAATCACTGCATGTTTTTAATAATTGGCACTGGGATGGTGTTTGAAGAGCAAGTATTAAGGGCTAAACCAGCCTCTGTTTCCCAACTGATCTAGAAGGATATCAAAAGCTAGGCAGTTCGGGGGGGGGGGGAATGTGTGCTTCCAAAGTCACTGCTTGAATTTATCCATCCATCCATCCATCCCTCCATCCGTTTCTTTTCTTTTTAATATGTGCACTGGAGATTTGCTAAAGTATGCAATATTCACGTGCTGTTTTCCACAGACAGTGGCAGGGGCTACGCTTTGAGAATGTCAACATCTTCAGTGTGCTGGTGGTGAGATCTGTGCTTCATTTCTAAAAGAGACAATATTGACTCACCTAAGGCCACTCCGCTATTTCTACAAACAATCCCCAGTGTGTGCAGATGTTTCACGTCGGTGCAATCATTCACCGCAGCTGAAGTTCTTATGTTTCCCTGTGGAATAGTGGATTCTTCCTGTCTGAGACACCCAATTTTATGGGATCGTGCAAGTCAAAGGTGCTGACTTTCAGCTCTTCAAGGTTTGTTTTTCGAATGTGTAAGCAAATAAGATGTGTTTAATTTTGGATAACGGGTCTTATAAGGCTCTTAGCACTTTCAAGCTCGGTAGCCAGCCTTGGCTTCAAATCAAATTGAACCAAGTTTGGCTCTTTTGAGCACATTATTAGCCATTGCCTAAAATGCTGAGATCAATCTAGGGAGGTGGTCTGTTCAGGGCTTTTTTTGTAGCAGGAACTCCTTTGCATATTAGACCACAGCTCCTGATGCAGCCAATCCTCCTGGAATTTACAGTGGGCCCTGTACTGAGAGCCCTGTAAGCTCTTGGAGGATTGCCTACATCAGGGTGTGTGTGGCCTAATATGCAAAGGAGTTCCTGCTACCAAAAAAAACCCATTAGTGACTATGGGCAATTCCATACCAGGCTTTTGCTCCAGTTTGTTTATTGACTGTACCATTTCTACCACCACCCCCTCCTCTACAAACAGTATCATTCGCAGCAAAACTTTCGGGGGGGAAATGCTGGGAAGAGCAATGATTGGCAAACAATACTGTGTGTAAGGGGGGGGGGGCAGGGGGGAATGATACAGTTAAGATGCCAAGTTGTAGCAAAAACCCTGTGTCTAAAAGCCCTGTGAATGATTTTGGAAGACCATGGTTCCAATGGAGAGCCAGTTTGGTGTAGTGGTTAAGTGTGCGGACTCTTATCTGGGAGAACCTGGTTTGATTCCCCACTCCTCCACTTGCACCTGCTAGCATGGCCTTGGGTCAGCCATAGCTCTGGCAGAGGTTGTCCTTGAAAGGGCAGCTGCTGTGAGAGCCCTCTCCAGCCCCACCCACCTCACATGGTCTCTGTTGTGGGGGAGGAAGGTAAAGGAGATTGTGAGCCACTCTGAGACTCTTCAGCGTGGAGGGCGGGATATAAATCCAATATCTTCTTCAATCTCAGAATCCCTATGAATTGACAAAATGATTTGGGCTAGGCACTCTCACCATCACATCCACAACATAGGAATAATGTTGACTTCGGTCCTTTCTGCATGCACAGCTGACGGCTGAGAATCCCAGCAGTCAAGCCTTTAAGCCTGACTTTGGATTTGTATTCCTGCCATTTGCACCATTCTCCTCCACGCCTGCAACCCCCCCCACCCCCACCCCAGATATTTATTCTGCATTTTGTGTATGCATTCTGCAGCTACAACCAAAGCCTGCAGTTTTCACTTAATTGGGTTGGAACGTCAGTTGTGACCAGTGTTCCCTCTAAGATGAGTTAGCGTGAGCTAGCTCACAATCTTTTTAGTCTCCAGCTCACACATTTTTGTCTCAGCTCAAGAAAAATGGCCCTACAGCAAACTAATGCATGCAGTAGCTCACAACTTTAATGCCAGGAGCTCACAAAGTAGAATTTTTGCTCACAAGACTCCACGGCTTAGAGGGAACATTGGGTTGTGATGTATTGGGGATGGTGTGCCAAGGATTCTTTAATTTATGCAATTGTCCTACTGCAGCTGTGCAATGGAGTCCAGTGAGCACCTCCCATTTAAATCCTCCAGTTCCGTGAATGAAACTGACTAGAGCAGCCACAAAGTTCCTTTTTCTTATTGCCAGGCACTACTGTATTGTCTGTTTTACTATTGGCCAATGGGGAAAATGTGAAAGAGTTGACCCAAAGCCAGTCTTTCCCTCCCCCTTTATAGAACTTGTCAATTTCATTCCATGCTGATGATCCCTACCTTTTGTTTGCATTCAGTACTGAGACTGCAGTACTGAGATGAAGGGGGGGGCGGTGCCAGGGCTGAGCAGCGGTCTGGCTGCACCCAGCTCAGAGTGGCAGGCAGGGTTGGCCCTAGACTGTCTGGGACCCTAGGCAAGGCTAACTTCTGGTGCCCCACCCAGTGCCGGATTAAACCCTGCGGAGGCCCCTAGGCAGTCAAAATCTCAGGGGCCCCTCACAAATTATCTCAGAGTTGGAGTGGCCATTCTGCTGCCTGCGGCCCCTCCTGCAACCTGCAGGCCCCTTCTCAAAAGCCCCTTTAACAAAGCTGCGGGAGAGGCAAGCTTGGCGACAACGCCAGCAGCAGCCACACCAGGCAAGTCGGGCAAAGAGCAGCTCAGTTACTGGCTGCATGTGCAGGCTGGGAGGGCTGCAAGCAGTGGGGAAACTGGGGGGAAAGCCGACCAGGGACCCCTAAAGGCGTGGGGGCCCATAAGCTAGTGCCTACTTGGCCTAATTGTTAATCCATCCCTGACCCCACCCCTGCGCTGATTACATCACCAAGTAACATTGGGGCTCCCAATTCAGTGCCCACAGAAGGCTGGCGCCCAAGGCAATTGCCTAGTTTGCCTAGTGTCAGGGCCGGCCCTGGTGGCAGGCAAGCAGGTGTCAAGGGAAGGGAGGACAAGGTGAACTGAGGAGGAGATGCCAACACAGGGAAACCACTACTGACTTGGCCAAGCGTGTGTGCGAGGGAGAGGGCACACTGCAGCCTCTCCTTCCTCTCCTCTCCGCTCAGCTTCTCTGCCCTCCTTGGCTTACTGCCACTGGGCTTCTCCAGGCATGGGTGATCCATAGATGGACACAAGTGTGGTTGGCTGGCCTGGTTTGTGCTTCAGTGCCGGCAACTTCAATGTGGGTAGGGAGTGGCCTCCAAGGGGCAGGAAAAGGGAATCTGTCTGCTTTTGAAGCAGAACAAGGGGGAAAGACTGCCACAAAATAAGTCTGAGAAACCATGGGGAAACTGAGCAGAAAGTGAACTGAGCACTGAAGAGGAAAGAAACAGTGTAGAATGAAAGAGGAAAACCGATAGAGATGCGCAGTGACAGCGGGGGGAAATGCAGAATGGCAAAAAAGAAATAGCCCATGATACATGGTGAAGGCGAGGGAAAAGACTAGTACATAATAGAAGCTACTGTTTCCCAGGGTAGAAAGTACCCGAGTTGTACTACCCAGGAACTAACCAGGGTGAAGATAGGGTAACAGTAAAATGGTACTCTGCTTTATGACAAGATACTTTGAATGGCCCTGCACCCAAAACACATTTCTCTTTGAAAGCAACATATATGACTATTGGACTGTTTTCCTAACGCAGACAGCTTAACTTCCAATAGTCAGGAATCCAACCTTTAAAAACATTCAAGCCTTCTTCTATATCTATCTCTCCCACCCCATACACAGGCAAGACCTTTTAATTCAAACAAGCATTTTGTGACCGGCAGAAGGAATAAATTAATCTGTTTGTAGCATAATGCTTCATCTCCTTCTCAAATAAAGTAAACAGTGCTGTTCTTAACCTTTACCCCCCAAAAAAGTTCAGCCATGTACATGGGTTAAACGTTTATTGGTATTAGAACCAACTCCTTTCTTCAGCAAAACGCTGGTTGATATTTAGACATTTGCAGCACTCCTGGACACACCAAGCTGACCTAATTTTTTTTTTTGTTCTTGAACAAAATGAAAGATTTCTCAAGCTCAGAACCCCTTGGGCTCTTTACAGGGCAGGCTAGGGGTCAAGTGCAGGTAGCCGCAATTTTTTTGCTCTGGGCTGTGATGAAGGTAAGCCAGAGGTTCTGACAATTCACCATTCGCTGCTTAACAATGCAGAAGGGGTTACTGAGCTAGCAGGGTTTGCATTAATAATTCACAGTATCATTTAGAGACAAGCCAAGGTTCTGGAAACAGCCAAGCGCACACTGTATTGAATGAATTATCAATCAAACTCGTACATTTCTAGGAAGAAAACAATGCCACTCCACAGACTAGTCTTGTTTTTAAAGATTATAATAGGCAGCAAATACAGTTTGTACACATGAAACACATAATTGGCTGTGGCATTGTCCCTTTGCAACAGAAAGGTCTTTTCATTTCTACATGGATAAGGGGGGTGGGGAGCCTCTCACAGCTTTTATCATGTTAACAGTTTCCTGTAAGAACATATAAGGGACTAAGGACCCCTTCATTTTCTGTTGTTGTTTTTTAAGACCCCAATGCAATTGTGTGATAGGCCTGCCTAAATAAAACATGATTCAAGACACAACCAAAGAGACATTCTTAAAGCCAACGTTTTGGATGTCTGCAGCTGGAGGTGGCAATATTCAAACACTATTAGTCAAGCTTGCAAAAACAAAACAAAAAAATAGCTAGCTCCTGTTCTCCTAATCTCAGCTTGGCCTTTCCTTTCCTCTCCTCTCCTCTTCACAATAAGTTCCTTAAACTGGAGGTCTTGAGCCATGCAATAAAATCACAGTACAAATCAGGGCTTTTTTTGTAGCAGGAAGTCCTTCGCATATTAGGCCACACCTCCCTGATGTAGCCAATCCTCCAAGAGCTTACAGGGCTCTTAGAACAGGGCCTACTGTAAGTTCCAGGAGGAGTGGCTACATCAGGGGTGTGTGGCCTAATATGCAAAGGAGCTCCTGCTACAAAAAAAAAAATGTCCTGGTACAAATGATTGCCCTGACTTGGATAGCCTGGGCGAGCCCAGTCTCGTCAGATCTCGGAAGCTAAGCAGGGCTGACCCTAGCGAGTATTTGGATGGGAGACCTCCTTTAAATACCAGGAGCGGGAAGCAGTGGCAGGCTGTATCAAGTCACTTCTCTGAATGTCCTCCATGCCCCAGTAGGCAATGGCACACCAGCTCTGACCGTCTCTGGCCTTGAAAAGCCTACAGGGTCACCATAAGATGGCAGCACTTCCCACCTCCATCCCACTGGGAAAAGGTACAAAAACACTGAATTCGGCCAGCTGGTGCTCAATACGGTGCTAGCTAGGGACACGAACACCAGCCCAACCATCTCACATTCTGTGCATCAGTCGCAAGCTGGGAGCTTTTTCTTTTCTTTTTTTAGCAACCTTTAATGGCATATGACAGCATCACAGACAGGCAAGGACATACTAGTAATAAATCATAATAAATACCAGTAATCAATCATTGACATTTATTAATACTTTCTGGGAGCAGGGAGATCAAGCTAATTCTCTGGGAGCTGATTTTCATTGAGCGGTTCAGTTGTTCGTGGGCAGCTCAAGACTGTTCAGCAGATTACTTCCCACATATTCAAATATTGTGGTACAGTGCAATCAGCAGCATTTCATTGGACGCACATTCTCACAAAGCCCAAGAGGAGTCCTAGTCCCACCACTACCACCATTTCATTGCCAAACTCAGCCATCCCTGACTCGGGAAAAATCAATTTCACCTCCTACGCAGCAGCAAAAGCAGCCACAAGGCAAAAGGAAATGGAAATCCCACCATCGTAACTACTGTGCAGCTGCAAAGCGCCAGATGGAGGGCGGCCAGTGCTGAATTTAAACCTGTGGAGGCCCCTAGGCAGTCAAAATCGTGGGGGGGGGGCCCTCGCAAATTATCGCAGAGTCTGAATGCCTGCCCCACTACCCATGGCCCCCGCTGCAGCCTGCAGGCCCCTTCTCAAAAGCCCCTTTGACAAAGCTGCAGGGGAGAGGCAGAGAGAGGCAAACTTGGCAACAACGCCAGCAGCAGCCACATCAGGCAAGTTGGGTAAAAAGAAGCTCAGTTGATGGCTGTGCGTGCAGGCTGGGAGGGCTGCAAGGAGGGGGGAAATCGGGGTGGGGGGCCAGCCCAGAGCCTCTAAAGGCATGGGGGCCCATAGGCCAGTGCTAACTTGGCCTAATTGTTAATCCGAGGGTGCTCTGAGGGGGGCACCAGGGTTCAGCTCACAAATAATCATGTTTGTTGGAAAATAACATGCCCACCTGCTGCTGAACACACTGAATGAAAAGTGTGCAGGACCTCCAGTGTTAACATTATATGACCTTAAATTTAGAAAGACTTTGCATATAGTATGTTTTCATTCCGCCTTCTTCCTTTATGGAATTTAAGGGAGTATAACAGACTGCCCCCAGGCGGCCTTTATCAAATGCACCAAAGATGTTCGCCGCAAAGTCTGTGGGACCTCTAGTGCCAACCTCATATTGCTTTAGATTCAGCAAGATCTAACAGTTCCTGCATTTTAATCCCACCTCCTTCTTGCATGGTATTTCAAGGGGTGTGACATACTGTCCCCAGGCAGCCTTTATCGTATGCCTTCCCACCACTGATAACTATATCCTTCAAAGGTCAGCTTCCTCAAGCAAAATTTAAGCTGTTCAGACTTTAAAGTGCCATATTTAAAATTCTGCGAGATTTGGAAGGCAGCTAACATTTTCCAAGGCTATTTGACTATGATGTAAAGTAGGCAGGCAATGCAAAGACATGGCATGTGGGGGCTTCAGAAAGCCCCTCTAGCACCCGCCCCCCCCCCTTGCAGTGAACAGTTTTAACACTGGACAGCTTGTGTGGCACACTGGGTAGAACACTGAAGGGGGCAATGGCTCAGTGGAAGAAGCTCTGCTTTGCGTGCAAAGGTTCCTGGTTTAATCCCTGGACTCTACAACTAAAAAGGGTCCAGGCAAGTAGGTGTGAAACACCTCAGCTTGAGACCCTGGAGAGCTGCTGCCAGTCTGAGTAGACAATACGGACTTGGATGGACCGAGGGTCTGATTCAGTAGAAGGCAGCTTCATATTTTCATATATGCTCATAGATAATACTGACCTTGGTAGCAGGGGTCATTTCATAGAAAAAAAGATGTCAGAGCTCATTAGCACAACTCATATGCATAAGAACATAAGAGAAGCCATATTGGATCAGGCCAATGGCCCATCCAGTCCAACACTCTGTGTCACATAAGAACATAAGAGAAGCCATGTTGGATCAGGCCAATGGCCCATCCAGTCCAACACTCTGAGTCACATAAGAACATAAGAGAAGCCATGTTGGATCAGGCCAATGGCCCATCCAGTCCAACACTCTGAGTCACATAAGAACATAAGAGAAGCCATGTTGGATCAGGCCAATGGCCCATCCAGTCCAACACTCTGAGTCACATAAGAACATAAGAAAAGCCATGTTGGATCAGGCCAATGGCCCATCCAGTCCAACACTCTGAGTCACATAAGAACATAAGAGAAGCTGTGAGAAAATCATGTTGGATCAGGCCAATGGCCCATCCAGTCCAACATTCTGAGTCACATAAGCACATAAGAGAAGCCATGTTGGATCAGGCCAATGGCCCATCCAGTCCAACACTCTGAGTCACATAAGTACATAAGAAAAGCCATGTTGGATCAGGCCAATGGCCCATCCAGTCCAACACTCTGAGTCACATAAGAACATAAGAGAAGCCATGTTGGATCAGGCCAATGGCCCATCCAGTCCAACACTCTGTGTCACATAAGAACATAAGAGAAGCCATGTTGGATCAGGCCAATGGCCCATCCAGTCCAACACTCTGTGTCACATTAGAACATAAAAGAAGCCATGTTGGATCAGGCCAATGGCTCATCCAGTCCAACACTCTGCGTCACACAATGGCTAAAAAAACCCCAGGTGCCATCAGGAGGTCCATCAATGGGGCCAGGACCCCAGAAACTCTCCCACTGTTGCACCCTCCAGCACCAAGAATACAGAGCATCACTTGCCCCAGACAGAAAGTTCCAACATAACTCATTTATGCCACACACCCCTGACATCACCGGAAGGTGTACTAAATTATATCAGCTCAGCATCTACCTTACAATGCCTCTTGAATTAGAATTGTCATAATAAAACCTTACTCCCATCATATTTTTAAAATTACTTTCTCCTTTGTGGCCACAGTGGCATGATGAAGATTTCCATCTGTCTGCTTTATATCTTTTGGTTATTTTCCCATTTTTTGGAGGGGGGAAACATTAGAAAGTTTGTCAAATCTTAAGAGTTCAGCAAAATTCTCACAGGGCGTTTGAACAATGGAGCCCAGAAGTAAGTATTGGCAGGGGTGAGGGGAGGAAGAAAGAGCACAATAAAATTTAGGGGTTTCAGAGCTCTGCTCCTGTGAGCTCCTGCCCCATATAAGGCCTGCTTGGTAGATCAATGGGTCTGATTCAGTATAAGGCAGCTTCATGGGTTCATGTGACTATAACCCAGATTCAAATCCGTATTTTTTTCAGTTTTCTTGGCCTAACATACCTTGCAGGGTTGATGTGGAAAAGACTATGAGGTTTTACACACGTTTATCTCTCTCAGATAGTTAGTATAAAGACCTGGTATGTTTATTCTCCTGTTGTTTTTTGAACCAGTTAACTACTCTGTATTACTCTGTAAATACTGATAATGTTATATGATATGTTATATATTGCTCATGATACTTAAAATAAAAAAATTAAAAAGAAAAGGAGGAGAAGATTGGATTGGACTTATACCCCACCCTTCACTCGAAGTCTCAGACCGGCTTACAATCTCCTTCCCTTCCTCTCCCCACAACAGACACCCTGTGAGGTAGGTGAGGCTGTGAGAGAAGTGTGTGCAGTGCTGGCATGTGGCAGTAGGCGGGGCTGGCAGCTGCCTAGAGCGTCACCCCTCCTTGGGCACGGTGCTAGGCGCCCCCTTACTCCCCCTTGCCCCTGCAGAGCGCTCCTCTGCCTTAAAGGCAGGCTCGGAGAGCTACACAGCGCACTACGCCCTTCAGAGTCTGCCTTGGAAGCCTCTGAAGAGCGTACTGTATGGAAAGTGGCGGTGCAGCAGCACTCTTGTGCGCTGCCCATCTCTCCCTGTGTGATGACGTGACTTTTAGTGAGGACACTGTGCTGCCTGTGCGCTTCGCATGCGTGAGAGAGAATTACCATTAAGGGAGCTTGTGGTGGGAAGGGGGCGTGGCACAGGGGTCTGCCTTGAGTGGCAGAAACCCTAGCGCAGCGGCTGAGTGTGACTGGCCCAAGGACACCCAGCTGGCTGCATGTGGAGAAGCGGGGAATCAAACCTGGTTCTCCAGATTAGAGTCTGCCGCGCTTGCCAAACTAGTTTTGAAGATAAAGCAGAGGATGGGGAAACTGGTGTTTGTCACCTTGAGCTTTTCTGAGGGATAAAAATATGACAGATAGAATCATAGAGTTGGAAGGGACCTCCAGGGTCATCTAGTCCAACCCCCTGCACAACGCAGGAAACTCACAAATACCACCCTCTAAATTCACAGGCTCTTCATTGCTATCAGATGGCCATCTAGCCTCTGTTTAAAAACCTCCAAGGAAGGAGAGTTTAACGCTGTGTTGTGAAGGGGATAATTTTTTTAGAAATCACATTTACCCCATTTCCAGTTCAAGACGACGTCAGACTGAGGCTGAAATATCTCGCAAAGTTGAAATTTTGTTTATGTCAAATCCTGTCCAGAAGCACGTATGACACATTTTAAGAAATACTTGGCTGACTGAAGTAGACAAGTTGAGACATATATTGCCTAAGGTCTTGCAAAAAAACAACCTAGCTGGCACTGGACCATTGACCCGCCAGCCGAACAGCATTTCTGTCCTTTAGGTCAGAGTTGACTCTTCTAGTCACACACACATGATTTGTTCTTCTTTGGAGAAAGCACAACTAGGAACAACACCAGCCCTGCTTGTTCAACTGGGCGCATGATTCCAACACTTATTTCCATACCCATATGATCAGCCATGTTCTTTTTAGAGGGGAAAAGAAACAAATGAAAGAAGAGATGTATTGGGAATCTTAGTCCCGTGCCAGCCAGCCAGCCAACTTTATGGAATCCAAAACTTTGTTGCCTTCCAGATCAGAGAAGATGAACAAATGTGATTTGGAAGCACGAGCTATAAAACCCACACAGGCCGATGTGTTCTCTGCTGTACAAACTCACACAATCTAAGCAGGCTGCAAAAAGTTTGCAGGAAAATCTTCTGCTTCTCCCTCTATGGCGCTAGCTATGTGAAACACTTTATAAATCCCTTGCTCTGTTTTTTTTTTTAAAGGGAAAACAATACCAAACATGCCCCTATGACAACCAGCCACTCAGCTAGAGCCTCACACATTAACCTTGGTCACATATTTCTGCAATGCTGGTGGGTGAGTTAATCGTCACATGCTTGGAAGCACATTACTAGACTGGAATTTATTATTATTTTTTTTAACTTTCTTATGGCTGTGCTGGAAATGCAACAAAAACATCTGCCCTGTGCAAGCTTCCTTCCCCCTTCAAACCCACGCGGCAGAACTCAAATATTGAGCATCTGTGTCACACACTGATCGGTGCTGGATTAAACCCTGTGGAGGCCCCTAGGAGGTCAAAATCTTGCGCGGGGGGGGGGGGGGGCTCACGAATTATCTCCGAGTTGGAGTGCCTGCCCCACTGCTTGCAGCCCCCACTGTAGCCTTCAGGCCCCTTCTCAAAAGCCCCTTTGACAAAGCTGCGGAGGAGAGGCAGAGTGAGGCAAACCTGGTGATGCTGCCGGCATCAGCCGCACCAGGCAAGTCGGGCAAAGAGCAGCTCAGTTGCTGGCTGTGTGTGCAGGTTGGGAGGGCTGCAAGCAGGGGGGGAAACCAGCCCAGGGCCCCTAAATGCATGGGGGCCCACAGGCCAGTGCCTACTTGGCCTAATTGTTAATCTGGCCCTGACATTGATGGAGAACAGACTTCAGTCTCCTGGCTCCCTTGCTGTCTATGCCCTGTCCTGCCCATTCAGGTACGCAGGTATAAATCTGCTCTCTGCTGCCACAGGATCACAAAGCCGTCCACTGCTTTTTGTTGTTGTTTTGCTCCATTGCCTTTGGATCAGTCCAGGATGAAGTCAGCAAGGCCACAATACGAACAAGCTGGCTGAAACTGCCGCTTGCCAACTGCACTGCTTCGGAGCTCCCAGACTGTTCACCAGGCCAAGGCTGCGTGTTCCCTCATTTCCTTCCACAAATCTCTCTTGTCATCTTTGTCCGGGAGTAACCTTCCCACTTGAACGCTTGGGTTTAACCACAGGACAAAGAATCAGGGACAGGGAAGAGATGCTTCACGCATTGCTTTCTTGCTGATCTCCGTTCACGTGGAAGCGGCTGGCAAGAATATGCAAGTTTGCAAGAAATGCCTGCAGCGCTCCCCCCCACAAAGGTAATTAAACGCTCTTTTTTGCCATAAAAAGCAAAATGTTACTTCTTATTTTTAAGTAACTAAATAATTGTTTGGCTAGCCTCAGAGTCTGCAGATATGTGTAACATCAGCTGATATTTGTACAATTCATCACCTGCAGAAGCAGCTATCGTTGCCTTCATTAAACCTGCAATGCTGCACTCACAGGGTTAGGAAGAAGACTAATCGAAGTCAGCAGAGTTTACCTTCAAGAAGGAATGCACAGGCTCAGGCCGCAAAACTGAATGG
This sequence comes from Heteronotia binoei, assembly GCF_032191835.1. Lineage (NCBI taxonomy): Eukaryota > Metazoa > Chordata > Lepidosauria > Squamata > Gekkonidae > Heteronotia > Heteronotia binoei. Next base: position 28,317,405 of record NC_083241.1, read on the forward strand.
GCAATTTGCCTTTCAAGAGGATTGTTCCACATAGCATTTCTGCTAATTTGGATTGGCTCTTCAGTCTGTGGCTGAACATAAAATCACTTTTTAAAAAAAAAATACAAACTAGTAAGACTAATTCACATCTTAAGGAGCACACAAGTTGGGTCTGGGGTCCCCACTCTGTGTAAAATGTAGAAATGAAAATGCTCCTACTGGGTGCTGTTTGGCCTATTTGGGGAAACTGACATGTATCCTTGTGAGTGAGCCAAATAGCACCCTCTTGGGACCAGCTCAGAGCAGAAAAACAGCACTGGGAGAAGAACATAAGAGAAGCCATGTTAGATCAGGCCAATGGCCATCCAGTCCAACACTCTGTGTCACACAGTGGCCAAAAAAAAATTATATATATATATATATATATATATATATATATATATATATATATATATATATATATATATATATATATATACACACACACACACACACACAACACACACACTGTGGCTAATAGCCACTGATGGACCTCTGCTCCATATTTTTATCTAACCCCTCTTGAAGGTGGCTATGCTTGTGGCCGCCACCACCTCCTGTGGCAGTGAATTCTACATGTTAATCACCCTTTGGGTGAAGAAGTACTTCCTTTTATCCGTTCTAACCCAACTGCTCAGCAATTTCATCGAATGCCCACGAGTTCTTGTATTGTGAGAAAGGGAGAAAAGTACTTCTTTCTCTACTTTCTCCATCCCATGCATTATCTTGTAAACCTCTATCATGTCACCCCGCAGTCGACGTTTCTCCAAGCTAAAGAGCCCCAAGCGTTTCAACCTTTCTTCATAGGGAAAGTGTTCCAGCCCTTTAATCATTCTAGTTGCCCTTTTCTGGACTTTCTCCAATGCTATAATATCCTATAATAAGTCCTATAAGTCCTATAATAAAGGACTGAAGTGCTGTGTTCCTGTGGTCCTAGAAGAACATAAGAGAAGCCATGTTGGGTCAGACCAATGGCCCATCCATTCCAACACTCTGTCACATAGTGGCCAAAAAACAAGGTGCCATCAGGAGGTCCACCAGCGGTCCTGATCAGTGTTCCCTCTAAGCTGAGTTAGCGTGAGCTAGCTCACAGTTTTTGAATCTCCGGCTCACACATTTTTGTCTTTGCTCTGGACAAATGGCCCCAGAGCAAACTAATTTATGCAGTAGCTCACAACTTTAATGCCAGCAGCTCACAAAGTAGAATTGTTGCTCACAAGACTCCACAGCTTAGAGGGAGCATTGGTCCTGATCCAAATTTGATTCTTATGCAAACGATGACCAATTCAGATCATGACTGCAACATCCAAAGAAAAGGGGCTTTGGTCTTCTCCAGTGAGTGCAATTTTCCTGATGTAAAACAATCAGGGGGGGGGGGGGGACACTATTTGGTCCACTGGGAAAACTCAAGTAAATGTGCTTTGGATTTCTCAACAGGCCAAACAGCATCTTCTCTCTGGGACCATTTCAGGTCAGGAAAGACATGCAGGGGGAAGGCAACCATGAAGGAGCTAGAAAAGATTCTTACGTGTAAGGATGTGTTACTGGCAACAAAGACCAAGTTAATTCATGCCATAATATGTCTGGGTGTGAAAGTTGGACAATGAAGAAACCTGATAGGAAGAAAGTGGATTCATTTAAAATGTGTTGTTGGAGGAGAGTTTTACAGGCACCGCTGACTGCCAAAAAGACATATAAGTGGGTTCTAGACCAAATCAAGCCTGAACTCTCCCCTAAAACTAAAACAACTAAACGAAGGCTATTGTATTTTGGTCACATTATGAGAAGACAAGAGTCACTTGAAAAGACAAGAGGGGATTGAATAAACATATGGAGCAGAGGTCCATTAGCGGTTATTAGCCTCAAGGCATTGATGGAACTCTCTGGGGCAAGGGGTGCTCTGTATTCTTGGTGCTTGAGGGGGCAGCAGTGGGGGGGCTTCTAGTGTCCTGGCTCCACAAGTGGACTTCCTGATGGCATCTGAGTGGGGGTTTTTTTGGTGGGGGGGTTGCCATTATGTGAAAGCGTGTTGGACTGGATGGGCCACTGGCCTGATCCAATATGACTTCTCTTATAATTGTGCTAGGAAAAATTGAAGGCAGCAGGAAAGGAGGGAGACCCAGCATGAGATGCAGTAACTAAATCAAGGCAGCCAAGGCCTCCAGTTTGCAAGACCTGAGCAAAACTGTCGACAATAGGGCATTTTAAAAGACATTAATTCATAGGGTCACCATAGATAGAGCAGGTAGAGAAAGAAGCACTTTTCTCCCTTTCTCACAATATGCAAACTCGTGGACATTCCATGAAATTGCTGAGCAGTCTGGTTAGAACTGATCAAAGGAAGTCCTTCTTCACCCAGAGGGTGATTAACACGTGGAATTCACTGTCACAGGAGGTGGTGGCGGCTGCGGCATAGATGGCTTCAAGAGGTGATTGGATAAACATATGGAACAGAGGTCCATCAGTGGCTATTAGCCACAGCATATTGATGGAACTCTCTGTCTGGGGCAGTGATGCTCTGTATTCTTGGTGCTTGGGGGGGCACAATGGGGGGGGGGGTTCTAGTTTCCTGGTCCCACTGATGGACCTCCTGACAGCACTTGGGATTTTTGGCCACTGTGTGACACAGAGTGTTGAACTGGATGGGCCGTTGGTCTGATCCAACATGGCTTCTTTTATGTTCTTATGTTCAGAAGGCAGAAGTAACTTGATGGCACTTAACACACACACACTTACATGTGCACAGGAACTCAGGAGAACCTGCAATGCATGCAGGGGACCCCAGATCCAACCTGCATACACCTAACATGGAAATCAGCCCCTTCTGTGTAAAGAATCAGCTTGATCTGTGCTGTACAGGAAATTATGTCCTGCTTCAGCTAATTAGCCATATCAGGGAAACCTGGGGAGAAGCACTAGTACAGACACACACACCCCAACAGTGGCTGCCCAGGTAATTAGTACCTGAGGTTTATTCCTGGCAATGGTGCAAATCAGGGCTTTTTTTGTCGAAAAAGCCCATCAGGAACTTATTTGCATATTAGGCCACACACCCTTGACACCAGGCCAGCTGGAACTGCGCTCCTGTGCAAAAAAAAGCCCTCATGCAAATGAACAGCATCCTGAGGAAAAACAGTAACCCCATAGCACTGTGGGGGGAGGTAGAACCAAAACGGGGGGTTTGAGCAGGAAAGCACAGGAACGCAGTTCTGGCTGGCTTGGTGTCAGAGTGTGTGTGACCTAATATGCAAATGAGTCCCTGCTGGGCTTTTTCTATGAAAAGGTCCTGAGTAAAGCAATGGGGATATCAGGGGGTGTGGCCTAATATTAAAATGAGTTCCTGATAGGCTTTTTCAGCAAAAAAAGCCCTGGGGAGCACTCAAGTCCTAACAGACCTTCAGTCTTCTAAAACAAACCCTCAAACAATTAATACTGCAGAAATGATGTAGACCTATCAAATCTAAGAACAGAATATTCACAACAGGAGGGAGATACTGAAAGCAGTTTTGGATTTTCCAGTAAGTCAGCTGGTGTCTGCCTGGAGTGACTGCCAAGTACAATGTAGTATCGATTTGACTTTTTGGTTTTTATATCAGTGAGCTGCAGGGGCGGGGAAGCTTTCTTCCTCCCACAAAGGTTTCACATTTTTCTAAGTGCCTTTTAGAACACCAAGAGTTTGATGGGACTTCTTGTAAAAGCCTTCTGTCTTCCCCAACCCCACGCTTTTATTATTTCTAGTGGTATGTAAATACTTGAGAGCATCGCATAAGAACCCTCTTAAGTTAGACCAAAACTCCTCCTAATTCTGCATCCAGTTTCTCAGGGCTTTTTTTTTTTTTTAACAGGAAGACACAGGAATGCAATTCTGGCTGGCTTGGCATCAGGGGGTGTGGCCTAATATGCAAATGAGTTCCTGCTGGGCTTTTTCTACAAAAAAGCCCTGTGTGAAACAATGGTGACATCAGGGGTATGGCTTAATATGCAAATAAGTTGCTGCTGGGCATTTTCTACAAAAAAAGCTCTGTGTGAAACAATGGCAACATCAGGGGGTGTGGCCTAATATGCAAATGAGTTCCTGATGGCTTTCTCTACAGAAAAAAGCCCTGCTGGTTACTCAGATGCCTCCATGAACTCAGGGTGGGAATCCCAAAGTCGCTTTCCACTGTTGTCAAGGCCATCTCAGGTCAGGAAAACAGCACAGGAGAAAGACGGAAGTTCCTCTGGCTTGCCTCGCAGAGTCAATCTGAATGCAGTTCCTGCACACCACGGAATTGATCTAAGCCTAGAATTCCCAAGGCACATCTGCAGACATTACATTTGATGTTACTGTGGATTTGGACAGCCGTGTGGAAGGCACGAGGACTTTATAATATTTGATTATGCTCTGTCCAGAGGCTGATCTTTCTGTGTGCAGATAGGAAAAGGGGGCAGGATCACATGAGGCAGGAAAGGATGGGGTGTTGAACTCATGTGTTATGAGGGCTGGATCTGACATAAATGAGACCTTGTCAAGCCAGGCCATGTGTGTCATTAAATGTAATGTCAGGTAGCAGAGATATAAACTTTATAAAGGATACAGACAAACACAATATTTTTTTTTAAAAAAAAAACTTAAAATAAAACATGCTTAAAACATTAGCACTTGTTGGTCTTAAAGGTGCTTTCTTTGTATCTCTCTCATGCACACAGCAGAGCTACTGAGCCAAGCCTCCCTTCCTTCTATTGGCAGAGGCTCCTCCCCCTCCTGGTCCCCTGGGGAAGGAAGGAAAGAGCTTTGAAAAAAGCTCTCCCTCCCCCGCCCAATTTTCTCAGACAATGGTGAAAATAGAGGCCTTGTTCTGTAGCTCCTGTGCAATTGAGCAAGCCTTGCAAAGCAAGCTGTTACACAGAAAGAAGGAAGAGAGAGGGAGAAGGAAACAGATGACAGCCAGTTGCTCAGGGGCCTGACAGGAGCCCTCTGGGGACCTGATTCGGCTCCCGGGCCACATGTTTGACACCCCTGTTAGATGGTTGGACACTGTTGCAATTGAAGAAGGCTGATGTCAAACAGACCACATACAGTTCCTAAATCCTAGTTGAAATTCTGCAAGAAGAACATTTTCCCTAGGCAGGAAATAAGAAGACGTGAAACTAACAGAAAAGTACAAGGCTACTCATTCCCACTGACTCTTGGAAGGCAAGAAGAGGATTCTCATTGTTACTAATCTTTCCAAAATACTTGGCAGGGCAAGCCACCTCCCAGGCGCATGGAAGTAGAAAAGCACGCTTGTTGGTGCCCAAGAATACTAATTCACATCAAAACAGGAAATCATGTCACATGTATTGAGCAAAACTTTTGGAAGGTTTAAAATAAGCGAAGCGACTCCCCACGTCCTCTACTGAGTGACATCTAAATCTTGACACCTGACACCTGCGTCTAGGAACCTGAGGAACGGCAACTGGCCTGTGACACATGCACAAGATGCATTCTTCAGTAAGGTCTAATTAAAATACATGGCATTCTTTTTGTAGTTTGCACCCGGCTTAGGTCTCACGTTCCGGAGAGCAGTATAAACCACATACCAGTCTAAGACACATACAATGCCATCCTAAGCAGTGTTACACCCTTGTAAGCCTGTTGACTTTGATGGGCTTAGAAGGGTAGAACTTTGCTAAGAATTGCATTGTGCAGGGTCTACCATGTAAGTTTTTTAAAAAAAATTTTAATCTGTCGTTTAGGCCATGGACCCGTCCCAGTCCGCAACCTGTTAGCAACCGGGCCATGAGTTGTATAACTATTTCATTATATATTACAATGTAGTAATGATAATAATAATAAGACAACACTGGATTTATATCCTGCCCTCCACTCTGAATCTCAGAGTGGCTCACAATCTCCTTTATCTTCCTCCCCCACAGTAGACACCCTGTGAGATGGGTGGGGGCTGAGAGAGTTCTTACAGCAGCTGCCCTTTCAAGGACAACTCCTAGGAGAGCTATGGCTGACCTAAGGCCATTCCAGCAGCTGCAAGTGGAGGAGTGGGGAATCAAACCCGGTTCCCCCAAATAAGAGTCCGCACACTTAACCACCACACCAAAATAAAGGGCAAAATTGTATCATCCCGAAACCATCGCCCTCCTCCCCCCCCCCCGGTCCGTGGAAAAATTGTCTTTCACAAAACTGGTCCCTGATGCCAAAAACGTTGGGGACCACTGGTTTATAAGACACCTTGAGACTCATCTGGTCAAAAGGTGGAGCATACTCTCTCCCGCCCCAAGGAAATACAATAAATATCTGTATCACAGAAGTCAGCAGAGCTCTAAGGGCACATATAGGGCCTGTGTTCATCAAATGAGAAACAGATGTGTATTTATTGTGCAATAAACTAGACGCCTGTAAGAGAGGCCAAGTTTACGGCATCACTGTACCAAGTCAGAATATGGATTCAGTAGATATAGCTTTCATTTCTCCTTGTGTTGTGGCTCCCAGGTTTGAAAAGGTTGAAGACTCATGGCTTTGCAAAACAAAAAACAACAATCTACCTGGCTTTTCCGGAATTAACCCAATGCATGTATTCCATTCTGATTGCTCCAGATAAGATTACAGATAACTGCAAGGATAAGAATGAACTATCAAGCTACCTAAAACAAAAAGAAATCCTCTCTTTACTGGAACCTTCGGTAGTTTTGCAAGAGCCTGATTTTGAGAAGAACAAAAGGTGACCAAGGTTGTCCTCTGGAATGGGAACCATCTTATCACTCCTTGAGGGCCGGTCCCTGCTGACTACATTCATGTTAACTCATAATTGCCCCTGTAATGTATTCTTCCATTTTACCTTGTCTCACCATCCACATTACAAAGTTAAACTTGAGTCAATTGCCATAATTCCACAGTGTTTTCTCTAGCTAAAGCTCTACCTATCAGAGAATTTTCTGCATCATCAAAAAAGTCGACAGTTCCGAAGATTACCTGGAGAACAGACTAAATAACAAAACAGTTTTACAATAAAGGCAAAGTTCTTATGTGAATCTCTACCCATACCCTTCTGTCTCAATCTAGAGCTGGGGTCCCAAAAACTATTGAGCCTGCGGTCACTTTGAGAATTCTGACATGACATGGTAGGCATGTCATGTCAGAATTCTAATGGCTTCCACAAAATGGCTGTCACAGGAGGTGGAATCAGGCACAAAATGGCTGCAGCAGGTGGAGTTGCAAAAAAATTAGATTATTTTGGCAGCAAGAATTACAGAAAATCAAAGTCTTTACAGGTTATGTAATTGATGACAATCCCGAAATCTTATTGTTGCATCTGTGGAACAACTGTTCTATACCTCAGAACTGAGAGAATTAATCACAATCCTACTGTCGGCAGTGAAGGCATAATTTTTCTGGAAATCAACCACATACCCACTCTCAAAGACTGGTTTCAAAGAATATGAAGCCACCTACTTATGGACAAAATTTCAGAAAACACAGAAGCAAATAACTCTCCAAATTACAAATCTACTTACCACGAACGATGGTTTCCTATACTGGAAAGACTGGACACTCTATTATGGAATTTCAACCCTCAGGCTCACAGTTTTCTTCTTTTCTTAGAACTAGCTGGTTACCCTGAATTTTGAAAGACAGAAACATCAAATGTTAAGGAACCAGAAACGATAGTGATGGTATGGGCTGGGTATTAGCTCATGCTAAATTCTTTTCCAGATATGTAATTAAAGTTGATTTTTATTTGGTTTAATTAATCTGTATTATATTATGTATATCTTGTTAAAAAATAAGTTAGAAAATTAAATAAAATATGTTATTTTAAAAAATGGCTGCAGCAGCTTACCTTCAATCACACAGTGCAAATCCTTGTGCTTTGGTGGCAACTGCTGCCAAAACAATGTCTTTAACAATCTGCACAGCCAATCAAATCTCCAATGGCCAATAAGAAGTTTTGCTGAGCAAAAGCCTCACCTGGCCCCACCCACTTTCTGAAAACACTTGGCAGGTGCCAGGAAAGTGGCTGGAGGTACCACATCTGAGACCCAGACCTAGGCAGATACTCGATCCCTTACAAAAACTTCCCTGGATAGTTTGGAGAACCGGGTTTGATTCTCCACTCCTCCACATGCAGTCAGCTGGGTGACCTTGGGCCAGTCACAGTTCTTGCAGAGCTATTCTCTCAAGAGCAGTTCTCTCAGAGCTCTCTCAGCCCAACCTACTTCACAGGGTGTCTGTTGAGAGGAAGGGAAGGAGGTTGTAAGCTGCTCTGAGATTCCGAGTGAAGGGTGGGGTATAAATCTAATCTCCTCCTCCCTTTAACCACACATCTCACCTGCTTTCCCACTGGTGAAAGAGAGATGAACAGGGCTGTCCCTGCCACTAGGCAAACTAGGCAATTGCCCAGGGTGCCAGCCTTCTTGGGGCGTTGAATTGGGCGCCCCCATGTGATTCAGTGACGTTATCAATGCAGGGTGTGTGTGTGTGCCAGAAGCTAGCCTTGCCTAGAGTGCCGGCCCTGGCACTCTAGGCAAGGCTAGCTTCTGGCACACACACACACACACACACACACACACAGAGTCTAGGGGGGGGGGTCTGTGTAGGCAATGGTGGGGACTGGAGGTCTGTGTAGACAAAAGTCATGTGGGGCAGAGGCTACTGCAAGGAGGAGAATCAGGAGAGGCTACTGAACAGGAAAGCTGATAGAATACACTCCACTCCACTGCATATGGATTGTGAATGTCTCTTGCAAGCTTAGGACTTCATTGTCCTCTTCGTATCACATACCTGTGGCTGGAGAGCATTGCTCCAGCATTAGCAAACGTGACTGGATTGGAATAACTCAAAGGCCAGTTATCTTAGAGTGCACTTAGAAGCTAAAAACAGCACGGAGAGGCATCAGGTCACTAAGTGTATCCAAACCGGTCAAGTGTTTTTGACTGCTGTCATCATATTAATGCCTCTCAGGAATGGAGTATCATTTTTAAAGGCCAGAGGCAACAACATGACCCCCATTTATCAAGATGCTTCATCTAACCCAGAGCTAACCTTACCTATTCACCTGTTCAAAGCATCACTAAAGGGGATAGACGCAGAATAATCTAAAAACCAGCTAGCCGTCTGGCAACTACACATATGAGCACACATGAAACCGCCCTAGCCTGAATCAGTCGAATTGGTCCATCGAGCTTAGGATTGTCCAACTCTGACCAGCAGCGTCCTCTGGGGTTTCAGGTAAAGAACTTTCACATCACCTGCTACCTGATCTGTTACTGGAGATGCTGGGGATTGAACCTGGGGCTTTCTGCATGCCAAGCAGATGCTGTACCACTAAGTCATGCCCCGCCCCCTAAGCAAACATCAGGTGTCGTTGTGGGTATATCAGCACTTGATCTTCTTATAACTAGCCATTAGAATTAAGGCTTTGTTCCGGTTTGGAATTCATCTTATAGAAGAGTTTTTTGGGGGCGGAACATCCATGCAACTTTATCTCCTAATAGTCAACTTTCAGGGGGTTTCCCTGTTTTCATGTGACCTTTCCCAAACCTGGTTTGATATGATCTTGTTATGAAAGGCCATACTCAAAGCATGCACATACACCCTGTGTGGATGGCAGCATGCACATTTTTGATGGTCCTGCCCACATTGACACCATTTTCCTTGTTTCAGGCTCCCTCCTCTCCCCACACCACAGTGGCAGGTATAGTTCATACACTATCGTTTCAGAACAGCCAACCCTGTTGCTGGGACTACCAGCAGGGCTTTTTTGTAGCAGGAACTCCTTTGCATATTACTAAGAGCCCTTTAAGCTCCAGGAGGACTGGCTACATCAGGGGTGTGTGGCCTAATATGCAAAGGAGTTCTTGCTACAAAAAAAGCCCTAGCCACTTGTATTAGTAGACCCTAGAGTGGCACACATTCCTCCTGACAATTGAAAGATGTAAGGCAAGGTCTGCTTCTGTACTTAACATTTAATCCTCCAGCTGTCTACATTTCCATTTAGGTGCCTACATAACAATACTGTTTGAGAAAGGCGTGGTCCGGTAAGAACCAAACTAATAAGCCGGCCCTAAAGCTCATTGAAGACTGCCTTCTTTCAATGATAACTGGTCAGTCTTAAGCTAGAAAAATTAATGTCATTGTGCTACCAAGGTTGGTGGTACTAGATCAGTTCCACCTAAATATGTGTAGAGTTGAAATGCAATGCACTGTAGGCAGCATATAAGCTCCAGTAGTCACTATTTACCAAAGTACCTGCTCCGCTGAGTCACTGTCCCCATTTTGTCCTTGTTTTGCCTTTTGTTAAAATTCTGTCAATGTAATTTACTAGACTTATCATTCATCAGAGTTCAAGCCCTCTTTCCCAGCTACATTTCTGTATGGAGTACAGAAACACCTTCTCTCTAGGGGTAATATAAATGCACGCAAAGGGATATTAAAGACATCATATGGGGCACAGTTTGCTCTCTCAATATTCTGCAGCTGCCAATGGCGTATTCTGAATTTTTGATAATATCATAGGAAAACTTCCCCCTTTTCATAGCATTTACTTAACCCAAAGAACAAATACTTCCATGGATTTTACATCAGTGGAGTAAATGAAAAATATGACGCAGCAGGTGAAAAATAGCTTCCTGAAACACTTGAAAGGTTGAAGGGTTGGATATTGACCAAAAAAGGGGCAATACACATATATCCTATTTTCATCTGATAAATACTGAGTGGTATGTGGCTCTTCTTTTCTCATATTTGCTTGAAGCCGCCCCCCCCCCAGTGTCACTAATAATACTTGGAAATAAGGGACACATACAAGCATATTCAATTTCTCAACCACTATAGCTACCATGCTACAAAGCTTTAGCAGTTTAAGAAGCTATAAAGGTGAGAACAGCTAGATATGAGTCCAATAGCCCCTTAGAGACAAGCTTCTGAGAGACAAAGCTTGGTATCTGATGGTGCTTTGGCTCTCAAACGCTTAAACCCCAAAAATCATATCTAGCTGTTCTCCTGCAGACCAAAACAGCTATGCTCTGAAACTCTCTACAAAGGTTAGCATTGAAGAACTTTAGCAACAGAATTCCTTTCTATATTGACAGAACTTTCTGTGCAGAATTCTAAGGTCACTTTCTGTGCAGAATTCTAAGGTCTATGACATCAGACACCACCATGACATCAGACACCACCACAGCAACATCAGGACTCAAGAGCAGAAGCTCTTTAAAATGCCACTGTGTTTGTATATAGCTAATGCTGTGTTTATCTTTTAAGAAATGTGTTTTTTCATTTTCATCACCCACAGTTCTTGATCAGCTTTCCTTCTTTCCAAAGGAGGGCCCGATTGGTTCAGCACAATCAGCAGAGTGAGAAAAAGGGCTGAGAAAATCAGGGTGAAGCTATATCTTCAGGTGAAGTGGTCACGCAACCACAGCTCGACACAAATCGGGCTCACGTTGACTGCAACATCTCAGTAGTGACTAGAGGTAGTGTGCTTGTGGGCCAAGCTGTGCTCATACTGGATGCAATCACTTAATCACTTCTCACACCACCAGAGTTTGGGCACAGAAAATAGTAACAAATGTGCACTCTTCCTTTTCTGTTATTCAAATACACAGTTTGTTTCCACATTTACATCCTTCTGGGTTTGCTTTCCATATTTAAGACAAGTCAGCCTGCCCACTTTAAAACAAAAACAAAACCCCAAAATATTTTTATCATGAGTATATTTGCCTTTAACAGACTCCACATGCAAAAGAAATTCCAGACATACAGTAGACATGGTGAAGTCTCTACAGCTTACTTCTCTTAAGATCAAGTTCAGAGTTTAGTTCAGCTTAAACCAGTTTGCATCCAAGGTGCAGGTGAGTACCTTGGAATAACTTCGTGCTTGATTTATTTTGTTGCAAAGGCAGAGATGTTTGAAGGAAACTACTATAAAACATTCAGACTTGTATCAGGGGAGTTATATACATTACATGTAGGTTTGATATTTCAAATGATACTGTTTTCCAAATGCAGCTTTTGGAATAACCATTTTAGGGATGCCAACTGGGTTGGGAAATTTCTGGAGAAATGGAGGTGGCACCTTATAATGGGTTCAATGCAAGGAGGAGACGCGGTTGTAGTGAACATAGCTCTCTTTATTCAGTACAGCATAGTAACGGCTGAACTCAGACAGCTTACTGGGCCAACTATATACAGTTCAAGGTTCCCGTGCTAGGATGCTGTTGGATCATTTAAACCAGCAGGGGGCCTGTGATTGGAGCAGGGCAGCAGTATTTGGATCCCACTGCCCATTGTTCCCTGGTCCCCAAGCATATACCTAAAGGCTCCAATGAGCCAGGCAGGAACACAGGTAATAGCATCATTAGTCCACATACACAACACACCTGGAGTTAGGCAGAGGCGGGAGCTCAGTCGGGTACACTGCCATAGACTCCACCCTCCAAAGCAGCCGTTTTCTCCAGGGGAACTGATCTCTGCAGTCTGGAGACCAGCTGTAATTCTGGAATACTAGCCCCCCAGCTGGAGGCTGGCAATCTTATGCCTTTTCAAGAAGGGGAATGATGCAAGAGGAGAAGGGCCTTTAAACCCCTCATCCTGCATCATAACCCCACTGAAAAACATCACTCTCCATTTGCTTTTACCTCTTGTAGGAAAAAATGGGGGCACTGCATTATTCCCCCCAGGGTAAAAGCATCTAGGGGGTATAATTTCACTTCTTGTTTTTATTTTCTTCTTACAGTAATTCTCATAGTAATTTTACAAAACTAGGGAGGTTCAATAGAATATAAGTGCACATAAAAATCCTCATTCATATCATGGATGAACCAGATAAAACATTGTCTGCAATGTGTACCTTCCGTTTTTAGTGAGATGTGTGTAAAATAAATGTCTGACTATTGCAAATAGGGTAGCCAGGTCTGTGTTGGGAAATACCTGGAGACTTTGGGGGTGGATCCAGAAGAGAGTGGGGTTTGGGGAGGGGAGGGGCCTCAGCATGGTACAAGGCCACAGAATCCACCTTTCAAAGCAGCCATTTTCTCCAGGGGAGCTGATCGCTGCCAGCTGGAAATCAGTTCTGAAAGTGGGAGATCTCGTGGCCCCAGCTGGAGGCTGGCAACCCTAACTGGGCAGTGGTTCAGTGGCAAAGAAAAAGAATTGCAGATTTATACCCCACCCTTCTCCGTGAAGCAGAGACTCAGAGCGGCTTACAATCTCCTACGTCTTCTCCCCCCACAACAGAAGCCCTGTGGTGGGGCTGAGAGGGCTCTCACAGCAGCTGCCCTTTCAAGGACAGCTCCTGCGATAGCTATGGCCATTCCAGCAGGTGCAAGTGGAGGAATGGGGAATCAAACCCAGTTCTGCCAGATAAGAGTCCACACACTTAACCACTACACCAAACTGGCTCAAAGCATCTACTTGACATGGAGAAGGTCCCAGGTTCAATCCTCAGCATCTCTAGTTAAATCTAGTCACCTCCAAACTAGACTACTGTAACTCACTCTACACAGGGTTACTCTTGAGGCTGACCTGGAAACTCCAGCTGGTTCAGAATGTGATAGTGCATAGTCTTACAGGGACCCCATTTAGACCCCATATTCAGCCAGTGCTCTACTAGCTGCACTGGCTCCAGTTCGAATACCAGATCAGGTTCAAGGTTTTGGTATTAACCTTTAAAGCCCTGCCTAGATAGTCGCTGCCAGTTAGAGCAGACAATACTGATGCTATTGGACCACCTGTTTGACTCAGTATAAGGCAGTATCTGAGACATATGTTCAACATTATACCTTTTTAATAGCCCAAACAGGACATCAGCCAAAATACACACTTCCATTATTCAGTGAAACAAGTGACATACAAATGTTTGGTGTGGTGGTTAAGTATGTGGACTCTTATCTGGGAGAACTGGGTTTGATTCTCCACTCCTCTACTTGCACCTGCTGGAATGGCCTTGGGTCAGCCATAGCTCTGGCAGAGGTTGTCCTTGAAAGGGCAGCTGCTGTGAGAGCCCTCTCAGCGTCACCCACCTCACAGGGTGTCTGTTGTGGGGGAGGAAGATAAAGGAGATTGTAAGCCACTCTGAGTCTCTGATTCAGAGAGAAGGGCGGGGTATAAATCTGCAATTCTTCAATTCTTCTGTTGGTGACACATATTCTCAATAATGGCTATGATCACACACACTAAATAATGCACTTTCAATCCATTCAGTGCACTCTCCAACTAGATTTTGCCAGTTCACACAGTAAAATCCAGTTGGGCAGTGCATTGAAAGTGGATTGAAAGTGCATTATTCAGTGTGTGTGATCACAGCCAATCCCATTAAAAAAAACAATTCCCTCATGACAACTTTAGTACTGTATTCTATATATAATTTTATCATCATCCTCAAAATGTGCAGCTGCTGGCCCCATTTTCTAGCAGCCATTTCCTATATCTATTGAGACAGGAGGTATGGTTTTTAATGGAATAAAGTATAGGAAGGGAAAAGTCAGAAAAAAGTCCCTTTGCTTGTATTGTTCCACCTCATAACATACCATCCCTACTGGCTAAATAGTAAAAAGTCCAGAAGTACCTGTAAGGCTAACAAATTTTATTGTAGCATAAGCTTTCAAGAAACCCAGTTTATGTTACAATAAAGCTTATGCCACAACAAAATGTGTTAGCCTTAAAGGTGCTACTGGACTCTTAACCAGGGGTGGAATTCTAGTGGGAGCTCCTTTGCATATTAGGCCACACACCCCTGATGTAGCCAATCCTCCAAGAGCTTACAAGGCTCTATTTTGTAAGCTCTTGGAGGACTGGCTACATCAGGGGTGTGTGGCCTAATATGCAAAGGAGCTCCTGCTAGAATTCTACCCCTGCTCTTACCTATTTTGCAGCAACAGACTTAACATGGCTATCTCCTCTGGTTCTAAGCCCTACTGACTGCATTTGGGAAATTAAAACTTTTAAAATAATAATGGGACCATATATTACACACAGTTCTGCTGTTAGCTCCAAAAAAAATATGTGTAATGCACGGCCAAAGGAAACATGTTAGTTTCAGATCCACTCTCAAAAACCGTCACATGTGTTAATATTGCACCACGCAACACGGGGAACAGTCACATTTCATTCAAATAGTATATCATAACATTTCTTCATTGAACTGAATGATTCAAATAATCTCCTGGCTGTGCATTTCTGTATGAATTGACAGAAAAAGAGGATGTACTGGGAACGTTCACCAAAAGTACCCAAGACATTCATTGAAAAAAAAAGGAAACCAGATCTTGAAAACTGAAAAAAGCAGAAGCAGAATAGAAATGTGATTATGTAGCCCAGTCATTCTCTAAATTTATATGAAGTCATATTCCACTCCACTTCCTCTGAGTATCAGAGGACAGCAGCTTTGAAAAGTAGCTTTGCAAGTAAAGATTTTCCCCAACATTGAGGCTTGAGGAAAACATCACCAGTTTAACTGGGCTCTGTCATCTACCCCTTCTTTAGGCTGCTGTCATTCAGCATGTTGCCTATAATTCTACCCCCTTCCTCTACGTTCTCCCCCTCCCAGGATACTGGGCTGGATCCTGCCCCCATCCTGCCACACCACAGAGCAAAGTTTGTTGATTAAAATACTGATATCCCACTTTTCCTTTTGGCTAACGTTTGATGCCTTCCCCCAGCCTAAGACGCTTTCCTTCCATTTAAGAAGAAACTGCAGATTTATACCCCACCCTTCTCTCTGAATCAGAGACTCAGAGCGGCTTACAATCTCCTATATCTTCCTCTCCCACAACAGATACCCCATGAGGTGGGTGGGGCTGACTGCTCTCTCACAGCAGCTGCCCTTTCAAGGACAACTCCTGCTATAACTACAGCTAACCCAAGGTCATTCCAGCAGTTGCAAGTGGAGGAGTGGGGAATCAAACCTGGTTCTCCCAGATAAGAGTCCGCACACTTAACCACTACACCAAACTGGCTCTTTAGCTGGAGGAAGAGCCGCTTTTAGAGTAGAGGAACATTCCATAGGCTGCAGGAGGACTGTCTTCTCTTCAAGGGTCCAGTCTCCAGATGGGGGGGTAGAATCGCCAGCTCTAGGTTGGACTCTCCAGGAGATTTGGGGATGGAGCCTGGGGAGGACAAGGACCTCAGTGGGTACAATATCATAGAGTCCACCCTCCGAAGCTCCCATTTTCTCCAGGAGAACTGATTTCTGTAGTCTGGAGATGAGCTGTAATTCCAGGAGATCCCCAGGTCCCACCTGGAGGCTGGCTTCCCTGGTGAATAGAGCATCTACTTGGCAGAAGGGCCTAGGTTCAATCCCCAGCACCTCCTCTTTAAAAGGATCAGACAGTAGGTGATGGGAAAGACCTGAGACCCTGGGGAGCTGCTGTGTATAGACAATACTGACCGTGATGGACCAAGGGTCCGATTCAGTATGTGGCAGCTTCATGTATTCAACAGGAATATAGTCCCAAGAATTCTGGGGCTTGCAGTTGGGGGAAAACGGGGGCTTGTGCACTGCGGCTGCTGTTTTGATGGTGAGAAAAAAGGCCCAGAAGCCTGGAAAGGGAGGGCGTGACCTGTGATTTGCCAAGCTGGCTGCCATAACAGAAAAACTAACAGAGAGACTAAGGTGTGGCTTTGGCATATCTTGGCAACAGCAAGCAGAAATCTACCACCAAAGGAGCCACCAACAGACCACGCACTGTTGAAGGATTTATCACAATAAATCTACCGATAACCAGGGCTTTTTTTGAGCAGGAACACACAGAAGCGAAACAATCTGACACTTAAGACAGTATTTATTTAGTGTTTTTTAAAATTGGTGACATTACCTCACCAATGTGATTAAAATTGTGAACAAAACAGTATCAAACATATAGCATCAAACATGGATTTTTGCTTAGCTATCGCCAGGGCTTTTTTGGAAGAAAAAGCCCAGCAGGAACTCATTTGCATATTAGACCACACCCCCTGACATCACCATTGTTTCGCACAGGGTTTTTTGTAGAAAAAGCCCAGCAGATGCTCATTTGGATATCATGCTGAGCATATCACATGGGGACAGTCTCGGAAATTGCAGAAAACTTTATGGTTTTGCACAGGAACACTCTAGCAATTTGGGGGAAAACTCTATGGCACCATAGAGTTCCCCCAATTGCTAGACCATCCCTGTGCAAAACCATAGTGTTTTCTGCAATTCCCTAGAGCACGCCCACACGGTGTGCCCGGTGCAATACGTTACTTCCAGGTCACATCACCAAGTGGTGGCAGGACTCTTCAGGGGGCGGGGATTCCCTGGTGGCCTACTCCCTGCTGGCGGGTTGGGGTCTGCCAAACTAGAGGATCCCCTACCCCCAGTGGGAACTTGATAGCCCTATCTGGTTTTTGGTCACTGTGTGACATGGAGTATTGGCCTGGGTGGGCCATTGGCCTGATCCAACATGGCTACTCATACGTTCTTATGTTGTGTTCTTAACTGGCAGAAATCACACCTCATCTTTCATTTTCAGAATGTTTAGCTGGAACCCAACCCAAAATCAAATACAAAGCCACACAATGTTCAGCTACCATCCAACCTCAACCAGCCTCAAAGCATGCTGGCACAGTCATAATCAGGGCTTTTTTGGTTGAAAAAGCCGAGCAGGAACTCATTTGCACATTAGGCCACACCCCCTGACATCACCACTGTTTCACACAGGGCCATTTGTAGGAAAAGCCCAGCAGGAACTCATTTGCATATTAGGCTACACCCTCTGCCATCAAGCCAGCCGGAACTGCATTCCTGCCCAAAAAAAGCCCTGGTCACAATTCATTTCCTAAAACTAGTAGTGAAGGAGTCAGATAAACCTGCCTTTGAAGGGGGTTGAACCCAAAGCTGGTGGCAGCCCACCCTGATAGGGCAGCTGCCAAGGCCCAGGGCTTCTGGCAGAGTCCACTGCTGCTGACTCCTGACCCCTCCACACATCTCCCAACACCTGCATTCAGGCCCTTCCCCTTCCTGCTTGTGCTCTGTCACCCCTGATCCCAGTTACAGGTGCTGCCTAGTGCTGCCAGGGAAGGGCATGTGGGTGAGGCTCTCATAGAAGTGTTTTTGGTGCCCACAGCAGTGGCACTTTAGCTGCACCCACTGCCCAGCATTAGAGAAAGGGCATGCAGGTGGTATGGGCAACTGTGACCGCAGGTGGTGGGAGAGCTTGTGAACAGGCAGGGGGAGGTCCAGGGATGGAATTCTAGCAAGAGCTCCTTTGCATATTAGGCCACACACCCCTGATGTAGCCAATCCTCTGAGAGCTTACAAGGCTCTGCTAGAATTCCACCCCTGGGGAGGACACACAGGTGGGGGGGGCATGGGAGCTTCAAAAGGGGCCAATAGTGTGCTGCAGGGGGGTGGACACTCTCTGCCCAGAGTTTTGCAAATTGTGGAACCAGCCCTGATTGAAGCTGATACCTTCTGCATATGGATCAAGCGTTCTGCTACATTATCTCACTTGGTCCTTCATCTGGCCACGCAAAGCAGTCCTGATTACCACACCTTCCACAGATCTTTTTCTCAAATCAATTGTGCCTTTCTTTATTCCAGAAAAACACAAAATGGGGGGCGGGGGGAGAAGCAGGAGCAGGTCTGACTCACAAAAAAAAAAAAGGAGGACTAAAAGAAATAACTCTTGGGTTGGCATTGCCAATGAGGTTCCAGAGAAATTATGATTTCAGGGCTTTGTAGGTTCCTCGGTAGTAGAAGTTGATGCTGACCTTCTTGCTTGAGAATGCAAAACTACCTTGTTGCCGGTCACTGGGGTCATCTCTCTGTGCTGCTCATTCTATTCAGATTGTGGGTTTCGGCTGGGTTACAGTTCCTTCTCATAGCTAATTACATTCCTTATGCCTGAAAGTTTTTCTGACGAACCAGACGAAAATACAAAACCAACATTTATCCAGAGTTGCGTTGGCATTTGGCAATCCAAGAGTTATTCCTTTTCAGACCTCTTTTTTTATTCTGTAGCACTAATTTTATCCTGTGCTTTCTCTTGTCTTTTAACTTTCTCTAATTCCTACTCTTGGACAGTTTTCGCACACAGCTTACCTCGCAGTCACAATTCGTTCCCTCCGAAACGTCTGTTGGATTTCCCGTCTGCGCCGGAGTTACAGGAAGAGCCGCGGCTTTTGCGTAGCAAGCGCAAACTGGGTTTTAGCGGTTTACGTTTGCTACACAAAAGCTGCGGCACTTCCTGTAACTTCGGCGCAGATGGTGGGAAATCCGACCAGACGCTGCGGAGGGAACAGGATTGTGACTGCAAGGTGAGCCGTGTGCGAAAATGGTTTTGATTTATCCAGCCCATTTGTATAGTGCAATAGCAGCAAT
Organism: Heteronotia binoei; assembly: GCF_032191835.1. Classification (NCBI taxonomy): domain Eukaryota; kingdom Metazoa; phylum Chordata; class Lepidosauria; order Squamata; family Gekkonidae; genus Heteronotia; species Heteronotia binoei. The sequence continues at coordinate 28,336,742 of NC_083241.1, forward strand.
GACAGTCAACAGCATAACTAAAGCAAACAGCAAAGGAAAATAAAAACAAGTCCAAGCATCTTAGATTAGACCATCAGTGTTCAGGCGTTGCTTTTTCCCATGAAATAAGACCAGCTAGATAACAAGGTTTTTAAATAAACACATTCAGTCATCTATAACTGGGCATGAATTTCTCTATCAACACCATTTAAGTGACAAGTTGCTGGGAATTCTCGCTGTTTTAATCCGATGCATTTTTTCTCACAGTGAAAAACCTTAAACCATCTCCAGATGAAGGGTTTCCCGGCTGACATTATATGGTAGCTAGGAGAGAAATATACCTTAGCTTTGAAATAGGAGCTGGTATTAAAAATAACCCCACATCAGTTGTAAACAGAGAGCCGGCTAAGAGGGATCCGATGCTCTCTGCCAAAACTCTCCAGCGAGTGTTTGGTTACTAGAACATACATTGCTACATCTTGAGAGAATTTTCTGTTTCAGCAAGACCATAAAAGACGGATGTGCACACAGCAAGCAAAAAAGAAAATCTTGATGCTAGCAAAATCACATCATGCTTTTAGTCAGAGTCACAAGACACAAAAGAAAAAAAGCTAAGTATCCAAATTCCTTTAATAGGGGAGGAAATTGGCAGAACTCATTTATAATCCTATCTCACAGAATTGTTAAAAATATTGTTTCTTTCTCCTTAAAATGAGTTCCCTTCCTTCGCCCCTCCATTTTAGCATTTTGTGTCCCAGAGTCGGACAATTTGAGAAAAGGATTTATCAAGCGTTGCTCTTTGTGCATGTTATCTCATTATTATGTTAATGTATACATCTTAAAACGTAGAATGTGAAAGCGACATACACATATTTGAAAATACATGCGTGGAATCTCTTTTCTCATGTCACTCAATAACTTATCATTCACTTGATATCTACATAGTTACATATATGGGCGAGTTCCTCTGTCTATCCCATGTTCTGTCTAATCTATTCTCCCTAGTTTGCTTCTAAAGACATTCTCAGACTGATGTAAAACTGAAATGATTATCTTTTTCACCAGAACTGACATGCTTCCTGGCCGCTTCGAAACCTCCCAGTGTGTCTGCCCAGAGAATTGAGCTAAGACATCCATCAGACCTTCCCCATTCATCCTTAACACTTTCACTTTTTAGTCACACCATTTGTTCACGTTTGCTTCTTCGACAACTGCCACACTTGTCAGGGAGAGATGTAGGGAACGTGTCAATTGTGCCTGTAATTCCCAATGGAATAAGAGAAGGGGGGGGATTCAGCTCAGTCCTCACTAAACGACAGGGCAGAATGCTGCCTATACATTTTGCCCTTTGTCTTTGTGTCTACAAGGAACAGAATTTTTTTCACCTCCTTTAAATGAAAGCTAGGAATCCAGTGAATCTGGGCAGTATAATAAGTAGAGACATCACCCTGCCAACAAATGTTCGTGCAGCCAAAGCGATGGTATTCCCAGTAGTAATGTATGGCTGTGAGAACTGGACCATAAAGAAGGCCGAGCGCAGAAGAATAGATGGTTTTGAGCTGTGGTGCTGGAGAAGAATCTTGAGAGTCCCTTGGACTGCAAGAAGATCAAATCAGTCAGTCCTAAGGGAAATCAACCCAGACTGTTCCCTGGAAGGTCAGATGCTGAAGCTGAAGCTCAAATACTTTGGACACCAAATGAGAAGGGAGCACTCCCTGGAGAAGATGCTGATGCTAGGAAAGACAGAAGGCAAAAGAAGAAGGGGACGGCAAAAGATGAGATGGCTGGACAGTGTTACTGATGTAACAAACATGAATTTGAGCAGACTTTGGAGGATGGTGGAAGACAGGAGGGCCTGGCTAGACTTCGTCCTTGGGGTCACAAAGAGTCCGACTCAACTGTGTGACTGAACAACAACAACAAAGGAATCCAGACCAGCTGATGGTGCTGCAACCATGTTTCAAACAAAGCCCAGGCAAAGAAAGCCTTATTATAATTAAAGGGAAACAGAATTATCTCCTATTCCTGCTCCCAGCTACCATGCATGGATTGGCTCTCCATGGACCTGGATCAGAAGTCTAGCCCTAGAACTTATTGTAATGGGTTTTAGGGCTCACCTGTGGAAAACGTCAACAGGGTGACTCAGAGACTGCTGAGAGTACCTTTTCCTTGACACTGAATAACACAGCCATATCCAGGATTAGGATATAAATCTACCACTATGGAAAGGCTTCAGGCTCAACATTTCATGGAAAAATAAAGTACTGGGGAATGAACAATAATTTTTTAAAAGAAAGTCTCTGTAAAAAAAAAAATAGAGTACCACTAGCAGGACCTTTTTTTTAGCAGGAACACACAGAAACGCAGCTCCGACTGGCCTGGTGTCAGGGTGTGTGGCCTAATATGCAAATGAGTTCCTGCTGGGCTTTTTCTACCAAACAAGTCCTGACCACTAGCATCTGAAAACACAAACCCTTCAATTGCTGTTGAAGAAGAGGAAGAAGAAGAAATTGGATTTATATCCTGCCCTTCACATGGCATCTCAGAGTGACTTACCATCTCCTTCCCTTCTTCTCCCCACAACAGACACCCTATGAGGCAGGTGGGGCTGAGAGAGCTCTAGGAGAAGTGCTCTTGAGAGAACAGCTCTGAGAGAACTGTGACTGACCCAAGGTCACCCAGCATGTGAAGGAGTGAGGAATCAAACCTGGTTCTCCAGACTAGAGTCCACCGTTCTTTAACCACTACAACAAACCGGCTCTCAAGTTTAGGGTTGTTCAGCTCTGGGTTGGGAAATTTATGGAAATTTTGGAGGTGTAGAGAGGCTGGGGTTTGGAGAAGAGAGAGACCTCAGCGGGGTGTAATGCCATAGAGTCCACACTCCAAGGTAGCCATTTTCTTCAGGGGAGAAAATTTTCTCTATAGCCTGGAGATCGATTGTAATTCTGGGAGATCTCCTGGTCTCACAGGGAAGTTGACATCCCTAGCCCTGTCTCTCCTTTCTGCTCTTTTTTGGAGACGGTCCATAAAGTATATCCACCTTTACCACCACACCAACTCCATAGTCTTCTTGAAGACTACATAAAATAAAAATACAGCGATAAGGCAGGCATTGTTCCACGCTGACCAGGGCTTGTTTTGTAGAAAAAGCCCAGGAGGAACTCATTGGCATATTAGGCCACACCCCTTGACATCACCATTGTTTCACACAGGGCTTTTTTGTACAGGAACTCATTTGTATATTAAGCCACACCTCCTGACGCCAAAACAGCTGGAACTGCATTCCTGTGCGTTCCTGCTCAAAAAAAGCTCTGACTCAGACTATCATTTTACTCAACTGCACTGCACTGAGAATGGGGGAGATTTTCCATTAGAAAGCTACAGTCACAGAAATACAGTTCCCAGACTTCCCTGGGAAGGAGTGACTCTTTACTTTAAAACTCTGGAGTTGATACATCCATATGTCACACTAAGGGAACATGTGCCACTTCTCCATAAATCAATAGTATATATGCTATGAGTCATTGCTGCAAGTCATATAATACACCTAAGCCAAATGTGACCTGTATTTTTTCTACATGAATCAGACTGTTAGTCTGTGTTTAGCTCAGCTGAGCACATTTTGTTTGGTAAATCCGAGCTCTGCCAATTAGTAAATTAAAGCTAACAAATAACAGATACATCATATAACACTTCTATCCATTAAAGCAAAGTTTCATTATGCTTCTTTATTAGGGTTGCCAGGTCCAGCTCAAGAAATATCTGGGGACTTGGGGGGGTGGAGTTAGGAGACTTTGGGGGTGGAGCCAGGAGCAAGGTTGTGACAAACATGATTGAACTCCAAAGGGAGTTCTGGCCATCACTTTTAAAGGGATCATGCACCTTTTAAATGCCTTCCTTCCACTTGGGAATAATGGAGGATAGGGGCACCTTCTTTAGGACATAATAGAATTGGACCCCCTGGTCCAATCTTTTTTGGAACTTGGATGGTGTTTTGAGGAGAGGAACCAGATGCTATGCTGGAAAAATGTTGCCTGTACCTCAAAAACCAGCCCCCTTCAGCATTCCAGATACCCACAGATCAATTCTCCATTATACCCTATGGGAACCAGTCTCCATAGGGTAAAATGGAGTGCCAAGCAGACATTTCCCCCCCCCTCCCCACTTTCTGATAACCTTGAAGTGGGGGAAAGCGCCTTCAAACCAGGGGATCCCCTGCTTCCAACCAGGGATTGGCAACCCTAGATAAGTTTTACCTATTAGTCAAGGCATTTTGCTTTAAGCTTTATCACAAAATGAAGTTCTGCTTCTTTTTATTTTTAACACAGTAAGAAGTTTCCTTAGATGCTACTTTACAAAAATGGTCAGGATGTATAGATAGATAGATTTTGTTTGCATTAAAGCACGTGGTATGGAAAACTTGTTCTTTTAGCAGGAGTCACATCTTAAAACAGATCCATCTGTACCTCCTGAGGCATAAGCATTAGACTTAGGGCTCGGCACTGGGCTCCCCACTATCTCAGGGATGGCCAACGGTAGCTCTCCAGATGTTTTCTGCCTACAACTCCCATCAGCCCCCAGCCATTGGCCATGCTGGCTGGGGCTGATGGGAGTTGTAGGCAAAAAACATCTGGAGAGCTACCGTTGGCCATCCCTGCACTATCAAGTAGACCTCGGCTTGCACCTCTGTATAGTTTGGCCTTAATGAAGATGTGATGCACCAGCTGTTCTTTACAACTCTGGAATGAGCAGCCCCTGGAACTTGGCCACCACTCAGGAGTGTCCACCAGATCTGGAACAACAGTGCCAAACATCTAGCAGTGCACACTTTCTTATCCCAAATGGCCACTGCAGAAGCCCCCACCCTTTCTCTGTTTCCAAGCTGCACAAGCCATGTGGCATCGTGGCGTCACCAGCAGAGGGCGCTGCACTGCTACTGGGCCTCTGAGGTGTGGAGCCTTGAATGTACCTCTGCACTTTGGAGACAATGCTATCAATGCACCTTTGGGCATGGTACACTTCTCTCTGAAAGGGCCAGATAGACCCTTCCCCTCCAATCCTTGAATAGCCTTCAGTAAGACACCCATTTTTATGGTCGCCAGGTTCAAGCTGAGCAGCCCCTTAAGTACGGCTAGTGTTGCAGGGACCCCTTAGCTGCCTGGAGCACTCTAGGGCAGTGACCAGCTGATAACTTTTCCTTTAAGTCTGTCCCTGTACATCAGGGGTCCACAACCCCTGGTCCGTGGACCAGTAGCAGTCCATGGCCTGTTAGCAACGGGGCCATGAGTTGTATAAATATTTCATTATATATTACAACGTAGTAATAAGAAGACGACGACGACATTGGATTTATATCCTGCCTTCCACTCCAAATTTCAGAGTGGATCACAGTCTCCTTTATCTTCCTCCCCCACAACAGACACCCTGTGAGGTGGGTGGGGCTGAGAGAGCTCTTACAGCAGCTGCCCTTTCAAGGACAACTCTGCTAGACCTATGGTTGACCCAAGGCCATCCCAGCACCTGCAAGTGAAGAAGTGGGGAAAATTGTCTTCCACAAAACCTGGTGCCAAAAAGGTAGGGGACCACCGCTGTACATGACTAACATTTTACGATTAAATAAACCTATATGAACAATAAAAGAAAGTAGCTAGCATTCGTGAGGACAGCTTTTCAGATTTGTACAGCTACAAGAAGCTGGATTCTTGTGCACTCTCTGTGCATTTGTCCCTGAGATAAAAATTACTCTGGCTGCTATGATCGAGGAGCGACAAATGATCAGAGTGACTCCATTATCCCAGTTTTAACTTGTGAATGTCAAAACCAGGCACCCCACAACACTCCAATACAGACGTCATTTTGAGGGAAAAGAGGTTCCGGAGCTCATTTGCATAGCCTATTTGCATATGCCACACCCCCGACATCAGCGGAAGATGTACTAAATTACATCAGTTCAGCATCTACCTTAAAATGCTTCTTGAATTAGAATTGTCATAATAAAACCTTACTCCCACCATACTTTTAAAATTACTTTCTCCTGTGTGGCCACAGTGGCACAATGAAGATTTCCTTTATCTCCTTTATCTTCCTCCCCCACAACAGACGCCCTGTGAGGTGGGTGGGGCTGAGAGAGCTCTTACAGCAGCTGCCCTTTCAAGGACAACTCTGCTAGACCAATGGCTGACCCATAAGTGTAGCAGAGCTTTATGTGTTTTGGTTATTTTCTCATTTTTTGTGGGGGGGGGGGGAAATCTTAGAAAGTTGGTCAAATCTTAGAGTTCAGCAAAATTCTCACAGGGGGTTTGAACAATGGAGCCCAGAAGCAAGTATTGGTGTGTGGGGAGGGGAGGTAAGAAAGAAAACACAATAAAATTTATAGGTTTCAGAGCTTTACTCCTGTGAGCTCCTGCCCAAAATGAGGCCTGCCAATAAGACATTTTTTTACCCTGGATTTCCCAGTGATTCTAAACAAATAGAACCACCGATCAGTTACAAATCCAACACAGCAACTGTTGACTATATTAACATCTAAGCCCCTCCAAACTGGTTCAGATCTACTCATTTTTCTTCCTTTAGCAAAACAGTTACCACTAAGGCTTTCTACCGAGAAAACAGGTATGACAAATGCAAATGCAAAACTGAACCTGTCCTTTAGAGGAAACAGAACATGGACAAACAGGTTTTGGGGAAAATGTTTTAAGTGCCTTAGAACATAGGAATGTTTCAGGTACTTTGTTGTTTTGCTACATATACTAACACTTACTTAATTTGCTGTTGAGCCATAAGCCGTTTCGCATCTTCTACGCAATGTCATTTGTTATCGCCTTTCATTCTTTAGCAATCTCGGCCTTCCAGTCCTGTTGCAGGGACCTATTGCAGGGAAGTAAAATTAAATTATTCTTCTGCTTTAGTTGTTAAAATATTTATACTCTGCTTTTCCCCACCACCCACGGTGATTCAAGGCAGCTTAGACTCAGCAAATGCCAAGTAAGGCCTATCAGAAGACATTTATATCAGGTATATTTATACCAGAACAACCCAATTTTCACTTCTCCCAGAAACTGAAGTGAGAGAGAAGTTGAAGCGCCACTGTCCAAAACGCTCAGGGCTGGATTAACAATTAGGCTAAGTAGACACTGGCCTATGGGCCCCCATGCCTTCAGGGGCCCCGGACTGGCTTCCCTCCCCCCAGTTTCCCCCTGCTTGCAGCCCTCCTAGCCTACATATGCAGCCAGCAACTGAGCTGCTCTTTGCCCGACTTGCCTGGTGCGGCTGCTGCTGGCGTTGTTGCCAAGTGTGCCTTTTTCTGCCTCTCCCCCACAACTTTGTCAAAGGAGCTTTGGAGAAGGTGCCTGCAGGCTGCAGTGGGGGTCATGGGTGGGGGGGGGGGTGAGTGCTCTGACTCTGAGATAATTTGCGAAGGGACCCCCGAGATTTCGACTGCCTAGGGGCCTCCAGAGGATTTAATCGGGCACTGAAAGCGCTGTTAAACAGGGCAGCTTTGCCATGACTCCAGAACCATGCCAGCATGGATGCCCTCCTAACTTGCTCTGGAAGACTGTTGAAAATGACCTTAACTGAAGCTGTGACTGAATTAAGACACAAATGGGACACAGCACATTTAAAACTTTATAAATTTTGGCTCCCCTGTTACTGCTTATAGACTTTGGGTCTCCCAAGAACACATAATATTGTGGTATTGACCTTTAAAGCCCTCTATGGTCAGGTGCCTGCCTATCTGCGAGACCGCCTTTCTCCACATGTTCCCCGGAGAGCACTGTGTTCAGGGACAAAAAATCTATTGTCCATCCCTGGACCAAAGGAGGCTAGGTTGCGGCTGACGCGAGTTAGGGCCTTCTCGGTGGCAGCACCAGAATTGTGGAATGCTCTCCCGGAGGCCATAAGGGCCCTGCGGGATCTCTCTACTTTCCGCAGGGCCTGTAAGACCGAACTGTTTCGACAGGCCTTTGAGATCTAACCAGGAGAGAGCTGCCACCCTACATCATTATAGAGTACCATGTGATCACCGCTTATATTATATTGTAGTGATACAGCACCATGAAATGAAATGTTTTTTAAATAATTTTAAACTGCAGCTATTTTTTATTGGTTTTTAATTTGTAAAAATGAATGTTGTTAGCCACCCTGAGTCCGCTTGTGGAGAGGGCGGGATAGAAATGTAAATAAATAAATAAATTTGTACACCAACCAGCCGGTATGTCAGAAACATAAGAGGAACCCTGCTGGATCAGACCAAAGATCCATTTAGTCCAGGGATGGCCAACCTGCAGCTCGGGACCCACATGTGGCTCTTTCACACACATTGTGTGGCTCTCAAAACCCTCCCCACCCCATTGGCTAGCCTGGAGAAGGCATTTCTCTCTTTTAAATCACTTCTCCAAGCCAAGCCAGCTGGCAGCTTGGAGAATGCATTTAAAGTTGCTTTATTTCCACCTCTCCCTCCCCCACCTATCTGCGACTCTCAAACATCTAACATTCATGTCTTATCTTAAACATCTGGTATTTATTCTACATGGCTCTTATGTTAAACAAATTCGGCCACCCCAATCTAGTCCAAGTTCTTGCTTCCAATAAGATCTAGCCAGCTTCTGGAAAGCTTATAGCTAGAATATGACAGCAATAGCCTTTCTCTGATGTTTGTTCCCAACATTTACTGTTCCAGATTTTGGAAGTTCACTGCCTTTGAACATGAAAGGGTCTATTTCAGCCTTCCCACCCAGTGCTCTAATAACTTGAACATTTTCTCAGGTCCTATTCCATGATGATATCGGATTTATATCCCGCCCTCCACTCCGAAGAGTCTCAGAGCGGCTCACAATCTCCTTTATCTTCCTCCCCCCACAACAGACACCCTGTGAGGTGGGTGGGGCTGGAGAGGGCTCTCACAGCAGCTGCCCTTTCAAGGACAACCTCTGCCAGAGCTATGGCTAACCCAAGGCCATTCCAGCAGGTGCAAGTGGAGGAGTGGGGAATCAAACCCGGTTCTCCCAGATAAGAGTCCATGCACTTAACCACTACACCAAACTGGCTCTCCATGCAGTTTAGGTGGGACAAGGGGAAAAAAGCAAGCAAGACGGTATGCAGTTATCAAAAGCAATTATTCTTGTTGTTCAGCTCTACTGAAAGTATGGTACAGTGGTTAAGAGTGTCACACTAGAATCTGGGCGACTGTTCAGATCCCAGCTCATGACACAAAAGCTCGCTGCATGACTTTGGGCTGGATAAAAAGATCAAGAGTCCAGGAGCACCTTAAAGACTAACAAAATTTGTCTCAGGGTATGAGTCACTGGTGAGTCACTGCTCACTTCTTCAGATACAGTGACTCACGAAAGCTCATATCCTGCCACAAATTGTGTTAGTCTTTAAGGTCCTCCTAAAGTAAAAGGTAAAGGTAGTCCCCTGTGCAAGCACCAGTTGTTTCCAACTCTGGGGTGACGTCGCTTTCACAACGTTTTCACGGCAGATTTTTTTATGGGGTGGCTTGCCATTGCCTTCCCCAGTCATCTACCCTTTCCCCCCAGCAAGCTGGGTACTTATTTTACCAACCTCGGAAGGATGGAAGGCTGAGTCTACCACGAGCCGACTACCTGAACCAGCTTCCGCTGGGATCAAACTCAGGTTGTGAGCAGGGGGCTCCGACTGCAGTACTGCAGCTTTAACACTCTGCGCCACCCATCTTCAGCCTGGGCCAGTCATGCTCTCTCAGCCTAACCTACCTCACAGGGTTGTTGTGAAGATAAGATGAGGCGAGGAGAATGATGTAAGCTGCTTTGGGTCCCCACTGGGGAGAAAGGGAGGGATAACTGAATTGAATAAAATAGCCTATCTGACCTGGAAGGACTTGTGGGGGGGGGGTATCATCTGTCTTGCTACAGCCTATGAACAGAAACAGGCCTTCTCGGCTGGTGTGGCTAATATTCTCATCGTTGCCTGCTTGGTGATAAAGTCTTGCCTAAACCCCTATTAGACATACCTCGGGGTCACCAGCAATATTCCCTCTAAGCCGTGGAGTCTCATGGGCAAAAATTCTACTTCGTGAGCTACTGGCATTAAAGTTGTGAGCTACTGCATAAATTAATTTGCTCTGGGGCCATTTTTCTTAAGTTAGGACAAAATTGTGTGAGCTGGAGGCTAAAAAACTGTGAGCTCGCTCATACTAACTCAGCTTAGAGGGAACACTGGTCACCAGTATGAAGTCCACTGGGAGTTGTAATCCACAGGTGTCTAAAAATCAAATGTCATCTGTGCTGATCTCTACACTAAGAACATAACACCATAAGAGAAGCCATGTTGGATCAGGCCAATGGCTCATCCAGTCCAACACTCCGTGTCACACAGTGGCCAAAAAACCCAGGTGCCATCAGAAGGTCCATCAGTGGGGTTCTTCATACCAAGGAACAACACAGGACTGTGACACAAAACCAAAAGTAGTAATTAATCACAGCGCTACGAACTCTTAACTGGCCATGATTCCCTGCAACATCCATACCTGCGTTGAAAAAGAAACTGTGCTTCCCTGCTGAAGCATAAGAAGCAACCATTTAAAGCTGGCCGTGTAGCCTAGCAGACTGCCATAAACTCAGTGCTCTGAAAGGTCCCGGGTCAAGAAGACCTGGAGGATGTTTGCAGCGTGATAATTGTAGGGTGTGCAGTGTGGTGTTTTCTTACTCATATCCTTCCATTTGCAAAGAAAGAGAAAGCTGCGACTATTTTAACCTGCTTGTGTTTAATTCCGTCTGCAACCTAGAGGGTGGTGTGATGTTTAAAAATTATTTTTATTTCTTAATTGCATTGGTTTTGTAGCACCTGTCCCTGAGCCGCTTGGACCAAACTCGGCTCTGCAGCCCACTGTGATGATAAAAACGGTACATGTCACTTTCCCGTTTTGCATGCAATACTTTAAACAAGCAAACATACCCACATATGTGCTGGTTATGTGGGTGCATTCCCAGAATAATCCAAGGATAAATGTTCTTGATCCCTGTCTCTAGGGGTTGTTTTGTAGAAAAATAGGTGGTGGAGCTCATCCAGGGATTGTTATGCAGCTGCACCTACTCTTCAATGGACAAGGAGGTGAAACTCTCAGAAGGAGGAGGTGGAACTCTCAGAAAGGTTCAGGAGCTGTGCTCCTGTGAGCGCCCACTGAATCCGAGGCCTGCCTATCTCATACCTATTCCATTGCAGGGCCTTTTTTTAGCAGGAATGCAGTTCCGGCTGGCTTGGTGCCAGGGGGTGTTGCCTAATATGCAAATGAGTTCTTGCTGGGCTTTTTCTACAAGGAAAGCCCTGTTGATCAGTTTAGTGTTTGATAAGAATTAAACATTACAGCATCTTCTGTGATGCTGTGCAAAATAATGGCAATGTCGGGGTGGAAGGGGGGCTAATATGCAAATGAGTTCCTGCTGGGCTTTTTCTACAAGAAAAGCCCTGTTGATCAGTTTAGTGTTTGATAAGAATTAAACATTACAGCATCTTCTGTGAAATGCTGTTACAAATTCAGCTATATTGGTGGTCTACATGACGTGCCCAATGTTTAAAATGATCCTATTTAATTTATAACTTTCTGACTGCTTTGTGACCACATCAGCTCTAAAGAGGGTTGGCACAGCAACCTTGTTGCAGAAAGATAATAAAGCCATAAAAGCATACTGTAACAAGCTTGGAATCTGTGAATAGGTTCTATCCGACAGGTCCGCTTTGAGTATTATGCCTTGGGGAAATCATACTGATGACAAATGGAAGGGTGATGCTCAGTGCTTTTGAAGGACAGGAAATGAGTTTGTTCAAGTGTCCATCAGGGCTGGAAGAGGTGAACGTCCTACCTAACTGGAGGGATGGAGCCGACAGGTATCTGTGTGAAAAGGAAGTGCAGTCTGGATGCTGAATAGTGTACTTTCATTCCACTTTAGTGATTGTTTGCAAGCAGATGTTGCCATTTCACACAGTAAAATCCAACTGCAAAGTGCATTGAAAGCAAATTAAAAGTCCATTATTCAACATGTATGAAAGCGCCTTAGAGAGAGGTGCAGAGAGCTACCCCAATTTCTCACTAGGCTTGTTCTGATCTCGGAGCCCTTTTCCTCCCGGCGCTTGTCCAATTTTGCCACAGGGCTGCAACTTGCCCTGCCTCCTTCCACAGCAAGCAGAACCCAGTTTTCAGAGGATTTTGCTTATCATGGGAAAGAGGCGGGGCAAATTGTAGCCCCACGACAGCTTGTGCAAAATTGGACAGAAGCGCCGGGCGGGTGTGGGGGAGGACTCCGAGACCGGAACAAGCCTAGTGAGAAATTGGTCCTGCTGCTGTGGGATGTATAGAGGGCACAGAATCTCTCTGTCTCCGGGCATCTGATGTGGCGTAAAAGATCTGCCACCCTGTGAAAGTGTCTCTGCGTTTCCCACTCTGTGATCTACCTGTACATTTGTAAATACAACGAAAGTACAGGACTGGATCTACCTGTTTTTTGAGGGCGGGCAAAATTAAAAAATGGCTCCCCCTTAGGGGCCATTCTGTCTTATGGTCCCATAGAATACAATGGACACTATACCAATTTTGGCGCCCTCCCCTCTGTTGGCGCCTGGGGCAAGCACCACCCTCTGCCCCCCCCCCCTCTAGAGCCGGCCCTGCAAAAGTACCAATAAGTCTCCTGTGTATTCTCCTTCAAAAGGAACAGAACCGGACTAGTTCTATCTGCAGGAACTCCTCACTGGTTAGGAAATGAGGCAGGTGAACCAATTCTAATATTGCATTAACACAACAGCATGAAAACCATTAACACAAGAACAGAAGCAGTAGAATAAAAATGAAGGCCAAATTAAATATCTATAACTGGTTTATTCAGCCTTCGACAGTTACAAAGAAAACAGCTGTCCGAAATGGTTTTTTAACTATCCTTCTAAAAGCTGGAAGGCAGATGCCTCATGGGTTTCCCTTGTTGTGCTACAGCAGCAATTCACAACTGAATCGTCTTGTCCACACAAGTAAACTCAGCCCTGAATGATTGCTATAATGCAAAAAGAATTGCTATAATGCAATAACGGTGCATGGATGCAGCCGTCTTTCTGAAAGGTAGCATCTCTTATCTCTAGCTGTATTTTAGGATCTCTGTAGAATCTGTATGGATTGTTTGCATCAGGGCTTTTTTTGCAACAGGAACTCATTTGCATACTAGGCCACACACCTCTTACATAGCCTCTTTTTGGACATTTCCAAAAGCTTACAGGGCTCTCCTTCAGGCCTATTGCAAGCTCTTGAAGGATTGGCTATATCATGGGTGTGTGGCCTAATATGCAAAAAAACATGCTACAAAAAAAGCCCTGGTTTGCATTTTGGGAACTTTGGCTCTAAGAAGTAGACAAGGATATGTTCATATTTTTATACAAGCGAAAGCGGAAAGACCAAGACACCTTTTTCCAGCAGCAGGTGCACAGTGCTAATGCATAGGCTGTGCTTTGATCATTTTAAACAATAATTGAGCCATAGCTCTGGGTTGGGTGGGTGGCAGGATTAATGACTGCCACTAGGGTCGAGTCTGTCAGCACATCTGGATGGATAGGTTGGCAGGATGCAGTGTTGTGCTGATGACAAAGGGCAGCCAACACACAGTCAGCTTCTCCAGAAAACAGGAAGAGCTGGTTGCCTTTGGGTTTGATTTAGTTTGGGAATGTGTAATGGTTTGGAAATGTCCAAAAAGTGGTTTGTGCAAATCCACTGTGACTCACCGTTCCAGCTACTTAACATCTGCTGCCATCCACACTGTGTGTCAGACTTGGAACACTCTACACTTAGTTCTGACTTCAGTTTTCAAATGTGCGTTTTTCAGTTTGAGGAAGAGTTCCCGGAGGCAGCAAGTGTATAGCATGCTTGCTTAAAAAAGAAATAAATAAAAAGCAGAACTAATGATCTAATCAACTAATTTGTTGTTTTTCAGAAATATGACCACCGTTATTTTGTCTGCCATCTTAACCTCTGAAAGAAGCTTATAGAATCAAAACACACCGGTAGATCCTAACAAACTAAGAGACACTTGTTTTCTTTTAGCATTTTATATTTTACATGCTATTACTGTCTACTATCTTAGCATTTCCTGTTTTATATTATTATTTATCAGATTTATCAGATTTATGCATATATGTACTGATAACTATATGTAATTATTTGTTTTTTTAATGCCAATAAAGGTGTATGTATGTAACCTCTGAAAACTAAAACTCCTTCATAGGAGAATAAGGAATTATAACGACCATTCCACACCAATGACGTATTTCGTAATATATTTAATAATGACCATAATTAAAATGTTGTCACTATATACTTGATGATATTTTACAAAAGCAATAAAACCCTTGATGTTTTACTTGTTTTGCCCCACTGACTCAATGAATGGATTTGCCAGCCGGTCCATAATTTGTCGGGGAAGAAGAACATAAGAGAAGTCATGTTGGATCAGGGCAATGACCCATCCAGTCCAAGATTCTGCATAACACAGTGGTAAAAAAAACCCAGGTGCCATCAGGTGGTCCATCACTGGGGCCAGAAGAAGAAGAAGAAGAAGAAGATTTATATCCCACCCTCCACTCTGAATCTCAGAGTGGCTCACAATCTCCTTTACCTCCCCACCCCCCTCAAAACAGATACTCTGTGAGGTAGGTGGGGCTGAGAGAGCTCTCACAGAAGCTGCCCTTTCAAGGACAGCTCTATGAGAGCTATGGCTGTGAGAGCCAAGGCCATTCCATAAGTTGCAAGTGGAGGAGTGGGGAATCAACCTCGGTTCTCCCAGATAAGAGTCCACACACTTAACCGCTACACCAAACAAAAAGGTGCTTGAGGTGTTTAGACATTGGACAGGAGTGCTATGTAGGAATTACACAGACAAGTTTCTCTCAATGCCATGAAAAAAAAAGGTTAACAGTGAAATGTAATACTTCTAAAAAGACATTGCCCTTCCCATAACCATTTGTCTCACGGATATTTAAGATCCCAGATCATTTGTTGCAGAAAAAAAGGAAACATAGCTTGGCGTTAGCAAGCCAATCCCTGCTCTTCACTTCATTATATTCTGCATAGTTCCCATCCCCCATGCAGATTTCATTGGCTGGGGTTCCCACCTCCACTTCCCACAGTTGTACACCAAAGCTACTCTGCAGCTGTTGGCATCTCTTCGCAGAAGACAGATATATTTCAGCACAGTGTGGAAATGATCTCCCCATGATCCTGCAGGCACATTGTTGGAGGGCTGAGTTATTTAGGGCTGGATTGCCTTTGCTATAGGAAATCCGGCAAGGGGACATCAAAGCACGACAAGGCCTTGCTTGGATGCAGAAGAATCCACCTTCGTGGAGGAAGCCGCTGGTCTTAGTCAGAGGAAACATCCATCCTTTTCAGATCTTATGACTGCATGTACCAGCAGTCTGCTAACTATGCATACTGGGATCACACACATGACCCCCAATACGCACATGCCTGTCATCTAGGGCCGGCAAGGGGTTCTGCCACTCGAGGCAGACCCCTGTGCCATGCCTCCCCCCTGCAGGCTCCCTTTGTGGAGCTCATTGTGTGTGCAAGTGACGTCATCATGCAGGGCGGTGAGTGGGGGATGAGAGAGCAACAGCTGGCGCACGAGAGTGTAACCACGCCACTGCTCCCCCCCCCTGCACTGTGCTCTTCGGAGGCTTCCAAGGAGTGCAAGTAGTGCACTGTGTAGTACTCCTCCGATCCTGCTTTCAAGGCAGCCTCGGAGGAGCTCTCTGTGTGGGCCTGGTGGTGCCCCCGGGCAAGGTAGCACCCTGCCGCTTACCCTGGCAGCTGCTTACCCTGCCGACTCCCACGCGCTGGCCCTGCTGCCATCTTATCTGAAAGCAGCAAAGCATGGGTTTTGCCAGGGTGTTTTTTTGTAGGAAAAGCCCAGCAAAAACACGTTTGCATGTTACGCCACACCCCCTGACATCATCCTTGTTTCACACGGGGCTTTTTGCAGAAAAGTCCAGCAGGAACTCGTTTACATATTAGGCCACACCCCCTGACACCAAGCCAGCCGGAACTGTGTTCCTGTGCGTTCCTGCTCAAAAAAAGCGCTGGGTTTCGCAGATATGCACATGCTTTGTATGTGCTATATTAAACTTGGGTATTGTAGGGTTCTGGCTCTCATGTGCCAAATCAAAAAATCTGTGACCTGTCCCTTTCATACAGCATGCCAACCAAGTGTATCCTGAAGATCAACGCATGCTTGCTGGACTGGCAGGCGCAGATTATAACATAAGAACAGCCCTGCTAGGTCAGACCAGTGGTCCATCTAGTCCAGCCTCCTGTCTCACACAGTGGCCAACCGGTTCCTCTGGAAGGCCAACAACAGGGCAGAGAGGCCGAGGCCTTCATAAGAACATCAGAAGAGCCCTGCTGGATCAGACCAGTGAGGGTCCATCTAGTCCACCCTCCTGTCTCACACAGTGGCCAACCAGTTCCTCTGGAGGGCCAACAACAGGGCAGAGAGGCTGAGGTTTTTCCTTGATGTTACCTCCTGGCTCTGGGATTCAGGGGCTTAGTGCCTCAGAATGTAGAGATTCCTCTTAGCCACTATGGCTAATAGCCATTGATAGACCTATCCTCCATGAATCTATTTAATCATGTGCCCCCTTAGTAGTCTCTTTTTTAAAAAGCTTCATAGAATTCTTCCACAAATATTCCCAAGTTTCCATCTGTATTTCTTTATTTACATTTATTGCCCACTTAATCATTTGAGATTTCACTACTTCATCTGTAGACCATTTTTAAAAGTAATTTATATAGTTTTGAAATTAATTTTTCATTGTCTCCAAGCAGAACTCTTTCCATTTCTGTTTGCTCTTTTCTTATTCCTTCCGTTTTAATATCATTATCCACCAAGCTCTTTATTTGTTGCATTTGGAGCCAATCATATTTATTATTCAGCTCTTCAGCAGTTTTCAATTCTATTTTGCCACTTTGTATTTTTAATAGTTGATTATATGACAACCACTTTTCTTCATCCGTCTCAGCTGTTATTTTCATTACTTCTGCTGACACTATCCATAACGGTTTTCTCTCATCTCCATATTTCTTATATTTCATCCATGTATTTAGCAAATTATTTCTTATATAATGGTGAGAGAAAAAAAATCCATCTTTTTCCCCCAATAATACATATAAGCGTGCCAGCCAAATTTATTTCCATGACCTTCCAACACTAAGAGTTTTTTGTTTAACAGCATCATCCATTCTTTTATCCACACTAAACAAACTGCTTCGTGATATAATTTTAAATCTGGTAACTGGAATCCGCCTCTCTCTTTTGCATCTGTTAAAATTTTCATTTTAATCCTTGGTTTCTTCCCAGCCCACACAAACTCTGAAATTTTTCTTTGCCATCTATTAAATTGTTTACTGTCTTTCACAATTGGGATAGTTTGAAACAAATACATTATTCTTGGTAGAATATTCATTTTAATTGCAGCTATTCTGCCCAGCAATGACAAATTAAGTTTATTCCATTTTAACATATCTTCATCCATTTTATGCCATAGCTTCTCATAATTATTTTTGAACAAATCAATATTCTTCATTGTTATCTCCACACCCAAATATTTTGCCTTAGAGGTAACCACAACCCGTTAGCCTATGCAATTCCTTTTGTTTATTTACTTGCATATTTTTACATAGAAGTCTTGATTTTTCTTTATTAATACAAAGTCCCGCCAATTCCCCATATTCTTGTATTTTAGCTAACAACAAAGGCGTGACTTGTATGGGATTTTCATTTATAAACATTATATCATCTGCAAATGCTCTATATTTGTAGATAAATCCTTTTACTTTTAATCCTTCTATTTCTTTATCTTCTTGAATTTGCATCAGTAAGATTGCAAGAGTCATTATAAACAACAGTGGAGAAAGCGGACAGCCTTGTCTTGTACCTTTGCTAATTATCATGTCTTCTGTAAGATCTGCATTTATACATAGCCTTGCACGTTGCTCAGTATATATTGCTTTTATCATCCTTATAAAGTTTCCCCCCCCCCCCGACTCATTTTCTCCATTACTGCAAACATAAAGTCCCAATTTAAATTATCAAATGCTTTCTCTGCGTCTGCAAAGAATAATGCTACTTCCTTTTCTGGATGTCTTTCATAATATTCTACAATATTTACAACAGTTCTAATATTGTATCTTATTTGCCTTTTTGGGGAGAAACCCTGCTTGATCTTCCTTTATAAAATTTTGTCAAATGTTGTTTAAGCCGTTCTGCCAAGATTCTTGTGTATATTTTATAGTCATTATTTAATAGTGAGATTGGTCTATAATTTTTTACATTCGTGACATCTCTATCTTCCTTTGGAATCAACGAAATAACAGCTTCCTTCTGCGTATTTGGTATTTTCCCTTTTATTCTTATCATGTTCATCAATTTCTGAAGTTTCGGGATTAACTCCTCTTTGAAAAATTTTAAAAATTTTTTTACAAGTTTTAAATTTTTTAAAAAAGTTTTAAAACATTTAGCTGTATATCCATTTGGCCCAGGTGCTTTTCCATTTTCCATTGTATTAATTGCTGCTTCAATTTCTATTTTTTCAATTGGATCATTCAAAACTTTCCCCATATTTTCTGTTAAGGGTGCTATTTTAATCTTTTGTAAATACTCTTCCATCTTTTCTTTCTTTATTTTAACACCCTTAAATAATTTGGCATAATACTTAAAGAATTCTCTTTTTATTCCATCTTGATCTACCACCTCTCCTCCCTCCACCTGATCTACCACCTCTCCTCCCTCCACCACAATTTTATTAATAATTTTACTTTCTCTTTTTTTCTTCAGTTGCCAGGCCAAATATTTTTCAGGTTTATTTGCTCCCTCAAAAGATTTCTGCTGCAATCTTTTCAGATTCCATTCCAGTTCTTTATTTAACAAATGTCTCATTTGTGTTTGTAATATTGTAATCTCCCTCATAATTTTCTTTTTCCCTGGCCTTTTTCTCAGTTTCCCTTCTTTTTTCTTTATTTCATTTTGAATGTCCAGCATCTGTTTCTCTTTTGCCCTCTTGTCTTTATTATTCAATGTAATCAATATTCCTCTCATTACTGCTTTATAAGCATCCCACACCATCTGAAATTCTATATCTTCTTTATCGTTTATTTGGAAGAAAGCTTTCGTTTCATTTTCTAGAGATGTCACTATTTCTTTATTCTGTAGTAAATCTTCATTCATTCTCCATCTTCTCGACTTTTTAGACAATTTTGTAATCCACATTATTGGGTTATGATCAGCCCCTATTTTAGGTAAAATCTCTATTTTCTTTGTTATAAAGCCTAAATCTTTAGTACCCCACAACATGTCAATTCTGGAAAAAGTTTTATGTGTTGCTGAAAAAAAGGTATAGTCCCGTACTTCAGGATTAAATTTCCTCCATATATCCTCCAAATTTTCTTGTTTGACCAATTCAAAAAAAGACTTTGGCAATTTTCCTTCCTTATTATTTTTTCCCCGAGACCTATCCAGTGTGTTCTTAATTGTTCCATTAAAGTCCCCCATTATCAAAACTTGATCATATGTCACTTCATCAAATTGTTTATAATGTCCTTTAAAAAAGCATCCTTTGCTCCATTTGGTGCATACAGTCCCAGTAACAACGGGGTTTTTTGCATTTAATATTATTTCTACCGCTTCAAATCTGCCATCGTTATCTTTAAACACTCATTTCGGCTCCAATTCTTGTTTAATATAAAAAATCACTCCCCTTTTCTTCTGTTCAGCCAATGAATGCAATTCTAGTCCCAATTGCTTATTTCATAAAATTTGTAATCCTTTTGTTTGATATGTACTTCTTGTAAACAAACTATATTACAATTTTGCTTTTTAATCCAATGAAACATTGCCTTTCTTTTTTTGTGGTGAATTTTTCCATTTACATTCCAAGATAACAATTTGTAATCCATCATGGTGCAAATTCTTTATGTTCTTCATAAAATCCACGCAGTTCATGTGTGCTTATAATTGTAATCCTTTTTCCTTGTAGCTCAACGCTCAAACCTTCAGGTATTATCCATCTATACCTCATTTCATTGTCCCGTATTTTTTTGTCAATTTCTTATATGCTCTTCTGTCATTTATCACTTGTCTTAGCAATTCCTTCATAATTCTTACTCTGCTGCCTCCCACTATCAATGTCTTTCCAAAGTTTTTATTCATGATTTTTCCCACCATTTCTTTTGTCATATATCTTATAACCACATCTCTTGGTAGATTATTTTTTTTTTGCATATAGTGAGTTCACTCTATACATGTAGTCATACATGTGTCTAGTCCCTTCAGGATCTTCCTCCAAAAATTCTGCAATTATTTTTATTATATATTCTTTCAAATCAGTTTCTTCATCCTCAGGTACTCCTCTCAGACTTATCTGGGTCTCCATCAATTTGCAGTCATGAATTGCCACTTTTTCTTGTATTTTTAACAAGGTGGAATCATGTACTTTCACTCTCCCTTCCACCTCTTGCACTTTTTTTGATGTCACCACAGTCTCATTTCTGAGATCCTCTATATCTTTTTTTAGCTCTTCAATATCTTTTCTAATTTATTTTTTGGAAGCAGTTATCATCTCTTTCATTCCTTTCATTATCCTGGCTTCCTTTGCATCTAATTGGTCCTGCATTTTCTCCAGTGAAGCAGTCCTTGCACGGGTTTGCTTGTGGTCTGACATGTAAAAACACCGAAAATTTTGACCTCACCAAATTAAATTTCAACTATCAGATTTAAAAGAGTGAGGCTTGCTCTTTCCAATAAGCCTGATTTCGCTGTCCTCAGAGCCTCCTGGGCTCAGATATTAATTTTTAAAGTTTTTATTTTTTCCAAAATGGCAGTCACGACTTTCTGCTTCACTTCACTTTAATTTTTTTTTCCTTTTTCCTCTAGAGGCTTCTAAAATGGTTATTAACAGTAATGTCCAATAGTCTTTACCTTATAATCGTCACCTCTGTCAGCTCCACCAATTTTTAATCAACACTTTAAAAATTTTATTTAAATTTTAGCCTCCTTAGCAATGGCCGCCAATGTTTTTCTATGATATTATAGTCCTAGAGTAGGCTGGCTGCTTCAATGTTTTCCCTTTTCCATCCGGTACTTCCTGCTTTGCTTGCCACCAAATCCCGTTTTCGCTAGTAGAAAGATCTCACGATACTTGACGTATTTCCTGTGTTGGCTATGGGAGCTGCAAATCTATGACGATGGGGCTTTTTCTCCAAAACCACAAGTAGACAAAACAATAAATTCCTTTCCACTTGTTAGCACTGTTCTTTAAATTTACAAAGTCCAAATATCACCCCTTCTCCCCTTCTTCTTCCAAGCTTTCTAGATTTCAATTTCCCACCTTCTGATTTTATTTTGTTTAACTTTAATTAGTCCCGAAATGAAAGATAGCAATCTGTACCTTTTCTGTAGTTATCCAGATCAACACTGGTCTTGTATAGCTTTAGATGTTTAGCAGTATCAAAGAAGATTAGGATCCTGTCGAGCTTATGTCAAATAAATGACTCTGGAAACTTCTGCAGATGATGAAAATGCAACTCGTCTCCGGAGACCCCTCAAAGGAGCCCCCCCCCCCCCCGGGACTCCCTTTTAGCCAAGGTAAATCTCCTCAAAGTTTCCTGTGCATATCTTGGACTGATCTCTGACTGAGAAAAGTAGGCAGTAGGCATTAGATTGCCTTCCACTACCCCTAACAGAAGTTCCAGCTTGCTCCCCTTCTGAGAAGCAGTTCAACTCGGCATTTTCCAACCCCAGAAGTCCTAGACTACTAACTTGTTGAAGCTAGCATCCTACTATGGAATTTTATATCCTTTAATGATGTCATGTTAATACTTACTCTTTGCTTCAGTTCTGGTTTTAGACTTCTGGCTGGTTCTGCAACCGCAATCCTCTTGCATCGTTTATTGAAGGCCCCATCCGTCAATTGCCTTGACTCACTCTGTGTCATCCACCTTGAGTCCAAGTGAGAAAGGTGAACTATAAATAATGTAAATAAAAATGTTAATAAGATAAATACGTTCCTAAATAGAGCAACATGTTGCTCATAGCAATCTCCACCCCATATCTCTGAAGTCCTCTCATTCAGAGGATGCCATAAAACTGCGGTTTCAAATTAATGGATCCATTAGAAGGTTTGCAGTTTAATCCATAACCATGTCTGAAAGCCCACTCACAGAATCTTGAACAATCTATTATTCAGGCCAAACTGTTCTCAACCGTGGAGTTCTATTATTGGAACTCCAGGTGTTATAATTTAGCTCTGAAAGGCAGCCATAAGAGGGAATCCTTCATGGACTGGGACTATCACTCTGCCCCCGGCACCAAAGTGTTCTGTCATTTGCAAATGCCACCCTGTCTCGTGAACACACAATAAGGGTACCTGCAGGGGCCGTTTTGTAAAAATAAATAGGTGGTGGAGCTCATTAGCATAACTCATTAGCATATGCCATTCCCCCCCCCAGAGAAAAGCAATCCGATGCAAGAAAGGAGAGCCCCAGATGAGTGAGGCCTGCTTGGGCTGGCTAAAGATCCAGCCAGCCCAAGCAGGCCTCGCTCTCCTGGGGCTCTCCTGGCTCACACGTTTTTGTCTTCTCTCAGGAAGGATGGCTCCAGAGCAAACTAATTTATGCAACAGCCCAATCACTTGTTCACAACTTTAATGCCAGTAGCTCACAAAGTAGAATTTTTGCACACATGACTCCAAAGCTTAGAGGAAGCATTGCCTGTGAGGTTGGTGGAGCTGAGAGAGCTCTCCATGAACTGCTCTTAAGAAGAACAGCTCTGAGAGAACCTGTGGCTGACCCAAGGTCACCCAGCCCAGCAGCTACATGTGGAGGAGTGGGGAAATCAAACCCGGTTCTCCCAAACAGAAAGGAGAAACAAAACTGGGGGAAATATTAGGGACTTACTTATAGGTAAGTAAACATGGTTCTACCTGGGCTGCTACATGTACTGTATTTATCCCCTCTAGAGAGGTTCTGTTCAAGGCCATGTTTAAAGTCTAGACCTGGAAACAGGTGTTTTGGAAGCAACAGGTCGCCCCCTTCAATTGCAGCGCTATACACTCAGAGGAAGCCCGATTTCATGACTCTGCAATCACACATCTGTGGACTGCAGTTGGG
This sequence comes from Heteronotia binoei, assembly GCF_032191835.1. Classification (NCBI taxonomy): domain Eukaryota; kingdom Metazoa; phylum Chordata; class Lepidosauria; order Squamata; family Gekkonidae; genus Heteronotia; species Heteronotia binoei. The sequence continues at coordinate 28,359,891 of NC_083241.1, forward strand.
GCAGGTGGGTCAGCACATGAATCAGTGCCGGATTAAACCCTGTGGAGGTCCCCTAGGCAGTCAAAATCTCAGAGGCCCCCTTGCAAATTATTTCAGAGTCACACTCACGGCCCCGCTGCAGAATTGCAGGCACCTTCTCGAAAGCCCCTTTGACAAAGGGGGAGAGGCAGAGAGAGACAAACTTGGCAATGACGCCAGCAGCAGCCACACCAGGCAAGCCGGGCGAAGAGTGGCTCAGTTGCTGGCTGTGTGTGCAGACTGGGAGGGCTGCAAGCAGGGGGGAACCCAGGGGGCGGGAAGCTGGCCGGGGCCCATAGGCCAGTGCCTACTTGGCCTAATTGTTAATCCGGCCCTGACATGAATCCCCCAAAACAGCGATCTCAAGAATCACCTGATGATCTCCGTTTGTTCCCCAGACAGACAACCAACCCCCCGCCCCCACCAGCAAGCTTTTACTTCACTTTGTGACACAACAGTTCCCACTTAAAGAATGGTGGTGGTGGTGGTGCTGGAAACTGTTGTTAAGTCGTAGCTGACTTATGGCGACCTTGCAGGGTTTTCATGACAAGAGCTCTTCAGAGGTGGTTTGCTGCTGCCTACCTCTGTGTAGCCTTGGCCTTCCTTGGTGGTTTCCCATCCAAATACTAACCAGAGCTGGCTTATTTTCCAAGACTGGCTATCCAGGTAAGAGCATTTAAAGCAACAGGGATTTGTATTATAGGCCAGGCGCAGGGGGTTTTCTGTAGAAAAAGTCCGGCAGGGGCTCATTTGCATATCAGGCCACACACCCTGACATCACCATTGTTTCACTTAGGACTTTTTAAATTGAAAGGGCCCAGCAGGAACTCATTTGCATATTAGGCCACACCCCTGGATGCTAAGCCAGTCAGAACTCCGTTCCTGTGCGTTCCTGCTTAAAAGCAAACAAACAAACAAACAAACAAACAAAAAACCTTGAACAGGGCAATTTCTGTTAATAGAGTAATCCCTATTTAGTGACTGTGACCACCAAAAGGTGCATTAAGGGGAAACTTATGTCCAGCTTCTTCAGCTGGAATGTGATCCTCTCTTGCCACTAGGGCCTTTTTGGTAGAAAAAGCCCAGCAATACCTCATTTGCCTATTAGGCCACACCCCTGACATCACCATTGTTCCATTTGCATATCAGGCCACACCTCCTGACACCAAGACAGCCAGAACTGCATTCCTGTGCGTTCCAACAACCCCCCCCCCCCCGCTTGCCACCCTGTTTGGGCAACTGATTCTGCCAAATGCGGCATTATGGCCCCCTCTCTTGTCCAAATTAGCTGGACGGGGTAATCCTGGAATTGGGGCATCCTGGCTCAATGAGGAAGGCTAGTGATGGTTCCAATTAAGGCTTGGACCCTATACGCATTTGCTCTTCATGCGCTTCTCTCTCTGTGCTATGGAGGCAGCCTGGTGTGGAGCTCACTTTCTTTCACACCCGGTACTTCCGTTTGCACAACTGTCATGTTTCTCATTTCCCTGAAGTGATTCGGGCAAGGGGAAGCAAACTCTAGAGAGGGAGGACTATCCCTGTAGCACCTGGATTAAACAGATAGGACCCATGCCTAGGACCCTTCAACACACCTCATAAGCTAAGCAATACTTAGTCAATGAAGACTAGCTGCAGCAAGATTTTTGTACACCTGTGTCTTTTGCAGTACAGAAATATAACAATCACCTTCCATTTATATAGCATTTTCAGTATTCAGCATACTTTATTGCAGGTTAATTTTTAGCTGCCCTTAAACCCATGGCACAGAGTGATAAGCTGCAGTACTGCAGTTCAAGCTCTGCTCACAACCTGAGTTTGATCCTAGAGGAAGCTGGGTTCAGGTAGCTAGCTCAAGGTTGACTCAGCCTTCCATCCTTCCGAGGTTGGTAAAATGAGTATCCAGCTTGCTGGGGGGAAAGGGTAGATGACTGGGGAAGGCAATGGCAAACCACCCCGTAAAAATTCTGCCATGAAAATGTCGTGATGCAACATCACCCCAGAGTCAGAAACAACTGGTGCTTGCACGGAGGGACTACCTTTACCTTTTAAGGTAGATCAATATTGTTTTTCTTAGATTGGAAGAAGGGAGTAGAGAGAGTGGCTTAGCTATGACCAGGGTTTTGCTTGCAGCAAGAACTCCTTTGCCTTTTAGGAACTCCTTTGCCTGTTAGGCCACACCCCTGGATGAAGCCAATCCTCCAAGAGCTTACAGGGCTCTTAGTACAGGGCCTACTATAAACTCCTGTAGGATTGGCTACATCAGGGGTGTGTGGCCTAATATGCAAATGAGTTCCTGCTACAAAAAAAAAAACCTGGCTAAGACCATCTAGTGAGTCCATGGCAGAGGCAAGATTTAAACTTGAGAACTTCCCAGATCTCAGCTCTTCTAGGAATTACACTACACTACCGCATTACATTGAGGTAAACTCACTGACACAAAGCGTTTTAAACTGTCTTGTACTGTCCATCAAAGTCAGACCTGTCTGCTCAGACTGGCAGCAGCTCTCCAGGGTCTCAGGCAGCAGTCTTTCGCATCACTGACTGCCTGATCCCTTAATCCCAGGGATTGAACCTGGGTCCTACAGCATGCCAAGCAGATGCTCTTCTCCCCCGAGCCACAGTCCCCCCTCACTGCCACTCTTCCTCAGAGAAGATGATGTAGGTGCACACATGCTAGGTTTTCCCAGTTGCATGCATCGAATTTTGCAGAGGCTATGCGTTTTACTGGAAAGGCTTGCAGCGAGACATTGCGTCTGAGCACACAAATAGCTGTGGCAACGATTGTGGTAGGCCTGTCAAGGCAGCTTCCTTTCCTATAAACTGACTTCTGAGAAAGTGACTGTGTCCATAGAAACTGCTAGGGACTCCTTGTTCTTTTGTTGTGCCTAGTGACTATGCATGTTGGTTATTCATTTGTTAGAATGCCAATCCTTTCCATCACCCAGGCTTGGAGCAAGTTGGACACGCCCAACAAGAGACCCAGGTCCAGCCCTGCCATTAGACAAACTAGGTCTCCTGGGGGTGCCAAATTGGGTGCCCCCCATGTGACTCGGTGATGTTATCAGTGCAGGGGGGGCACCAGAAGTTAGCCTTGCCTAGGGTGGCAGATGGTCTAGGGCTGGCCCTGAAGAGACCCATGTTAAACACCCTTTCTGGTGAAAAACTTGAAGGCCACTTAATTGGACTGCACTCATAAAGCTGCCATTAGAAAACCTATGGAATTTTCCAGCTACAGTGAAGATTTCACATGGGGGGTGCTTGTGGATCCCAGAATTCAGATTTGTTCTTAAGAACATAAGAAAAGCCATGTTGGATCAGGCCAATGGCCCATCTAGTCCAACACTTTGTGTCACACAGTAGCAAAAAAACCCCACACAGATGCCTTCAGGAGGTCCATCAGTGGAGCCAGGATACTAGAAACCCTCCCACTGTTGCCCTCCCCCAAGCACCAAGAATACAGAGCATCACTTGCCCCAGTCAGAGACGCTGTCCCAACAATATGCTGTAGCTAACAGCCGCTGATGGACTTCTGCTTCATATGTTTATCCAATCCCCTCTTGAAGGTGACTATGCTTGCAGCCGCCACCACCTCCTGTGGCAGTGAGTCTTTCATGAGCAATCAATAACAGGGAAGACAGGGTGCTTATGGACCTCAGAATTCAGATTCTAACCTCCATTAAAAGCAGTCAGCAGCCTGGGCCAATGTATATATTAGAACATAAAAGACAATAGTAGTCGCAACGAATGTTCCTTCTAAGCTGAGTTAGTGTGAGCACAGATTTTTAGCCTCCGACTCATGCATTTCTGTCTTAGCTCAGGAAAAATGGCCCCAGAACAAACTAGTGTATGCAGCAGCGAAATCGCTCGCTCACAACTTGAATGCCAGCAGCTCACAGCTTAGAGGGAGCATGGGTCACAACATGGCTGCCCTGCTAGCGCAGAAGGAACATGGCTGCCCTGTGAGCACAGAGGAACTGCAAACATATGGATATCTTCCATAACATGAGAGCAAACCACATGATGCTGCCTTACAAGGCTCTTTTTCGTAAGTTCTTGGAGGATTGGCTACATCAGGGGTGTGTGGCCTAATATGCAAAGGAGCTCCTGCTAGAATTCCACCCCTGCTTGAGAGACTGGTCCATCTCTCAAGGCCAGCATTGCCTACTTTGTTTGGCAGCTGCTCTTCAGAGTCTCAGACAGAGGCTTTTCATGTCACCTACTTCCTAAGTCTTCTTGAGGGATAGGGTTGCCAACCTGCAGGTGGCACCTGGAGATCTTTCTCTATTACACCTGCTCTCCAGATAGGGTTGCCAAGTCCCGCGCTGGCTTCGGCAGAGGATTTTTATAATAATAATAATAATTTTTAAATTTATATCCCGCCCTCCCCGCCGAAGCAGGCTCAGGGCAGCTTACATAACATAAAATACAACATTACAATGGTACAATAATAAAACACCCCAATTATATAACAGTATTCCTCAATTAAATATACAATTACAATAAAACCATCAGTTAAAACAACAATTTAAAACCACAGATTAATTCGGTGCTACGATCTTAGCGTAACATAGCTTTGGATGACGATGGTACAATAATTCCACATTAAAAAGCCAGCTGGAAGAGGATGGTCTTGCAGGCCCGGTGGAACCGGTTAAGGTCCCGCAAGGCCCGTACCTCTTCTGGTAACTGGTTCCACCAGTGGGGAGTTGTAGCCGAGAAGGCCCTCTCCCTTGCCATTTTCAATTTTGCCTCCTTCAGCCCGGGGATTTTCAGCAGATTTTGCGAGCTAGATCTCAGTACTCGCTGGGGAAAATATGGGGAGAGAAGGTCCCTAAGGGAGGCAGGTCCTTGGCCATATAGGGCTTTAAAGGTAATAACCAGCACCTTGTAACGAATCCGGTACACAATCACGCACACAAAGCACGCATGGTACAATGACGTCACCCAGAAGTGATGCCATCGCGCTGGGCACATTGTGCCAGGGACACTCTAGGTTTCAGGTTCAGTTTTTATCTGAATGCCAGAGCATCCCCAGTGTGATGATGACACTTCTGGGTGATGTCATCATGCTGGGCACATCATGCAACAATGGAGCTCTTTGGGAGCAGGGAGCCCTTCAGCGGCCTGCTCCTTGCCGGCGGTGGGACCCCCAAACCAGGGGAACCCCGCTCCGAGTGGGAGTTCAGCAGTCTTATCTCCAGATGACCAAGATCAGCTCCCCTGGAGAAAGTGGCTGCTTTGGAGAATGGACCCCATGGCATTATACCCTGCGGAGTCCTTTCCCCTCCACAAACCCTGCCCTCTCCAGGCTCCACCCCTCAAATCTCCAGGTATTTCTCAGTCCAGAGCTGGCAACCCTATTAATGGGGACTGAAACTGGGGCCTTGTACATACAAAGCAGATGCTCTGCCATGGAGCCAGGTAGGAGCCTTCCGCCACCTGATCCTTTGATTTGGAGATGCCAGGAACTGAAAGAAGAAGGAGGAGAAGAAGACCACCACATATTTATACTCTGCCCTTAACTCTGAATCAGAGTCTCAGAGCAGCTTACAATCACCTTTATTTCCTTCCCCCACAACAGACACCCTGTGAGGTAGGTGGGGCTCCCAGAAGCTGCCCTTTCAAGGACAACCTCTGCCAGAGCTATGGCTGACCCATTCCAGCAGCTGCAAGTGGAGGAGTGGGGAATCAAACCTGGTTCTCCCAGATAAAAGTCCGCACACTTAACTACTACACCAAGCTGAATAGCAGATGCCCTACCGCTAAGCCAAGGCCCTCCCTTGATAGTAAAGGATACAAAAGCAAAAGTGGCAAGGGATAGGAACGGAAGAAAAGAAAGCAAAAAGTTAAAAGAAAAGGACCACTGAGATATATTTAATGATGACGCTCATTGACCATTGTACTAACAGGCTGTTAGGTAGTGAAAATTCAAGATATGGTGCTTTAGAATGCATCCCAGTAGCTTTAAATCCCAACCACATGCATCAGTCAAAATAGGAACAAGTTACAAGTGCTTCAGTAAAATGATCATACTCCTTGTTCAGACTTCAGTGAAAGGCGGTTTCACTGTTCAGGGAGGGCCAAGGCACCCATCCACTCCAAGTGTTTTTAATGTTTGGATTTGGCCAATAACTGGGGCATGCTAGTTTGCTTTTAAATATGCTAATGGTCCCCAAGAGAGCAAATAAATCTCCAACGTCTGACTGAAAGAAACAACAATAAGTACGTGTGAATAGCCTTGCAATCCCACACATACTTGCTTGGGAGTAAGGCCCACTCACTTAAGCAGGGCTTATATCTGAGTGAAGGCATATACGTTTGGGCTGAAATATACTAGAGATATTAGTTGTTTTTAAAACCATCTCTGCCCATCAGTTAAGAGTCTGTAAACTCTGTTTTGCAAAAGCTTTTCTGCCAGTGTTGACACACAGTGTCATTTACACGCTTGGTTTAAAGTTTTTGTTTTCCCAAATAAATTGAGGGAGATATATTTAGCTGTTCCCTGTTTTTATACAGCCATATTTTGCACATGGGACACCACAACATTATTCAGTTTCCTGCAGGCTGCACCTTTGAGCCACAGAGTCTGCCCAAGTCAACCAAGGATATGACAGCATTTGTGATGAAGGAGGAGAATTGTCTTTTTGTTTTATTTCTGGAGCATTACCAATCGTGGAATAGTGGAAATATACAAAATGGAACCAAGACAGATCTCTTTCTTATACCTTTTTTTTTTGGGGGGGGGGTACTTATAGGTATATATTTACAGCATTTGGGGTTTAGGAAGACTTGCAGGGAACGTATATGCTAAAGTTTTTGAGTGTATTTCCTGCCATTCCTGCAATACAGTAGCCCTATACATATGGGGGTTGGGGGAGGATTATACAAGCTGTCCTCACTCCGGCCACCAGATGTTCAGGTAATCATCTGCAAGGAAGTTATACACATAAGCAGTGCTTGTTTTGCAAAAAGAAATTGTGCCAATGCATGCATACACACACACACAAACACTTATATCCTGCCCTACCCCCTGCACAGGCTCAGGATGGATATTTAAGGCTGCACCAATTTCTACCAATTGCTTCCTCAGTGCTTGGAAGCCACCCCCCACCCCCCCGAAAGGTGTCGGTAGGGCTCTTTCTTTCTTTCTTTCTTTCTTTCTTTCTTTCTTTCTTTCTTTCTTTCTTTCTTTCTTTCTTTCTTTCTTTCTTTCTTTCTTTCTCTCTCTCTCTCTCTCTCTCTCTCTCTCTCTTCTACAGGCCTCAGATTCAATGGGAGCTCACAGGAGCACAGCTCCTGAACCTTTCTGAAAGTTCCACCTCCTCCTTCTGAGAGTTCTACCTCCTTGTCCATTGAATAGTAGGTGCAGCTGCATAACAATCCCTGGATGAGCTCCAACACCTATTTTTCTACAAAACGACCCCTGGTCTTCTATCCCACCCTCTCTGCAAGTGGACTCAGGGACAGTCAATTCAAAAACATTTACAATTACAATTTAAAATGATAAAATAACAAAATACATTTTAAGGTGCTGTTCAACTTCAGTATAGGCAGGATCTTTTGAGGCAGAGCGCTCAGGAACGCAGTTCCAGCTGGCTTGGTGTCAGGGGGTGTGGCCTAATATGTCAATGAGTTCCTGCTGGGCTTTTTCTACAAAAAAAGCCCTGGGTGTTGGTACTTCACCAGTTGGTACTGGTGAATACTACCACAAAAAAGCCGTAACAGTACACTCATAAAGCTCTTCCTGAAGAAATCAGGAACACTGCTTTTTCAGGGGCCTTCCATAAGGCAAACAGGAAGCTTCTCTTGGCTTAGACTATTTCCACAGTAGTGAAATTCCCCACATTGACGTTTTTAAAACTACGCATTATGTGAAATTTTCTGCAGTAGATTTTTCCTCACCAGGCACCAACTCAAAGTTTTCTCCTTCTTACCCCACATTTTCTGAACTTGCCAAAACTGGGGATTCCGAAAATGCAGGATAAGAAGGAGAAAACCAGGTTTGCACTTGATGAGGAAAAATATACTGCAGAAAATTTCAGCACATGAAGTTTTAAAAACGTCAATGCCAGGAATTTCATTACTGTGGATTTTTCTCAGCAATGCGCAACTGTAGGAAACTACAGAGTTTGTTGTGTGTCTGTTGTCAGTTTGCACTGGCCGACGAGTAGGGTTGCCAGATCCTGCCTCACAAACAGCTGGGGAGGGGGGGGGAGACTTACTGGGAGTGGGAGGGAGGTCTGGCCAACATTGCAGGGACATGCTCTGTCATTTCCGGCATGACCTGGAAGTGACATCACCATGCAGTGACATCAGGGTGATTGTCTGGTATTTGGGCAAACCTCTATGGTAAATTTTGGCTTCTATCATTGAGTTTTTGCCCACATACCAGAGCATCGCCCTGAAGTAGGCTTCCCAATCCCCAGGTTCCAGCGGGGGATCCCCCGTTTTTACAGCCAGCTGGCCGGTGGGGGAAGCCCCGCCCCCCACAATCACTATGTAGTTTCAGAGCTCCTGCAGGTCCGTTTTTAAAATATGTGCCTTTAAGGCTGAGCAAGAAGCAGGAAACAGGAAGGGCTTTGGAGAACGGCCCCTCCCTTTGTTTTGCTTTCATTTTCAGATCAAGTAAAGTTCTGCAGGAACAAGACCCATAAGGATTTGTGTGTGAGAGAGGGGGCAGGGGATTCCCTAGTTTGGAGGCCCTCCCCCGCTAAAGCGTGGGGGGGGGGGGGAGAAATGTCTACTGGGCACTCTATTATTCCCTATGGAGAACGATTCCCATAGGGAATAATGGGGAATTGATCCATGGGTATTGTGGGCTCTGGGGGGGGGGGCTATGTTTTGAGATAGAGGCACCAAATTTTTAGTATAGCATCTAGTGCCTCTCCCCAAAATACCCCAAGTTTCAAAATGATTGTACCGGGGGGTCCAATTCTATGAGCCCCAAAAGATGATGCCCCTATCCTTCATTATTTCCTATGGAAGAAAGGCATTTAAAAAGGTGTGCTGTCCCTTTAAATGTGATGGCCAGAACTCCCTTGGAGTTCAATTATACTTGTCACACCCTTGTTCCTGGCTCCACCCTGAATGTCTCCTGGCTCCGCCCCCAAAGTCCCCAGATATTTCTTGAATTGGACTTGGCAACCCTACTCTGAAGTCACTGCCATGATGACATCACTTCCAGGTCATGTTGGAACTGACATAGACACATTGCTGCAACACTCACTGGGCCTCACTCTTTTTCGGGGTAAACCTCCCACCTGCCAGCCAGATGATCAGTGGTGGGGTGGTAGGGCCCGGTAGTGGGCCCCTGCCTCCACTGGGTGGGGAGGTGTCTGGTAACCCTAACAATGAGGTCCACTAAGTATGAAAATACTCTGCATTGAGTACCAACAATGGGTAAGGCTGCAACCTAGCAACTAATGTATCATACTTTGGTAACTTTATGAGAAAACAAGACTCACCAGAAAAGGTAATGATGCTAGGAAAAGCTGAAGGCAGCAGGAAAAGTGGAAGACCCAGCATGAGATGGATTGACTCCGTCAAGGAAGCCACGACCTTCGGTTTGCAAGACCTGAGCAAGGCTGTTAATAGCAAACGTTTTGGAAATCATTAATTCATAGGGTTGCCATAAGTTGGAAGTGATTGGACATTACTTAACACACAAAAAAAATTGAATGCCACTGCCCAGGTATTCTTAACCAGGTACAATATCCATTCTCCAAGATATAAGGACCAATCAAAGTATTCTGATTCCTAATCAGGGTCTTTTTGAAAGAAATTAAAATTCAGTCAGGAACACAGAAACTTCAACTTTGAAAAAAAAATGTTCAGAATAAGCCAAAATAATTTTCACAATATATATTGTGTTTGTCAGAAAAATCTACCCTCCCACCCTCGCTCTGAAGAAGTGTGCTTGCACACAAAAGCTTATACCTGGAATAAAACGTTCTTGGTCTTAAAGCTGCCATGGAACTCCAACTTTGTTTTCCCTCTCTCTCTCTTTCCCCTCCTGCCTCTCCCAAAAGAGGAGCAGCAGCCCCAAGAAGGAAGCATAAGGAGTGGGAGAGGGGCTTGTCTTTGTATCTCTTCCACATAAAGCAGCTACAGAACTCTATGGGTGGGTGGGAGGAAGGGAGGCAAGAGGAAATAGGAAGCAAAAAGCCATGAAAGGAGCTGGGGGGGGGGGGGGAGAAAGCAAGCTATAGTCTGGCTGAAGTAGCAGCCCTGGAAAAGGAAGCAGGAGAAGGAAGTTGCTTGTGGGCTGTATCTGAGCCCTGCAAGAGCTGGATCTAGCCTATAGGCCATAGACACCCCTGATCTAACCTTTCCTTTGCTGGTCTTACAGGGTCTGTTATTTTTAGCTTGTGTTTTTTAAAAAGTCTTTTTCTAGTATGGTTGTGTTGTAAAGTGCATACATATGTATTTTATCTTTCTGTGCAAAAAACGCATTAAAAGTTTTAATAAAAATGGGTGTGCAATATTTGTTCATATCTTGTGGCTCGCAAACATCTGATGTTTATTCTGTGTGGCTTGTTTGTTAAGCAAGTTTGGCCACCCCTGACATATCATATCATATTTGCTGCCAAACTTCCTTTATTTTAATCCTAAAACAAACATACAGAAAGGAAACTATACATATGCAACTAATAACAGCCTCTCTTAAAACTAGAACAATGATGATGATATTGGATTTATATCCCACCCTATACTTTGAGTCTCAGAGTGGTCACAATCTCCTTTACCTCTCCCCCCCCCACACACACACACAACAGACACCCTGTGAGGTAGGTGGGGCTGAGAGAGCTCTCACAGCAGCTGCCCTTTCAAGGACAACTCCTGCGACAGCTATGGCTGACCCAAGGCCATTGCAACAGCTGCAAGTGGAGGAGCGGGGAATCAAACCCCGTTCTCCCAGATAAAGGTTCGCAAACTGGCTCTACTGATACAAGTAGCTTAACTAATACATACCCAGTGGGGTCCCCGTGTTAGTTTGTTAGAACACAAAAAACCCCCGAAGAGTCTCGCTGTATTTTAAAGACAATAGCTTTTATGGGCTGGAGCTCTATATATGTAAATACATAAGAAAAAAAATGTCAAGACATATGAAGCTTATAATATAGTGGGTTCAACGCATGGAAGAGGTGAGGTGGTAGTGATCATCAGCAAGTATAGGACTGCACTAAGAGACTGAGGAAGTGGGCCAACAGGGCCAGCTATATGCAACTCAGGGTTCCCACGCAAGCACGTTATTGGATCATTCAACCCAGCAGGGGTCCTGTGATTGGAGCAGGGCAGCAGGGATTTGGATCCTGCTGCCCATTGTTCCCAAGCCCCCAAGCTCCGTTCTTATGGCTCCAATGAGCCAGGCAGGAACAACCTTTTGAGTCTTCACTTGAGTCCACATTCACAGCAAAGCTGAAACAGCAGTGCATCATGTACACAAGGAAAAGGTTTCACCAAAGTAGAAAATCTAATAACTGAATTATAGCAAGGCCCTTTGATCTTTCTGGTAGGCTCCCAAAACGATGGGCAAAAGACTTTAAAGCCATATATCTGTCTTTTGAGCTCCTAATATAACCCAAAAGAAAAGCATATGATCAAATATTTATTCTCAAGAAGCCAATATTTTTTTTAAAAGTAACTCCAAAGAAATCAATTCAATTTAGTCTACATTAATGGTTCATACCCATGCCAGGTTTAACAAACTCTACGGGGTGCATTCACACAAGATTGTCAGCATGAATGCTTTTAGTGTTGATTAAATACAGGCATCTCAGTCATGGCATGTGCCCAAGAAACAGCTAAGAATCAATGAAGCCTGAACTCCCTGTGCTTAACAACGCCTAAACGCAACAGGAGTTAAATTATATATTACACAAAAAAGTTAACCAATGTTAATCTCATGTTAAAAGCTTGGGTCTTAACGATCAGCGTTGCTGCATACAGGAATATCTAGGGTTACCAGGTCCAACTCAAGAAATACCTGGGGACTTTGGGGGGGGGGGGAGACAGGAGCAAGGGTGTGACAAGCATGATTGAACTCTGAAGGGAGTGCTGGCCATCACATTTAAAGGGACCGCACGCCTTTTAAACGCCTTCCCTCCATTTGGAATAATGAAGGATAGGGGCACCTTCTTTTGGGGCTCATAGAATTGGACACCCTGGTCCAATCTTTTTTAAACTTTGAGGGTGTTTTGAGGAGAGGCACTGGATGCTGTGCTGAAAAATTGGTGTCTCTACCTCAAAAAACAGGGAGCCCCAGATACCCACAGATCAATTCTCCATTATGCCTTATGGAAACTGGTCTCCATAGGGTATAATGGAGTGCCCAACAGACTTTCCTCCCCCCCACTTTCTGATGTCCCTGAAGCAGGGGGAGGGCCTCCAAACCAGGGGATCCCCTGCTTCCAACTGGGGATTGGCAACCCTAGGACTATCCCATCATTCTTTTGCACATGCTCCTTAACACTGCATATGCCCTTCCCATGATCCTTTGCATACTATCATGTGAAGCTTCCTGATACTGCATCAGACCACTGGTCCATCAAGGTCAGTATTGTCTACTCAACCAGAAAGGGGTTCCTCAGGGCCTTAGGCAAGGGACTTTGATACCACCTTCAACCCCCCTTTTAAACTGGAGGTGCTAAAAATCGAATGTGGCACTTTACATGCCAGGCAGATGTTCTGTAATTGAGCCATGGACCCTTGCCATAACCACATTGGTTCAATTAATTGCAGATATGAGAGTGGTATTATTTCACTGCTCCCTGCTAGGAGGAGGAGGAGGAGCTGGATTTATACCCCACCCATCTCTCTGAATCAGAGTCTCAGAGCAGCTCACAATCTCCTTTATCTTCTCCCCCACAACAGACACCCTGTGATGTGGGTGGGGCTGAGAGAGCTCTTACAGCAGCAGCCCTTTCAAGGACAACTCTTGCGAGAGCTATGGCTGACCCAAGTCCATTCCAGCAGCTGCAAGTGGAGGAGTGGGGAATCAAACCCAGTTCTCCCAGATAAGAGTCCACACACTTAACCACTACACCAAGCTGGCTAGCCCAACCTTGGAAGGTAAGCAAGGTCAGCTTCACTTTGTATTAGAATTTGCAGCAGGCAGGGCTGTTTTTGTAGCAGGAACTCCTCTGCATATTAGGCCACACATCCCTGATGTAGCCAATCCTGCTGGAGCTTACAGTAGGCCCTGTACTAAGAACTCTGTAAACTCTTGGAGGATTGGCTGCATCAAGGGTGAGTGACCTAATATGCAAAGGAGTTCCTGCTACAAAAACAGCCCTGCCAGTAGGTAATGACAAACCACCTCTGAAAGTCACTTGCTTTGAAAACCGTATGGGGTCAGCCTAAGTTGGCTAAAACTTGACAGCCCTTTCCACCACCAGGCCCTTAGGAAAAAGGAGTTCCTTTTGCATTTTTAATTAAAGAAGACAGGTTGTCCTCCCTCCCACACACGGCACTCAGCCTTCCTAAACAAGACTGAATAACTTTTATCAGGACCAACCAAATTGGAAGAAAACGTTGCACAAACTCAGTAGGACTCTTCATCAGGTGGGATGTTAAAAAAAAAATTAACAGGATAGATGGGTAGAAAGCAGGTTGTGGCCATGATGTTAGCGTCTGCTCTTGCGTGAATTCAACTAGTAGGCAATTAACTCAGCTTTATTGCTGAGGTCATGAGTTTCAGTACAGTCATGGAGAAGCTGTGTTTGGCCCATGTCCTCAGCCTCTCCACCTCATAACTTGTACCTCCCCTTCAACAGTTAAAGGAAATTAAACTCTCATCACATGTTGCATGAACAGATAGGCCACGATTCATGGTGGAGGACCCGCTTTGCAGGCAAAAGTCCCAGCTTCAGTTCCTGACCAGGGCCGGGCCTAGACTGCATGGCACCCTGAGCAAGACTAACTTCTGGCATGCCCCCCTGCACTGATAACACCAAGTCTCATGGGGGGCACCCAATCTTTCACCCGCATAAGGCTGGCGCCCTAGGCAATCACCTAGCTTGCCTAGTGGTGGGTCTGGTTCTGTTCCTGACATCTTCATTTAACGGCTCTCTGTTTGGGGAGCAAACATTTATCTGCCTGAGATCTTGGAGAGTCGCTGTCAGCTGGAGTAGGTAAAATGGAGCAAAAAGGATCACTGCTCTGATTTAGGATATGGCAGCTTCCTTTGTGCCATGTGCTCCTGTTGTCTGCAGAAAGTCCTATCCCAAGGGTGTTGAACTAATTCATAATGAGGGCCAGATTTGACCTAAATGAGACCTTCTTGGACCAGGCTGGGCCGTGTCAAGCTGGGCTGTGTGTACCTATTTAAGATTAGGTAGCAGTGATATAAATTTTTTAAAGGACACAGACAAACACAACAAAAGATTATTATTATTTTTTTAAAAAAACAACCTTAAAATAAAACATGCTTAACACATTAGCACTTGTTGGTCTTAAAGGTGTTTTCTTTGTATTTCTCCCATGGGATCCAGGGAACTGGGCAAAGGAAGCTCTGGCTCTTTCCCTCCCTCCCCAGGGAACCAGGAGGGGGAGGAGCCTCAGCCAATGGAGAACATACATGAACATATGAAGCTGCCTTATACTGAATCAGACCCTTGGTCCATCAAAGTCAGCATTGTCTACTCGGCTTTCCAGGGTCTCAAGCTGAGGATTTTCACGCCTACTTGTCTGGACCCTTTTTTTTTTGAGATGCCAGGGATTGAACCTGGGACCTTCTGCTTACCAAGCAGATGCTCTACCACTGAGCCACTGTCCCTCTGTTTGCTCTGTAGCTCCTGTGTGATGGAGCAAGCCTTGCAAAGCAAGCTGAGATGTAGAAGGAAGCAAGGGAGAGGGAGAAGGAAGCAGACAAGAGCAGGCTGCTCGGGGGCCTGATAGGAGCCCTCCGAGGACTTAACTTGGCCCCTGGGCCACCTGTATGACACCCCTGTCCTATACTAAGATTCAAGTGCCGTGGACTCACTGCCCTCAGAGGTGTAAAGACTTTTGTTTGCTTTTTCTTCTTGTCTTCTTCAAGGCTTTATTAGATAAATATTTGAAGATTATCCTTGGTGTTTTGAGAGCAGTTCACATGCTTATATGATAGACAGACAGATGTGCACACATATCTTCTCATCAGAGGCAAAGATAGCTAGTACACGGTTTTTGCTGTGCCTTTAAGTTCACTTGCAAAAGCTGGCTCTACAAAGAACTATCTGAGAAACACAGTCAGAGCCTCTTTTCTTCAGTTTTTCATACAGGAATTTTTGTGGGACGCCTAGCCAATTTATGTGGCGTTATACCTGCTATGTGTTCAAAACTGCTATCCATCTGTCTGTCTCAGTAATCCTGAAACAATTCTGTCAGGTGCTGAAGGAACGCACCATCAAACCACTGCCAATTTATGGTGACCCTTGGGCAGGGGTGTCAAACATGTGGCCCCGGGGCCAAATCAGGCTCCTGGAGGGCTCCTATCAGGCCCTCGAGCAACTGGCTGTCATCTGCTTCCTTCTTTCTCTCTCTTGCTTCATTCTGCATAATAGCTTGCTTTTCAAGGCTTGCTCAATCGCACAGGAGCTACAGAGCAAAACCTCTATTTTCTCCATTGGCTGAGGCTCCTCCCTTGGGAAGGTAGGGGGGAAGGCAGAGCTTGCTTTGCCAGGCTTTCTCAATTGCACAGCAGAGCTACTGAGTCAACAAACTCTTCCTTCTATTGGCTGAGGCTCCTCCCCCTTCTGGTCCCCTGGGGAGGGAGGGAAAGAGCCAGAGCTTCCTTTGCCCAGTTCCCTGTATCCCATGGGAGAAATACAAGAAAGCACCTTTAAGAACAACAAATGTTTTAAGCATGTTTTAAGTATTTTTAAAAAATTGTTTGTCTGGGTCCTTTATAAAGTTTATATCTCTGCTACCTAATCTTAAATAGGTACACATATGGCCCAGCCCACCATGGTCTGGCCCAACAAGGTCTCATTTATGTCAGTTCCGGCCCTCATAACAAACCAGCTCGACACCCCTGCCTTAGGGTTTTCAAGGCAAGGGACATTAGAGGTGATTTGTCATGACCTGGCTCTGTGTAGCGACCTTCAACTTCCTTGGTGGCCTCCCATCCAAGTATTAACCACAGCTGACCTGAGATGAAACAAGATTGGGCTATCATGGGCCATGCATGTCAGGGCATTCTGTCAGGTAGACCAGTATTATTATCCCCAAAGACGTACTGAGATCGATCAGGCTGAGGGAGAGAAATAGGCCCAAAATGAGTTTCCAGGGGATTAAAATCTGGGTTTTAATTTGGCACTACTATGTATGATTTTAAATGCCATCAAGTTGCAACTGGTTTATGGCAACAGCAGTGGACTTTCAAGGCAAGGGAGAAGCAGAGGTGGTTGGCCATTGCCTTCCTCTGCAGAGCCTTCCTTGGTGGTCTCCCATACAAGCACAAACCTGCTTAGCTGCTCCCAGTAAGGGGCTTTCAAGGCAAATGAAAAGTAGAGGTGGTTTTCCATTGCCTTCCTTCCTCTGTAGAGCCTTCCTTGACAGTCTCCCATCCAAGTATTGATGCTACTTAGCTTCTCCCAGCAAGGGGCTTTCAAGGCAAGTGAGAAGCAGAGGTGGTTGGCCATTGCCTTCCTCTGCAGAGCCTTCCTTGGTGGTCTCTCATCCAAGAACTAACCCTGCTCAGCTTCACCCAGCCAGGGACTTTCAAGGCAAGTGAGAAGCAGAGGTGGTTGGCCATTGCCTTCCTCTGCAGAGCCTTCCTTGGTGGTCTCCCATCCAGATTTGACAGGACCCAGCTCCGTCACGCTAACTTCCCATATTGGAAACCATCAGCTAATGCCTTAGTTTCCACCAGCTTGTAACACAAGCACCAGAGCCACATTTGTCACCCCCAACCGTGCCGATCTTTAGCACAGCTTTGTTGTGCGTTATCTATGACGTCAAATTAGCCTACGACAGCATGCAGCCTGTGCATGATCAGCTTACATCTAAAACAAGCCTGTAGGTTTGCGCCAGTGAATATATAACTACAGAAAGAGTGTGCGTGTGTCCTCTTACGGGGGAGAACCTTCGTAATTTTTCCAATACATGATTTGTTTACCCTGAATATTTCCCTGGTGAGAACACGTTCCTCCATTGTGCAAATTGTATAGGAGAGCTGCATGCAAGCGAGAGATTTTAATTCTCAAGTCACCTTTAACCATTGTGTTTGGTATTTTTAAACACTCTCCATCTTTTTTTTTCCCCCAAGCAAGCTCAAATTGAATGCAGGGCTCCAAGCCTTTACGCCTTGCCTGTCAGTCTCATTGTGATGGAAAAGGTTAACACATGCAAAAATAAAAAAGTGAAATCCTAAACAAATTCCTGAGATTAAAATAGCAGCCTTCTTTGCACTGCTGACGTTAGCCGGAAGGTGGACAGGATGTCTGCAACACACATCCCTCCACAATGGATTAGTGGCCAGCGAGCAAACTCCAAGGAGTTGAGTGACATTTATGCTTGGGAGAGATAGAAATAAATAGACCAGCTAGCAACAGGACTAAGATGAAGCAACTTCATGTACATTTAATGGAGTGACAGCTCGAGGGTGGGTACTCATAAACGAGCGAGAAGGAACACTGGGACTGACCCAGTTAAAAGTAGCGCATTTTGATGCCCAATCTAGGTTTTGAGGTTTTTCCCCCTCCCTCTTTGTTCCTAATGCTGCATCACTTATTAGCACTGGATATTGCCACTTTTTTATATGTTCTATTTTATCACTCATGACCTGAATTCGATCCCTGTGGAAGCTGGATTCAGGTAACCAGCTCAAGGTTGACTCAGCCTTCCATCCTTCCGAGGTCGGCAAAATGAGTACCCAGCTTGCTGGGGGTAAAGTGTAGATGACTGGGGAAGACAATGGCAAGGAAAGGAAAGGTCCCCTGTGCAAGAACCAGTCGTTTCCGACTCTGGAGTGACGTCGCATCATGACGTTTTCACTACAGGCTTTTTTTACGGGGTGATTTGCCATTGCCTTCCCCGGTCGTCTACACTTTCCCCCCAGCAAACTGGGTACCCATTTTCTGACCTCAGAAGGATGGAAGGCTGAGTCAACCTAGGGGTGGCTACCTGAATCCAGCTTCCGCCAGAATCGAACTCAGGTCATGAGCAGAGAGTTCAGACCGCAGTACTGCAGCTTTACCATTCCGCGCCACGGGGCTCTTAAAGGAAAGGTCCCCTGTGCAAGCACCAGTTGTTTCTGACTCTGGGGTGACGTTGCTCTCACAACGTTTTCACAGCAGATTTTTTATGGGTTGTTTGCTATTGCCTTCCAGTCCTCTACACTTTCCCCCCAGCAAGCTGGGGACTCATTTTACTGACCTCGGAAGAATGGAAGGCTGAGTCAACCTCAAGCCAGCTACCTGAAAACCCAGCTTCCGCTGGGGATCGAACTCAGGTTGTGAGCAGAGTTTAGGACTGCAGTACTGCAGCTTTAACACTCTGCAGCACGGGGCTTTTTTTTTTAGGTTTCCCCCCCTCAAAAATGGCCAACAAAAACAATGGCAAACCACCCTGTAAAAAAGTCTGCTGTGAAAATGTCATGATGCAGCGTCACCCCAGAGTCAGAAATGACTGGTGCTTGCACACCTTTACCTTTTCAATTATTTTATTGTCATTTCAGTACATTGCAAAACTAGTGCAGTGGCTGAGTTTGCAGATGACACAAAATTATTCGGGATGGTGGAAAACAGATAATTGTAAAGAGCTCTAGAAGGATCTCCACAAATTGGGTGAGTGGACAACAATGAGTCAGATGAAGTTCAGCGCTGAACAAGGCGATGCACATTGGAACAAAAAATGCCAATTAAAAGTGTAGGCTAATAGGGACTGAACTTGCTGAGATGGAGAGGCAAAAAGATCTTGGAGTCATCGTAGATAGCCCAATGAAAGTGTCAGCCCAGTGTGAGAAAGGCAAACTCTATGCTGGAGATTATTCGGTAAAGGGATGGAAAATAAAACAGACAATATTATAATGTTCCTGGATGGATCTTTGGTATGGTCTCATTTTTTGAGGTTCTAGCCACTGTATCTCCTAAAGCACATCACAAATACTGGAAAAACTACAGAGGAGGGCAAGCAAGATGACAAGAAGGTTGGAGTTTAGATAAAAGATGACTAAAGGGTGACAACGATGGAGGTTTATGTACTGGGTGGAGAGAGTTGGCAAAAAGAACTTTATCCCCCTCTACCAACATCCTAGAACTCGAGGGCATCCAATGAAGCTGATGGGCAGTAGATTAGATGGACCAAAGGAAATGCTTCTTTGTACAGCAAGTGATTAAAATGTGGAATCTGCTGCCAAGGTTGTAGTCATGGCCACAGCTTTAAAAGGGAATTAAATTCATGGAGGTCTGTCAGTGGCTACTAACCATGGGGACTAAGGGGACCCACCACGTTCAGAGGCAGTAAACCTCTGGCTACTGTCTGAAATAGGATGCAGGACTAGATGACCCATTGGTCTGATCCAGCAGGGCTCTTCTTATGTTGACTTGAGTTCAGTGGGACTTGAGATGCAGTCCTATGCACACTTATGTTGGTGTAATAAAGCCCTCTGGGCTAAGCTTGAGTTACTGCCAACAAAACATACATAGGGTTGAGCCGTTACTAGTTGAATGTGCTGAACATTACACCCTAAGGGTACAATCCTATGCAAAGTTGCTCCAGCCTAACTTGATTGATTTCAACAGACTTAGGCTGGACTGCCTTTGCATAGGACTGCAATGCTAAAAGCCCAGTAGATTCCATTGGGAGAGAGAAGCACTTGACACACTTCCTTTTGTCCCTACAGATTTCAGTACTTAACTTTTCCGAACCATCATTATAGTTATTACTATAGGCTTTCACAACATATTGAAAGCACTGCAAGAAATACTGTGCTTCTTATCTGATGCTCTAGCTGCAGATCTGATCAAGGCTGTTAATGATAGGATGTTTTGGAGGTCATTCATCCATAGGGTCGCTGTAAGTCAGAAATGAATGGATGGCACATAATACACACACATTAATGCAGATCCACTAGTTAATGGATGAGATATCCCACTGGGTTCTTCTGAAATTCCCACCCACCCAGGAGACAATATAATACTTTACAGGCTTTGGGAAGGCTGGACATCCACAAAATATCAGGATGTTACAGGTTTTAAGAGTGCGGAACAATGGGATGTATTTCATAATGTATTTATCTAATTTCTAAGAAGGGAGAAGGACTGAGGATCAGAGCAGCATTATTAAACTCTGCTACGCAGTTCTAAACATAGAATTTTTGCAGAACTGACCTGAACAAGAGGTGCCAAAAGGATGGGCGAACTGGAAACAATAAAAGCATTATACACAGGCTACAACTTAAAAGGCTAGTTAAAAGGGAGTACAAGGTTACAGCGCAGGAATGTTATGGAGAACACAAAAGCTGCATCATGCAGTGTGAAAATGGATGGTCAATTAATCAAATTCTATGCCAGGAAGGATGTCAGGGGAAAAAAACACCCATCCCTAGGTGTAGCAAAAATGCCAGCTTGCCGGATGCTGAATTACTTACAACTCAGCTTAAAATTCGGACTGTTTTTTTCCCTTTTCTTTCCCCTGCCTCCCAAGCATGAAAGTTTATAGGTACAATCCGAAATTCCAGTGTGAGGAAGAGAACAGAGGTGTCATCAAAGGCATATCTGGGAATGACAGACATCAAAAGCAAAAACAGAAAAAAGAACTACTGGGCATCATTCTTATATAGTGGGGTGGCAAAACTTGCTTGGCGTAAGAGTCACATAGAATAAGGATCAGATGTTTGAGAGCCACAAGACATGACTGTCAAGGAAGGAAGGGAGGGAGGGAGGGAGGGGGGGAGAGAGAGAGAAAGAGAGAGAGAAAGAGAGAGAGAGAGAGAGAGAGAGAGAGAGAGAAAGAGAGAAAGAGAGAAAGAGAGAAAGAGAGAAAGAGAGAAAGAAAGAGAGAAAGAGAGAAAGAGAGAAAGAGAGAAAGAGAGAAAGAGAGAAAGAGAGAAAGAGAGAAAGAAAGAAAGAAAGAAAGAAAGAAAGAAAGAAAGAAAGAAAGAAAGAAAGAAAGAAAGAAAGAAAGAAAGAAAGAAAGAAAGAAAGAAAGAAAGAAAGAAAGAAAGAAAGATGGAGAGGCGGAAATAAAAGCCTTCTCCAAACCAGCTGGTGGGGCAGCGGGGGCTTTGAGAACCACACAATGTGTGAAAGAGCCACATGTGGCTCCCGAGCCACAGTTTGGCTATGCTTGTTATATAGCATATATCAGGAAGAAAAACCTGGAAGCTGGGCAGAGTTGCAGGATTACCCCCTAGAAAGAAATAAGAAGGATATTCAAAGCTCTTTGGGGCTACTGAGAGAAAGGCAGATTCAGAATGCATTTTTGACCCTGTCAAAACGCAGCATAGATATTCTGCAACTACTTTGTGTGAAATAGTTCCTACAGAGCCTAGTTTTGTCCATGACCCAAAATGGAAAGCTGCAGTCTCAATCCAAACCAGAGCGATTTTGCTTTTAACAGTACTACAACAGCAAGATGTTACCTTAGGAGATGCTCTATATTTAGGGCTGGCAATGGGAAAGTTCCTGATGTCCCTTTAAGAACTCCAGAGAGGCTATGCCACTTTTGAACTGGCCCCCTCCCTCCCTTTTCTCATCCTTCTCACTGCAGGGTGGGGGCCCTTAAAGATTTGTTGCTACAGCAGGTGGAATAAGGCAGCAAGCAAAAGGAAGAGGGTGGGTAGAACAGCAGCTGCATCCCCTCTTACTAGTTTTTTGGGGGGAGATTGTTCAAGAAGTGGGAGGATCTCCCATTGACAGCTGGCAACCCCAACCGTGATCGCCTTTGGTCTTCACCTGCTGCAGCAAGGCAAATGCTTTAGAGCACACAGGAAAGGCAAGGGGGCGAATGGAACTCAGCCAAAAATACGGGTGGGAGTCTCAGTTCCTGGGAGCCAGTTCTTTGCCCTGCAGTTCTTAAAACAACAGATGCTTGGACATACTGTCCGGCCATGGTCCAATGCACACTCACCATGCGTAGGGAGAGACCAGGGAATCTTTTTATATGCCTCTACTCAGAGTGTCAAGAGCCCCGTGGCACAGAGTGCTAAAGCTGCAGTACTGCAGTCCTAGGCTCTGCTCACAACCTGAGTTCAATCCCCGGCAGAAACTGGGTTTTCAGATAGCCGGCTCGAGGTTGACTCAGCCTTCCATCCTTCCGAGGCTGGTAAAATGAGTACCCAGCTTGCTGGGGGTGGGGGGAGGGGTGGGGAGTGTAGATGACTGGGGAAGGCAATGGCAAACCACCCCGTAAAAAGTCTGCCTTGAAAACGTTGTGAAAGCAACAGCACCCCAGAGTCAGAAACGACTGGTGCTTGCACAGGAGTGTGTGCAGCTGTTCCCTCTAAACTGAGTTAGTGTGAGCTAGCTCACAGTTTCTTAGCCTCTGGCTCACGCGTTTTTGTCTTTGCTCAGGAAAAATGACCCCAGAGTAAACTAATTTATGCAGCAGCTCACAATTTTAATGCCAGTAGTTCACCAAGTAGAATTTTGGCTCACAAGACTCCACAGTTTAGAGGGAAGCATTGGTGTAGTAGTGGTTCCAGCATCAAACTAGGTTCTGGGAGACCCAGATTAGAATCCTTACCCTGCCATGGAAGCTTGCTGGGTGACCTTGAGCCAGTCGCTCTCTCAGTCTAACCTACCTCACAGGGCTGCTGTGTGGACAGAATGGAGGAGAGGAAAATGATGGAAAGGATAGCTGCTTTGGATCCCCCGGGGCTTTTTTTGTAGCAAGAACTCCTTTGCATATGAGGCCACACAACCCCTGATGTAACCAATCCTCTAAGAGCTTACAGTAGGTCCGGTACTAAGGACCAGTGTTTCCTCTAAGCTGAGTTAGAGTGAGCTAGCTCACAGATTTTTGGTCTCCAGCTCACACGGCTTTGTCTTAGCTCAGGAAAAAATAGTCCCAGAGCAAACTAAGTTATGCAATAGCTCACAACATTTAATGCCAGTAGCTCACAAAGTAGAATATTTGCTCGCAAGACTCTGTGGCTTAGAGGGAACATTGCTAAGGATCCTGTAAACTCTTGGAGGATTGGCTACAGGGGGGGGGGGGGGCGTGTTGGCCTAATATGCAAAGGAAAGCTGCAAAAAAAGCTCTGAGTAAAGTTAAAATAAAACACAAAATCCACATGAGACCCTTCTAGGGATGGGATGGAGGGTTTACTTGGAAGCTATATGCAGTTATAACATACTCTGTACTATTCACAAGATCACATGGATTTCAAACACTGCACTGCAAAAGAGGCAACCCTCTTCTGCACTTTCCTTCGAAATAACTCAACAGTGCAATCCTAGCAGAGTTACATTCTTCTACTAAGGTTGCCAGCCTCCAGGTGGGGCCTGGGGATCTCCTACTTTTTACACGTGATCTCCAGTTGGCAGAGATCAGCTCTCCTGGATAAAATAGCTGCTTTGAAGGGTGGACTCTATGGCATTGTACCATGCTAAGGCGCCCCCTCCCCTCCCCTCACCTCACCCTGCTCTCCTGGCTCCACCTCCAAAGCATCCAGGTATTTTCCAACACAGACCTGGCCACCCTATTCTAAGCCTAGCTTTATAACTTTATAACTATATAGGATTATACTGTCAGCTACAGAGAGATGGGGAAAGGGTTGCCAAATCCGGATTGGGGAAAGACCTGGAGATTTGGGGGGGTGGGAACAGTGGGGTTTGGGGAGGGGAGGAACCTCAGTAGGGGGAAATTCCATAGAGTCCACCTTCTTCTCCAGGGGAACTGATCCCAGAAGTATGGAGATCAGTTGTCATTCTGGTAGATCTTCAGGTGCCGACTAGAGATTAGGAACCCTATCAGGAAAGCAAGGAGAACCCTCCAAAAGAGGGCATTACCATGGGAAGTGGAACAGGAAAAGGAAAGGTCCCCTGTGCAAGCACCAGTCGTTTCCGACTCTGGGGTGAGGTTGCTTTCCAACCTCGAGCTGGCTACCTGAAAACCCAGCTTCCACCAGGGATTGAATTTAGGTCGTGAGCAGAGTTTAGGACTGCAGTACTGCAGCTTTAACACTCTGCTCCACGGGGTTCTGTGGAACAGAAAGAGGCTCAAAGTTATAAAGGTGGCTCTGATTGAAGATTCTTGTATAGCCTGACTAAGGCTGCCAGGTCCAATTCAATAAATATCTGGGGACTTGGGGGGTGGAGCCAGGAGCAAGGTTGTGACAAGCACAATTGAACTCCAAAGGGAGTTCTGGACATCACATTTAAAGGGACCGCACACCTTTTAAATGCCTTCCTTCCATTGGAAATAATGAAGGATAAAGGCACCTTCTTTGGGGTCTCATAGAATTCGACCCTCTGATTCAAGCCTTTTGAAACTTGGGAGGGGGGTGTTTTGAGGAGAGGCTTCAGATACTATGCTGCAAATTTGGTGCCTCTACCTCAAAAAACAGCAGCCCCCCCCCCCCGAGCTCCAGATACCTGCAGATCAATTCTCCATTATACACCATGGGAATCAGCCTCCATAGAGAACGGAGTGCCTAGCAGACATTTCCCTCCTCCCTCCGCTTTCTGATGACCCTGAAGTGGGGGGAAAGGCCTCCAAACTGGGGGACCTGCTGCCCCCACCTGGGGATTGGCAACCCTTGGCCTGACAGCCGGTCCTTTCCTGGGAAGCAAGAACTGCCTTTGCTGTTGAGACAGGGTTGCCAAGTCCAATTCAATAAATATCTGGGGACTTCAGGGGTGGAGCTAGGAGCAAGGTTGTGACAAGCATCACTGAACTCCAAAGGGAGTTCTGGCCATCACATTTAAAGTGACCGCACACCATTTAAACGCCTTCCCTCCATTTGGAAATAACAAAGGATAGGGGCACCTTCTTTTGGGGCTCATAGAATTGGATCCCCCCACTCCAATCATTTGAAAAGGGTGTTTTGAAGAGAGGCACGGGATGCTATGTTACAAATTTGGTGCCTCTACCTAAAAAAAAAAATAATAGCCCCCACAGACCCCAGATACCTACAGATCAATTCTCCTTTATAGCCTATGGGAATTAGTTTCCATAGGGAATAATGGAGTGCTCAGCAGACATTTCCCTCCTCCGTTTTTTGATGACCCTGAAGTGAGGGAGGGCCTCCAAACTGGGGGATCCCCTGTCCCCACCTGGGGATTGGCAACCCTATGTTGAGAACTGGTTGAGAGTCTGGGAGGAATTAACCTTCATCACCGCGTCTTCCCAATGCATTACCTACCACAGCAGTCAAAACAAGCAGAAATCTCTGCTTCATTTCTGGTTGCTGATGGTGGAAGCTGTTCCTCCCCCTCTCCTCAAAGTCTGGATTTCAGTAATGAGCTAACAGCACAAACACTAACAGCTGTGTGTGGTGTCTTCACTTAATTACATTCACGGGTCCTTTTCCCAAGGAGGTGAATGGGGGAGTAGGCAGAGGCCTGACTTTGTGAAGTAATTTAAGCTTGAAAGGAAGATTTTCTGTAGGGCGGCTCAAGCTGTGTAGTGCAAAATAAGCAAGCCAGGAAATTAAAAACCTATCATTCCATCCACTGTTAAACGATTTATTTTATTTCTTAAGAAGCCCAGTGTGATGTCAGCCTCCCATTAGAATTTCCTGACTTTGTTGAGTGATGGGATATTGTGGCTGTTAAAACAAACTCAACATTTAGGACTTACCTTCACCTAAATGTCAGCTTTAATTAGAATGGCTGTAGTAGGAAGAAAATTTGGAGGGGCATATGCTTTATGGACAGCATATGTAACTGCTAACTGAATATTTATGCAGGTCTATCAGAGCTAAAAAGATGTTACACAGAGATGCATGCAACTTTTTTTTTTTTGCAAATTTTTAAAATTGAAAAGCAGTCTTAGGAAGCTGCATTCTGGAGCAGAAAAAGCCAGTATTGGTTACTTCAGGGGTCCCAAGCCCCTGGCAGCATGGTGGGGTCAAGCCACAAAATGGCTGCCACAGCTTACCTTCAGTCACACAGTGAAGATCCTTGTGCTGTAGTGGTAGCAGCTGCTGAGGCAAAGTTTTAAAAATTAGCACAGCCTATCAAATCTCCAGTGGCCAAGCAGAATTCTTACTGGACAAAAGCATCCTCCACCCCAGCTCCCCATTCTCTAAAAAATTATATAGGCACCAAGAAAGGAATCAGTGAGTGCCCATGGGAACAGGGTTGCCAGGTCCAACTCAGGAAATATTTGAGGACTTTGGGGGTGGAGTTAGGAGCAAGGGTGTGACAGGCACAACTGAACTCCAAAGGGAGTTCTGGCAGTCATATTTAAAGGGACTGTGCTCCTTTTAAATGTCTTCCTTTTATTGGAAATAAGGGAGGATGGGGCACCTTCTTTTGGGGATCATAGAATTAGAACCCCTGGTCCAATCTTTTTGAAACTTGGGGGTTTCTTTGAGAAGAGGCACCAGATGCTATGCTGAAAATTAGGTGCCTCTACCTAAAAAAACCCACCCCCACCAGGGCCCCAAATACCCATGGATCGATTCTCCATTATACCCTATGGGAACCAGTCTCCATAAGGTATGAGTGCCCAGCAGACATTCCTCCCACCCCACTTTCCAATAACCCTGAAGCAGGGGGAGGGCCTCCAAGCCAGGGGATCCTCTGTCCCCAATTGGGGATTCGCAACCCTACCAGGCACCACAACAGGGCGGCCAGGTGTATGTTGGAAAATACCTGCAGACTTTGGAGGTGGATCTGGGAGAGGGCGGGATTTGGGGAGGGGAGGGGCCTCAGCATGGCACAACGCCATAGAATCCACCCTTCAAAGCAGCCATTTTCTCCAGGGGAGCTGATCTCTGCCAGCTGGAGATCAGTTGTAAAAGTCGGAGATCTCCAGGCCCCACCTGGAGACTGGCTACCCTAAGGCACCATTGTTGGGGCCCTCAGTTTACTCTGACTGGCAGCTAAGATATGTGCACAACCCTTTCTTCTGCAGTTTTTTCATTTAAGATCACATCTCAAGATGTTTTTTCTCCATGGGAGTAAAATACTTTCTCCCCCTACCATTTCTTCTGCACAATTGAAGCCTGCCAGTATAAAAAAGTTCAGGGAAAGTAATTCACACCAGCATCAGAGCCATTTCTTATTATCTTTCGGCAAAGCTGTAGCATCTTGGTTCTTCCAGCTGAACACATATTATAAACATGAAGCTTCCAAGGCTAGTCGAGGTCTACTCAGACTGGCAGAGGCTTGCCAAAGTCTCAGGTAGAACTCTTAGACATCACCTGCTACCTGGCTTCCCGCCCCCCCCCCCCCCCCCCCGAGATAGTGGGTGCCTGAACTAACATGGTATTGGAGTAGATCAGGCTCTGGAAGGCGAAGGTTCACATCTCCACTCTGTTGTGGAAGCTCGCTGAGTGACCTTAAGCCAGTCTACCCTCACAGGGTTGTTGTGTGCATAAAATGGAGGGGGTGTGTGTGAGCAATGTTATAAGTTGCTATGGATTCCAATTGGGGAGAAACTTGAGCTAAAATCAAAACCAACAAAATTGGACTTGCATGCAAAGCAGATGTTCTACCACTAACTTAAGCCATGTTCAATACCCATTTCTCATACCTTCTAACATATTCTGGGAAACTGTGCCCCATTTTAAATATTATTTTAGACCAGGGATGGCCAAACACTGGCTCAGGAGTCACATGTGGCTCTTTCACACATATTGTGGGCTCCTGAAGCTCCCACCTCCCCGTTGGCCAGCTTGGAGAAGGCATTTCTCTCTTTAAATCCAAGCCAAGCCAACTAGCGGCTTGGAGAATGCATTTAAAGTTGCTTTCTTTCTTTCCCTTCCTCCGTCTTGCAGCTCTCAAACATCTGATGTCCATGTCTTGTGACTCTCAAACATCTGACATTTATTCCATGAGGCTCTTACATTAAGCAAGTTTGGTCACTCCTGATTTAGACTTTCCGCCTCAGGCACCAACATATTTTGTGCCCACCCCAGCTGCTATGCAGACACTATTTCAAAATGGCCCTATCACTTATAGCAGCCATTTTGTCAAAGCACATTTCAGTTTGCAAAATTCTCAGAAAGAAAAGAAACCTATTTCTAGAATCCTATTTATCTCTTAAAGAACTCATGAAGATCTTGCCACAGGGCATGTTTGTGACTTTATTTTTCTGTCTGTTGGAAACTCAGGTAAAGAAAGGAAAAATATAAAGCTTCATACCACAAAATGGGTGGTCTTCATGAATATAGGCAGTCACTCTCAAAAGTAAAAATTATCACAACTAATCCTGTATTGTTGTAGGGATAAGGAACATGTGCAGAACAACTTGCCTCAGGGAGACCCATTGAAGTCTCAAAGCATTCTTAACCACTGTTGTATGTATTTCTAACAATATACTGCTGTATATGACCTAGAGGGAAAGTTCAAAGGACGGGCGGGAGAGAGGAAAGGATTTTTTAGCTGCCTACTAATAGATGAGAGAATACTCTAAAGATGATGGAAAACAGTTGTTCAGCCTTCACTGCCCTGAAGGTTAAAGACTGTTTTCCACATTACTTTTTTACAACACACACAGCTCACTCTGGGTGTCTGAAATGTCACCTGAGAATGGCTAATATACATCTTTGCCGCCTCTGACCCCCGGGTGTCATTCTCAGGAGGCCTGCAATGCAAATCAGCAAGTAGGGTATTCAAGTTTCCAAAATCTGAGGGGGGGTAGTTTCCTCCGCTCCTCAAAAATCCCAAACATTTGGAAACGTTTCATGTTTTAACTGATAGTCAACTAAAAGGCTCATGAGCTTGGGAGTTCTGCCAAACCCAGTAGCCGCTTTCTGAGTAACCACTCACAATAAGCCTATTCAGCCAGGAGACAGCTTTTCTGAGGGAGAAATTTTTAACTGCTTGAATCACATTAGGCCTACGCTAGAGGACACTGGAGACAGTGTCTCACATCTCATCCGGGTGCTTTGGTTTGAAGAGGCTCGTATTCAGAAAAAGGGCCCAGCCACAGGCCTGATTCATAAACAGCTGGGTTGCTGCCGAAAAGCTCACATTGCAAGATTAATATATACACTCAACTTTTGCGCACCAAAAGTGTGACTCCTTAGAGCTTGTCATGTATTCTCCTTGGCCCTCTAGGCCTTTGTGTCATAGAAGCCTTCCAGAGGCAACCTTGACCATTTTTGGCGGGAAAGCGCTCGTCCTTCCCCACAGAGATGTGTACAACTGGCCAAACAGACCATACCTGTCTGGAGGGAGAAAGAGTACTTTTATTTATTTTTTTGGGTGGTTGCTGTTGCATAAACAGCCTTTTAAAAGGCCAACAGAAATATTTTTCAGACTCCTCTCACACGTGAGACAGAAACAAGATTACTGGCATGAACAACAGATAATAAGAATGCAAACCAGTATAAATAATAGATAAAAAAAAGGGGAGTGCTGTCTCGAGACATGTGAATGGACTAAAAACCTTGAATGTGGTATAAACAGGAGGTGAACACCCCCAATTCCAACATTTCAGAAGCATGTGGGACCACAGCCAAAGTGCAGGTGTTCTGGGCTCACAATCTGTGCAAACTGGTACCTCCACCAGCGGAATGTCAAGCCGCCAACATGGATATTGAGGCCAAATAGGCAACGGACAGGTCAGACAAATGTTGCCTCCGCATGAGTCCAACCCTCTCACAAGCTGTGTGAAAACATGTGAACCGGTCCTTTAGTGTGCATGTATGTGAGAGAAAATTAATAGCCAGTACCATACACAGTGCTAAAATGTGTTATGGTTTTTGTCTCATATACCAACCAGTGAGGTAGTCCTTAAGAGGAAATAAAGTTAAATTTGGTGAATGCCAAGTAATTAATCATTAACCATTAATTACTTGGCCTTCACCAAAGGGATCAATCTGTGAGCATCTAAAGGACAACTTGTCAATTCATTACTTGTCAATGGCATTTCATCTGAATGGAGGGAGGTGTCTAGTGGGGTGCCCAAGGGCTCAGTTCTGGGCCAGTACTTTTCAATATTTCATTAAATTTGCAGATGACACCAAATTGGGAGGAGAAACAAACACACCAGAAGATAGAGATAGAACAAGATCTGAACTCACTGAAACAGTGGGTGAACACATTCAAATGCAATTTAACAAGGATAAGTGTCAAGTTCTACACCTGGGTGACAAAAATGAGCAGCACACATACTGGATGGGGGATGCACTTATAGGTAGCAGCGTGTGTGAACAAGCCCTATGAGGAAAACTGAGCGAATTGGGAATGTTCAATCTAGAGAAGAGGAAGTTGAGTGGGGACATGGTTGCTCTCTTTAAGTATTTGAAGGGCTGTCACTTAGAAGAGGGCAAGGCACTGCTCCTGTTGGCAGCAGAGGAGAGGACTCACAGTAATGGGTTTAAATTATGGGCAGGAAAGAACCTGCTGGATACTAGGAAAAAACTTTTTGACTGTAAGAGTTGTTCAGCAGTGGAATCAGCTACCTAGGGAGGTGGTTAGCTCCCTGTCACTGGCAGTCTTTAAGCAGTGGCTGGACAAACACATGTCAGGGATACTCTAAGCCAGGGGTGTCAAACATGCAGCCTGGGGGCCGAATCAGGCCCCTGGGAGGCTCCTATCAGGCCCCGGAGGAACTGGCTGTCTGCTTCCTTTTCCCTATCACTTGCTTCCTTGCATCTCAGCTTGCTTTGCAAGGCTTGCTCAATTGAACAGTAGCTACAAAGCAAAACCTCTATTTTCTCCATTGGTTGAGGCTCCTCCGTCTCCTGGTCCCCTGGGGATGAAGGGAAAGTGACAGAGCATCCTTTGGCCAGTTCCCTGGATCTCTTGGGAGAAATACAAAGAAAGCACCTTTAAGGCCAACAAGTGCTAATGTTTTAAGCATGTTTTACCTTAAAGGGTTTTTTTTTGTTTTTTAAACATTAGTCATGTTTATCTGTGTCTTTTAAAAAGTTTATATCTCTGCTACCTAATCTTAAATAGGTGCACACAAGGCCCTGCCTGACACAGTCCGCCCCAACAAGGTATCATTCATGTCAGATCCAGCCCTCGTAACAAATGAATTCGACACCCCTGCTCTAAGCTGATCCTGCACTGAGCAGGGGGTTGGGCTAGATGGCCTCTCTGGCCCCTTCCAACTCTATGATTCTATGAATCATGAACTTCAATGGGCTGCAGTTCTGCTTAGGATGGCGCTGTTGGTCTCTCAGCCTGAACCTGAACATTTCTATGCACTGAAACTCTCTCATGACCTCTCAGTATGTTAAAGGGAAACTGCTGCTGAGAATGGCCTCATTTGCAGCTCCCAGGTACACAATCACACAAGCAGGCCAATCATACCAAAAGGGAGACTGTCTGTTGTTTTGTAAGTGCCACACAGTGCTTCATTCCAAAGAGGCAGCCTTGATAGTCTGTTGCAGCAAAAACAACAGAGAGGCTTGTGACACCTTAAAAACTGAGAGATTTATAAATCTGACTCCATAATAAATCTGTTGCTCTTTAAGATGCCAAAGGACTCTGTTGTTTTCACATTGTACTTCCTTAAGGAACAATCACAATTAAGAATAAAGTGAATCTCTTTTCCCCAATAAACAATTTCTGTTTAAAATCAGAAACTAATTTTCAATATTGGAAAATGCTAATATAAAGGTTGCATGCTCTAAGTTAATTTAAAAAAAAAACCCTACTAAATTTGCTGATCAGTTGCAACAAGTAAAGACATGTAGCCAGGCATTTTTTCATTTACCTGTGCTCTTTGCGGAACACCTGCTGTTATCCACAACCACCTTGTATTTGGGCCTGCCTTGGCTGGCGTATTGTCAACCATCTGTGGAACCTCCTGATCATAGCAAAACCTGCTATTTGCCTTTTAAAAAAAAAAAAAACACATGCACAGGCAGCTCTTTCTGAAGACTTTGGGGTCGTCCTCTCTTATTCTGCTTCTTACTCAAGAAATGTCTTCTGTACCTCACTATAAACTCATCGTTCCCCAGCTCTTCATTTTGCAATGGTTGAATTACTCCCTTATGGATCCAGCTGGCCATTTCTACAACAGTTAGTAGAAGGCAGAATGGTGGTGGTGGTGATGATGATGTTGGATTTATACCCCACCCTCAACTCTGAATCTCAGAGTGTCAGAACAGCTCACAATCTCCTTTATCTTCCTCCTCCACAACAGACACCCTGTGAGATGGGTGGGGATGAGAGAGCTCTCCCAGAAGCTGTCCTTTCAAGGATAGCTCTGCAAGAGCTATGACTGACCCAAGGCCATTCCAGCAGCTGCAAGTGGAGGAGTGGGGAATCAAACCCAGTTCTCCCAGATAAGAGTGCACACTTAACCACTACACCAAACTGGTCAGAAATGGGACTCGCTTGCACCCCTCTGACTAAAGGCTTTCTTCAGCATGGCTTAACGTCTCAGACCTAGTGGAAAAAACTGTCACATTAGATAGTCATTTCCAAAGCTTCAAAGCCCAGCACAGACGACTACACTCAATTAAGTTTGCTATGGAGATGAATGATTATGTCTTTACATACTTTCCAGAAAAGCTCAAAGGATCAAGTATGTTCAGGGAGGGAACCCTATTGCCTGTTTTCATATATTTAAAGAGGTTTCGGAAAAGAAAGAGAAGGATGCATGTTTATAATCTAAGGGCAAGGTTCAAGGGAAAAGGTTTTAATTAAAGGAAAATAATTTAAGTTACAGAACCAGTTTGGTGCAGTAGTTACGAGTGGCAGACTCTACTCTGGAGAACCAGGTTTGATTCCCCCACTCTTCCTCACGAAGTCAACTCTTCCAGAGCTCTCTCAGCCTCCCCCGCCAAAAAAGTCTAGTGCCAGAAAAAAATAGAACTTAAAGGCTCCCAGACAATCTTTAGATTTTCCGGCTATAATAAAAAGGTTAAAAACGTGGTCCCCTGTGCAAGCACCAGTCGTTTCTGACCCTGGGGTGACGTTGCTTTCACAACGTTTTCACGGCAGACTTTTTAAGGGGTGGTTTGCCATTGCCTTCCCCAGTCATCTACATTTTCCTCTCAGCAAGCTGGGTATTCATTTTACCCACCTTGGAAGGATGGAAGGCTGAGTCAACCTCGAGCCAGCTACTTGAACCCAGCTTCCACGGGGATCGAACAGGTCATGAGCACAGCTTAGGACTGCAGTACTGCAGCTTTACCACTCTGCACCATGGGGCTATAATACGTGATAATTATTGCCTTTCAATAATTATTATTCATTTAGATTGCTTTTTAAACCCTTCTATCAGCATTTGTTCTATTTAGATCCAGTTTGGTGTAGTGGTTGAGAGCAGTGGACTCTAACCAGGTGAGCCAGGTTTGATTTCCTACTCTTCCACATGCAGCCACCTGGGTGACCTTGGGCCAGTCACAGTTCTCTCAGAGCTCTCTCAGCCCCACCTCCCTCACAGGGTGTCGGTTGTGGGGAGAGGAAGGAAAGGAGATTGTAAACTACTCTGAGATTTTAAGTGAATGGTGGGGTATAAATCCAGCTCCTCCTCCTCTTCTGTTTAACTCTGTTTAGGACTGCACTGCAGGAAAATTATTGTTAAACAAAAAGAGAACAAGCACCCATTAGCTGCAAAATCAGTGGAATAAAGTTTATTTCAAAGGACCACAGCAGACAGCAGAAAGCCTTCACGCATTGTATAATAATGGAGTTAAGGCAATAATCTGTGCTATGAAAATAAGAACTTTTGCAAGCATGCCCCCGTCTTCATCTGTGGAAATGTTGGCAGGTATGCATTTAATGAGCAGCATGACTCTCCTCACGTACCTTCCTTTGTTTGTCTTCAGCTTCTATCTTGGATGCTGGGAGTGAGTAACGTACTATTAACAAGAAAACGTAGTAAATTAATTCCTACTTGCTGAACTCCTCTCATGCACATGTTTACCCAAGCCGAAGGGTCTTGCGTTGATTTCAAACTATGTTTCGAGTAGGCCTTTGGTCCTCTTAAACTGCAACAGCTATTCCAAACACATACCACTGAAAAGAACAGACTGTGCAGCAGAAATTCTTGGTGGGCTTCTACATCCCTAAGGAGTTAGTCTCTTTATAGCATAACTGGAAAGGAAACACTACTTTAATCGTGAAAATATAGGAGAACTTTAATAAAGAGGAAAAAACATTATCTGGATCTATAGTACTGTTCAGCTTGGAGCTAGCCCTTCATCTGTGGTTTTGGGACTTTGTTCAGGATTTCGTAGCAACTTTTATCTTTCCCAGCACCCATGGCCACATGTTCTGAGTATTTTTTGGAGCAGCCTTCATTCACAACATGTAATTACTCCATCAGTTGCTTCCTATTTATTTTGCTAGGAATGCACTATCCAAGCCCAGAGAAAAACCAGGCGAAGGACAATGAGTTTCCTTTACAACCTGGTTCTTTAAAAGTGTGGCAGCGATTTTCCTGGAACATAATTCATGTTAGCAGAAGGAACAGAGAGGCAGAACCCCGTGCTGCTATGGGTAGGAATGCTGTTCCTTCCATGAACCGTGTGTCGCTGCAGACTTGATCTTCTGTGCAGGACCAGGCCTCAGATTCAGCAAGAGCTCACAGGAGCACAGCACCTGAACCTTTCGGACGGCCCCCCTCCTCCCCACCTACCTACCTTGTCCATTGAATAGTAGGTGCAGCTGCATAACAATTCCTGGATTAGGAGAGCAGGCAGGCACTGGATTAGGAGAGCAGGGGCTTTGCCACACCCCCAGCAGTCCTCATTAACCCCTGGAGAAGCCCACGCCATCTTTTTCCACTTCTTATGTGATTTTGGGTGGCAGGTGGCTTGCTAGCCTTTTGACTGTGGTGCCCAAGCCAAGGAGAGCCCCAGGCGAGCAAGGCCTGCTAGGGCTGGCTGAATCACTTTTGGAATGCTGCTACAGGATGGTGGATACAACCACAAAATGGCTGCCACAGGAGGCGGAGTCAGCCACAGAACATCTGGTTTATGAATAATTCTAATAATACCATTTCAACATTTCAGGCAGACGCTCTGAATCAGGATGGCTTTTAAAATGAACAGACTGTTTTAAAATATTTTCTTGTATACACATACAACTCACTTTTAGTCACTCAGTAAAGATTATTGTGCTATGGTGACAGCTGCCCCCAAAGCAATTTAAAAAAAAAAATCTGCTCAGCCAATCAGAAACTGGCCCTGCCCACTTTCTAAAAAACACTTGGTGAAAAAGTTACGTAATTCAGCCAGCTCTGAATCAACCAAGAATACTTTATTGCAAGGAGAAAGTAACAAATGAACACAGGCAAAACTGCAAGTATATACAATCTGGCCATGGTTAACCACGGCCCCCTAGCAGGCAACAGTTACTTCTGTTGGCTCATTCCAGAATCCTTCATTTGCATCTCTTTGTTACAAACTGTTCCATGCCTAGCATCCTGATTGGCCATTTCTTCCAGGCTTCAGGATCCTGGTTTGCAAGGAGTGCCTGTCTCAAGCTCAGGCAACAGAACACAGTAAAACACAATAACAATGGGCACCAGGGAAAGTGTCTGCAGGCACCATGGCACTCCTGGGCACCCTGCTGGGGAACTCTCTGTTAGACTTTTCGTTGATTATTTCTGCTTTCTGTTTTGAGGTTTGTTTGTTTTTTTGGCTGCCATTTAGTTATGATTCTGCTGACCTAATGATTTTAAAGTTGATTTTTGCTGCTGTTTTTACTGGATTATACTGTTTTTATATTGGATTCATAACAAAGTGATGAAAGAGAAGCCATCTCATGAGTGTTCCAAGGCTGAACATGCAGATTAGAAATTATTCTAACAAATAAATATACACAGAAAGAGGAAATCTGTAAAAATAAGAAGTCAGCGGAGAGCAATTACTTCATGCACCCAATGTCAGAAGAATGGAAATTACCACAAGTCAAAGAGGAAGAAAAACCTTTCCAGCTTTCTTGCGTTATGCAAGCAAATAGAGATGTTAAGGAAAAGATCAGAAAGCTGACGTGAAATGCCATTTTCTGCTAGTTTCATGACTCTCCAATCCATAAACTTTCATCACACTTCAATGGGCCAAGCTTCCGTTTTCACATCGGTGGTCAATCAGTGGTTGCCAGGGCCCTTTTTCGTAGCAGGAACTTATTTGCATATTAGGCTACACCCCTCTGATGTAGCCAATCCTCCAACAGTTTACAGGACTCTTCATACAGGGCCTACTGTAAGCTCTTGGAGGATTGGCTACATCGGGGGGGGGGGTGGAGCCTAATATGCAAAGGAGTTTCTGCTACAAAAAACGCCCTGGTGGCTGCCCAAAATTCCAACAGAATAAATGCAGCTGAGATCTGGCATAACAATGCTACAAAATTCAGGCATCTGGCCTATGCATTAAATACTAGTAAGTTCCCACCCTCTCTTGAGGTAGGTTTCCTTAGTGGCCCTGTGAAGGACAGGTTGCCTTTACCCATTGAAATCAACCCCCTTTCTTGTTTTTTAAAGCGACATGAAACTCCCCAAATAGGCCCCCAGGAACATTTAAAAAAAAAAAAATGCATTCCTTCTGACGCTTCAGCTCTTGGAAAAACTGCAGAAGTGTTTTGTCTGCACATAATCTGGAGGGCAAGGGCACATTCCAGTGCAAAAATGTGACACTGCGGTGGGTTGAGAGAGAGCAGACGTGGTGAACATAACTGAAGGCAGAAATCAAATACGGGTAAGAACGGCAATGTGGGGGGCGGGGGAGGCACCATTTCTGCTCAGACGAGGAATTTGCCACTGGAATGCACAGTATCCAGTGGCTTTTGATTTACCTCCACAATGACCGACAGCAAACTGAGCAGTGAATCAAGGAGTCTTAAGAATTGCTTGATTAAATCATACACAGATTATGCCTCGGCAGAGGGGCCAGCTACAGCAAAAGCAAACTCTCCTCGTTGTCCATGAAATGTTATAGGTCAGGCATGGCCAAACTTGCTTAACGTAAGAGCCACATAGAATAAGTGTCAGATCTTTGAGAGCTGCAAGCCATGAACGTCAGATGTTTGAGAACCAGAAGGGAGGGAGGGAGGAAGGAAAATAGATGGGGGAGGGGAGAGGTGGAAAGAAAGCAATTTTAATTTAAATGAATTTTTCCAAGCTGCCAGCTGGCTTAGCTTGGCTTGGAGAAGTGATTTAAAGAGAGAAATGCCTTCTCCAAGCTGGCCAACAGGGTAGTCGGGGGTTCAAGAGCCACACAATATGTGTGAAAGAGCCACATGTGGCTCCTAAGCCACAGTTTGGCCACTCTTGTTATAGGTCTTTCAGATAAAGCCAGTTCTCCATCACGCATTGTGCAACCCTTAAAACACTCTCCTGGAAGTAAGCTCCACTAAATACACTTCTGATGGATATGAGTAGACCTGCTTGCTTGGCTTATTATGATCTGAGACTAGCAGTCAGGAAAATCGACAATATATAATACACACTAGATGCATAAAATAGGTATTCTGTACAGAAAGCAGGGGTGGAATTCTAGCAGGAGCTTATTTGCATATTATGCCACACCCTTTTGATGAAGCCAATCCTCCAAGAGCTTACAAAAAAGAGCCTTGTAAATTCTTGGAGGATTAGCTACATCAGGGGTGTGTGGCCTAATATGCAAAGGTGCTCCTGTTAGAATTCCACCCCTAACAGAAGGTGTACTATTAATAGTAATAACAAAATTATTAAAATACTGGACCACCTTTTTGAACATGCCAGAAGCACAGAATCTTGCTGTCTTAAGGGCAGTTTCATTAAAACAACTGGCAAGAAGAGAAGTATACAAATAATTTGATCTGAATATTTGGACCTAGTTGGGGTAGAAGAAGAAGAAGATATTGGATTTATATCCCGCCCTCCACTCCGAAGAGTCTCAGAGCGGCTCATAATCTCCTTTACCTTCCTCCCCCACAACAGACACCCTGTGAGGTGGGTGGGGCTGGAGAGGGCTCTCACAGCAGCTGCCCTTTCAAGGACATCCTCTGCCAGAGCTATGGCTGACCCAAGGCCATTCCAGCAGGCGCAAGTGGAGGAGTGGGGAATCAAACCCGGTTCTCCCAGATAAGAGTCCGCACACTTAACCACTACACCAAACTGGCTCTCTCAAACTGGGTAATGTATGTGTTTAGAAAATTGGCAATGTAAGATTGTTTAACTGTTTCTAGTACTCCAGACTGACATGGGCAGAGAGATGTACAGAAATTACATCACCTCAGTAACGGCTATTGGCCCACCTTCCTGGTTCTGGTGTTGTTTGTTTATAGTTTTTTTTAATGGAATTATTTTAAATATTAAATGCCTCTTTAATTGGTCAACTGTTTTGTTTTTTATGTTTTCTACCTTGGAAACCCTGATCCAGTGGAAATGCGACATAGAAATGCAACAGCAGGAAGGAGAAGGAAGAAGGAAGAAGAAGAGGAGGAGTTTTTGTTGTTGTCAGGCCCTCTTTTGAGCAGGAACACACAGGACTGCAGTTCCGGCTGGCTTGTTGTTGGGAGTGTGGCCAAATATGCAAATGAGCTTTTTCTACAAACAAAGCCCTGGTTGTTGTTCTACATCACATCGAACACTAATCTGCAATCTCCTGTCTTCAGGGGGGACTAGTATATACTAGGAAGGTATGTAAGCAAGACATGAAGGAAGCTGTAAAGTTCTCATAAAACTGTAACTGCCATGAAACTCAATGTTTATTTATTCTTGAGTAAACATGCAAAAACATTGGCTGGTTAGGTACACACAGGCATGTTTATGAAGTTCAAAAATATAAAGAAAAGATATTTATACTCCTTTTTTTGTAGCAGCAACTCCTTTGCATATTAGGCCAATTCTCCTGGACATTACAGTAGGCCCTGTAATAAGAGCCCTCCAAGCTCCAGGAGGATTGGCTACATCAGAGGAGTGTAGCCTAACATGCAAAGGAGTTCCTGCTACAACAAAAGGCCCTGATGGCAACTGATCGACCACCAACTCAGGGCGGTATTACCAAACGCTGCCACCACTCTGGGTTAAGGGTTCCCCTTGAGAAGGTCCAGAGTTCCCTCCCAAGCCCTTCAGGCCTCCTTTAGCTTAGGCCAAGTAATAGGTGTGAGGACCAGGTAGAGTGAACAGGAAAAAAAGTTTATTTAAAAGATCAGTCAGTGTAATAACAAACAAGGTGCATTAAACAGTAAAAAGGGTGAAGGGAAAAGAAGCAAATGCTCTAACGCAGGGGTAGAAAAGTGGCTCGCCAGATGTTTTTGCCTACAACTCCCATCAGCCCCAGCCAGCAAGGCTAATGGCTGGGGCTGATGGGGGTTGTAGGCAAAAAAACCTCTGGAGAGTCACTGTTCCCCACCCCTGCTCTAACGTGTCTAGACTTACTGTCCCTAGACTGTCTCAGCCAGACATGGGCCTACTCACCTTCCTCTAAGGGCAAGGGTATCTTCCTTGTACTAGCTCTCCCGCAGCTCTGTCTCCTAGGAAAAGGACACCCCCTGCCTGGGCTTGGCCTTTCTATGTTCTCCTCCCAGGCCCCACCCCTCTCTGGGCCAGTTTCCCTCCAAAACCTTGCCACCCAATCAGAGGGACAGAAGGGATCCTGGGAAATGTAGGCTCTTTTGTAACTCTAGGCAGGCTTCTCTGGTCCTGCAGGCCTCGCTAGGCCCAGGATCATGACACCCCCTCCCAGCCCATGGAGTTTTGCAGTGAGGATACACCAGGGGTGGCCAAACTTGCTTAATGCAAGAGCCACATAAAATAAACATCATTTGTTTGAGAGCCACAAGACATGAATGTCAGATGTTTGAGGGAAGGCAGGCAGGCAGGCGGGCAACCAGATGAGGAGGGAAGGGGAAGGAGAGGTGGGAAGAAAGCAACTTTAACTTTAAATGCATTCTCCAAGCCACTGGGTGGCTTGGCTATAAAGAGACAAATGCCTTCTTCAAGCCAGGGCAGTGGGGGCTTTTCAGATACATCCCTGGTAACAAATTAGTTCAGCACCTCTGCGTTACACTCTAAGACATGGGTTTCCCCCTCCCTGTTTTCCAAACTGGCAAAAGGAAAGTGCTGAAATTAGAAAATATCAACATTACAATAAGGGGTGGAAATATTTTTAGAAACAATTCCATCATCTTCCAGCCAGCATTACCCATTTAGCAGAGGTGATAGCAGGGGCAGCGTCCTCACAAGCAATAGTCCTTTCTAATGGCTTTCAAAATGCTGGGAGGGAAATTAGGGCCTCACTGCAGGCAAACAGATTACAGTTTTAGTAATTTACCAGCATATCTGGGTATTAAACTAATCTGTAATTAAAAGTGTGAACTCTCTTCATTGCACGCAGTAAGACTTGATACAGACATCACATGAAATCAAGGTCCATTTTAACTACATGGCTAGTAAGACCAGGTTTCAGCCTACGGACTCAAATCCTGGTTTGTTTCGACAAATGCTGGTTTCATTTCCTTCGCTCTGTAACCTGGGAGGGCATCAGCAGGCATTAATCCAGATGTTTTATTCATGCAGGACATGAAACAATAGTTAAAATCAGGGCTTTTTTTTGCACAGGAATGAACAGAAAAGCAGTTCCGGCTGGCTAGGCATCAGGGGTGTGGCCTATTATGCCAATGAGTTCCTGCTGGGCCTTTTCTACAAAAAAGGCCCTTTTTAAAACAAGGGTGATGCCAGGTGATGTGGCCTAATATGCCAATGAGTTCCTGCTGGGCCTTTTCTAAAAAAAAAAAAGCCCTGTTTAAAACAAGGGTGATGCCAGGGGGTGTGGCCTAATATGCAAATGAGTTCCTGCTGGGCTTTGTCTGCAAAAAAAAGCAGCCCTGGTTAAAACTAACCGTGGTTAATAAACCAGTGTCACAGCCTAGATTCATATCCTGTGTTAAGGAGCCATGGTGTTAAGGTCTGAATTATGTATTAAATGTGAAGAAAATCAACCACTTATTTCATTTATGTCATTTAAGGCAACAATAATGATATATCCTTCAGCGCAGCTGTATCACAAGTTTCTTCCAATAATCTAATCAGTTTCCGGAAGTTCCAGAGTTTTGGTTTCTGAAATTTCATTGTCATCACTGTGGACTTTAGAGAATGGGGGAAAAAAACCTCCATGGCATTCAACAAGCGTTCATGTGTTAGGCTGCTTTTTGATTTTGGTGCGTCTCTTCCCAAACCTACACCAGTTTCATTCACAAGTTTGAAAAAGCTGGAGGAATGTGAAGCAGACCCAAGGATTTAAGAGCTGTGCATGTCTATAAGATTGTCATCAACTAATGCTGTACTGTGCCCAAATATGTATTACAAAGCTGGTTGAATAAATAAAGGATAGCTGAAACCACAACCTTATCTAAAAACACTTCGTTCTGAAAGGGAAAATTTCACAGAGGGCCCTGGCACCTCCCCAAATCTTCAAATCTCTAGCCAAGAATACAGAACTATATATGAATCAAGAGTCTCTGTCCACAGTGCTGGCAATATAGGAGCAGTCGGGGCAGGGGAAGTTTGTTTTCCTAACCCTTCTGTCACCCAGTCACCATTGCAAATAGGCGTCTCCTTTTCCAGGTGCATTCTACCTGTTCCTTCCAGATTTCTTCAGGAAATAAGTCAAGGGACAAGCCAAGATGGGCTTCAAAGGCAGGAACACTGTCCCTTCCATTGTCTATGGTTTCACTTAGATAGATCCAGATGGGCAGCCGTGATGGTCTGAAGCAGTGGAACAAAGCAGGAGTCAAGTATCACCCTTAAGACCAACAAAGTTTTATTCAGAATGTAAGCTTTCGTGTGCACTAAGCACACTTCATCAGACAATAGTAAGGAATGGCAAGCAGTCCTAAATATATATATAGCTATATTTCCACAGTATTCCACAGTATTTCTCTTTTAGAATAATGTATCATTATAATGTTCTTTGTACTGAAATACTCAAACAGGGATACTGGCTGTTTATCTCATTACATATACTAACCCATCTTCCACTATATTTTAATGTATTCTTTTTTTCTAATGGCAAACTAGAATTACGTTTATATGCGTGTTACATGTTTACATCGAACCTCTTAAGTAACCCATGACTTCATTTTAACCCAGAGACTGGGCAGCAAAAACATTACGACAGACTCTCTTTTATTGCACTTCACTTCAGGATAACGAATGGGTTTAGTATCTGGACATCAATCTGTTTTGTATCACCTTTTGTTGTTGTTTCAGCCCAGTTAACACTAACTAACAAACACCAGGCCCCAACTCATTATTCTTTTAATCTGCTAAAATGACTCCGCATACTAACCCACAGCCCACTTTCTCTATATGTAGGTAGGTAGGTAATTTTATTTATATCCCGCCCTCCCCGCCGGAGCAGGCTCAGGGCGGCTAACAACATCATTCAGTTATACAAAAAACAAAGTTACATTTAACATTAAAATTCTGATAAATTTAAAATTAATTAATTAATTAATAATAAAAGTGCTAATGCTGCTTGTTCTTTTTTATGATGACGGTAATCATTAGCAACCACTTTCTTCATCAGCGAAAGCCAGTAGAAAGAGGAAAGTTTTGCAGGCCCTACGGAATTGATCAAGGTCCCGCAGGGCCCGCATTTCCTCTGGAAGTTGGTTCCATAGGTTCGGGGCTACAGAGGAGAAGGCCCGATTGCGGGTGCATTGCAGCTTCACCTCTCTTGGGCCGGGGGTGGTCAACAAGTTTTTTCCAGCTGACCTCAGTGCTCTCTGGGGTTCATATGGGGAAAGACGGTCCCTAAGGTAGACAGGTCCTCGACCATATAGGGCTTTAAAGGTAATGACCAGCACTTTGTAACGAACCCGGAATATAACCGGCAGCCAGTTATATGTAGGACTGCTTGCCATTCCTTACTATTGTCTGATGAAGTGTACTTACAGCACACGAAAGCTGACATTCCGAATAAAACCTTGTTGGTCTTAAAAGGTGCTACTTGACTCCTGCTTTGTTCTATGGTTTCCCAGTAAGCTAGAGGCCCAAAAGTGGGGAAGACTCCCCTAACTTCACTCTCCACATTCTGTCAAGCTATTCCTAGAGAATGTAAAGGTCAGGCCCTGCTTCTGACATCAGAGAGGAACTAGTTCCTCCGGTGCCAATGCTCTCCCACTACCCACGAAGCACTCTGTTCACCCCCCCTGAAATGAGTGAACACTACTAAACCAGGGAAGAAAAAAGTAATTCTGGCCATCTTTGAAAATGCAATGTTCATTTCATATTTTTTTTCTTGCTCTGCAAGTAAATGAAGTGGATGTATTTATACTGAAATTTTAAAAGCAGACAATGACAGGTTTTCATACTGTAAACAGTGCATAACACCCCCCCCCCCCCAACTGCATAAAATATAATTAGGAAATTCTCTAGGGGAGATGTGGCCTGACCTCCCAGACAAACATTAAGCAATCTGGGACTTCCCATGTGAAATTCTCTTGATGTTCCAAACCAGGCTTAGTAACCAAACAAAGATCTCCTGCAAAATTATCCAACTGATGGCCGAAAGTTCTCACAGAGGCTTCTCTGCTCAAATTCACTTACAAGAGGTTTTTTTGTAACTGAGACAAGAGGGTTTTTTAGACTGTACCACTTCAGGTGCACGGCGGCACACTCTAGAATCTACTAATGCCATCTATGAACGTATCTATTTAACATGTGAATTGTTTAATCGTTTTATCTAAATTGTTTAATGGCTGGGAATCATTTTTATTCTGATGTTTTTATTCTGTTGTTCATTGCTCAGAGCCCTGAATCTTCAGGGATACAGTGATTCACACATTGAAATAATAAATAAATGTCACCTTTATATAAACCAACAGCATGTCAGAGATGAAGCTAAGATGAACTCTTCTGGATCTTTTTTTAATACCCGAGCCCCCCCCCCCCCCCGAACATGGAAACTTCCTTCCTACCCTGTAGCCCTAAGCCAGGGGTGTCAAACATGCAGCCCGGGGGCCAAATCAGGCACCTGGAGGGCTCCTATCAGGCCCCCGAGCAACTGGCTCTTGTCTGCTTCCTTTTCCCTCTCTCTTTCTTCCTTCTGCATCTCAGAGGCTTGCTAAATTGCAGAGGAGCTACAGAGCAAAACCTCAGTTTTCTCCATTGGTTGAGACTCCTCCCCCTCCTGGTCCCCTGGGGAGGGAGGGAAAGAGCCAGAGCTTCCTTTGT
This sequence comes from Heteronotia binoei, assembly GCF_032191835.1. Classification (NCBI taxonomy): domain Eukaryota; kingdom Metazoa; phylum Chordata; class Lepidosauria; order Squamata; family Gekkonidae; genus Heteronotia; species Heteronotia binoei. The sequence goes on from NC_083241.1 coordinate 28,404,084, forward strand.
CCAGTTGTCTGGATCCCAGAGGAGAGATACAAAGAAAGCACCTTTCAGAGCAATGAGTGCTAATGTTCTAAGCATGTTTTATTTTAAGGTGGGTTTTTTTTTAAATCTTTAGTCGTGTTTGTCTGTGTCCTTTATAAGGTTTATATCTCTGCTACCTAATCTTAAATAGGTACACACATGGCCTGGCCCGACACAGCCCTGCCTGGCCCGACAAAGTCTCATTTATGTTAGATCCAGCCCTCATAACAAATGAGTTCAACACCCCTGCCCTAAGTGGTATCACCCAGGAAAAAGGTTTTGCCACTTTATTCTGTCAACTCTATGATTCGGGCTTCACTCTTCCTTGGAGCAGTTCTGCAGAGCCTCCCAGGCATAAGAGAGAGAGAGTGCTAGACTGGCTGAAGTCCTCTTCCAGTCAGTGGTCAGCAGAACGGGCCCTTGTATGGGTGGCAGCAGCTGGCATCAGTTAGAACGGCCCCAGTCGGCAGCTGCTGTATTCATTAGAGCTGCAGTAATGACCAAGTCTCTACCGTTTTTCCAAAGAAGCTCAAATGGGTTTGGGGGTCCTATTACATTTCACTGACTGACAGCTGAGAAACCGAAAGCCGGGAGACACCCCCTCAGCTGTGCTAAGCCTGGGCTATGTTAAGAGCTTCTGAGGGGCAGTTCCTGTTACTGAGAAGTAATGCAAATCCAGCGCAGCTCTCCAGTGGCAGTTTGTGCCGAGTTCAAAGCGTCCCAACAATGCACTTAGCAACAATGGGAACATCAATGGTTCCTGGAAGCAATATATAACACTGGATCAAATTTTCGCCAGATGGTGGAGTGCTTCGGGGTCAGGTTTCTTGTTTCGCATAATCTTTTGACCCGCTCCACCACACAGTTAACCGATTCCTCCCACAAAAATGTATTGCAAAGCAGGGAAACTTTGATAATTGCTTTGTCGAGAATGCGGATGCTGGCTAATTTGGGGCAACACCTACTTAGGGAAAGGATGTGCATGAACTTTTCCCCGGTTTTGTTCAAAGTTCTGTACGATATACTTATTTTTTGGGAAACATTTTTGCTGCTAAAGTTCCTGGAGAAAAATGGGGAAAGAGAAGCCATTCCCATATGCCACCCCGGTCTATGATTCTTCTTGTAAGCCAAATAGGAAAGAAAATTTTAGACTTGCATGCTAAATTCTCATTTACCAAGACCTACGGAGGGGAAATGCCATCATTCCCCCTCCCTTCCCCAACTAGGAAGTGGGATTTTTTTTTTTTAAACCCAGGCACCTTACAGTATTGCAATAAAGAAAGAAAATCATGCTTACGAGGCAGTAAGTCCTCCTATATTACTACCAGGACCAGCCCTACCACTGGGCAAACTAGGCAATTGCCTAGGATGCCAGCCTTCTGGGAGTGCTAAATTGGGTCCCCCCCCACACACACATGACTCGGTGACGTTGGGACTCTTTAGCTTGGAGAAACGTCGACTGCGGGGTGACATGATAGAGGTTTACAAGATAATGCATGGGATGGAGAAAGTAGAGAAAGAAGTACTTTTCTCCCTTTCTCACAATACAAGAACTCGTGGGCATTCGATGAAATTGCTGAGCAGAAAGGTTAAAACGGATAAAAGGAAGTACTTCTTCACCCAAAGGGTGATTAACATGTGGAATTCACTGCCACAGGAGGTGGTGGCGGCCACAAGCATAGCCACCTTCAAGAGGGGTTTAGATAAAAATATGGAGCACAGGTCCATCAGTGGCTATTAGCCACAGTGTATGTGTGTATATAAAATTTTTTGCCACTGTGTGACACAGAGTGTTGGACTTGATGGGCCGTTGGCCTGATCCAACATGGCTTCTCTTATGTTCTTATCAGTGTGGGGGTGGGGGCGCTAGAAGTTAAGCTTGCCTAGGGTGCAGGACAGTCTGAGGCAGGGGTGGAAGGAAGGAAAATAGATGGGGAGGAGGTAGAGGTAGAAGGAAAACAAATTTAACTTTAAGTATCTTCTCCAAGCCAGCCAATAGGGCAGTGAGGACTTCAAGAGCTGCAATAATATGGTCTAGGGCCACCCCTGATTGGTGTAGCAGTTAAGTGGGAGGACTCTTATATGGGAGAACTGGGTTTGATTCCCCACTCCTCCACTTGCACCTGCTGGAATGGCCTTGGGTCAGCCAAAGCTCTCGTAGGAGTTACCCTTGAAAGGGCAGCTGCTGTAAGAGCTCTCTCAGCCCCACCTACCTCACAGGATGTCTGTTGTGGGGGGGAAAGGTAAAGGAGATTGTGACTGCTCTGAGATTCAGAGTACAGGGTGGGATATAAATCTAATATCTTCAATATCTTCTTCAGTAGTATAGTACTATAGTAGTATAATGCTACAATAATATAGTAGGCCTTCAGAGTAAAGATGCATAGAATCAGAATGAAAATGTCCTGGATCTGCTAAGTCCAGCAGAGCAACAAGATGAAGAGGAGGAAGAGGAGGAGATAGTTCTCTGAGGAGAAGACAGTCGGCAGACCTGACCCAAACCCATAGCCTATGGCAGTACTGCAGGATGAGGTAGTCCCTAAAGGACCTGACATAGATCCTCAGCCAAGAATCAGCACACACCGGCCCCTCAGCTTCCCAGCCATGGGCTGGCAACAGAGAGGCAGCTGCCAGTCAATTCACCCCCTCCATCACCAGAGCCTCAGGAATGCTGTTGGAGGAAGATAAGGAGAGACCTTCAAGTCCGGAGGCGCAGTGCCCAACTAGCAGCACACCATTGGCCCAGCACCAATAGTGAGGATAAGTGCTTGCAGGAAGACTGAGGAAGCCAGCAGGTGCACGATGCAACACAAGTGGTTTAGCTGCATGGGGCCTAAAAGGGAAAAGGGAGTTAGCTGTATGGAAGCAACTTGTCTGTTATTACTGAGCTTGCTGCCTCTATTCTGGATTGGTCTCCTTGTCTTTGACCTTGGCCTGAATCTAGAAACCTTTATAGTGGATTCCCCTTCGGACTTGAAGCCGTGGGTGTCGTCTAGCCAGTATCTGAACTTTATGACTGTACTCAAAGCAGCTCCGACACCTAGAAGCTAGCTGTGTGTGCTTGCCGTGTGCCTGCAATCAGGTCAGGAAAACTTCAATATACCCACATGTACAAATACAGGTTTGTAACGACGCACATAAAAGTTGGAGGAAGATTTAAAACAAATATTTTGCACAGAGCCATAGAGTTTTATATCAAGGCATTCAAGTAGGGTTCAGATCTCTTTAAATAAGGGGGGGGGGTTGTGCAAGCAATGGGAGTCGTGGAATTGGTACAGCTTTTGGGCCTTAAGGATTTTATTTGCAGGAACAACTGATACCCTCTGAGACACTTCTGTTCTCAACAAAGAATTAGTTACTCCCACTCTAACCTTGATAACCCAGGCTAGCCTGATTTCATCAGATCTTGGAAGCTCAGCAGGGTTGGCCTTGGTTAGTATTTTGGATGGGAGACCACCAAAGAATATAACAGTTGCTACACAGAGGCAGACAATGGCAAACCACCCTCTGAATGTCTTTTACCTTGTCATAAGTTGTCAAAAAAGTCACTTACGAAAGTCATAGGGATGATCGGCACAGTCAGCCATCACCAAAAGCATGTGTTCTTGTAGGATTTGTGATCCGAGCTCTTCCTGCGTCCTTTCGATGAAGAACAGCAGAAGGTTCCTCTTGAAAGCAGTGCTAGTGCTGTAAAACTGCTGCAGAGGTGTCACAAAGCACACTGTTGAAAAAAAGGAAGTAAGATCCAGGAGGTTCAGCATTCTGAAACGGCAAGCAGGCGTGTTCTACAAAAGCACCTGCTGACACCAGTAAGAAGGGCCAGAAGTTTTAGATGACTCCTGCAGATGTGGTTTGAACAGATTGTGATTGGTAGCAACTTGTGCCTCCAAAGAGGAAATTCAACTGTAAAAAAATGATTATTAAGTTCTCAGATTACTGAATAATTACCTGAAGACCCCACCGCTCATGTGGAAAGTTCATCCGTACTCTGGGCAAATATATTTGGCTTCAAACGGGGAGACAGTAAGGAAGGTGCCGCTCACATCTGGAATGACATTCAGCCATGTTCCCTGACAGATGCTTTTACAGGTGGCCTTTGCAGCTAGGAAGACTAGGTGGAAAGAAGCAGCAGTCCTGCATGCTTTTAAAAGGGAAATTCTGTCAAGGAGAGCATTCGTGCGTGCCGTGTGTGCTAAGCCTCCTAAGGCATAGGCGTCCTGTCCTATCAGCTCTGCTTCCTTATCTCCATCATCCATATCTAATAAACCAGAAGGTATGTACCCATCTTGTGGGCCTAATTCAGTGCAAAATGGGGGAAAGCAATGGAGTTAAGAAGTGGTGGGTCCATCTTTGAGAGCCAGTTTGGTGTAGTGGTTAAGTGTGTGGACTCTTATCTGGGAGAACTGAGTTTGATGTCCCACTCCTCCACGTGCAGCTGCTGAAATGGCCTTGGGTCAGCCATATCTATTGCAGGAGTTGTCCTTGAAAGGGCAGCTGCTGAGCACCCTCTCAGCCCCACCCACCTCACAGGGTGTCTGTTGTGGGGGGATGTTATGTGACGCAGAGTGTTGGACTGGATGGGCCATTGGCCTGATCCAACATGGCTTCTCTTATGTTCTTATGTGACTCAGAGTGTTGGACTGGATGGGCCATTGGCCTGATCCAACATGGCTTCTCTTATGTGACTCAGAGTGTTGGACTGGATGGGCCATTGACCTGATCCAACATGGCTTCTCTTATGTTCTTAAGAGAGTGTAAGCCTCTCTGAGTCTCTGATTCAGAGAGAAGGGCAGGGTATAAATCTGCAGTCTTCTTCTTTGAGCAAGCCCACTGCATCACAAACCAAGGAGAACTAGGTACAGGAGCAAAAACTTGGGAGGAGGAGGCGGGGGGAGATTGGATTTATACCCCGCCCTTCACCAACTACGGGAATCTCAGAGCAGCTTACAGATCTCCTTTCCCTATGAGGTAGGTGGGGCTGAGAGAGCTCTGACAGAAACTGCCCTTGAACAGAAAAGCGTTTAGAGAACTTGTGGCTGACCAAAGGTCACATCAGCAGGTATATGTGGAGGAGTCGGGAATCAAACCCAGTTCTTCCCGAGAAGAGCCCGTGCATTTAAACATTACGACAAACTAACCAAAGAGGTGCAACGCAAACGTGACAGTAAGACAGACAAAGTCAGCTGCATTGTTATGTGTCTCAGGTGTGCTACACCGCTGGTCTGTGGTGCACAGGCTCCGAATGGGTTGTCAGTGTATTCACATACCAAAGCTGTGTGACTCAGGCAGTAGTTCCCCATTTTTCTGCATGTCTAAGCACCTTTTGAGCATGGCACACGGAACAGCCATAAAAGTGAGCTTAGCAAGAACAACTAGATGCCTGATGACTTGCCTGGGAGGAGGAGGAGGCGGGTGATGGTGATAGACGGGGCTAGTGTGATTTGGACACGTGCAAGAATGTTGAATAACTTCCCCAGGCATGGTGGCTTAGGGTTCCCTCCCTCCCAGATATGAGGGATTGTTTTGTATTTATTGCTTTCTGTGCTTTGGTATTTAAAAAAAAAAAGACATCTAGTTCAAATATGCTGATGTCATTGCTGTTTATTTGGGAGATTTTAATATATTTCAGTTGTGGTCTCCATAAATTTTATCGGTCATAAACTGTCCCAGGAGCAAAATGTTAGAACCCAAGCAAGGCAGACTGAATGCAAACAAGAAGCAAAATCCTTTGAGAACCACCACCACCCCATCCTCCAAAAGAGCTGGTTCAGGAGTAAAATTTCCAGATGTTACTTGCCTGCCTCCCCACTCCAGGTGCAACCCACCAATCTCCCAAAAATGCTGCTTTTGGGGGATAACAGACTCGCAAGAAATGATGTGATGGAGATCATAAGAACATAAGAGAAGCCATGTTGGATCACTCTGTGTCACGTAAGAATGTAAGAGAAGCCATGTTGGATCAGGCCAATGGCCCATCCAGTCCAACACTCTGTGTCACACAGCGGCCAAAAACCCATGTGCCATCAGGAGGTTCACAAGTGGGGTCAAGACTCTAGAAGCCCTCTCACTGTTGCCCCCCCCCAAGCACCAAGAAGACAGAGCATCACTGCCCCAGCCATAAGAGAAGCCATGTTGGATCAGGCTGATGGCCCATCCAGTCCAACACTCTGTGTTACACAGTGGTCAAAAAACCCAAGTGCCATCAGGAGGTCCACCAGTGGGCCCAGGACATTAGAAGCTCTCCCACTGTGCACCAAGCACCAAGAATACAGAGCATCACTGCCCCAGACAGAGAGTTTCAGCAATATGTGTGGCTAATAGCCACTGATGGACCTCTGCTCTATATGCTTATCCAATCCCCTCTTGAAGCTGCCCATGCTTATAAGAAGAGAAGCTGCATGACTACAGCAGTAGGAAGGATCTGTGGAAATTGCCAATGTAGCATGGATCCAACTCAAACTGACTACAGTGGTGGGCAATCTCTTCTTTTGCAAGAAAGCTGCCCAGAGAATTATGGTGCTAGTTTTGCATTCCCATGCTTAACTTCCCTGCTCTGTGGTAGTTTTGAATTTAAGAACGTAAGTGCCCTGCTGGATCAGACCAGTGATCCATCTAGTCCACCGTCTTGTTTCACAAAGTGGCCAAGCAGTTACCCTGGAGGGCCAACAACAGGGCACAGTGAACAAGACCTCTGCTACCTCCCAGCACCGGTGTTGAAAGATTTCCTTCCTCTGAATGTGGAGGTTCCCTTTAATCACCATGACTAGTAGCCACTGGTAGACCTCTGCTCCACAGATCTGTCTAATCCCTTTTTAAAGGGATAACGGCTCCCCTCCCTGGTGGCTGCTGCCATGATGAGACAAGAGCCCGGGTGCTAGGGCTTTTGCAAATTTAGTAGCTTTTACAACAACATGCTACTAATAAATAACAACAATACGAGAAACAGTGATACCTCTAAGAAGCGGCTGGAGAGGGGCGAGAATTGACTCACTATTAGGACTGTGGTAGCTTCTCGCCCTCGAGACAAACTGATTGAGAGTGCTGCTGCCGGCTGGGCCGGATGCTGGTGTGGAGGCTGGGCGTGGCCACGGGCTGGAGTGCGAGGTGAGGCCGGGCAGTGGAGAGGAGTGTGGCGCGGCGAGAACGCAGATGGCAGCGAGAACGCAGCGTGGTGCGGCTGGCAACTGCTGCGAGCGGAGCTTTACACAGCTTTACACAGGCGACGTGGGCTGGAGTGGTGGATTATCTTCTTCCCGGAGTACTCTACCTCCGTGAGCACCCTCCAGCTTCCATCTCTGTGGGTGCTGCTGGGGGCGCCGCTGAATCGACGGCTGGGAGCCCCACAACCACGAGGCCCTGTACAGTGGCGTTTGGAGTGGCGTTTGGAAGCCTGGTGCGTTGGGCGACCCGAGGCGGCAACAAAACCTGTGATTATCCTCTGACCGGGAGTCAAAAGGGCTTAACCCGGACGGTTAGGGAGGATACAGGGGAGGTCTTATCCCCCCCTCCCCCGGGTCGCCTGAGCTGTTCAGGGTCCATCGGGCCCTCAGACAACACTGCTGCACTTTAAGAATGGCACTTTAATATCTATCACTCCTAATTTATAACTTTAACCTCTATCCTCCCCCGATTTGAATGTTTTATATTGCTGGCCACTAAATTGATTGGAATTTGTTATTAGTTATTTAATTGGATTATTATTTAATTGTTTAGCGTTGAAGAAATTCAGATATTTATATATATATTTAGCAAATTAATTGTTGGATAGATTGAAATTGGGGTTTTTTATCTATTAATATGCTACTGATGAAATTAAGTATTTTGGCTAATCAATTAAAGGGGAGTTTTTTAGGGTTGGGATTTTTAAATTAAATTAACTATTAATTAAATTAGTAGTGAGTCAGCCAATTTGGGGACAGGTAGTAGGAGGTGGGGGTTTGAAGTTTTTAAGAACTTATAGGAGGGTGGGGTTGGTTTTTCTCTGCGCTAGCAGAGGCCACACCGGACGCAGGTGTGGATGCCCAACCTGGGGATTCCAGTACTCCTGGGGAGCGGAAGGTATGATGGTGGAAGCAGACAGAATTATAAGGGAAGGAGGCAGAGACAAAACAGTGCTTGACCCCCTTCCAGCCTGTATCACATCCCGACGGTGACAGGTAGTGGGGCCAAGAGAAATAGCCCGCCTCCGTCATTGGTGTTATGTAACGCCCGGTCCATAAATAATAAGATCTTGATCCTTAGGAAATTCCTGCTTAAGTAGGACATGGACCTGGCTTGCGTGACCGAGACCTGGGTGCAAGATGGGGAGATGGTAGCTCTCTCCCTGATGATTCCCCCGGGTTACTCGGTCTTTCATCAATCATGGACTAGCGGGCAGGGGGAGAGTGGTGGCGCTATTCATATGGGAGGATTACTCCTTCCAGGCTCTCCCGGCCCCAATGATCAATGGTATGGAATGTGCCGGTCTGGCATGGGATGTGGGGGAGGGGTTGGCGATTTGGCTGGTGTACCATCCGCCTAACACACCAGTCAGCACCTTACCATCCCTGATAGAGGCCGTGGCAGGCTGGGCGTTGGAATACCCAAGGCTTGTGAACCTGGGTGATTTCAATGTCCATGCCGATGATGCGGCCTCCAGTCAGGCGATGGGTCTAGTGTCTTCCATGGCGACACTGGGACTCTCCCAATTTGTTACAACTCCCACTCACCAGGCAGGACACATGTTAGATTTGGTCTTTGCGGCCGGGGTTTTGGTGGACGGTATTACTGCTGAGGCGGTGCCATGGTCAAATCATTTTGCCCTCTAGGCTCGTGTGAATGCGCTGCCCCAACCCTGTAAGGGCAGAGAGCCTATTTTGGCTTGCCCGCGGATGGACGCTGAGCGGTTCCAAAAGGCTTTGCAGGATCCCTGGCGATTCCCTTGATGACCTGGTTGAGGCTTGGCATGGCCAACTATCCAGGGCCATCAATGAGATCGCACCCCGACATCCTCTGCGCCCTTGTGCTAAGCTGGCTCCGTGGTACACCCCGGAGCTATGACAGCTGAAACAAGTGCTCAGACAGCTAGAGAGGCAGTGGGGGCATACTCGTGACGAAGCGACGAGAACATCTTATAGAACATTTATGAGGTCTTATGAGATGGCAGTTAAAGCCACAAAGAAGGACTTCTTTGCGGCTAAGATTGCATCTGCAAATTCGCGCCCGACACAATTATTTAGGAAATTTTGGGAACCTTACAACACTGCCTCAAGGCAGACCAAACGTGAGAGAATTAGAGATTGACTGTGAGGCTTTCGCGAAATTCTTTGCAGACAAAATCACGTCGCTTCACCAGGACCTTCCCGCCACATTGGATACAGTGCAAGAACTCAAGGCTCTGTGCCTGTCTTCTGGTTCAGTTCTGAATCACTTTGACACACTTAGCCTGTGGAAGTTGACGGAATTCTCTCTACTGTACGCCCAACAACTTGTGATCTGGACCCATGCCCCTCTTGGCTGATTAAATCTTGCCAGAAGAAACTTAGATGTCCTATACAGGACATCGTAAATAGATCCCTCTCAGAAGGGTGTTTTCCAACACCTCTTAAAGAGGCTATGGTCCGTCCTCTCTTGAAAAAAGAGTACAGCAGATCCGGCCGAATTGGCAAATTATCGACCAGTCTCAAATTTACCATTTTTGAGTAAAATTATCGAGAAGGCAGTAGCGTTACAGTTGCAGGGTTTTCTGGATTACGCTTCCATCTTAGATCCTCACCAGTCCGGCTTCCGCCCGGGTCATGGGACAGAGACAGTGCTGCTCGCTTTGGTAGATGACCTCCAGCGGCATCTGGATCGAGGTGGCGTGGCGGTGCTGGTGTTAGATCTGTCGGCTGCGTTCAACACGGTCGACCATCAGTTACTGACCCGCTGGCTCGCCAACACAGGGATCAGGGGGTTGACCTTACAGTGGCTTTCCTCCTTCCTTGATGGACAGGGACAAAGGGTGGCAAGTGGGGGAGAACTGTCCTAGAGGCACTCACTAGATTGTGGGGTGTTGCAAGGGGCAGTCCTCTCTCCGATGTTATTTAACATCTACATGTGCCCCCTTGCCCAGATTGCCCGGAGGTATGGGCTTGGGTGTCTTCAATATGCAGATGACAACCAGCTCTATCTACTAATGGATGGTCGGCCTGACTGCGTCCCAAAAAATCTGGACCTAGCATTGCAAGCCGTGGCAGGTTGGCTCAGGTTGAGTAGGTTGAAGCTGAATCCAGTGAAGACGGAGGTCCTTTGCTTGGGTTGTGGCGCTCTAGGAAGAGAAGTTCCCCTCCCAGTCTTTGACGGTGTGTCACTGAAAGTGGCACACAGGGTCAAGAGCTTGGGGGTTCTACTGGAGCCTTCATTGCTAATGGAGGCCCAGATAGCGGCCACTGCCAAATCCGCGTTTTTCCATCTGAGACAGGTGAGGCAGTTGGCCCCCTTCCTGGGGCATCATGACTTCGCGACAGTGATCCATGAAATGGTCACCTTGAGACTGGATTACTGTAACGCCCTCTACATGGGGCTGCCTTTGTGCCGAACCCGGAAGCTGCAACCGGTGCAGAACGCGGCAGCTAGGCTGTTATTAGGGCTCCCAAAGTGGGAGCACATACAGCCGGGGCTGCGTGAGCTGCACTGGCTGCCAGTTGTATACCGGGTTCGTTACAAAGTGCTGGTTATTACCTTTAAAGCCCTATATGGTCGAGGGCCTGCCTACCTTAGGGACCGTCTCTCCCCATATGAGCCCCAGAGAGTACTGAGGTCAGCGGGAAAGAACTGGTTGACAATCCCTGGGCTGAAGTAGGCCAAATTGAAGAGCACATGAGAACGGGCCTTTTCGATTGTAGCTCCACGCTGGTGGAATCAACGTCCGGATGAAGTGCGGGCCCTGCGGAGTTTTGATCAATTCTGCAGGGCCTGCAAGACTACTCTTTTAAAGATGGCCTTCGCCTAAATATAGAGCTAAGTTAGACCCACTGTAGACGTATCCAGCCACTAAATTCACTGAAGATTTGAGATGTAGCACCATAAATGTTAATTTTAATAGTAATGTTGGTTTTAAACGATGTTTTTTATTTAATGTATTATTTATTGAATTGTACGGATGTTTTATTGTATACCGAATTTACATGTTGTGAGTCGCCCTGAGCCTGCTTCGGCAGGGAGGGCGGGATATAAATAAAATGTATTATTATTATTAAAGCTGCCTATGGCCACTTTAATCACTTGCTATGTAAAGAAGTATTTCCTTTTGTCTGTCCAAACGTTACTGCCCATCAGCTTCACAGGATGCCCTTGAAATCTAGGATTTTGGGAAAGGGACAAGTTCTTTTTCATCTCTTTCCATCCCATGCATAATATAAATCTCTATTATATTCCCCTTCAGTTGACACTTTTCTAAAAAGCCCTATATGGTCGAGGACCTGCCTACCTGAAGGACCGTCTCTCCCCATATGAACCCCAGAGAGCACTGAGGTCAATAGGGAAGAACCAACTGACTATCCCCGGGCCGAAGGAGGCAAAATTAAAGAATACTCGCACACGGGCCTTCTCCATTGCAGCTCCACAACTATGGAACCAGCTCCCGGAGGAAGTGTGGGCCCTGCGGAGCCTTGAACAGTTCCGCAGGGCCTGCAAGACTTTCCTCTTTAGGATGGCCTTTACCTGACTGAATGATTGATGGGACTCGTCTTAAATGATTCCGCCATCATACATACTTGCATCTAATAGAATAGCACCAGAAATGTTAATTTTAAATTGGAATGTTTTATGTTGAATGTTGATTTTAAAATTGTTATATAACTTATTGTATAGACTGATTATGTTGTTAGCCGCCCTGAGCCTGCTTCGGCGGGGAGGGCGGGATATAAATAAAATATTATTATTATTAAACTGAAAAGTCCCAGACTTTTTAGCCTTTCCTCATAGGCAGGACTTTTTTTGTAGCAGGCACTCCTTTGCATATAGACCACACACTCCTGATATAGCTAATCCTCCGAAAGCTTACAGGGCCTACTGTAAACTCCAGGAGGACTGGCTACATCAAAGGAGTGTGGCCTAATATGCAAAAGAGTTCCTGCTACTAAAAAAGCCCTGTTCATAGGGAAGGTGGTCCAACCTCTTAATCATCTTGCTTGCTCTCTTCTGTGCTTTTTCTAGCCATATGATTCTCTTTTGGAGATATGATGACCAGAACTGCACAGAGTATTCCAAATGAGACCACACCACCAATCTACTCAGGGGCATTATAACAATGGCCATTTTATTTCCAACCCCTGTTCTAATAATCCCCCCAACAACATGGGAGTTTGCCTTTTTTTTAACCATTGCAGCAAACTCCACATTTTAACCTACCAAGCACAGGGAACAAGTACAGCGAGGCTAGGGGTATAAAGTGCAGGTGTGACTCTACCCCATAGAGTCACACACCCTCTCCTATACCTGTTCAGGGACACAAGTTCATGCTTGTGCTGCAGATGAGCCATCTTCATGTGAACACTAAGCAATAGAAACTGTATTCTTCAAAAGAATGAGAAGAAAGGGGTGTGGAGTTCCTTTCATTATCCCTTGCATATCTGTTTTACAATAGGAGGCGGCTCCCATGTTCAGAAATAAATGCAAGGACGTGCTAAATTAAACACAGGAACTCCCCCAACTGAGCTGCTGTCATAGGCCAGAACCATTAAGAGACACAAAACCAGAGTGGAATTAAACTGATGTGTAGCTGCATAAACTGTTGTGGGTTCTGTATAAAGGATTTTTTTTAAAAAAAATGTAATATAGAGCTTCTTCAACCTCCCACCCCAAGATCCTAGGTACAATCTACCCTATCTGCTATGTGACCTCATTTATGCAGAGTTTCTGATTGGAGCTTCTCTGCTATGCTAACAGCAGCTATAGACAATTAGTTCAGGCATCCTTTTCCAAATCTTGCAATTAACAAAAACAAATTTCCCTTTCTTTCTGGTATCTTTTATGAATGAGACACAGTATATGAAAATGAAGGACAAAACTGGAAGGTGTGACTTTACACAAATATAAAAAAGGAAATCAGAAAGCAAACGTTACTGAGCTACTCCCATGTATTTATTACTTCCTCATTTCCCTGTACTTCACTGATCTGTTTCTTAAACTATTCCCGAGTTTATAAGCACCTTTGGTTTTCCATTTGACAAGCAGCTTTCCAGTTATCGAACCTCATTCCAGAAGTGAAGCTTCCTCAATCTAAAATATTTTCCATTATATATGGTGATATTAATAAGCCTGTATAGTTATAAAAAGACCCAATACTTGAACAACTTGTTCTGTTATTGGCAAAACCCAAGCCCAGCAGATCTTGTAATGTTTGCATTTGGTTCCATCAGCTTCATGGCAACCAAACTAGCTTGCGCTCTTCAACAAGTCAATGAGCTACAGTTCACAGCAGATCTGGCTTTGGAAGGTTATGAGAACAGAATTCCTGAACAGAGAATGTTGGCAGGTGTAAGAGAGATTGCACCTACTCAAGTGACCACCAGCCCAATGTTCCGACTTCCACTGCATGGGGGTCCCTCTAGTTGGATTTGTCAAGTGCTCAAATCCCTCCACAGGCACAAATTCATCAAGGGGCCCCAATACTCACTCTAGTTCACTGCATGTCACTGGGGAGATATCTGCAAGAGAGAACACAAAATGTAGGACACTCCCCTTTGCCATTCCAACTAGCGGTGGCAATCTTATGCTATGCAACCTGGAGTACAAAATTGTGCTGCGCAACCATCTTTATGCATAACTGGCAACCAGTGTTCCCTCTAAGTTGAGTTAGCGTGAGCTAGCTCAGTTTTTTTAGCCTCCAGCTCACATTTTTGTCTTGTTGTTGTTCAGTCGTACAGTCGAGTCCAACTCTTTGCGACCCCATTTTTGTCTTCGCTCAGGAAAAATGGCCCCAGAGCAACCTAATTTATGCAGGAGCTCACAACATTAACGCCAGCAGCTCATAAAGTAGAATTTTTGCTCACAAGACTCCACAGCTTAGCGGGAGTATTGCTGGCAACTACAATGAACAATCATACAAAGTAATGTGGGCTTTCTTTTCTCTTTTTTAAAAACATGCATTTAAAAGATGTTGCAAGATAACAGAAGAGAAATGCACACGAGAACCACTGCTCCCTACAGCAGGAGGGTTTGTCACCTATAATAATGAAACTAATGCATAACTTAACTACTGCAAACTCAAGATAACCAAAACGTACACCCACCCAAGACTTTGGTCTTACTGTAAAAAGCACGATCTCCTTAAAGCGATACAGAAAGCTTCATACACAAGTCAGGCTTATATTGTTTGGCACATACTGTGCATTGCCAATGTGCAAATTAAATTCAGCTCTTTTTAGACAAGCAGGCTTCTAGGCCGCAGTCTTGCAAAGCTTACAAATAAGGGAACATCAGCATGTACAGCCACCTGTATAACTTAACAGACCAAGCCACCTTGATTTAAAGAGGCATATCTGTTTATCTTGTGCATTAAACCTTCTTCTCCCTACCCCAAGTACAGAGCAGCCAGATCACATCTCCAACTGTACCTTTACTGCCCTTGAGTTCACTGGCAACAGCAACAGGGGGTACTATAGCTTCCCACTGCAGTCGCTTCTTCCATTCTTCCCTTCTGTGGGGCCAATGTTCTCTCTTGCTTTGGCAAAAGGAAAGAGGGCAGAGCAGGAGAAAACAGCATCATCTGTCAAAAGAGCAACCTCCGGGCTGTGACCCCTTCCCCCCACAATCACTTCCATTTGATTTCCACAGGATTGCCCCCCAGTGTGAAGGCCTACGGTACACCTATAACTGATGTGCTGGATTTGGAAGTCAAAAGTTTGATGCTCAGGGAGTTGCTACTCGTCTCTCTAGGTCAGGGGTTCCCAACCTTTTTGAGCTTGTAGGCAGCCCTGAACTTCATACACAGCATGGTGGGTGCAGTCATAAAATGGCTGCCACAGCTTAATTTAACCACACAGTGAAGATCCTTGTGCTGCAGTGGCAGCTGCTGCCAAAGTCACGATTTCAAAAATCAGGCAAAGCCAATCAAGTCTCCAATGGCCAACCAGAAGTCTTCCGCTTCGCCCCCAAAATAAGCATCACTGGAATCAGACACAGATCAAGATGGGCAGTTGTATTAGTCTGTCTGTAGAAGTAGAAAAGAGCAAGAGTCCTGTAGCATCTTAAACACTAACATCATTGGTGGCTGGGTGGGAGCGTTCATGAGACACTGCCCACTTCTTCAGATACAGCTCCAACAAGGGTGGCCAAACTTCCTTAATGGGAGAGCTATACAGAACAAATGTCAATCGTTTGAGAGAAGGAAAGAAGGAAGGGAAGGAGGGGTGGAAAGAAAGCAACTTTAAATGCATTCTCCAAGCCACCAGCTGGCTTGGAGATGTGATTTAAAGAGAGAAATGCCTTCTCCAAGCTGGCCAGGGAGGGTTTCAAGAGCTACACAATATGTGTAAAAGAGCCACAGACTGGCCACCCCTGAGCTAAAATAACAAATGACCCCATGTTTTAGCTGTATCTAAAGAAGTGAGCGGTGAAAGGCAAAGACAAGACATGAAGATTAGCAACTATGAATCCTTTCTACTTGACCAATCATGGGATCTGACCCAGCGATTGCACCCTGCTATACTGAACTAAAGAATCCCAGACTGAGGATGGGAATAATTATATCCCCTACTCAGGAAGACCATCTTAAGCAGAACAGCAAATACATACTGGGCTTCTTTAAATTTAAAAGGAAAAAGAAAGTCATGTCAATGCAAGTGAATGTGCTCAATTTAAAATAAAAATATTCAGTTGTATTTATTCACATATTAAAACTGTACAAACTAAAGAAAATGACACTGAACGTTTTTGGAGACTATTTTTACAATACACAGTACACAATACCAAATTGTTAAACAAGGCAGAAGACAGTAGGTACAGCCCAGAAAGCAACCGTGAGACAGCTTTTCGTTTCTTTAAAAAAAAAAATGGAACTTAACAAAAATAGATGTTACCAGCTACCAGTTATTATACAATGATAAATACTTCAAAAATATATTAAGTTATATGAAGTTTCTGGGTTTGACAGGAAATCCACAGAAAGCCCAGCCTCTGATGGACCTCCAAAATAGACCAATTTCAAAAAAGGTTTTTCAATAGTTAAACTCGCTTCAGTTAAAAGAACTGGTTCTTCAGCCTTCTGCTGTTTTGGTATCAACATTCATCGCCTACATGTAGTGTAAGTTGCATTAAGGTCATAACAAAAAAAGACCACGTAAGCTATTAATGCTCTGTGCAATATGGATCTTGCAGTTATACATTGAGGAGTCAAATCAGTACTGTGTGCATTGCACCAAAGGTGGAATTATGCTCTTCATTCTTGCTAATACTGGCTCACATTTCACAAGGCAACTTCTTCCCCCTACACACACAAACAAAAATCCAAACACACATCTTCACTTGGGTTCCATTGCAAGCCCATCTAACATATTTAGCATAACATCCAGTACTCAGCAGTTCTCTAGAATGGGACTAACATGACAACTACAGCTCTCACGTCAAGGCCAACAAAACATCCAAACTTAGGATTTAACCGGTCTTTGCTTCCATTCGTGTATTGCCACAGCCAAGGTGGGATGTGCTTCATTTTCAACGTTCTGCTCCAGACACCGATTAAAAAATATAAGCTTCTGTCTTTCACCATCATAGAAATATAGAATGGACTCTTAACTGGTACTTGTTGGCAGTTTCGAAGAGTTTTTCCCCCTCCCCATAGTCAAGTCCACCGATGTATTTTTATCGCACAGCCAAGAGGAAAGCCAATCCCGCCAGGCCAAATCCTGCGGCCGCCATGATAGCGTTGCTTATGGTACTGTTCTGGTCAGTTGCATCAGAGCCATGTTTGTTGAAGAAGTGATAGAACCCGTCCTAGGAAAACAAAGAGCAAGATCTCAAGTCAGAGGTATTGGGAAATCAGCCACCTTGCATTCAATCTTCACATCTTTATCCCTCCCAACCTCCAAGGAGCTCACAGGCCATGCAACAGGGTTTCCTCCCTCCTCCATTTTATCTTCACCATCACCCTTGAGGATGGTTAAGTTGAGAGTGTGACCAGCCCGAAGTCACCCTGCAAGACTCATATCAAATTCAAACTCGGGCCCCCTGAGCCCTAGTGCAACACCACGCTGACTCTCTTAGGAATTCTTCCAAGCCAAGGGGGAAGTAGATTCCTCAGGGTTAATTCACGACTTCAACCAGTGGATGGAAAACACCACTAGCAGAACCTTCATGCCAGTCCAAACAAAGGCACCTTTTAAAAGTGACCATTCATGTATTAAACCACAAGTCACTGAAGTCATTGCCTCTGTCAGCCCCAGAACTATGAGCTAGTGGTTCCCTACCCCCCCCCCCCAATGCTCTGGCACATTCCCAGCAAGGGTGGGGGATCCAGAGCCAAATTTGACACCATCCAACAATACCCCTTCCTCCCCTGTGGTCCAACCAATGCAGCACACACAAAATCATCCTGTTCTTTACTACAGTTCCAAGTTAAATGAAGCTATGAGAAAAGCCATGGTTACAAGTAAGAACCAAACACTCTGCCTCTAACTCGGCAGATGCCCCAGCCAAGCGTTATCCTGTCAGCTACAAATTGACAAACTTGGTACAGCAAGCCTCGGGAACAGATATCTTCAGAAAGGTACTATTCAGTCCTATCCCCGGTTCTGAATGTTGCGTGTGCACACATACGGATACACATGCTCCTTAGGCCTGCAAAGGGCTCAATTCAGAGATGACCTATGACCAAAAGAAACTGGGCAGCTGCCTTTATTCAAGATCAAGGAGAAATGGCAGTAACACAGCTCCAGATGGCCACGTCTGAACTTATCTGGCAGATGTCTATGTAAACGAGTTATGCCCTTTAATTTCTTCCGGAACTTTGTTCTTTCCACTTTAATTTGTGCACACAATGGATGCATTTTTCGCTGTCAGTTTACACTTTCTTTTGCCAGCAGCTGCTCTATGTTCATTAGCATTCAGGTGGGCAGATTACAGGAAAAAGAGAATTAACCCCCCCACAAACACACACAATTTGTATATGGAAAGGAAGAAGTTAAGCCAGTCACCTTTCAGAATTGTTTTGTGTACATTCAACAAAGTAGAATTGAGCCTGTACAACTGGAAATGAGACGGGGAGGTGACACATTATGGTTTATTTCCATTTCACTACTATTTGAAAAAGGACTGGAAAAGGGCTAGTTAAGAATGCGGGACAGAAAGTTCTCTTCTGGAAATAAAGGTTTTCCACTACTATAATTTTCCTATGGCAGATTCTTTTCGCCCCCTACTTCATATCAGCTGGAGCTGAACATGAGTAATCATTTAGACATCCAACTCAGGGGGAAAAAGCACATTAGACAGTTATTCCATCAGCTACACTTAAAATTAACTGTAGATATATCCAATCCAGTTTAAACTACATATAAACTGTGTTTTACTGAATTTTGCTCCATACCAAATAGAGACTCCAGATCTTTAGACAGAACTGTATGTACATATGCCAAATGAATCTATCTGAATGGAGACATTCTCTGATGCAAGAAAGCCTACACACCTATTAAGACCCATTTCAAGTCCACCACTAGTACCTTTTGCTTTGACTTTTAAAAAAAGTCTACCAGCACAATTAAGAAGTTTATTTTAACAAAAAACCCTGTGGAGACTAATTTATGCCAACTGACATTTAAAACTACTTTACATATAACATTTAAAACTTTGAAAGATGTTTCTTCCTGCTGTGGAGGAGTGCTGCTAAGTTTTCACAAAATGATGTTCTTTGCTTTGTAAAACCCATCTTATTCAAATGCCAGACTGTCACTACACTAGCATTAATGTCAGTTGCCCCAAGATTAAATGGGTATTAAGACAGATTTTCTGCTCTGGGCCCACACCCTAACCCTAGACCAGGGGTGGCCAAACTTGTTTAATATAAGAGTCACACAGAATAGACATCAGATGTTTGAGAGTTGCAAAACATGAACATCAGATGTTTGAGAGCTGCTAGAAAGGGAAGGAGTGGAAAGAAAGCAACTTTAAATGCATTCTCCAAGCTACTGGCTGACTTGGCTTGGAGAAATAATTTAAAGAGACAAATGCCTTCTCCAAGCCGTCTGATGGGGTGGGTGAGGGCTTCAACAGCCACACAATATGCATGAAAGAGCCACATGTAATTCCCAAGCCACAGTTTGGCCACCCCTGCCCCAGATACTACAAAAGCAGGTTTCTTTCTACAAAAGGGCCCCAGATCCACCAACCAATCAAGACTTTATTGACAAATGCCACATCAGCAGCAGGGGCACAAACATAAATCGTTCGCTTTGTAAAGGTAAGCTGATTTTCCAACATGTGGCAAATAAGGCTCCTGCTACTGTCACACATGCTCTCCTCTGTGCCCAGGTAGAGGGAAAGGTTGTGCACAAGAACCCTTTTAAAGATTATCTGCCCTAGGCTTACTTCAAAGCAGGTCCTTATGAATGGCTGGAGAAGTGGCATCTTATTACATTCGCCCATAGGTTAGAAAATAAGCTTTTGTCCAAATAAAAATCTTTAGGGGGCCTTCTTTTTGTAGGTGCTTTGGGATGTTTGCAGACTGTGACTTCACAGAGACTGCGGGGGAGGGAGGGAGATGTGACCAGATTTCACCAAGAGGCAGGTTTCGAATAGACTTTCCCACCAATGGCCTGTTTGAAAACTGAGAACTCAATACAGGTTTCTATGTATTCTCTACCCTAGTACTGTGGGAAATAGTTGCTTTGAAGTTGATTATTCAACATTCCTGGAAGAGGTTTAAACCTGCACCCACGCTCAACAATGGCCAGCGCCAGATACTTCAGAGAGACAGAAACTCTACACTGGGGTGGGGGAAGAAACCCTTAGTTAACTAGAAGAAGTATTTGTAAGCTTTGGCTGGGCCTTTGCTTGAGCCAGAAAAATAAGAAATCCATTCCTAAACAGTTAAAACATTATTGCTGACCAGCCATATTAGAAATGGATGTTTCTTTTTTGTAACGATCTCATAATACGTAAAATTCAAAGACAGAGAAGGCTTATGCAATATTAACGAGAGTATTTCTTTTTAAAATTTAAACTCTCTGAGATTCTAGCACACAGCAAGGCTCTATTTTTTTTAAACAGACTGACCTTTTGGAATTTCAAGAAGGGCTGGAGAAATTCCAAACACTTAAGAATTTGAAATATTTTTTCTCTCCAGCCTTGATTTTATCTAAGATGCAACAAAGACTTTTGTTGGCAGAGTTCTCATGCCAGGATCCATGGGAAAGGGGGGCGGAGAGTAGGGTTATGATTATAATGCAACCTCCTCCCCCCCAAAAAATGACCTGGAGAAATACCCTGCTTGCTCTTGCCTCCAGGGAGCCTAATCCCTTACACCAGAAGCTGTGGAATGTCCTTTTTCAGTTTCAGTGTACCCTTCCAGGGCCTTTTTTTGCAGCAGGAACTCTTTTGCATATTAGACCACACACTCCGATGTGGCCAATCCACCAAGTGCTTACAAGGCTTAGTACAGGGCCTACTGTAAGCTCCAGGAGGAATGGCTACATCAGAGGTGTGTAGCCTAATATGCAAAGGAGTTCCTGCTACAAAAAAAAAGCCCTGGTTCTATGCGCCATTTCAATAGTCGCACACCTCTCCGGCAATGCACAGCACCAAGCTGAGAAGGCAAACCAAACCTACCTAACATCAGCCCTCCAGAAGGAAAAAAAAAACCATACAGGAAACTGCTGTGTTGTCAGAAGCTCATGCATTTATGCATGACAAATGCTTTGGTGTTTATAGGTGAAGAGACTGCATTATAGGTGAAGAGACTAAAAGTCAAGGAAAGGAAGGACTTCCCAACTTCTGCTTGGGAACACACACATCCCTGCACTACTAAAGCATAAAGAATTCCCTTTCCCAAGCAGGGAATCTTAAGAACATAAGAGAAGCCATGTTGGATCAGGCCAATGGCTCACCCAGTCCAACACTCTGTGTCACACAGTGGCCAAAAAAAATTTATATATATATATATCTCGGCTTGGCTTCGCGAACGAAGATTTAAGAAGGGTGCAATAGTCCACGTCTGCTGCAGGCTCTATATACACACACACACACACACACACACTGTGGCTAATAGCCACTGATGGACCTCTGCTCCATATTTTTATCTAAACCCCTCTTGAAGGTGGCTATACTTGTGGCATCTTTATCCCCATATTACCACATGATGGTCAGCTGGGGAGGCATTCTCTCACCCCAACTACTACACCCATAGGCTGAATTCAAACACACCTAAATGACCACACCCAAATGCTACACAAATGTCCCCAGGGAGTCATGAGGATCAGGAGGTGAAGAGCCAGAGTGGTATGATGGCCAGAACAGGGCTCCCCACACTTTGTGAGCCTGCAGGCACATCTGGAATTCTGACACAGCCTGGTAGGCACAGCAACAAAATGGCTGCAGCAGGAGGTGGAGCTAGCTAGCAAAAAAATTATTGCACCCAAGGGCACCATGCTGAGGGGGGGGGGTGACTTTGGGCCAGTCACTCTGACAGTCTAACCTACATCATAGGAGAGAAAAACAAGGATATAAATGAAATATATTAATAAATAAAACTGAAGGTTCTGTGTTCCTAACTGCAAACTTCCACAAGTTTCTCTCCAGGCTTGGAGCTTGTTTGTTTGTTTTTAAAGGAATCTTCCATTCACCGCAAGCTTCATGAACCATACCTGAAATATGGCATGGGGTGATTACTGGAGCAATTTGCAACTTTGCTTTTAGGGGTTACAGTGTATTTATACATAGCATCCTATATTTAACAACAATTATAAGCTGCCATTTGAGGGCAATGCTTCATTCACTAAGTCCCATGAATACAGCCTTTGCACGCTTAGAAGATGATTTATTTCAAACGTCATCAAGAGACAGAAGTTTGTTCCCTGGCCTGCATACTCCGTTCCTTACAAAATGGCTACAGAACGGAAAACTTCCTAAAAACAAGAGATGCCACGTTGGATCAGGCCAATGGCCCATCCAGTCCAACACCCTGTGTCACAGAGTGGCAAAAAAAAACAAAACCAAGCGCCATCAGGAGGTCCATCAGTGGGACTAGGACACTAGTTCAGAAGAGCTGTTCCACCAGATTTAAGCATCATGAAGTGTGGGTGGCCCATGTCAGTACCACCAAACCAGGAACTTTTCCACTTCCCTGCCACACAAAAGGGGTGGGAATGTGTGAGCAAGAGGTCTTCTGGGATTACCATCATAATTAAACCTGTAATGTTGGCGACACCTTGGGGCGGTCAAATGATGGCTGCACCATTCTCAGGTTTAACCTTTTCGTATCTAGCAAGCCCCATGGATCACTTCTGGGCTTCACACTGGAAGACTCTTACTGGAATTCAAAGAGGTAGCCCGGATAGTCAACCTTCAAGGACAACTGCATGTGGCCGAGAATGCGGTAGTGCAGTCTGGACCTGATCACTGAACTCTAGCATCTGTTCTCTATGACCTCCACTAGCTGTATGAATCTAGGCAACACCAAACACCACACACTGCAGTTGCTGGCTTTGACCTTTACCACTCTTCTTCCACATGTCTAACCTGGAAATATGAAGGTAAAATACCGACATCTACTAAGCAACGCTTCCCTTTACTTGGGAAAGACTTTCCACCAGACCTTCCCCGTATCCAGTCATGGTGATAAAATCAGTACTAGTGATTAATCCCAGACAGGAGACACCCCAAGGCAAGGAGTGCCACTGTGAGCAAGACCTGGGGGCTAGGCCACTGTGAAATAGGTGTATTATTTAAGTCAAGGACAATGGCACTGGCCAGGGGTAGCCAAACTTACTTAACTTAAAAGCCACATAGAATAAACGTCAGATGTTTGAGGGAGGGAAGGAAGGAAAATAATGGGGAGGGAGAGGTGGAAAGAAAGCAACTTTAAATGCATTCTCCAAGCCACCGGCTGGCTTGGTTTAGAGAAGTGATTTAAAGAGACAAATGCCCTCTCCAAGCTGGTCAATGGGGCAGCAGGGGCTTAGAGAGCCACACATGTGTGAAAGAGCCATATGCGTCTCCCATGCCACAATTTGGTCACCCTTGTACTAGGCAAAAGGTTAATCACAGCTGCGTCTGTACTAGGCTATCAGGTTTGATCAAGGATGCCAACTGCCAGGTTGGGAATCTTCTAGAGAATTAGGAATTTCTTAAGAGAACTGGGGGTGGAGCCTGGGAAGGGCGTGGACCTCAGCAGTGTATAATACCATAGAGTCCACCCTCCAAAGCAGCCATTTTCTCCAAGGGAAACTGATTTCTATGATACGGAGACCAGTTGTAAATCTGGGAGATATCCAGGTGGATCTCACCTGGAGGCTGACAACCCTAGGCTAGATATAGACAACTCTTGTCTTTCACTCTCACCCAATTACCTTATTACAGCCCCAAGATTTTGAACAGGTAGGTTCCATGATCCCCAACACAGCCCTTTGGGTCTTAGGAGAGCCAGTCTGGTGTAGTGGTTAAGTGTGTGGACTCTTATCTGGGAGAACCGGGTTTGATTCCCCACTCCTCCACTTGTACCTGCTAGCATGGCCTTGGGTCAGCCATAGCTCTGGCAGAGGTTGTCCTTGAAAGGGCAGCTGCTGTGAGAGCCCTCTCCAGCCCCACCCACCTCACAGGGTGTCTGTTGTGGGGGAGGAAGACTCTGAGACTCTTCGGAGTGGAGGGCGGGATATAAATCCAATATCATCTTCATCTTCTTCATAGGGGACCTCCTTCCCTTTTTCACTAGAGGGCAGGTGAGGACATCCATTCCTATACACCCAATTTTCACTTTTCTAGCTAGTCACAGTAAAAAGAAAAATAATCATTCTAGAAAAGAGGTGGAACTATATAGAGTGGGAATACTTTAGCAAGGCTGCCAAGAGCCACCATGGGCCCCTGGACAAAGATTCCACCGGGGCTCCCATCTGACACTGTTCCAAAACAAAAATCAGAACAAAACTAATAACTTTGCTAGCTCTTAGCTTGCATCTATAATAATAACAAGGATTCACATGTCCATCTGTCTGTCCCATTCGCGGCAGGCATTGCTTACCAGAAAACAAAAACTAGGGATATCAAAATTGGGTACCGATTTCAGGATGATCGTGGGAGTTCCAGAGTCAAAAATGAAAGGAACTGGAACATCTTGGCCCCGGTTACCTCCAGGCTCCCATGCTATTTGCAACAGAAGCTAAGCTTGCGTAACAGTTAAAATGTTGGACTAGTATCTAGGAAACTCAGCTCTGCCAGGCAGAAGCTTAGTGAGAGACCCTGGGCCTGTCAAACACTCTCAGCCAAACCTTACTTCATGGACCAAGGTGGGCAACCCTTGGTCTTTGTTGGCACTGAACTCAAACTTTGTTCTACTTCACAGGGTTGGCATAAGGGTAAAACAGAGGAGACTTTGGGTCCCCCCTTGGGAAGAAAGGTGGGATATAAGTAAATAAAATAAATAGTCTTAACCTCTGTTCCTCATTTGTTACCACCAAGGTAGACCTTTTTGGCACCAGGGACTGGTTTTGTGGAAGGGAATTTTTCCACAGACCGGGGTGGGGTGGTGGTGGTGGTTTCAGGATGATACAATTGTGCACTTTATTTTGGTATGGTGGTTCAGTGTGCGGTTAAGCGTGCGGTCTCTTATCTGGGAGAACCGGGTTTGATTCCCCACTCCTCCACTTGCAGCTGCTGGAATGGCCTTGGGTCAGCCAGAGCTCTGGCAGAGGTTGTCCTTGAAAGGGCAGCTGCTGGGAGAGCCCTCTCAGCCCCACCCACCTCACAGGGTGTTTGTTGTGGGGGAGGGAGATAAAAGAGATTGTGAGCCACTCAGATTCAGAGTGGAGGGCAGGATATAAACCCAATGTAGTCTCCTTCTAATTATTATTATTACTACATTGTAATATATAATGAAATAATTATACAACTCATGGCCTGTTTTGGTACTGGTCCATGGCCCGATGGTTGAGGCCCCCTCACGTGATGGGTGGAAGGCAAGCATGTTTACTACTCTGATAAGATTATCAAACTGGTCATTACATTAACAAAAGTTTGCTATTATACTACTATTAAACATATTCTATGTTGCCAAGCAGGAGAGATGAAAAGTTGAGACGGAAAAAAATACAGATGGGGAGGAAAAAATTAGAAGTGGGGACCAATACTCCCTCTAAGCTGCGGAGTCTTGTGAGTAAAAATTCCACTTTGTGAGCTACTGACATTAAAGTTGTGAGCTACTGCATAAATTAGTTTGCTGTGGGGCCATCCTTCCTGAGCTAGGACAAAAATGTGTGAGCTGGAGGCTAAAAAGCTGTGAGCCAGCTCACACCAACTCAGCTTAGAGGGAACACTGGCAGATCATGGAAAAGAGTAAAATCAAGGAGGAAAATGTAAGAAAAGACAACAAAAGGGGGTTTTTGGAGGGGGGGCTGCTAACACACTCATACAGGACTGCCCCTTTGCAAGATCTGGTTGTGCTGGATGAAACTCTAAGAGAAAAACCATAGATAAAGACCTGGAGAGAAGTCTGCATGTGCCTAGCATGTCCTAGCTGGTCTTGCCTTGTTCCAGGGGTGGCTTGACTGATGGGTTTAGCAGGATACGACCACCCAATGGTTTCCCACAGTCTACTAGTAAATTGCAGAAAGGATTTCCCTTCCCTAGGCCTCTAGTGGCTGAAGAAATTAAAAAAAAAACATTTGGTCAATACAGCATATGGCTGGCTTCAGGGGCCCTTCAGCTGATTTGGACCCCTCAAATTTTGTTCCTCCCAGTCCCCCTCTTTTGGCAGCCCTGTACTCTAGAGCAGAGCTGGCCAAACTTGCTTAACATAAGAACTGCATAGAATAAATGTCAGATGTTTGAGAGCTGAAAGACATGAAGGAAGGAAGCTTTAAATGCATTCTCTAAGCCACACAATATGTGTGAAAGAGTCACAGTTTGGCCACCCCTGACCATCCAATAATATGTAAGCCTTCTATTTCACCAGGACCCCCCCGCAGTGTAGGCTGGGCAGACCACCTTCTTTAATGTCCTGTCTCAGCTACAGAACAGCACCTGAGCAATACAAGAGAATTTGGGTGTACTGTTCCAAGCAAGAACACTTATGTAATGGCATGAAAACAGTACACACTGTGCCATACCCAAAGGACTCTGGAGCTCCTTGCTGGGAAACCACACCACCCGTGTCAACAGGATAACCACATGCAACAGACTTGGAAGCAAAGATTCTCTTAATTAAAGCCAGGCTAGACACTTGCTCAGCCTGACAGACTCCCTTACGTCCAGGTCTTTACCATCTACAAAATGCAAATCTGTATTGTATAATAGTCAGCCTGGAATCAGAGTCCAAAGTTCCGCTCTGCCAGGGAAGCTCAAATGCCAGTCATATTTCTCAGCCTCACAAGGATGCTGCAAAGCTAAAAAGGGGGAGAGAGAACCCTGTATGCCCCCCCCCATCCTTGAAGGAAAGGAAAAGCAGGGCAAAAATGGGCTTAGAAATGTACACTGTGTGACTGATGCACAGCCCTCTTTTTAATGTCAAGAGGGACAACATTTTTCACATCCTCACAGCTGTGGAAATTTCCAGGAAAGAGGCACCCGAAGGCTCAGAATCCCTGCAGCGGCTCTTCCGTTCCTGACCTTTCAAGCTGCGCAGGCAGTCTTTTCGCCTTACGCCACCCAGCTCCTTCCCAGAAGCATTCCAAACTCTGCGGGTCCCTTGCCAACATTACCAGAAGGCTGAACAGATGCCCTTCGCTCCGCATAAAACGGCCGCAAGGGCAAAAACCTGGCCTCTTTGCAACTCCCCGCAAGCCCCGAGCGCCAGTTGCTGCAGAAGCCCGCCTTGCCTTAGCCAGGCAGGGTTCCTCACATCCATCTTTGGGCAAAGCATCATTCGGTTCTGGAAGGCTACACGGTGTACCGAGCAATTTTAGATTTAAAGGGACAAAGGCCGAAAAGGGGGGGAGAAGAGCAAAAGAGGCCAGCGCAAAAGGCAACTTCTCACAGGCTTGTCATAGAATTTGCTTCCCTTATATGGGAAAAAATATTATCCAGGCCTCCCTGATGTAACCAACAGTCATCCCTCCGCCTATTCAATCCTCTCCCCCCCCCCCCGCCCCGCGCTCCGGTTTGTTCTGGAAGCGGCGCCCCTCGCGTCTTCATGGAGGTTCTGGGGGTGGGGAGCGGTGGGCCAGGGAGCTCGCCCGCCCGCCCTGCCCCCTCCGGCAAGGGGGCTTGCAGCAGAGCCTTGGAGAGGGGACGGCGCGCGCGCCTTGGGGGCGCAGGAGCAGCCCGGAGGAGCGCCTTCGCCAAGGTCATTCTCAGCCAAGGAGCCCGCATCCGAGGCGGAGAGGAAGGAGGGGGGGGGGGAAGCGGGCAGCAGGAGACCCTGGAGCACACAATGAGCCCCCTCCCCCGGCAGCCCCGAGCGAGCGAGCGGTGCAGAGCTGCAATTGCGGGGAGACGCCTCCAGGCGCCGGGGAGCGCACAAGGACGGGGGTGGGGGGACGGGATTGGTCTCTTCCTGCGGGCAACCGGGGAAGGCGCACGCCGCCTGGAGACCCCCCTCTCGAAAGGCCGGGGCGCAGCCCGACGGAAGCGCAGCCATTGCGAAGGGAAGGAAGGGGCTGGGTTGGGGCTGCAGGCAAGCGATGCTGCTGCTGCGGCAGGAGGAGGAGGAGGAGGAGCGCGCCCCCCTCGCCCGGTGCCCTCGTCTTCTCCTCCCCGCTCTTACCCAGCCGCCGTGCGCCTCCAGCCACTCGCGTTTCTCGCCGGCCAGATAGGCGACCAGCGCCTCGGCCAGGGCGCTGATCTCCTCGCGGGCCCCCCGCTCGGCTAGCGCGGCTGCCAGGTTGCCGGTGAACACGACCAGCGCCACCACCCGGCCCCAGTTCAGGCCGCCGTCGGCTTCCATCTGCGCCGCCACCCGGCTCAAGTGGGCGGCCGCCCCGCCGGGCTCCGGTAAGGCCGCCGGGCTGCAAGCCGAGCGGAAGAACGTCTTCTCGCGGCTCTCCAGCTCGTCGGCCACCCGCCGCAGGGTCTTGGCCGTGCGGCTGGGGGGCAAGGCCGAGCCGCCCAGGTGGTGCTGCAGGTAGTCGTCCACCAGCTGCGCCGTCTCGGCTGGCAGCTCGCTCGGCATGGCGGCGGCCGATGAATCCGCTGGCTCACTACAACCGGGCCCCGTACCGGCGCCTGGCGCTGCCTAAGAAGCCGCCTCCGCCCCCGCGCTTGCCCACGTGGCCCGGCCGGCTTCGGCGGC
Organism: Heteronotia binoei; assembly: GCF_032191835.1. Taxonomy (NCBI): domain Eukaryota; kingdom Metazoa; phylum Chordata; class Lepidosauria; order Squamata; family Gekkonidae; genus Heteronotia; species Heteronotia binoei. The sequence continues at coordinate 28,432,492 of NC_083241.1, forward strand.
TCCTCCTCCCGGCCTGGGAAGCTGAAGCTCCACGGCCCCCTCTCCTGGCCAAAGGAAGACAGCCAGCCGAGAGGCGCGCAGCCAGCGCCCATCACACGCGTGGCCTTCGGAAAGGTTCATTCCAGGCGGGGTGGCCTTGCAAAGCCCTGGCGGCAAAATAAAACAGGGATCCAGTGGCGGCCCCAAAGACTTCACAAACATTTATCCCATCAGCTGACTGGAGTGCCTGCTCACTAGGCTAAAGCTTACTCTGGAATAAATTTAACTGGTCATCATAACCGGGGCTATAGCCCAAGCTTGTTGGACCTCAGAAGTTAATCAAGGCTAGCCCTGGCTGGATATTATATTATTATCTACTTTTAAAAAAGGTAAAGGTAGTCCCCTGTGCAAGCACCAGTTGTTTTCAACTCTGGGGTGACGTCGCATCACAACGTTTTCAGGGCAGACTTTTTAATGGGGTGGTTTGCCATTGCCTTCCCAAATCATTTGCTGCTACTACTAGCAGTTTTTAAGTTGTAGGATTGCCAGCCTCCAGGTGGGGCCAGGAGAGCTCCCTGTTTTACAATTGGTCTCCAGATGAAAGAGATCAGTTCACCTGGAGAAAATGGGTGCTTGGGAGGGTGGACTCTATGGCCTTGCGCCATGCTGAGGTAAGGTTCCTCCCCAAGCCCTACTCACTTTAGTTCTACCCCCAAAATCTCCAGGTATTTTATAACCCAGAGTTGGCAGTCCTGGGATAAACAAGGAAATTCTGGGCCGCAAGGTCAGGCAGGCAATGACAAATTACCTCTGAGTCTCTTGCTTTGAAAACCCTGCTGGTTGCCATAAATTGGTTATGCCTTGATGGCATTTGCCACTACCTGGACTCCTGTTTTATTTTCCATTAAAAGGTGCATTTATTTATCTATAGCTGGCTTTTCTCCCCAAAGCGGCTGGTATTGTTCTCTCTTCCACAAGAATCCTGTGAGGTAGGTTAGACTGAGTGTGTGGGACTAGACTGGCTTCCCACAGTGGAGATCCAAACCTGGGTTGCCATCCTATGCTGAGTTACTTTGGAGGCACTCCTCTTCAAACTTCCTTCTGAGTAGGCTGGATCCACACAATGAAAAAAAACAAACCCAAAACAGAGCACTCAGTGGACGTTTGATCGGCATTCATGCTTTTACATTCTCAGGCCAACGTTTGCCTATGAGGAAAGGCTATTTTCTACACTACATTTATAGGCCTCCTTTCTCCCCAATAGAGACCCAAAGTGCCTTCCATCAATCTGTCCTCCATTTTATTTTTATAACAACCCTGTAAGGTAGGCTACACAGAGCGTGTGTGACTGGCCCAATGTTACTCAGATTCCATGGCAGTGTAGGGAAACAAACCTGGGTATTCCAGATCCCAGTCAGACACTCTAGCTCAGGGGTGGCCAGACTCGCTTAATGTAAGAGCCACACAGAATAAACATCAGATGTTTAAGAGTCGCAAGACAGGAAGGGAGGGAGATGGGTGAAGAAGAGGTGGAAAGAAAGCAACTTTAAATACATTTTCCAAGCCACTGGCTGGCTCGGAGAAGTGATTTAGAGACAAATGCCGTCTCTAAGCCGGCCAATGGGTTGGTGGGGGCTTTGAGAGCCACACAATATGTATGAAAGAGCCACATTTGGCTCCCCAGCCACCCCTGCTCTAATTTCTAGACCACGCTGTCTCTCCTCACTTTCTCCTTAATTCTCTGAAATTTGGTGAGCAAGACTGTATGGGTACCAATGCTCCCTTGCAAACTATGGAGTCTTGTCAACAGAAATTCTACTTTGTGAGCTACTGACATTTAAGTTGTAAGCTGCTGTATACATTAGTTTGCTCTGAGGGCATTTTTCCTGAGCTAAGACATGAATGTGTGAGCTGGAGGCTAAAAAACTGTGAGCTAGCTGACTAACTCAGCGTAGAGTGAACACTGATGGGTACTGTGTTCAGTTCTAGAAAATTTAATCACAAATGGCTGGGAATGTGTTTTCAGTTGAAACCAATGAAAATTTACAACACAAAACCTAAATGATTAAAACTGTGACTTTATATTTTGAGTCACACCTTCAGTAGCAAGATGTGTGGTACAACAGCTAGGGGAAAAAACACTCCATGGTTACCAAGTTGCTGTCAACTCATAATTGACTATCTTCTCTATTTTGGGAGGTGCCCATTGTGTCTCTGATCCATGAATCACAATGTGTGTGGCTGCAAAACCTGGTCCTTTAATGATAACGCTCTTATGCATCCCCCAGAATAGCCAGATATCATTCATTTAGCAGATATATTTTCCCAACTCTACATGTGTTATATTCGCTAGAAAAATGTTGCTCATTACTGTTGTGGTTGTTGGTAAGCATGTGGTAGTTGTTGCCAATGAAGTCATCCTCCATGGTTTCTAAACTTTCTTACTGCATAAGCAGATGAAAGCTTGCCCAGGAACTTTTTGAAACAAATAGAGAACAAGAAAAGGGAAGGGAAAATGAGAATGAACATTGACAAAAGGACAGGAAAGTTGGGAAAATTACAAGAACACAGAGAAGGAACAAGGGAAATGTGTAAATAATGGGTATTCCCCAATACGATGAGGTTATTTCCCTTACCTACGGTAAGCTGTATTTAAGTACTTTCCCCATAAAAAAAGCATAACTGAGAGGGTAGTATTTCTAGGATTTGGTTATCTCTGTAAACAGGAACTCCCCCCCCCCCATTTACTACTATGAAATAAGCAGGAGTTCATGGAGGCTCTTCACAAAATGGCTGCTCCAAAACTACCTCATTGTGTCTGTCATAAGGAAATATTTTGTTATTGACAATACTGTCTGGAAAAAGGTCCAGAGCACAAACTTAGTAATAATATGAATAAATCTGACTCTCCCCCTACCAGATTTGTGTGAGGGTTTTCTCCTCAGCCTACCTCATTCAGGTGGCCTGCGATCTACTAGGCCCGGCTGAGGCCTGCTCTCCTCTTGGGAGTTTTCCTGAAGAGCCAGAAGTCCAGACAGGGGACAGGAGTCTTCCGCAAGGGCTGTCTCTTAAAAATTAATATGAAACAATAGGAACAAAGCCCCAGGAACCCTGGGAACTGTAATTTGGTATCACTGGGGCTTCTTGTGGGCTGCAGCTGTTGTTATAACGAAAAGAAGACGACAACAAAAAACGTGGAAGAGAAAAGCCAAAGAGCCTGCACAAAGAACCAGAATGCAAATTGGGGGCCTGGCCTATGACAGGCTAGGCTGCTTTCCGGAAAAGAGAAAGAACTAGGGCTAAATTCTCCCTGAAGAGCAGGAAGAAGTTGCTCAGGTGAACAGCAACTGTCAGAGACAAGCTTTTGATGTGCTCAGGTGAAGACCTAGTGCTTTCCTCAGCAGAATCTGAAGTTTTCTTTCAGACTAAGTAGGCTTCCTCCAATGGAAAGGACTCTCTCCACTGTATAGATTTGTGTAATACACATGTACACACACACACTACAGAAAGTTAGGAAGATGGAAAGGGTTCATCATCTTTTTTTCTCATGAATTTCTTTTCAAAACCATGCCATCTACCAAAACTGTACAAAGCCTTATTTCACAGAGTGCATGATATTTTTTCTTTTGACATTGCACAATATGTATCTACCTGCACGTTATAATAAACCATGGTCATAACAAACTCAGTGCGTTTGGAAATTTTCAATCTTTTATTTTCTGCATGACTTGATTTTTCATGGTCTCACACTTAGTACAAAAGCAGAAGATAAAACCTTGGGATACCCCCACAACTGTCTCAGTTTCAGGAACCTTGATTTCAAGAAACTTTTTGTTGTTGTTCAGTTGCACAGTTGAGTCTGACTCTTTGCGACCCCAAGAAACTTTAGTACATTATTTACTTGTTCTGCCATACAATGCGTTGATAAGTCTATCCTAAAGTAGTCATTTACCATTAACACTCCCACCCCCACACTGCAAGTACCAGCTCAGCTTTCAGCAAAGCATCCTTGGAGCTAGTCTAGTTCTTAGAATAAACTTTGGGACTTTTGTTACTAGGAAAACCCCTATAAAACTTTGCAGTTTCTTGTAGTATTGCTGTTTTGTTTTCTGTTGATTCATGCCTTCCAACCACCCAAATCAATATAAGGCTTCTCACTATTATCTTTTAACGCATCAGAGAAATGTGGCAGTATAGATCCGAAGTCCAAGCTATTGGCTTTTATGTTTTATTACATTTATAGCTTACCTTTCTCCTTTTGTGTTCTACAACTCTGGTGAGTGACTAGTTGCTGCCAGAAACATGAATGGCAGTTTAAATCCACTTCCCCACCACATACTTCAAGATGGCCAGTCAACAAAACCTTCATCTCAACAACACACTCTAGGTACATACACCATCTATCTGGAAGGTCAGGAAGAACCAAGTCCAGTTTATACTTCAGGGTATAAATTCTCATATCTGACAAAGGAAGCTTGGATTCTTGAAAGCTTTGTACCCTGAAACTAGGGTTGCCAGCTCTGGGTTAGGAAATTCCTGGAGATTTGGAAAGTGGAATTTGGGAAAGGAAGGATTTAGAGAGAGGATGGACTTCAGCAGGATATAATACACAGAGTCCGCCCCAAAACAGCCATTTTCTCCAGAAGAATTGGTCTCTGACACCTGGGCATCAGTTATAATCCCAGGATATCTCCAGCTACCACTTGGAGGTAGGGAACCCTGCCTGAAACTTGTGTTGGTCTCTAAGGTGCTACAGAATTCAAATCTGGTTTTCTTCCCCGATTTTATTTTTTAAATAGATAATTTTTATTTAAAAATATATCACAAGGGGAAAAAAACACGTGAGGGAAAGAAAGGATAACACCTACATAGTAAAGGGAAGGAGCATTAAGTCAGTATATAACCCCAACAGAGGAACTTAGCAACCATGCACTCAAATAATTCCAGTCCTGGAAGTGTACATTAATTGGAATACTCTCCAATCTCAGCTAAATATTGGTACCTACAAAAGTGCTGTTTGTATCATCACAGCATTGAGAGTTTAGACCAGGGGTGGCCAAACTGTGGCTCGGGAGCCACATGTGGCTCTTTAACACATATTGTGTGGCTCTTGGAAGCCTCCACTGCCCTGTCAGCCATCCTGGAGAAGGCCATTTCTCCAGGCTAGGCCAGCCATCAGCTTGGAGAATGCATTTAAAATTAAAGTTCCTTTCTTTCCACCTCTCCCTCCATCTATTTGCCTGCCTTCCTATATTGTGGCTCTCAAGCATCTGATGTTTATTCTATGTGGCTCCTACATCAAGGAAGTTTGGCCACCCCTTATATTAGCGATCTTTCCCATTACAAATTGTGTCTAACTATTCTACTGTAGACCAACATGGCTAACCTTTGAAACCATCTAGGAAGGTGCATTCGTTTTCAGACCAATGGAGAAAATTAAACAGCTATTATTTGTTGCATTCACTTTTGTAACAAAAACAAATGTGAATTATAATGAGCAAACTAATACCATCCATTTAATTATTTTCACTGGTGCCTAGCCGTCTGGGTGAAGAGTTCAAGGAGGTGGAGAAAAGGTCAGTAGAGACAGATAAGAAACTGATACCTTTCCCCCCAATCATCCAAGTCAAGCACATCTGGCAACAGCAGCTGGAGCAGAAGTCAAGAAGGGGAGAGAGGAAAGAGACATCAAAGCATTCTCATTGAAACAAAAATAAATGCCATAAAATTAATGAGAATGGTAATAAATATAACCAAAAAATGGATTATGCTCTTGAAACAAAACCAAATTTAAAAAGAACGGCAACGTTTCTATGGGTTGTATGATAAGTTTCTTTTAGTTTCCTTGCAGAAAGTGCAATAAGTTTCAGCTTTTTTATTCTATCCTATTCTGGCAAAAGAAAAGTCAGGAATATATGGGAAACAAAGCTACATTTAAAAAAGTTAAAACCACACAGAACCAATCATAGAGGCAAAGATTCTCAGTATGGAAAATACAATTTATTACATGGAGGCCCATATCAACACAATGTTTTTTTCCCATTCAGAATGCAAAACACCTTGTCAAGTAAATACTGCCTAATCAAACATGTGCAGTGTGTCAGCTTGGCATTGTACAACATGCTCTAACATTTACAGTTTTTTACAGTGCGTTCAATTTGTCACAGGCATAATTTGCCACAAACACTGCAAAAGCACAGAGGATCATTTTCCCCAAACAGAAGATGCGGGAACTGATTTGACGAGGATCGTAGAAGTCTGAGAAGTTCCCAGCACATCAGTTACATTACAGTTGAATTCGTTCTTGAGTTGTGCAGCCAGACGTTTTCATGAACAAAAGAACTGCCTAATATAAGTATTTACACCTCTTTAAAAATAAATATTTTTTAAAAAATCTATTCCATAAATTAATTTCGATCAGTTGGCTGTACTACTGATAGTTCAATCAATTCAAATCTGGGCTAAAATAAATCTAAGAGATGCTTTCTCTATTCTTACAAGGAATCCCTTACAAAGATACAGGAGTGTCTTCAGCCATCCACCAAATGGCTGTCCACTAGCTGAAGGATCTGTTTTCCATTGGAAGGGCCACTTGGAGAAAGAGCTCAAACTTGAGCCAAGAGGCAAGGTGGGGTATAAATATTTTAATAAATTAATTTATACACTTTGCTCAGTGTAGTAGTAAGAGAAACCACCCCATTATATTCTTACAGCAGTTGGGCTGGGTTTAGAAGCAGTCTCGCATTCAATGAGAACGTACACTCCCCGCCCCTCTTAGACAGGGTGTACAGAGCTCAGAATTAATCTGTGCCTTCTATTTATTTGGATGGGAGACGTTTTCAGATTCCTGCAGCCTTCTGATTTTGTGTCTGTGGTACTGGGCAAGTTAAAGACATTGCAAAGTATACACTGCAGTGCCCATTACGAAAGGCTGAGGATGACAGTTTCAAATCATCCTCAGTTCTTTTGTACAGGCTGGTCTAACTGGTATTGTTTACAATCTTCTCTCTGATGGAAGTGTACCCAGCACATTAGACAGATTCTATTTGTAGTAACAAAAACAAAAAAATTAGTCAGAAATACTAGATGAGGCAATGGTGATTCTCTGATCTAATATTTATTGTGAAATACAGATGTTGAACTTCCTTTCCACTGTTCAGTGGAAATGGTGTTTTCTTATTAACCTCCCTTCTCCCACCATCCGACCAGCTCTAACAGAAAGCGTTTGAAATGTTTACAGGAAGGATGAAACCATGAACATGTTAAAATTAATTTTTAGAAACTTACTTTTTAAAATGGTGGATAGCCTTAATGGGTGTGGGAAAAGTCTAAACTGCCATATTATGTCACACAGTTTGCAGAGCCGAACTTAACACCATTGATCAATAATGTTATTCTTGGTTTCAGCCTTGCATGAAGAAAACCACAAGCTTTCCTATTCTCCAGATACAATTTGATTAACATGCGCTTAGGCCTTACACCCAGGTGAGAAACTCTTATGCACAGGTAGGTTTCTCCTGTAATTAGGGTTCCTCCCATTGATTTAAACATTGATGCTGGTTCCTTGAATGCTGTAGGTCTGAAGCTTGAGTGGAGCAGGTGGCCTAAGTAGTCCCGCCCCCCCTCCTGAATGACTGCTACAGATCTCAAATCCCCATCCTATATTGCAGCAGACTGAATTGTAACCTGAAAACAGACCAGGTTGGAACAAAGACTGAAGGAAAACAAAGCAAGTCTATGACAACGTAGGGATGCTTTCGTATGGAAAACCCCACTTATGAAAACACTGTATAGGCTTTAGCAGATATAGAAATAGAGCAGTCAGGTAAGTATGCCATGTTTCTACCATCAGTCACAGTTTGTACCAGAAAAAGGAAGATATTACAAGACTGATTATAAGAACAGATGCTTAGAATTGAACATAGTAGTACCTACAGTTCAGTTATATGTTGCATAGTATATAATTAACTTTCATCTATATGATTCTTCCATCATCTCAGGTTCTGTAGCAGAGGTTTGTAGCTCATCGTTCTAGAGCCCAATGGGTAGCACTAAATATGGTACTTTAGGCAAAGTAGATTGGAAGTAAAATCTTTAGGCAAAGGTAGATTGGAAGTTCAGGTGTGATGTTGTAATGCTGAATTGTTTTTATAACATTTTGTGATCTGCCTTGAGTCTCAGTGAGAAAACTTAATTATAAATAATAACAATTAAAAATAAATTAAAAAATACATATGGAAAGCTGCCGCCAGCACTCCTGCATATACAAGGAACCAGTGAACTCAGGGTTCAACATATTTCTTTTCTGGATAATACTAGCTTTTCTGGATATTTTATTTATTGGAAACTTGCATCCTCAGACTAGCCTATCTATTGTTCCTATTAAAAAGTTAATCCAAGCAAAATCCAAAAAATGGGACCTCAAACACAAGTCATCTTAGTCTAAACTCATTACTCCAAGTTGGCTTTCTATAACTCATACTTTCTTACATCTTTTTATTTAGAAAATTGGTACCGTTCATCTCCAGAACCTACTTCGGGTGGTTTCTGAGCAAAGCTGTCTGATGGGTACAGTCTGGGCTTGGACATAAAACACTCCTGTTTAGTTCCCTTTAGATACTCTGCCAAGTGCAAAACTCTCTATTTTTTTCATTAAAACTAAAACATTCTAACAGGTCAGGGAGAACATCAAATAGGGACTATGGTGTATGTTGCGTGTTAAACATGATGAGAACTCTGAACAAATTTCCCTTGAGAAATTTGAGCATTATATTCTCCAAGGCAAACCTTTTATCTGAAAGTGACCTTGTACTGAAAACTGGAATAGAATGGAAGATTTGTCACATGAATCTTCCTTCTCGGTGGTCCTGGGGTGGGGCAATCTTTATTTCCGAGATGAAGCCCCTCCTCTTAGCAGGCAGGGTCACCGATCTCTGCATGATTCCTGTAAGGGAGGGGCTTCCCCCACAGAGCCCTGTCCATTTCCAAAGCCTTAACACTCCCTTCCCCAAATAAAGCAACAACTCAGAACAACCAAGCTGAACTTACAAAGAAAGCACCTTCAAGACCAACAAGTGCTAATGTTTTAAGCATGTTTTATTTTAAGGTGGGGGGGGGTTGTGTGTGTGTTTGTCTGTCCTTTAAAAAGTTTATATTCTTAAATAGGTACAGACATGGCCCGGCCTGACCCGACAAGGTCTCATTTATATCAGATCCGGCCCTCATAACAAATGAGTTTGACACCCCTTCTCTAACCCATCCATGATGGATGTGGAAAATCTGTGTCCTAGAGAAACCTTTCCTGAAAGAAATGAACACTGACGAAGAGACTTCAAGGTAGACGCTTCAAGGTAGAAGCTCTGAGCCTACTCAACATCCAGACAATGCCACTGCTTCTCCCAGAAATGCTTAGAATTAGGAGCCAGTTTGGTGTAGTGGTTAAGAGTGGTGGACTGGAGAATGGGTTTGATTCCCCACTCCTCCACATGCAGCCAAGCTGGGGGACATTGGGTCAGTCACAGTTCTCTCAGAGCTGTTGTCTCAAGAGCAGTTCTCCCAGCCCCATCTATCATGGAGAGAGGAAGGGAAAGGATATTGTAAACTGTTCTGAGACCCCAAGTGAAGGGTGGGGTATAAATCCAAACCTCCTCCTCGGATCCTCTGAAGCAGGTGAGCATGAAACTGGGACCATTGAAGGACATCTTGACAGAAAACCACCATTCCTAAAAGACTTGCCAGGATTGCCCTGTGATGTCCTGAATGGCAGTTTGTATTTTCTCCTGCCACTCTTGCAATAGGAAGACTGTCATGATGATGATGATGATGATGATGACGGATTTATATCCTGTCCTCCACTCTGAATTGCAGAGTCTCAGAGCAGTCTACAATCTCCTTTATTTCCCCCCCCACACCCACAACAGACACCCTGTGAGGTAGGTGGGGCTGAAAGAGCTCTCACAGAAGCTGTCCTTTCAAGGACAACTCTCCGAGAGCTCTGGCTGACCCAAGGCCATTCCAGCAGCTGCAAGTGGAGGAGTGGGGAATCAAACCCGGTTCTCCCAGATAAGAGTCTGTGCACTTAACCACTACACCAAACTGAGTTGTGCGTATCATTGCTCCCCAGGTGTCAAACTCTCTAAGCCAGATATATGACAAATAAGTCAGATGATGACAAAACCATGGTCCTGGAGGCATGAAACTGTCTGACGTCCATCCTCTATTCCCTACTGTAGTGATGGGGATCTAATTAAGTTGTTGTCCAAATAAGGAAAAATGAACACTCCCTGGATTCTCAAATGTGCTGCCAATGAAGCCACAACTTTGGCGAACACACTTGGCACCAATTTGAGTCCAATACTGAAAATGGTGTCTGTAGTAAGCAAATCATAGGAACCTCCGGTGTGCTTTTTGGACTGGGAAACATTTATAAAAGATAAGATCAAACAGTAATCAAAATATTGACTCAGAATCGCGGCGCTCTCCAGAGCACAGCCAAAGGTGTCCTTCTGTCTTAAGTCAGGGCTAAAGACTGGGCTCTGTAGGTGAAGCCCCTCCCCTCCAAGAATCACACAAAGACCAGCAGCCCTGCCTGCTAAGAGAAGCAGCTTTATCCCAAAAGTAAAGACTGCCCCACCCCAAACTACTGGGGAACTTCAATCCTACCCCTAGTAAACTAAGATTTGATGAAGAGATGGTCTATTCTTTCTCTGCTTGAGTGTTCTTGATCCATCAGGTGGGTTTTTGCTTTTGCAAAGGCTTGGAGTCATTACTCTGCTATTAGGGTTGCACGCTGGGCTATCTCCTCCCTCGTAGGAACAATATACCAGGGGTGGAATTCTAGCAGGAGCTCCTTTGCATATTAGGCCACACACCCCTCATGTAACTAATCCTCCAAGAGCTTACAGGGCTCTTTTCTGTAAGTTTTTGGAGGATTGGCTACATCAGGGGTGTGTGGCCTAATATGCAAAGGAGCTCCTGCTAGAATTCCACCCCTGAATATACCATTCCATGTCCATGAACATGGGTCTCGCCTGCTCCCAGGGTCTGAATCTCTTGCAGCATACAAATGAAGCAATGAGAAAAACCTGCTAGGTTATGCGTGCAGCCTCACTCCATGAGCAATCATACTTGTGCATGTTCTGCCACTGGTTTTAACATCATGGACATGCAAAGTCAGATTATTGGTCCATCTGAATCAGAACTGCATAGTCGGACTGGTAACAGCTCTCCAGGGTATCAGGCAAAGAAAACTGAACCCGTGACCGCTGGCATGTAAACAACATGCCAGGGGCCCTTTCGTCACTGAGCCACACTTCCTCCTCTAAATCTGTGCGTCATTCCATACCTCCCCTTAGCCTAGGTGAGCTGCTCAAAATCTTACATAATGGGATTCTCAGGCATTTCTTCATTTCATCATCTCTACCAATGACAAGCACAATTTCCGCATAAGTTCACTGCTGGCAACACACTGTAAATGACTCATAAAGGGGTTTAGTTAGTACTTGCAACGCAGCATCTCGGTAATTCAAATATACCCTTCGAATGATACGAATTTATACTTTCTGGGGGCCTACCTAGCAATTATCTCACAAACACAGACATTAAAGCCGCTCTGCCATCCAATTTTGCTTTATGCTTAGAAGTTATTCCAGTTCACAGTGCACAGATTAAATTGTGGGAATCGGCAGTCACAAAAAGGATTGAAAGGATTCTTACACACAAAAAAACCCCCCAAACCCTCACCACTTTTATATAACAGCAATTATCTTTAATAGGAAATAGGTTGGGTCTCACAGGAACTGACTCTGAAGATTCTTGCAGAAATGCTAACTTGATTAAATTGCTGGACTTTATATCATTGTTCTCCACTCAGCAATGGCTAAGAGATTGGCAGATGTTAAGTCTGCACTGCACAGGGAGTACCTCCCAGTGTTTTATCACCTAATTGAAATGTTTCCTAATTTCGAGCTTAAGAAAATAAAATGCTGTTGGATTTTTTTTTTCCTTGATAAGCAGAAATTGCAGGAGGCCTCCAACTCAGATGGGGGCCTCAATGGATAATCTCCTTCTGGGGCGCCTATTTCCCCTGTGGAAGGGAACATACACATTGCCCGTATACTGCCTGTATGTTCCCTCCAACAGGGCAAAAACTGCAGTTCAGGGAATCTGAGGCTGGGGAAACAGAAGAGATAACCCCTGCCATGACACCATCCTCATCTGAACTGAGGTTGCTATTCCTTCCCTATCCAAAATGATTTGTCGACAGATGTGCTACTTAAATTCCCAAAGTCTTCAAGTCGTAACAAACTCATAGCAACCTCATCCACGGGGCGTTCCAGGCAAGACACATGCAGAAGTGGGGAGGGGTTGTGGCTCAGAGGCAGAGCATCTGTTTGGCATGCAGAAGGCCCCAGGTTCAATCCCCAGCATCTCCAGTTAAAAGGATCAAGCAGTTGGTGATGTGAAAGACCTCTGCCAGAGACCCTGGAGAACCACTGCCAGTCTGAGTAGACAATACTGATCTTGATGGTCCAATGGTCTGATTCAGTATACGGCAGTTTCATGTATGAGCTGCGGCCAGTCTGAGTAGGCAATACTGACTCAGTATAAGGCAGCTTCATGTGAATATTTGCCATTGCCTTCTTCTGCTTAGCTACCCTAGTCTTCCCTTGTGGTCTCCCATCCAAGTCCTAAATGTGGCCAACTCTGCTTAGTTTCCAAGTTCTGGTGAGCTCAAGTGAAGCTGGACTATTCAGGCTGAAAAATTACAAACTTCAGTAATAATCTCTTGGTTCTGGGGAGCAATCAGCAACCAATGGAAACAAATGGTGTGTGGAGGGGGACTCTCACTGGGTTTTAATTATTCTAAACAGCACTTGTTCTTTTTAAGCCTCAAATTCAGCACTCAACTGAGAAATGTTTCAAAGAACTGAGACTGCTTTTGCACACTCCAAGGAACCTGACAAAGAGGAGGAGTGAGTGACTCACACATCTTCTCCCCCATGCTGTTTTGGAGTCCAGGGTAAGCCAATGCCTCTTTTTTTAAAAAAAGCCTTGTCTAATTTTTTTTCCTTAGTTTCTAAGCTTGCCATTTTATTTCTCCTTTCACTCCTAGTTGGAGAATGTCATCTTTTTTTAAAAAAAAATTAATGCAAAACAACTTTGTTAATTACACTTAATACTATGAAAAACAAGCCAAAACAATTTTGCTTATTACACTTAATACTACGATATTAAGTACAGAGTCCCACGCGGGCTGGCTGTGCGTCCGCTACAGCTTCACATGGACAGTTGTGTGTGATTGTTCCTTCCAATACACTCACCATCCCTCTAGCTCTGTTCACTTTAAAAACAGGCTGAAATTTCCCTTTGCCTGGAGGTGGTATACTACACAGGGGAAAATGGTACAGGATTTAGTACGGTCTTCTGCCATTTTGGCACTATATGAACATATGAAGCTGCCTTATACTGAATCAGACACTTGGTCCATCAAAGTCAGTATTGTCTTCTCAGACTGGCAGCAGCTCTCCAGGGTCTCAAGCTGAGGTTTTTCACACCTATTTGCCTGGACCCTTTTTTGGAGATGCCAGGGATTGAACCTGGGACCTTCTGCTTCCCAAGCAGATGCTCTACCACTGAGCCACCGTCCCTTCATCATTATTATGTGTTACTTTTGACAGCCTAGACCAGCTCAATTTCATCTGATCTTGGAAGCTAAGCAAGGTCGGTCCTGGTTAGTACTTGGATGGGAGACCACGGAGGAAGCCCAGGGTTGTTATGCAGAGTAAGGCAATGGCAAACCCCCACTGAACGTTCCTTGCCTGGAAAACCCTTTGGGTCACCGTAAGTTGGTTGTGACCTTGCAGCACATAATTATTATTCAACAACAATCAAGTTTGCTGTGGCGAATAAGAGCAGATTCAGGGAATTAACTCAGTTGACGACAAATATAGGGTTTGATCGAAACGAAGGGTTTTCACACACATTAAATCATGCACTTTCAATGCAACTGGATTTTACAATGTGAAATGGCAAAATCCATTTGCAAGCGCTCACTGAAGCAGATTGAAACTACATTATTTGGCATGTGTGAAATGTGTGAAAGTGCCCTAAGTTTCCTGCTAATGGAAGGCACTTCCGCCAAGTACAGCAGAACTTCCCTGCCTCTCTCTCCCACCTCCCACTGCAGCCCTTTCTGAAATGCTGCTCCTGGGGGACATGAGGCCCTCAGGAATTTCAAGAGAGGAAAATGCAAAATGGGGGCAGGGGAGATAGTGATAGCAGCTGAGGATACCTTCTGCCTCAGGATGTCTGCAGCCAGCACAGTGATAGCAGCTGAGGATACCTTCTGCCTCGAGACCCACTGATGTCTGCAGCCAGCATGGAACGCTCTCCTTGCTCTGTGAACACCCATGCTGGATCAGACTAAGGGTCCATCTAGTTCAGCTTCCAGTTTCCAACAATGGCCGGTCAGATTTATTATTTATTTATTTATTCCTCGCATTTATATCCCGCCCTCCCTGCTGAAGCAGGCTCAGGGCGGCTTTCCCCCAGCAGCTGAGAAACAGAAGCTCAATGACTCTGAACCCAGAAGCCCCCGTCTGTTATCAATAGCTGGTGACAAACTATCCCTCCACAAGTTTGACCAACCTCCCCTTTTAAATCCATTTAAGCCAGTGGTCCATGTGAGACCTTGTGTCCTGTACGTTAGTTCCACAAGTCACCTACTTATTCCATACAGCAGTAGAGCATAAACATAGTGGGGAAGGGAGATAAAGTGGAAGTTACACATTCTTTCTCTCTTGCTGCCTTTATGGGAATGCACGAAGAAACCCCAACAATGGTAGGAATCTGTATTATTTCTGAGTTGACTTTCAGAAGTCACGTAATTCATGCAAAATACTATACACATAGTGTGCATTAAAATACTAAGGTCTGTTTTACAGGTTATTTTGATAGAAGTCTGGCTTTTTAGAATTGTTAAACTATTTTGCTAAGAAATAAAAGTCATTTCAAAAACAGAATTAAAAATGACTTAACTATACCACACACAGATCCCGCCCCCCGCCCGCTGTATGACAAAAGTGTATTTATTACCTTCTCTAACTAGTAGTGTTTGAGCAATGACTGGATAACCCTGGCAAAATATTATTCAGTTGTTTGACTACCAGATTGCTCCAAGCTGTTTCTTTTTGTTGTAGCTTTTTGTCTCTTTTTGAAAATGTAGATTTCATTTTTGTGTCCTATGATGTCAATTTTAACGCATAGTTGGAGACAGTGCTGAGGGTTAAGCCCAGATCTGCAGAGAGAAAAATAAAACTATGATCAGGAACTGCAATGGTATTTGGTTTTTTCCAGGGCTTTTTTTGAGCATGAACTCCATTGCATTTTAGGCCGCACCCCCCTGATGTAGCCAATCCTTCTACAGCTTACAGTAGGCCCTGTACTAAGAGCTCTGCAAACTCTTGGAGAATTGGCTACATCTGGGGGTGTGGTCTAATATGCAAAGAAGTTCCTGCTACAAAAAAAGTCCTGTTTTCCCCTCAAAATTAAATATATGTTACTGGCAAAACCTGAATTAGTATTTGGATATTTCCAGAAGATATTTCCAACCCGAAACAATGCTCAAAATTTTCTGTTTAGTTTCAGAGCAAGTAGTTTCAATCTGAAACTAAACACGGATTTCTGTACACTGTTTTGCACTGGAAATATCCGAACGCACACCTCTATCAAAGTTTCAACCCACAACCAGGGAGACATGGGTTCAGAGTCTCACCTGGACATTCACTCTGTCTCAAGGTGCAAATGGACGTGACACTGGAGGTTCTATAAACACAGCTCCCAGTGTTCTTTCCCTAAAAATCAGATGTCTGGAGCCCCAAAGTGGATTGCAATGAAGTGTACGGGAGGAGGTTAAGACTTCCCCTTAGGCCATTTCTCCAACCTGAGCTGGCCCCATTGAACTGCAAAGTGTCCTGCTGTATACCCCCTCATGTTCCTCAGAGGAAGGGCGGGGTGAAAATGTGATAGGTGATGTCCTGGGCTGGCAACAGGGTTTCTGGCACCCTAGGCCCCTACCCCCCCCCCCCCATGCATCAAGTGCCTCCAAGTGCATCCACTGCCCCCGGTGCTCCTTCCCTGCTGCTGCCCACCTGCAGGTAGACGGTGAGGCAGAGGAGGGCAGCAGAGAGGTAGCAAGGGTGGGCGTGGTGGCAGCGGAGAAGGGGCACGGGAGTGTACATAAGGAGGGGGAGGAGGCACCTGCCAGCCACCCAAGACCCGGTAGCACCCTAGGTGGCCGCTTACCTGGCCTACTGGGATGCGCCAGCCCTGATGATGTCAGATATTCCTAAAACTGAAGGTCAGTTCACACACCTCTGGCTGGAGGCAAAGGCATGAGTGAATGTATCCTTCCCATCACACACACGGGCCATAAGAAGGCATTATCTCCTGGTAGTCCCTGGGCTAGAAGAGGCTAGGTTAAACACAACCAGAGCCTTCTCAGTGGCAGCCCCAATAATCTGGAACACCGTCCCAGAAGCCATCAGGGACTTATTGCAGTTCTGCAGCACCAGCAAGACTGAATTGTTCCGGATGGCATATGACATCTGAATGGAAGAGGGCTGCCACCCCACCTGGACCTGTCCTTTGTATTAATACCTACTGCCTAGGAATTGACAGCTTTGGAGAGAGGAAAATGATTCTTGCCTATAACTGATGTAGTAGCACCACTGTGATTTTATTTGATTGTTTTACTGTTTTAATACTGTTTATTAATGTTGCCTTTATTTATTTTATGCTGTTAGCCGCCCTGAGTCTGCTATAGAATGGGCGGGATATAAATCTAACATAACATAACAAACAAACAAATTAAATACATATTATCTTAAATAAATCAACAAAGCAATTCCATTTAAATAGTTATTGACAGATACCTGGAAAAATTGGCGTAAATGTCTACATCTCTGCATGTATTAGAGATAACATTAACAGGAAAGAGAAGCAAAAAGAAAGCATATCCCATACTCTTAGTGTGTGATCCCATGATCCTGAGCAGAATGCGGTCCCATCACATGAAACTCTCAAAGTGCTAACACGATTCTCATGCCCGAACAGAATGGAGACACGCGACCCTTTCAGAACATCCCACACATTTATGGTGTAGTCGTTGTAGCCCGCAAAAAGTAAGCGACCTGCGAAAGGAATTTCATTAATAAAGAATAACCAAAAAACTTTTACGGCTGCGGGATCTGACAAATAAAGTAAATCTAAACAGGCCCTCGCTCCTGCTGTATAGCCTGACCTACACACTGATTTACCAATGGTTTATCCATGGCTAGTTGCAAGGCAAGCCCAAGTGGACTTGTCCATTTCACCTACTTCACTTCCTCTTTCTGCCAAGACACAAGCACTACTGCACCATGTGTGCAAACTGCCTACTTCTCCTCCAATAGAAAGGAACATTTCTACAACAGAACACACGGGCGAAAAGCTGCTCTACGCTGAAGTCTGACCACTGGTTCATCAAGGTCAATGTTTTCTACTCCATGGTTCTCCGCATCACCTGGTATTTGATCCTTGCACGAGCACATGCTGGGAGCTGAACCCAGGACCTTCTGCACACAGATACTTAGCACCAGGGCTTTTTTTGTAGCAGGAACTCCTTTGCATATTAGGCCACACACCCCTGATGTAGCCAATCCTCCTGGAGCTTACAGGGCTCTCTTAGTAAAGGGCCTGCTGCAAGCTCCAGGAGGATTGGTTACATCAGGGGTGTGTGGCCTAATATGCAAAGGAGTTCCTGTTACAAAAAAAGCCCTGCTTAGCACACCTTTCTCATACAACTACCATCAACAGGTGATGTGTAAAACTGCTGCCTGACTACAACAGGGGTCTCCAACCTTTCTGTGGGTACCTTTGGAATTCTGAAACAGTTTGATGGGCACATCCACAAAATAGCTACTACATTATGATTGCCACAAGAGGCACAGTCAGTCACACAACAGCTGCCATACCTTATCTTCAGCCACACAGAGAAGATCCCCATGCTGTTGTGGCAGCTGCCGCCAAAGCAATGTTTTTTTAAAAATCTGCACATCTGATCAAATCTTCAGTGGTTGATCAGAAGCCTTGCTGAGCAAAAGACCAATCTGCCCCACCCACTATCTAAAAACACTCAAAGGCCACCAGAAAAGGTATTCTGGCTAGCTTGGTGTCGGGGTGTGTGGCCTAATATGTAAATGAGTTTGTGCTGAGTTTTTCCTACCCAAAAGTGGGGACATGGGTGTGTGTGGCCTAGGGTGACCATAATGTCTGAAGGCCAGCCAGGGACCCGGGGGGGGGGAGGGGGGGGTGCGCGCGCGCGAAGCGTGTGCGCCGCCGGAAACAGGAAGTGACGTCACTTCCGGTGACGTCACTTCCGGTGATGTCATGCCACCACCGGAAACAGGAAGTGGCATCACTTCCTGTGACATCATTTCCCCCGCGTCACCTGCCGGAAACAGGAAGTGACTTCACAGCACTTCCTGTGACGTCCCCAAAAATCCCCCAAATATCACCGCCGGAAACAATTTTGTTCTCAAATCCTGAATATACTTCATCAGTATATGGGATAAGGCACTTTCTCAACTGTGCTGCATAATGCAGCCTATTTATTTTGTCCTGTTGGCTCTGTTGGCTCTATCTGCGCCACCTTCATCACTTTCGGGGTGTGGATCCCCCAGTGGGGTGGTCTCCCGACTCCCTCCGCTGACTGTTTCTGATAGCCCTGCGCCCCCTCTTTCATTTGATATGTGTCCCGTGCGGGTGCCACCCTCCCGCCGGGAGATGCCGCAAAATGAGCCCCCTTGAGGCTTATGGCGGCAGGGCTCGGGGGAAGCGAGCTAGACTGCTGTTCTTTTGAGGGGTTATAGAGTGTTTCGAGCCCGTCCCTGTGGCATCGGTCCCATCGTTGTGGGACCAAGGGGGCCGGCGCAGCGGCACGCCGAAGCAGCCTGTCACTAATAACACCGGTCAAGATGCAGGACAGGAACCTGGAAGTGACCGACAGGCTGCTTCAGCGTGCCGCTGCGCCGGCCCCCTGGGCCCCACAATGATGGGACCGATGCCACAGGGACGGGCTCGAAACACTCTATAACCCCTCAAAAGAACAGCAGTCTAGCTCGCTTCCCCCGAGCCCTGCCGCCATAAGCCTCAAGGGGGCTCATTTTGCGGCATCTCCCGGCGGGAGGGTGGCACCCGCACGGGACACATATCAAATGAAAGAGGGGGCGCAGGGCTATCAGAAACAGCCGGCGGAGGGAGTCGGGAGACCACTCCACTGGGGGATCCACACCCCGAAAGTGATGAAGGTGGCGCAGATAGAGCCAACAGAGCCAACAGGACAAAATAAATAGGCTGCATTATGCAGCACAGTTGAGAAAGTGCCTTATCCCATATACTGATGAAGTAAATACAGGATCTGAGAACAAAATTGCACTAGAAGACACAAACGCAAAGCTCCCTTACACTGAATCAGTGCTTGGGTCCACCAAAGTCAGTATTGTCACATAAGAGAAGCCCTGTTGGATCAGGCCAGTGGCCCCTCCAGTCCAACACTCTGCGTCACATAATAACATAAGAGAAGCCCTGTTGGATCAGGCCAGTGGCCCATCCAGTCCAACACTCTGCATCACATAACAACATAAGAGAAGCCCTGTTGGATCAGGCCAGTGGCCCATCCAGTCCAACACTCTGCATCACATAACAACATAAGAGAAGCCCTGTTGGATCAGGCCAGTGGCCCATCCAGTCCAACACTCTGCGTCACATAACAACATAAGAGAAGCCCTGTTGGATCAGGCCAGTGGCCCATCCAGTCCAACACTCTGCATCACATAACAACATAAGAGAAGCCCTGTTGGATCAGGCCAGTGGCCCATCCAGTCCAACACTCTGCGTCACATAAGAACATAAGAGAAGCCCTATTGGATCAGGCCAGTGGCCCATCCAGTCCAACACTCTGCGTCACATAAGAACATAAGAGAAGCCCTGTTGGATCAGGCCAGTGGCCCATCCAGTCCAACACTCTGCGTCACATAAGAACATAAGAGAAGCCCTGTTGGATCAGGCCAGTGGCCCATCCAGTCCAACACTCTGCATCACATAAGAACATAAGAGAAGCCCTGTTGGATCAGGCCAGTGGCCCATCCAGTCCAACACTCTGCGTCACATAAGAACATAAGAGAAGCCCTGTTGGATCAGGCCAGTGGCCCATCCAGTCCAACACTCTGCATCACATAACAACATAAGGAGGGAGGGAGGGAAGGAAGGAAGGAAGGGGAGAAAGGGAGGAAGGGAAGAAGGGAAGGAAAGGAAGAAGGGAGGGAGGGAAGGAAGGGAGGGAAGGGAGGGAGGAAGGAAGGAAGGAAGGGAGGGAGGGAAGGAAGGAAGGAAGGAAGGAAGGAAGGAAGGAAGGAAGGAAGGAAGGAGGAAGGAAGGAAGGAAGGAAGGAAGGAAGGAAGGAAGGAAGGAAGGAAGGAAGGAAGGAGGGAAGGAAGGAAGGAAGGGGGGGAGGGAGGGAGGGAAGGAAGGAAGGAAGAATGAGGGAGGGAAGGAAGGGAAGGAAGGAATGGGGGGAGGAGGGGAAGGAAGGAAGAAAGGAAGGGAGGAGGGAGGAAGGAAGGAAGGCAAGGGAGGGAGGGAAGGAAGGAAGAAAGGAAGGGAGGGAGGAGGGAGGGAAGGAAGGAAGGGAAGGGAGTGAGGGAAGGAAGGAAGAAAGGAAGAAAGGGGAGGAGGGAGGGAGGAGGGAGGATAGGAAGGAAGGAAGGGAAGGGGAGTGAGGGAAGGAAGGAAGGAAGGAAGGAAGAAAGGAAGGAAGGAAGGGAGGAGGGAGGGAAGAAAGGAAGGCCGCCCCCCGCCCCCCCCGCTTTCGGCCCCCTTACCTTAATCCAGGGCGGCGGATCAGCGGCGGCGGCGGCGGGGAGTCCTCCGGCGGCGGCCTCGCGGCGAGGGAGGGAGGGAGCTGCCGGGGCTGGCCTCTGGAGGCCTCCAGGGACCAGCGCCGGGCCTCTCCGCTACCGGCGCTGGCCTCTGGAGGCCTCCAGGGACCAGCGCCGGGTGCCCCGCGGCTTCCCCGCGGCCTTCCGCTTGGTTCCCCTGGAGGCCCTCCAGAGACTCTGGAGGGCACTCCAGGGACCAGCGGAGGCGCGCGGGGAAGCCTTCGCTGGCCGGCGCTGGTCCCCGAAGGCCTTCCAGAGGCTCTGGAAGGCCTTCCGGGACCAGCGCCGGGTGCCCCGCGGCCTCCCCGCGGCCTCCGCTGGTCCCTGGAGGCCCTCCAGAGACTCTGGAGGGCCTCCAGGGACCAGCGGAGGGCCGCGGGGAAGCCTTCGCTGGCCGGCGCTGGTCCCGGAAGGCCTTCCAGAGGCTCTGGAAGGCCTTCCGGGACCAGCGCCGGGTGCCCCGCGGCCTCCCCGCGGCCCTCCGCTGGTCCCTGGAGGCCCTCCAGAGACTCTGGAGGGCCTCCAGGGGACCAGCGGAGGCCGCGGTGGGAAGCCTTCGCTGGCCGGCGCTTGGTCCCGGAAGGCCTTCCAGAGGCTCTGGAAGGCCTTCCGGGACCAGCGCCGGGTGCCCCGCGGCCTCCCCCGCGGCCCTCCGCTGGTCCCTGGAGGCACCTCCAGAGACTCTGGAGGGCCTCCAGGGACCAGCGGAGGCCGCGGGGAAGCCTTCGCTGGCCGGCGCTGGTCCCGGAAGGCCTTCCAGAGGCTCTGGAAGGCCTTCCGGGACCAGCGCCGGGTGCCCCCGCGGCCTCCCCGCGGCCTCCGCCTGGTCCCTGGAGGCCCTCCAAAGACTCTGGAGGGCCTCCAGGGACCAGCGGAGGCCCGCGGGGAAGCCTTCGCTGGCCGGCGCTGGTCCCCGAAGGCCTTCCAGAGGCTCTGGAAGGCCTTCCGGGACCAGCGCCGGGTGCCCCGCGGCTTCCCCCGCGGCCTCCGCTGGTCCCTGGAGGCCCTCCAGAGACTCTGGAGGGCCTCCAGGGACCAGCGGAGGCCGCTGGGGAAGCCTTCGCTGGCCGGCGCTGGTCCCCGAAGGCCTTCCAGAGGCTCTGGAAGGCCTTCCGGACCAGCGCCGGGTGCCCCGCGGCCTCTCCGCGGGCCTCCGCTGGTCGCTGGAGGCCCTCCAGAGTCTCTGGAGGGCTTCCAGCGACCAGCGGAGGCCACGGAGAGGCCTCCACCACTGCCGCCGGGCCCCCGCGCGCGGGCGGGGAAGGCGGGGAGTGAGGGTGGGAGCGTCCCTGCGCGTGCGCAGGGGCCTCTGCGCAGGCGCAGGGACGCTCCCTCCCTCACTCCCCGCCTTCCCCGCCCGCGCCCAGCGGCCCACCGGCTCCTGGGCTGGCCTAAACCGGGACCTTTAATGGTCCCCGGTATAGGCAGCCCGGGGATCCGGGATTGGGTGGCCAGATCCGGGAATGTCCCGGGAGACCGGGACGGTCTGGCCACCCTAGTGGCCTGATATGCAAATGAGTTCCTGCTGTGCTTTTTCTTACAAAAAGCCTGTGTGAAACAATGGTGACATCCGGGGGTGTGTGGCCTGATATGCAAATGAGTTCCTGCTGTGCTTTTTCTACAAAAAGCCCTGTGTGAAACAATGGTGACATCCGGGGGGGGGGGGGGAGCCTGATATGCAAATAAGTTCCTGCTGGCTTTTTTCTACAAAAAGACCTGTGTGAAACACTGGTGACATCAGGGGGGTAGCCCTGATATGCAAATGAGTTTTTTTCTAGAAAAAAAAAGCCCTGGTATTGGTGGGCACCATGGTGCCCACGAGCATTGCATTGGGGATCCCTGGTCTACATGCTTTTAACCCAACAGGACATAAATGTTGTGTTACTCTACTTGTTATGTTGCTAATGGCATTTTCTTTAAAATATTAATTTTCCTATTTTATAGCATTTCAAACAGATTCTCAACACTAGATCCAATTTCCGGCAACATTCAAAAGAATTACATGGATTTCGGACCTTAATAAATGCCTGTCATATATTCTTCGGATGTCTCCTTCAGTCCTCTGCCTCTTCATTTCACAAGGCTGCAATTATACCCAATTTCCTAATTGTTCCTAAGCCAATGAGACAAAGCACTTAAAACAAGACCTATCCAAAAGGAAGCGGCTGTAATGACCGTGAGCTTCCCCAGCTCTTGCCTGATTGTGATCTGATTGCAGACTGGCAGCTATGTACAGACACAAGAGTTTTAATGATTTATTTCACTCATTTAGTCAATCAATACATTGGGAACAACAAAGCTAAAACTGATGAGGGATTCCACAGCAGTTCTCATTTCTCTCCCCCGCCCCCCAAATGCAGCAGGAATTTCAATCTCACCACTGAGAGAGAAGTCCACACTGGAGGCCCCCAAAGATGATGCTCTCTTTGGAATAAATAGCGACTTCTCTGTCCGCACGGAGGTCATATAAGCGGCACTGGAAAGCAGTAAAAAAAAAAGCAACATGAGAGCAAGTTTGGTGCAGTGGTTCAGTGCACGAACTCTTATCTGGGAGAGCCGGGTGTGATTGCCCACTCCTCCACTTGCAGCTACTGGAATGGCCTTGGGTCAGCCATAGCTCTCACAGAGCTGTCCTTGAAAGGCAGCTTCTGGAAGAGCTCTCTCAGCCTCAACCACCTCACAGGGTGCCTGTCCATGGGGGGAGGAAGATAAAGGAGATTTGTAAGCCACTCTGAGACTCTGATTCAGAGAGAAGGACAGGGTATAAATCTATGGTCTTCTTCATCATCATCATCATCATCATCATCTCTCAGCTTAAGGAGAGGTTAACACACACGTGATTTGTTTTTAGCATTATGTTCATTGAGTATAAGGGCTTTTCCACATTCCCATTTTCCTTGCTGTGCGTCAGAAGCCCCCACCCCCCGTCCCTTCTGCAAGCGTTTTGTTCCCTCTACTGTTCGATTTGATATTACATCACTTTCTGGTCCAGTCTATCTTCCTGCAGATTTGAATTGCAGGTTTTTATGCCAGAAATAAAGCTATGCAGTATCTAACTGAACAACCGAGGGAGCAAAACACTTGTGGAATAACACTTCCCCCCCCCCCCCCCCCACAAGCCAGCAGAACACACAAGTGAGGAAAAGCTCTAAGCCAGTCTGGCTCTCTTTGAGGAAAAAAAGCAGGGTACAACAATCTAAATAAATAAATACAGGGTACAAATGAGTGATTTCCCCACCCCACGATGGAAATAATTTCCCCTATGCAAAACAACATCCTCAGTCTCATTTTCCATGATGATTTCTTTCTCTTTCAACGATCCATCAATTTCATTTGTCTTGTACCAAATTAACCACTATTACTTTCCCTTCCCAAGCTTGTCTGAAGTAGCCGCCATTTTATTCATGAGAATTATATGCAAATGATTTCTTTAGCACATTCGTGTGTCACCCTTCCTCCAAGGAACTCAGAGTCATATACATGGGTGGTCATTCCCATTTTATTCTCAGAGTAGCCCTAAGAAGAAGAAGATATTGGATTTATATCCCCCCCTCCACTCCGAAGAGTCTCAGAGCGGCTCACAATCTCCTTTACCTTCCCCACAACAGACACCCTGTGAGGTGGGTGGGGCTGAGAGGGCTCTCACAGCAGCTGCCCTTTCAAGGGCAACCTCTGCCAGAGCTATGGCTGACCCAAGGCCATTCCAGCAGCTGCAAGTGGAGGCTGGGAGGATAGCAATTGGCTTTTGTCTCCCAGTGAGCTTCAGGGTTGAATGTGAATCTACTTCTCCCCGGTCCTCATCCAACATTACACTAAGTCACAGTGGTTATTTGTGTCTGACAGTGCCATCATAAGTAGGTATCATGCTACTGGCTTCAGTGGATTTAGAAGAGATTATCCAGGTCTTTTTTGTAGCAGGAACTCCTTTGCATATTATGCCACACATCCCTGATGTAGCCAATCCTCCAAGAGCTTACAGGGCTGTTAATACAGGGCCTACTGTAAGCTCCAGGAGGACTGGCTACATCAGGGGTGTGTGGCCTAATATGCAAAGGAGTTCCTGCTACAAAAGAGACCTGAGTGTATCCCTGTTTATACTGGTGCGGTCAAATGCTCTAAAACAACCTAGGATTACAGTATCCAGGGGACTCTCTTCTTGTATTTGAATCTCCTAGTTTTCTGAGGCAGTCATCCAAGAGTTTGCTTTGGTATACCTCTGTATGTTAGGCAGGGTAATTAACTGGGGACAGAGCCGGTTTGGTGGTGGTTCCGCGGTTTCCTTGGTGATGGTTTCCACTGGTCCATCAAGATCACTCAGACTGGAATTGACTGTACATGGACTCAGGTAGAGGCCTTTCACATCACCTACTACTTAGTCCCTTTAATTGCAGATACCAGCAATTGAACCTGGGACCTTCTGCCTGTTAAGCAGCTAATCACTGAGCCACGCCTTCCTCTCCCCTGCATCCTGTAAAGTGTAAACCTATGAAGATTAGTGCAAGGAAACAACACTGGGGAACTTTGGCTTTTCTGTCCTTCTGTTGTCCCTCCTGAATAACTGGTTGGCCGCAGTGTGAGAGAGAGAGGATGCTGGACTAAGTGGACCATTTGTCTGATCCAGCAGGCCTCTTCCTGTGTTTCAAGGCCATAGCCAGGATTTTAAAAGTCGGGGGCTTTTTAAAAAGTCAGGGGGCACCCTTTCCCATCCGCCGTGGAGCTTGCCACGTCTCAGAAGCTTTCTGGCATAGAGGCAAAAGCTGGAAGCTCTGAAAGTGGCGAAGTCGAGGCAGCCAGCCACCCGTAAAACTTTTGAGACAAGAAGGGACTGCACATTGCATGCAAGCGGGGGGGGGGGTTTCCTTCCATTTCCCTCTCCCGTACTCTGGCGCTTTGCAGCTAGCAGCTCCATCTGTCCCCTCTCCCAAGCCACACAGCTTTCTCAGCCTCCGGCTCCTCCGCCTCCCTTCTCTCCACCTGCTGCTTTTGTTGCTGCAGCGCACGATGTCCTGCTCAGCTTTCTCAGCTCCGGCTGCCGCTGAGGACGGTTCACTGGTTCAGCCATGGCGACCCCCACCCCCCCCAAAATACCGGCTACACCCAGAGGGCCCCCTAGAAGTCAGGGGGCCCAGCCTGGAAGTTGGGGGCAGTGTCCTCACGGGCCCCCTGTGGCTATGGGCCACAGTGTGTTCTAATCACAGTGGGGATCATGGAAGATCCATTATCACACAACCATGTTCTTTCCCACTCATATCTGCTTTCAGACTTTTGTTTTGCACCTTTGGTATGTGATTAGGGGAGGGACGGTGGCTCAATGGTAGAGGGACGGTGGCTCAGTGGTAGAGCATCTGCTTGGGAAGCAGAAGGTCCCAGGTTCAATCCCCGGCATCTCCAAAAAAGGGTCCAGGCAAATAGGTGTGAAAAACCTCAGCTTGAGACCCTGGAGAGCCGCTGCCAGTCTGAGTAGACAATACTGACTTTGATGGACCAAAGGTCTGATTCAGTATAAGGCAGCTTCATATGTTCATTATATAGGGTTTTATTTTTTATTTTTTTGGGGGGGGGGAGGGGAGGTACCATAGAAAGCAAGGTTGAGATGCCTTCAAATACATTACTACAGAAATATGTGGTTTTAGGTACATGGTTTTTATTCATTGTGTTTGGGATTCTCTCTGACATTGCTTTATTTTGGATCATAACCAGGGCTTTTTTTGTAGCAGGAACTCCTTTGCATACTAGGCTACATCCCCGATGTAGCCAATCCTCCAAGAGCTTACAGGGCTCTTCGTACAGGGCCTACTGTAAGCTCTTGGAGGACTGGCTACATCAGGAGGCTGTAGCCTAATATGCAAAGGAGTTCCTGCTACAAAAAATACCCTGATCATAACCTGTTATTTTAACAGTCCCTCCTTCTAAAGATAATCCTGTGACTGATCAGGACTGAGCATGCTCACTGCCCTCCAGGAGGCATAGAATGCTGAGGGCAGCATTCCTGGGAGTGGAATGGAAAGTAGAAGACGATGGGATAAATTGGCTAGCTTGAGCACTTAAGAGTTTATAGTTTCTTGTAGTTCTGTATGTTGGAGGAGAATGTTCTCCCCATCCTGGGAATTACTTATAGACCCTCCTCCTTTACATCTTGCAGGAATCTACTCTTTTTTGCCATGGTTGCTTGAAGAACCAGAACATCGACACAGAAAAGTATTTGTTCAGAATCTAAATGCATTCAACAGCATAGAGTAATGTGGCCAAACCATGGGGATTATTTCCGGGGATTCAGAACACAAAATATCTGCAACTACAGAGGACCTGTGCAGACACCATATGGACGTTGAAGATGCCCTAAGCAACAATGCAAACGTAAATCTGAAAGCACCCACTGCAGAATCGAGCAGCTGTTGTTTCAGGGTTTGGAAATCCCAAACTTTGCCACTCTCTATTCAGCTGTGAATCTCAGTGGGTGGTCCTGGGCGTGCCGCTATTTCTCAGCCTACCGACATCTCCGGGTTGCACTGAAGTTAAAAACAAGATGCAGATATGTTTGCTACCCATACCCGGCCCTCAGAATGGGACCTGAAAGAAATCTAAATAGATACAGAAAGCCAGCCAAGTTTCCCCTCTCATTTTCTTCCACATCTTCCCAGGCACTTAAAAGAAATGCAGTTTTATTGTGGTTAGCTTGCTAAGCTGGTGGGTGGGTGCAATGTGCCTGCAATTACAGGTATTCACGTGACGTGGAAACTTTCTGCTGCCCTAAGAAAAGCCTTTGTTTCATGTGCTTCTTTTAAAGTTGCATTTTAGTGTTATAAACAACAAGGTACAAACTTTGGCTTTGTCTCAGAGGAGATGGAGCCCAAATCTGGCCCTGGTAACCTTTCATCAGCAACTTTTCAGATTATCTAAAGGTACTTTCATCCTGATCTGGGTGGCTCATAATAACTCTATCTCATCAAATCTTGGAAGCTAAGCAGGATCAGCCATGGTTAGTTCTTAGATGGGAAACCACCAAGGAAGTCCTGGGTTGCTATGCGGATAATGGCAATGGCAAATCTTTTGCTGACCTGGATGGCCCAGGTTAGTCTGATCTGATCATATTTTGCAGCTAAGCAGGGCTGATTCTGGTTAGGATTTGGATGGGAGACCACAAAGAAGTCCAGAGTTGCTTTGCAAAAGCAGGCAATGGCAAACCACCTCTGAGCATCTCTTGCCTTGAAAATCCCACAGGGTCACCATGAGTTGGCTGTGACTTGATGGCACTTTCCAACAGGTAGAGATCCTCCAAATTAATCTTGCCAAAGATATATTTCCTGTAGGCCATCAGAACTGCAGCAGAGATTCTCGCCCACATTAACACCCACTACTAAGACCAGTGGTAATAATACACCATTTCTAATTAGGGTGAAAAGCACATAAGCTCGACAATCAATCAATCCCGTCTGCAAAGCAATTTCAAAACAGAATGCAAAGCAGTGGTCACGTGACAATTCCACTGCATGCCCTCACAGCCTAGTGGTATTCACTCTGTGGCTCATAGAGAGCCACACTAGCAGTTACTAGCAGTCAAAGGAGCCACATTTACTTCCAGACAAATGTTCCCTCTAAGCTGAGTTAGTGTCAGCTAGCGCACAGATTTTTAGCTTCCAGCTCACACATTTTTGTCTTAGCTCAGGCAAACTGACCCAAAATCACACTAATTTATGCAGTAGCTCACAACTTTAATGTCTCACAACGCAGAATAAGAACATAAGAACATAAGAGAAGCCATGTTGGATCAGGACAATGGCCCATCCAGTCTAACACTCTATGTCACACAGTGGCCAAACCACCCCCTCCCCCCAAGTGCCATCTAGAGGTTCACAAGTGGGGCTAGAAGCCCTTCCACTTTGCCCCCCCCCCGCCACAAGCACCAAGAATACAGAGCATCACTGCCCCAGACAGTTCCAACAATATGCTGTGGCTAATAGCCACCGATGGACCTCTGCTCCATATTTTTATCCAATCCCCTCTTGAAGCTGTCTATGCTTGTAGCCACCACCACCTCCTGTGGCAGTGAATTCCACATGTTAATCACCCTTTGGGTGAAGAAGTGCTTCCTTTTATCCATTCTAACCCGACTGCTCAGCAATTTTATCGAATGCCTACGAGTTCTTGTATTGTGAAAAAGGGAGAAAAGTACTTCTTTCTCTGCTTTCTCCATCCCATGCATAATCTTGTAAACCTCTATCATGTCACCCCGCAGTCGACGTTTCTCCAAGCTAAAGCCCAAGCGTTTTAACCTTTCTTCATAGGGAAAGTGTTCCAAACCTTTAATCATTCTAGTTGCCCTTTTCTGGACTTTTTCCAATGCTATAATATCCTTTTTGAGGTGCGGTGACCAGAATTGCACACAGTATTCCAAATGAGACCGCACCATCGATTTATGCAGGGGTATTATGATACTGGCTGATTTGTTTTCAATTCCCTTCCTAATAATTCCCAGCATGGCGTTGGCCTTTTTCATTGCAATCGCACACTGTCTTGACATTTTCAGTGAGTTATCTACCACGACCCCAAGATCTCTCTCTTGGTCAGTCTCTGCCAGTTCACACCCCATCAACTTGTATTTGTAGCTGGGAGCTTAGAGGTAACATTGTTCCAGACCCAGGAAAAGGCTCATGTATCACTGGGATTTGCAGCTTATCTGGCCTCCAGTCCCCCCAGGTGGATCTTCCAAGGTGGGAACCACCTACCAACCTCAAGTCTCACCAGGCAATGGCCTTACTCACTTCCTTGGAACATGCAGTGGGAACCACATTCAGGCTCAGAAGATCCACAGGTCTCAGAAGATCCACAGAAGATCCACATTGACCTACCTGTGGCTCCTCCATTGAGCATCTCTGCCTTAGCCAATGGCTTTCCGTGCACGTTCAGTGGAAAACGCATGAGGAATTTTACATGTACCACCAGCTTGATTTTAGCCAGTCCTAGCCCCAGCTTGGGTAATCATCAGACTATTCAAAAAGAAATCAAGCAACCTACCGTGGCATCATCTGAACCAGAGGCAAAAGCATCTCCGCTTGGATAGTACCTATAAGTGGAACAAAAAAACCCCATTACATCCATAAGGTTCGTTCTAAAAATAGTCGTCATACCTTGTAAAGCAATCTGGATATTAAGAAGTACTGCTATTTGCAATTCAAAACACATAAAGGCACTGGGAGATAAGAGACTGGATCTTCCCAGTGTCTTTTTAAGCTTAATTATGTCTGCACAGGGCCAAATCCAGCATATTGATTACCAATAAAGATCAGACCAGAGATGGATGGATTTCTATCAGTCTTTTAAAATTACATTACAGTCCAGTACTCACATGGGTCCCCCAGGGGCTGAACCCTTTCATCCCTGCATGGTTTCACTAACCAAAACCCTTGTGCTGTTCTGCCCCTTCAAAGAAAAACAAAAGACATTGTTGTCTCCAGGCTGTGTTCCACACCCACTCGGGGCACCAGGCGTGCTACCACAGGTGGCCTCAACAGGTCTGGTCCCAGTCAGCTCTCCATTCTCCCCACCACAGTAACTCACACTTGCATGACTGCATCTTCTAACGTCTTTATTCAGGCTTTCCACAAAGCAGGATTCCCAGGGCAGTTCACAGCCCTCCCTTCCCTGGCTGCCTCTTGTTCCTCTCCCAGCCTCCACCAACAGTTCTGCCTTCATACACAGGTCCTTTGGGTCAGTTTGGTGTAGTGGTTAAGTGTGAGGACTCTTATCTGGGTTTGATTCTCCACTCCTCCACTTGCAGCTGCTGGAATGGCCTTGGGTCAGTCATAGCTCTTGGAGAGTTATCCTTGAAAGGGCAGCTTCTGGGAGAGCTCTCTCAGCCTCACCTACCTCACAGGGTGTCTGTTGTGGGCAGGGGGGGAGGTGTAAAGGAGATTGTGAGCCACTCTGAGATTCAGAGTGGAGGGCAGGGTATAAATCCAATAATAATATCATCATTATCATAATCTTCTATCAATCTTCAGTTTCGTGTATCAGCCAGTTTGGTGTAGTGGTTAAGTGCTGGACTCTTATCTGGGAGAACCGGGTTTGATTCCCCACTCCTCCACTTGCAGCTGCTGGAATGGCCTTGGGTCAGCCATAGCTCTCGCAGACTTGTCCTCTCACCCCCACCTACCTCACAGGGTGTCTGTTGTGAAGGGAGAAGATATAGGAGATTGTGAGCCGCTGTGAGTCTCTGATTCAGAGAGACGGGTGGGGTATAAATCTGCAGTCTTCTTCTTCTTTGCGCTTAGGACCCTCAGCTGTGGAGTCTGTTCTGAACCCCTGCCTTCCACATGCCAAATGACTCCTCTGGCCTTCCCCAGTCTGCTTCGCTCCAGCCCCCAATAGCCAGCCAGCTTCTCTCCAATGGATGCCCTTCCAGCCAAGCCCATGTGATTGGGTGAGAGGTCTCCAGTTGCTCTCCCCTGCCAGCTCTTAAAGAGGCCCTGTCCCCTTTCAGCCCCTTCAAGCCCCAGTCACATATTTGTCATTTCCCCCCTCCAAAAGACCAATAAGAGGGCAAATGGTGAAACTGTGTAGGGAGGAAAGGGTTAAGCCCCTCCTTTCTCCTGGCATTGTTCCACTCTGCTTGGAGGCTGCTGCGTGCAGGTGAAATGTACCTTGTCTGGTCCTTACTGGTAATCAGCACCTGTTCTTGGACTTTCACTTGGTCACATTGCTGCATGACCAACAAGTAATGAAGCCCCCCTCCATGATCCCTGTAATGGAGACTCTGCCTTCACTTTCCCACCCATATCCAGCTTGGCACAACTACAGGGCAAGCAAGGGCAAGTGAGGGCTTGGTTCTGTAGATACAGCCTTTGCTATTCCACTGGCTCATCACAGACATAGTCAGGGAGGAAGTTCTACCCCCTCCCCCCATCTATTAGTCCTTTACACACCATCCCTAAAGTTGGAGTCCTGTCGCTCCCTTAAGACCAACAAAGTTTTATTTAGTATGTAAGCTTTTGTGTGCTAAAAGCACACTTCATCAGACAATGAAATGGGGTACAGTTAGCAGTGCTACATACAACTTGTGGGTAGTGGTTAAGCATGCAAAATCGTATAAAGTTAGACTCCATGGACAAGATAGTGAAAATAACAAACTGAAAGAATTTCAAGTGTAATTCCTTTAATTTAAGCGTAATCTCTAAGTGTGATTTTGTCTGTCAGTATTTCTGCACCTGCAATGGATGGTGTAAACGTTACGGCAATGTCCACTGACCTGACGCTGTTGACATCTGATTCGTGGGTTTCAAACGACTGGATGCACTGGCCAGTCCGCATGTCCCAGACCATTGCTTTTTTATCACACCCCTGAAAACAAAAAACTGTTGTCAAGTTATAGCAAGACCCGAATTTTAATGCAAACTTCTGATTGGTGCAACCTGGCCGGTGCGGGAAGGACAGAGGTCCCTCCTGACTGAATCTCCATTAACTCTGCATCTTCTCAAAGTTCTGCAGACCAAAAGACCCTGCTGGCCTGGCAGCAAATGCTTTGCTTGTCCTTCTATCCAAAAGCCTGCAGCTGCTAGAAGGCTGGGCCTAGGGGAATCCCACGCGGGTGGTTTCCCTGAAATTGGACATCCAGCTTGGAGCGAAGGGTTTCTCAGGGGATTGCTGCTGGAGATCCCAGTTCTTCCTCTCCTGAATCTTCAATGGGGAAGCTCATAAATCCAAGGGGGGAAAGCAGAACTCAAAATGCTTTCTTCTGCACCACAATGCCCAGCCACAGTCGGAAAGGGTTAGTTTGCCTGGTGTGCGTGCATGTCAGTTTCTGGGAACAGGCTACCAAACAAATAGCACAAAACTCCCACAACTCCTCTTACTACTTGAGTAATCAGCACCAGGTCCAGTTCTCACATGATGGAGTGAGAAGGCCAAGTTCAGGATGACCTCTGTACTTCATGGATAGGGTTGCCAGCTCTGGGTTGGAAATACCTGGAGATTTTGGGGTGGTCACATATGAGCACACTCAAAGATGCTAAACACTGGGCTAAAGGCAGAACAATTGTTGAGAAAAACTGTGTTTTTTGAGAATTGAGTCAAAAATATACAATAGGTCTATTGATGAGAAGATGATGATGATGATATTAGATTTACATCCTGCCCTCCACTCCAAATATCAGAGTCTCAGAGCGGCTTACAATCTCCTTTACCTTCTTCCCCCACAACAAACACCCTGTGAGGTGGATGGAGCTGAGAGGACTCTCACAGCAGCTGCCCTTTCAAGAACAACCTCTGCCAGGGCTATGGCTGCCCCAAGGCCATTCCAGCAGGTGCAAGTGGAGGAGTGGGGAATCAAACCCAGTTCTCCCAGATAAGAGTCCGCACAATTAACCACTGCACCAAACTGGCTCTTTCACCAAACTCAAAAGGTCAACTTCAATTTGGAATACTGTAAACCCACACCACGCCCCTGGTATAGATGGGTTTATGTTTAAAAGTTTTGCAAGTGTGTGTTCTTTGACTAGGGTTAGAGGCCACTAAAGAAGGCACATTAAGCTGAAACGTCTTTGGCCTGTTGGTTTTACATATACAATCCTTTTGGTCTGTAGTGAAGTTTCAATATATTGATAGTACTATTCAACAATTGTATTTTATTTTTAAAGTACTTTTTCACATTTGTTATAGAGTGGAATAGATATATGTAAGCTTGTTTTAATGGTTAAACTCAGCTTTTGAATACCGACCTGTTTAAGTGGCTGGGTTTCTTTCCCCTTTGGTTTGTTTGATTTTGGGGTGGAGCCTGAGGAGGGTGGCATTTGGGGAGGGGAGGGACATCAACAGGGTAGAATGCCACCCTACAAAGCAGCCAGTTTTCCCCCAGGGGAACTGATCTTGTCCGCCTGGAGAACAATTAACAATGGGAGATCTCCAGGTAGCACCTGGAAGTTGGCAACCCTACACTCAATGATCAGGAATGGAAAAGGAAAGGTCCCCTATGGAAGCACCAGTTGTTTCCAACTCTAGGGTGATGTTTTCACAACGTTTTCACAGCAGACTTTTTACAGGGTGGTTTGCCATTGCCTTCCCCAGTCATCCATGCTTTCCCCCCAGCAAGCTGGGGACTCATTTTACCGACCTCAGAAAGATGGAAGGCTGAGTCAGCCTCCAGCCGGGCAGCTACCTGAAAACCCAGCTTCTGCCGGGGATCGAACTCAGGTCGTAAGAAGAGCTTAGGACTGCCGTACTGCAGCTTTAACACTCTGCGCCACGGGACTCAATGATCAACCCCTCCACAAATTCATACCCCAGTGATCTAGAAAGAGAACAGACGCAAAATCCTGCAATTCTTTTCTCTGCATTCATTTTTAAATTCAGGCTGGCACGGGGAGGTGGGCCAAACGAACTGGTCAAGAGTCTGCTGAACTTTTTACTGGTCGGTTGTTTTCTTTTTCTCCAGCTCAAAACCAGCCCCCCCAGAAAAGGGGAAGTGGATGGGGAAACAGCAGGAAATTGTACCTTTGATCTCAAAGATAAAAGAAGTAGCTGGCTCAAGCCAGCCTCATTTCATCAGAAATCAGAAGCTAAGCAGGGTTAAAGAGCCCCGGTTAGTTCTTGGATGGGAGACCACAAAGGAAGTTCAAGGTTGCAACGCAGAGGCAGGCAATAGCAGACCACCTATGTAAGTCCTTTGTTGACATCTGGCTAGCCCTAACTCATCAGATCTTGGCAGCTAAGCAGAGCTGATTCTGGTTAGTATCAGGATGGGAGATCACCAAGAAGTCCAGGGTTGCTTCACATTGGTAGGCAATAGGAAACCACCTCTGAATGTCTCTTGCCTTGAAAACCCTATGGGGTCACAATAAGTCAGCGCTTTCCAGCACCACAGGGAGCTGTACCTCTGCTCTCGAAGACAGAAAAAGCAGCTTGGGACATGGGATTTTGAGCTGAAAGGGAAACAGATGTAAGCCTCTGTCAATGCCCTTTTCCTCCACACAGGTCTGCAGCCTGTCCAATGTACCCTGAGGTGTAGGAAAAAACGCTCTGCCTGTAGCGTGAAGCTCAATTATACAGCAGAGAAAGCAATGGCACCACAGATTGATTTTTCTTTCTATGTTTGTTTTAAGCACAGTAACCATTCTGTGAATGTTTTCATCCTCTTTCACAAAGAAGTGGCAAAATCGCAAGTGGCGAAATCACAGTTCAACACTTCTGGCATTATACCACATCACAAAAATTCCGGGAGATGAGATGAATTCTCACCATTTTTCTGACTCACCTCCCCCCACAAAAAAAGTGTCCGGAACAACCCACCCCCCCACCACAAAATCCCAATGTTGTGGAATTTTTACCATCTGAGATCACCTCTGCTGTTTATCTGAATCTGCCCTTTGTAATTGCACTTGAACACAAACCTCGGTGATGTCGGAAAACAGGTGGCATGACCTGTACAAACCAACCCCCTTGCAATTAAGATGTTGTAGAAGATTAAAAGCCCTCCTACTATTGTGTTGCCCCTAGACATTTGTTTGGGTAGCTTGTCCAGAGATCTAGGCCCTGCTCAGCAGCCATACCTACAAATATTGTCTTTCGCTTGGAGACCCACCCCCCCAGTTGAAACAGGGTTAACATCTGCCCCACCACAAAACACAAAGGCTCCCATGTGGTTTCTCCTCCACTGGAAACAAGCCCACTCATCCAGGGCCAGCTCCAGATTTCTAGGGGACCCTGGGCAGAGAGTTTGCAGGGGCCCCCTTCCCACCCACTCACCCATATGTCTCACAACCTACCTGTGCACCCTTCCCTGTCAATGCTCACAGCCAACTGCACTGCCCGCAGCCCCTTCCCCTGATGGCACTGGGCAGTGAGTGAAGCTGGGTGCATGGACAGCGGAGCCCTTGCAAGAAAGTCACATGTTGGGGAGTCAGCAGCTGCTGTGGGCCCTGGCAGCTGCTCCACCTGAGGGCATGCCGATGCCAGCCTCGTACTTACTCCTGAGACGAAAGTGTTCCCTGTTTCTGATGGAGCAAGATGCAGACACAGGACGTCAGCCCCGTGCCCATGGAAGCTTTGCAACAGCTGCCCGCTTTCAACATCCCAGAGAGCACAAGTGCCATCTCCGCTAGCAGTCAAGATCTGGAGGGCAGAGAAGGAAAGGAAGGTTATGGAAAGGATGCGTGGCTGTGCCCCAGAGGGGCCATGGCTCAGTGGTAGAGCATCTGTTCAGCATGCAGAAGGTCCCAGGTTCAATACCCAGCTAAGAGGATTTGGAAGCAGACCTCTGCCTGAGACCCTGGAGAGCTGCTGTCTTCCTGAGCAGACAATATTAACGTTGATGGACCAATGGGTCTGATCAGGGGTGGAATTCTAGCAGGAGCTCCTTTGCATATTAGGCCACACACCCCTGATGTAGCCAATCCTCCAAGAGCTTACAAAAAAAGAGCCTTGTAAGCTCTTGGAGGATTGGCTACATCAGGGGTGTGTGGCCTAATATGCAAAGCAGCTCCTGCTAGAATTCCACCCCTGGGTCTGATTCAGCATAAGACAACTTCGTGTGTTGAACTTTTGGCAATATAAATAGGGGCAAGCTCAGCAAAACAAATGACACATCAAGTATTATTTCCGCATTTTAGAATTCCCAGTTTTCACTTGATGTATAAGAAGGATATTTACATTGTCAAGACGGGACACAGACATTCTTTTGTTTTGGAGACCGAAGAAAACAAAACATTACTTATAGAAAGCATGCGAGCGCTATATTCTCAGTCAGAGAATGGTTAGTTTTTTAGTGCAAAACTCTCCCCCTTTTAATCCAGAAAAACAACCCAGTTAGGACAGCAGGTCTATGAACATCTCCCTTGTTTTTCATTCCCCCTCCTTAATCTATACGCAGTAAGAAGCTCAAGAAACATATGTAGGATGGATCGCTAATTGCCCCCTTGTGGTTGCATTTTAAATGGTTTTGCCAGCAAAAGAACTTGCATCAGTTCTTTGCTGTTAGAAAACCCACATCAGGATGACGTGGGCCTTAAATGAGAAGCCAGTGGCAGCATTACTCTTCCCTCTCCCACTCATGCAGTCAATGTACCGGACACATTTAAAAACAAGACGCTTAGCGAATAAGAAAGCTCAGTTGAAATGGGAAACTTGGAAAAGGCAAGTTGTATCTGATTGGTTTTGCGTGGAAGAAATGCCAAGTCTAGTAAGTCACTGGCCTGGAAATGAAAGTCAAAGTGAGTAATCCTAAACATGCCTACTCAGAGGTAAGTCCCATTTTATTCAATAGGGCTTACTTCCAGGAAAGTGTTCTTAAGATTTCAGCCAATGCACCCTGACCTGGATAGCCCAGGCAAGCCCGATCTCATCAGATCTCGAAAGCTAAGCAGGGTCGACTCTAGTAAGTAGTTGGATGGGAGATCTCTTTGGAATACCAAAGTTGGAGGCAGGGACAGACTTTATTCAGTCACCTCTCTGAATATCCTCCAGGCCCCCAGGAAGGGTCAGTCACCAGAGGTTGACATAACTTCCAGTTGCTCTCTCTCTCTCACACACACACACATGAATTAAAAAAAAAAAAAAGATTGCAGCCAAGGTCTCACTACAACATTCTCAAAGTCTAGGAAGCTGCATCAGTGCATCTGATTAAAAAGCCACAAGCATGCATGGCCTTAAAAATAAAAGTCCAGATTTGGATAAATGTTATACTAAAATGAAGGCATGTGCAAATTTCCTGTGATAACCTTCTGATCCCCAAAAGATCATAACTGGGGTTGCAGGACTCACTTCAGGGAATAGCTGCACGTATCATGAAACCTTTCCCTTCTTTACTGTGTTAGCACTGCTCCCCAGAGAAGAGATACAGAAGGAGCAGTTTTACCTCCTTCCCCTTTCTCGTTGTATCCTCCGACTCAACAGACTATCTTTCCACGTTGGTCCTGCAACCCCAGGATTTATCTATCTGAGGATCAGGAGGTAATGCTGACAAATCTGTGCTCATGCACAGGTGCTAGGATACAAGCCAAGGCCTCAACCAGAGGAGGGGTGTATGTTGGGAGAAGAAGGGCTCAGTGGTACCACTGTATTTCAGTGGCAGAGCATCTGCGTGGCATGCAAAAGGTCCCAGGTTCAAGCATCTCCAATTAAAAGGATCAAGTTGTAGGTGATGTGAAAGATCTTGATCTGGGGCTCAGTGGCATCCAGACAAGCAGAAGGTCCCAGGTTCAGTCTTCAGCATCTCCCATTAAATGCATCAGGCAGCAGGTGATGCAAAAAGACAGAGCTATGGACATTTTGACTAGACAGGACTGATCAATGGTCAAATTTGATCAAAGACAGCTTTGTAAATTCATGGATCTAGGTGCCTTAAGACCAATACAGGCCCCTAGCCTGAATTTTTGTTTTTAGAGTAATCTGCTAAGAACACATGCAGGAAAAAAAGGAGGGGGTTGTGGCTTAAAAGTAGAGCATCTGCTTTGCATGCAGAAGGTCCCTAATTCAATCTCCGGCATCTCCAGTTACAAAGGACCAGGCAGCAGGTGATGTGAAAGACCTCTGCCTGAGACCCTGGAGAGCTGCTGCCAGTTGCATAGACACACTGACCTTGATGGACAAAGGGTGTGATTTAGAGCATGGCAGCTTCATGTGTGCTCACATGTGTACCCAATGGCTATTTAAGGAACATATCTGGTGTCCAGTTTTCCAGGCACAAATACTTGGGTGCCTACTGTTAAATGGATTTGAACTGTTAGGTATCTTTAAACATAGCAGAATGTCTTTTTTTGCTGGTTTCTCCAATAATTTATGTCATTCCCCAGGAGTCCCCAAGAGTATCCCTTAGGGTTCAGTACCAGGACAAAATTTCACACGAGTATAAGCAGGGCTTTTTTTGTAGCAAGAACTCCTTTGCATAGTAGGCTACACCCCCCTGATGTAGCCAATCCTCCAAGAGTTTACAATAGGCCCTGTAAGAAGAGCTCTGTAAGCTCTTGGACAATTGGCTACATCAGGGGAGTATGACCTAATATGTAAAGGAGTTCCTGCTACAAAAAAAGCCCTGAGCATAAGTAGGATCCTCTTTCTCCATATTCCTTGCATTCAGGCAACCCTGTTTGCTGAAACACTGCCAGATTCTTGCCTTCTTTAGACCACAATTTAGTTCACGCAAGTGCTGCAGGTAGATCTCCGGCTCCCGTTTCCATAGCAATAGACGTGAATCATCATCTCAGGTTTATTACTGGAAACCACAAAATGGGAAACAACGGATTATGTGGAGCTTCTCCGGTCCTGAAATAGAATCAGCCACAGCTGACGTCCTGCTAGGAAGAACTTAAATATCTGGTGAAGTGACAGACACTAAACTTGTTCTCGGTTTTCCTACAAAACACCCCCCAGTCCTGAAATATTTTCAAATTTATGCACTTCAGTTTTGTTGTGCGATAAATTCCACAATTAGATAAAGAATTTTTTATTATAAATAGGTGCAAAATGCATGAAATTGCTGCCTTCTTCTGCGAACAGGAGGCTGGCAAGCTTGAAACTGGAGCTCAGTTTGCATCTCTGCCAATATATAATCATGCATGGCCTGATAAAGTCACTTTGTATTCTCCCCCCATTGGGCAGCAACACAGCTTAGGATTTTACTGCAAGTTGTAAGATGGTAAGGACCAAGGCCACTGGCCACTATGTGCCTAACTAAATGGAGAGTGATCAAAATGTGGAAATCACAGAGAGGGGCCAAAATGTGGAATTCTCTGCCATAGGATATACAGATGGCCACAGGAATAAAAAGCTTCAAAAGAGGATTTGAGAGATTCATAGAGAATATGTCTATCAGTGGCTACTAGCCATGGTGACCAAAGGAAATCTTGATAGTCAAAGGACTTCAGCCTCTGAATCTCAGTCCCAGGAGGCAACATAAGGAGAACACCCTGGCTTCTATGCCCTTTTGCTGGACCCTGAGAGGAACTGGCTGGCCACTGCATGAGACAGGATGCTGGACTAGATGGACCCTCACTGGTCTGATCCAGCCGGGCTCTTCTGATGTTCTTATGAAGGTCTCAGCCTCTATGCCCTCTTGTTGGCCCTCCAGAGGA
Organism: Heteronotia binoei; assembly: GCF_032191835.1. Taxonomy (NCBI): domain Eukaryota; kingdom Metazoa; phylum Chordata; class Lepidosauria; order Squamata; family Gekkonidae; genus Heteronotia; species Heteronotia binoei. The sequence goes on from NC_083241.1 coordinate 28,472,507, forward strand.
ACTGGCTGGCCACTGTGTGAGACAGGATGCTGGACTAGATGGACCACTGCTCTGATCCAGCAAGGCTCTTCTGATGTTCTTATGAAGGCCTCAGCCTCTCTGCCCTGTGGTTGGCCCTCCAGAGGAACTAGTTGGCCTCTGTGTGAGACAGGATGCTGGACTAGATGGACCACTGCTCTGATGCAGCAGGTCTATCATCGTCGTTGTCATCATCATCATAATCCCAATTTATTAATCATCCTATCCCAGTTTATGCCAGGGTATGGGCAATGTTCAAAAAGGGCATAATGCCATAAAATAAATACACAAAATATTAAAAAGTCAATATAACACATTAATAAAACTAAAAAACCAGATTAAAAATTCCAAGATGGCCTCCCTAAAGTTTTCATCCCAGTTCTGGACTGGCTGGCCACTTTCTGGGCAGGGGGAGAGGGAGCACAAAGTTAGAAGATTATAGGAAGGGGAGGGAGAGAGGGTGCCAGCCACTGCAGAAAACTGTTGCTGTTCTCAACCAAAAACCTGGAGGAACATCTCTGCCTTACAGGCCATGTGAAACTGCATAACATTGATAAGAGGGAGTTCAGGCTTGGATAAACAGTACTCAAGAAAACAATTGATTGTTTACAACAGTGTAAATACAAAACAGAACAAATACTGCAGGTCAAACTCTGTAGGTTTGTAGAATCATTGATCTTAAATCTACCTCACATCGAAGAAGAAAAAGAAAAAAAGAACAGATTGGATTTATACCCCAGCCTTCACTTGGCGTTTCAGAACGGCTTACAATCTCCTTCACCTTCCCCTAAGACATCCTGTGAGGTAGGTGGAGCTGAGAGAGCTCTCTCTAGAACTGCCCTTGAGAGAACAGCTCTGAGAGAAAAGTGACTGGCCCAAGATCCCACCAGCAGCTGCGTGTGGAGAAGTGGGGAATCCAACCTGGTTCTCCCAGATTAAAGTTAGTGCTCTTAAACACTACACCAACCTGGCTCTCTGCATGTGTGTTTATGTATAATCCTGCCCTTCCTTCAAGGTGCTCAGAGCTCTTCCCCATTTTATCCTGACAAGTCTGCCAGGTAGGTGAGCATGTGACTGGCCCAGCAAGGTTGCTCTGCAAACTTCTATGGCCAGTCAGAGAATGGGATCAGATTTTGCATCTGCCATCCAAACCACTAAACCACACTGGAACTGAAACAAATTCCTAATGGTGTGTTTTAAAAAAATAATAGACAGAAGCTACATTAAGAAGGGACAATTTGGAGCTGAGAAGCAGCAGAAAGGAGCTTAATAGCTTCCACGTGCAATGTGTTGCTACTTCATATTGCATCCCCTGCCCACTCCCACTCCCCAATTGGGTTCTAAATGCCTGTTTGCAACTTTAAATGTACATATGGAATTCTACAAGAGAAAAAGCAGTGTGTGTTGGGGGGCGGTGTTGAAGCAAAGAAGCAGCTGAAAAGACGGGTGAAGTGTTTCATTATCACAGCGTCTCTGCTCCAAACTGTATGCAGTCCGCTAAGGGGATGTGACAATGAACGTACATATGGAAACCTTTTGCAAAGGTGTTTGAGAGCCAAGGAATAATTTGTAATGGAGAACATAAACATGAAGCTGCTTTATACTAAATCAGATCGCTGGTCCTTCAAGGTCAGTATTGTCTTTTCTGACTGACAGCAGCTTTCCAGGGTCTCAGGCAAAGGTCTTTCACATCATCTGCACCCCGTCCTTTCAACTGGAGATGCTGGGGACTGAATGAGCAAGCCAAAGAGGTGCTCTACCATTGAGCCCTGGCACATCCGCAACCTGAAAAGTCACCTGCATACCTGGCTGCTGCTTCTCTGCTACAAACTGCATCCTCCCACTGCTGGTTCACATCTGTACAGCTGCATCTCACATTCCCAGAGCCCCTGTTGTGTTGCCAAGTATCAGTTTTGTTTTATGTCAAAAAAAGGGAGGGCAGGCACCACAAAGAAGAGACCTCGCAAGTGAAACATAGTCAAGTTTATGAGAACTCTTCTCCAGGGTTAACTGAACTGATTTGTCCTCTTCTTTGCCATCTCACATGTTGACTAACGAGTGAAGTAAAGCTTGGCAGCTGTTCTGCCATGACTCAAGTTCCCTGTCCCTGGTGGGCCACCAAACATCAAATTCATCCCTTTGTGACTGTACATGGCACTTAGATATCACTGAGAGAGCTTTTGCAGCAGCTGTCCTTTCAAGGACAACTCCTGTGAAAGCTAAAGCTGACCCAAGGCCATTCCAGCAGGTGCAAGTGAAGGAGTGGGGAATCAAACCCGGTTCTCCCAGTTAAGAGTCTGTGCACTTAACCACTACACCAAACTGGCTCTCAGTTCATACAATATAAATTCATACAGGGAGACTTTGTACTCTAGGTTTCCCTTTGTACTTTAGACTACACAGTTTGTTTCTTCCCCTTTGCTAGCCATAGCACACACCACTGAGAACACATGCATGAAGCACTGGTCCATCAAGGTCAATAAAGTCTACTCAGGCTGGCAGTGGCTCTCCAGCTGAGGTCTTTCATATGACCTACAACCTGGGACCTTCTGCATGCCAAGCAGAGGCTCTTCCAGTGGGCCACAGAAGGCAGCTTCATAGAACTCATGGGAAATACTTGCCTGCATGTCCGAGTTTGTGAAGCTGCAAGCTGACAGGTAGTTTGTGTGCATGGCGACCGATTTCTTCTTTGCGGCCATGTTCTCATTTTTTTCAAACGTCAGCGGATACACAGAACACTTGTTGTCCAGCCCACTAGAGTTAAAAACAGTCAGGGAAGAAAGAGTATTGAAGCATGAGCTGCACTGGATGGTTGCCAACTTCAAACCCCTCTGTTTTGTTTTTATAAAATTTTGTGAAGTGACAGGGAAGGCAGGACCTCCGGGTGGGGGGGGAGAAGACTTCAATCATAATTTCCCCCTCAAGATTCCTGTATTATGGAACTCCTTTCCCAGGAAATTCCATCACGCTATACCATTAAGATCTTTAGGATGTCAATTAACTATCTGATTTAGGTGGGTAGCTGTGCTGGTCTGAAGCAACAGAACAAAATTTGAGTCCAGTGGCACCTTTAAGACCAGCGAAGTTTTATTCAAGGTATAAGCTTTCATGTGCATGAACACTTCTTCATATACATTGCAATGGAAGTTACCAGTCCATACATATAGGCAAAGGGTGAGCAGCAAATCAGCATACAACATCATGAAGATTTTTAACAGATACAAGAACCAAACAGGAATAACCAGCTTAGTTTATATGGTCACCATTTGTTCAGGTTTAATTCTGGGGGGAAACATAGTGAAGCAAATAAATACATCAGAGTTGGAGATTGATGTGTAAATGTTAATTGTGGAATGCTGAGAGTAATTAACTGAGACCTGCTGTTACACTCCATCCATCTCTTCTCCAACATGGAAGTAACTAACAGCATCCTTTTCTTTAAGGTAGGGTGACTGGTTGTGCAGTATTATAGCTCCTCTGTCACCAGACCAGAGAAATACCAAAGGGTGATTAACATGTGGAATTCACTGCCACAGGAGGCAGTGGCGGCTACAGGCATAGCCAGCTTCAAGAGGGGGTTAGATAAAAATATGGAGCAGAGGTCCATCAGTGGCTATTAGCCACAGTGTGTGTGTGTGTATAAATTATTGGCCACTGTGTGATACAGAGTGTTGGACTGGATGGGCCGTTGGCCTGATCCAACATGGCTTCTCTTATGTTCTTATTCCAAATTACATTACATTCTACTATGCATTACATTACATTCCAATCACTATTCCTATTTACTTTTCCATATTAAAAATACAATAAAATAAAGAGAATGTATAGCCTTTCTTGGTGGGAATACAGATCTGAAGACTGAATGAGACTAGCATATGTAGTGAGATAAGAAACCAATATCCCTGTTAAGTCTGGGGGGAGGTATTTTTCCAAGTGTTGTAATAACTTGTAATTCAGTAATTTCCTTTTCCATTCTGTTCCTGAATTTCCTTTGCAATAAAGCAGCTACCTTGAGATCACCAATTGAATATCCTGGAAGTCTGAAGTGACCTCCTTCATGTTTCTCAGCATCTACCTATATGTATGGACTGGTAACTTCCATTTAAATATATCCGAAGAAGTGTGCCTGCACACAAAAGCTTACACTTTGAATAAAACTTTGTTGGACTTAAAGGTGCTGCTGGACTCAAATTTTGTTCCAATGAATTATCTGGTCTGTCCAGACCTGACTCTGCTAGTTTGTCTTTCTAAATGCTGCCATTGAACTCCTGCTGTTTCTGTAATTCCCAAACTGGATGCTTTTAGAAAAAAGCAAGAGTCCAGGAGCACCTTAAAGACTAACTAAATGTGTGGCAGGGTAGGAGCTTTCATTAGTCACTGCTCACTTCTTCAAATACAGCTGGATTGTGAGTCCATCTGTTCTTATATCTTGGAGAGCGGAGTGATTTCAATGCGAATTCTAGCTGTATCTGAAGACGTGAGCAGTGACTATTAGACCCTTGGCTCTTTTCTGCTGCTGCAGACAGGTCTTGATCTATTCCCACGGAAGGCACCCTACGTAGTCACACAGAATGGAAATCCATCACCTTTGTGAAAAAACTTGCACAGGTACAGACAGACATCATCTCTCTCACCAAATGCAGAAGATTTAACATCCCGCCCTCTCCACTTCCCCACATGTCACCTCCCCAGGGGGCAAGCGGGCACTGAACATTTTTATTCCCACCTTGGTTAGTGTAATGTTTTATTGTGGATGCTAAATATTTTAATGTTGTTTTAAGTTATTATTGTGTTTTCCTCAATGCAAGCTGCCCTGGGCCCTGCCTGCAGGGAAGGGCAGCCGAACAAGTCCAAAGAAATAAATAAATATAAAAAAGGGACTGAGAATTAATCCACTACAATCCCTACCTGAAGAAGTGTGCTGTGACTCACAAAGGCTCATACTCTGCAACAAATTGTGTTAGTCTTTAAGGTGCTACTGGATCCTTACTCTTTTCTACTGCTACAGACAGACTGACACAGCTACCCATCTTGGATTCTTTTAATAATGTTTCATGACCTTTTTTTTTTTTTAAACGTTAGCCCAATGTTTTTGTTGTAAGCTGCTTGAAGGTCCTATGGGGGTGGGGAGAAGCGGCCTTTAAACCTTTATATAAGATACACTAGTAAAAATCAAATTGCTTTGTGGAGATATGGTTACTGCCTCTGCCATAATGGTCATGAATGTCCTCCAGAGACTTTCACTTACCCGCAAGCAATGGCACAACCCGACGGGGCGTAGGCACAGGCCATTACCCAGGTACAAGGCATCGTCACGGCATGTTCCTGAAAGACAAGATATTCCTTGCATCTCACTTGCCAGTTTTCAGTCCACGCTGTATTACTGAATGGTACTACAGCACAGCAACCAACTGTAAGGAGATATGTGTGGTTTTGTTTACATAAAGAGGAAGAGACAGAGAAAATTTCTGGCTGGAGGAGGGGATTAGTGGGCAACCTCCATACTGGGCTTAGGGTTGCCAACTTCCAGGTGGTCCCTGGAGATCTCCTGTAATTACAATCAATCTCCAGATGACAGAAATAATTTCCCATGGAGAAAATGCCTGGTTTGGAGGGTGTCCACAAGGGGCGGAATTCTAGCACGAGCTCCTTTGCATATTAGGCCACACACCACTGATGCAGCCAATCCTCCAAGAGCTTACAAGGCTCTTTTTAGTAAGCTCTTGGAGGATTGGCTACATCACAGGTATGTGGCCTAATATGCAAAGGAGCTCCTGCTAGAATTCCACCCCTGGTGGACACTATGGCAATATATCCTGCTGAGCTCCCTTTCCTTTCCTTCCCTCCCCAAACTCCACCCTCCCCAGGCTCCATTCCCCAAATCCCCAGATATTTCCCAATCCAAAATTGGCAACCCTAGGATTAGAGAGCCTATAGTTCTCCTGGAATTACAACTGACCTCCAGACTACACAGATCAGCCCCCCTGGAGCAAATGGCAGCTTTGGAGGTGGACTTGTATGGTATCACATCCCAACTAGACTCTCTCCCCAGTTTCTTCCCCAAAGCTTCAGGAATTTCCCAACCTGGAGTTGGCAACACTTTATAGAACACAAAATGAACAAAAAATACCCCAAGGATTTTGTCGTAGCAGCAGAAGGCGTTGCTCACCTTATTGGTAGTGAAGGCGTCCCAAACAATCACTTTTCCATCCTGCAACAGACAAGCAGAAACAATGAATTTTGAAAACACAGAAATCAATTTAAGGAAAGCAGCTAGACAAAATGCCTGTGCAACAATAGGTGATTTTAACTACCCACACATTGATTGCATTGATATGTATTAATGTCAGGAGAAAGAGATTGGCTTTCTAGATACTCTCAATGACTCTGCCATGGGGGGAGACAATCCTGGACTTGGTCCTAAGTAATGCTCAAGAACTGATGAGAGATGTAAACATGATAGCACTTGGGAACAGTAACCATAATGTTATTAAGCATTTATGTAAATAGGGAGTTGTTCAAAAAGACCAATGCAACCACATTTAACTTTTGAAGGGTAATTTCGCTCAAATGAAAGGGCCACAGGAAGTGGCGGTGGCTACAAGCATAGACAGTTTCAAAAGAGGACTGGAGAAACAGAGGTCCATCAGTGGCTATTAGCCTCAACATACAGATGGTACACTCTGTCTGGGGCAGTGATGCTCTGTATTTTTGGTGCTTTGGGAGGCAACAGTGGGAGAGCTTCCAGAGTTCTGGCCCCTCTGGTGGATCTCCTGATGGTACCTGGATTTTGGCCACTGTGTGACACAGTGTTGGACTGGATGGGCCATTGGCCTGATCCAACACAGCTTCTGTTATGTTCTTAATTTTTAGAGCACACTGAAGCCAGTTCCTCCTATTTGTGTTTCATTTCCCCATGATGGCCCTGGCTTTAATAGAAAGGAATGACACTACAGTCAAAAGCCAAACAAGGCCTCTCTGAATCTAGGCCCTTGCTAGACCCTGCCACTGAAGGTACCCTAGGAATAGGGTTGACCTGGAAATCCTTCCAAGACTATTTGAGGAAATGTGGATACTGGGTCTCCCACTAATGGCCTCTTTGCCCATCATTTGTTTGTGGGTGCGATATTGAGCCAAAACTGGGGAGCATCTTTCATGAAAAAAAATTTGTCCTCCAATAAACTTTTGTCCTCTTCATGAAGTTATTTTATTTCTCAGAGGGTATACGAGCCAGAGAGAAGCCATTGTTATAAGCTGGCTTTCTGACATCATCAAGGAGTTAAATCCAATTGGCTATAAGGCATCATGACATCACCATATTCGCAGTGCAATTCCCGAACTGCTTGGAACAAGAAGAGACCATTTTAGAAAATGGCACTGGAACAGGAGCCAAGTGGTACTGTGAACAGGGGTTAAAAACAAAAACCAGGGAAGGCTTGGGGAAACACAGCGAAGCCACCCACTCTCCCCCAAGTCTTCCTTTTTGCACCAAAAACATTGCAAACGTTTGACTCATCCTGCATCAGGTTCCAGCCTCTTTTGTGGTCTTACTTATAGTCTTACTCATAGCAGCGTGCAATGCAAAAATTACACAGGCATGGAGCTAAAGTAATGGAAAACAAACTTTACCCACACAATATCAGCTTTTGTTAAGCCTACAAGATCAATTTAAAAAAATGGCATCCCAAACAGCTGGCAATCCTAGAGATGTAAAACTGATACTTGCTAAAGACAAGTGGGGAGAAATGGGAATAGCAGTACAGGAGACTGCTAATTCAGAACTTTTAAAGCTACAGGCAGCATCTCTGGGTTGAAATCTGGCAAACTCTAGGTACAAAGTCCGCTGGGGAAAATGGATTCACATGACTGTATCATAGCAGAGCAGAACTGAGAAATGTTAGATGTTTATGCACAACAGAGTTTACATGGAGTCCCTAGTCTTAAAAATAGATGCAAGTCCAGGAGCACCTTAGAGACCAACAAAAGTCTCAGGGTATTAGCTTTTGAGAGTAAAAGCTCCCTTTGCCAGATACAAGTAAAAATGTGCCTTACAGTCCTCTAGAGGGGTTCTACTAACTGTGCAGAGAAGAGATTCAGCAAGTACAGTTGGGTTAATGTTTGCTTCACCGTAACACAAGCTCTGCTGATTATCGGCTCTGCTAACATCCCACGACACTGCCCAGAGGGTTTTTACTGATGTGTCAATAACTTCATTTGTTTTCTGTCGAACTTTTATTAACCATTGTTTCTATCCATCATGATATCTCGTGATTTGTAAGCTGCCCTAAACTTGCTCTGTGGAGAGGACGGGAAATAAATAAAATTTTTAAAAATAAAAAATAAAACACAACCTTTACGCTTAAAAGCTCCTGTCAGACAAATTCTGCACATCACCTGATTCTGAGCCAACACAGTTTGTGAACACTCACCCAGTTTCCTGATACCAACCATGCAAGACTCTCCCAAGGGGGTTACTAACATGGTTCACAACTTAGGTTGACAGTACTGCAAAATACTACGATTTATTAACATCTTCTCCCAATGACAGGGTAGCATTATAAGCAACTTTTGACATAAGCCATGCTCTTCCTTTCCACTTCCCCATAACCATAACATGTGCGCACACGTGCTAACTCACACAGAGCTGTCGCTGTGTCGTGCTGTTAGTTCTTTGTACTTTTCCCTGATCTACACCATTGCCTGACACTGGCAGTATAGGAAAAGTACAATAAACGTATATGGTTAAGTATGTGCAAACATTACAAGGAGTTTGGGGGGGTGGGGGGGAGAACCTGACACAAGGCTGCCATTTTCAGCAGCAGTCTTGTGTCGAGAGTCAAGTCCTTCCCTGTTCATCCTGTTCCATTTGCAACTATTGAAATCGCAAAGATTCAGCACTGCATGAGGGTAACACCACCACTCCCAAATAAACACAGAAAATGCATTTATAATCTATCCTGAATATGTTTAATGAGATCAGAAGCATGCTTCCTCTAGTTCGGTGGGATTTATATATTTTTTTAGGATTACAGCAGTAATTTCAAACACCCTTGCCACACGGTGGCATACCAAAGTAGTCAAGAAACTCAAACAGATGGGTAAATTAGAGATCCAGGAAATATTCTTTACAGAAAGTACATTGATACATCATTGGATTATAGCTCTTCCTTTGGAGTAACAACTTCTAAGCAACCATCTCATAAAACCTTTTAGGCCAAGAGAGAGATTCTTGCTGAACGATACAGCAAAAGGACAAACCTCCCAAACAACAGCTGAGTAAACACCATCAAATGGCTTCTCTGTACCTGGGAAGAGCTGACGATTCTTCTTTTATCTTTGCACCAGTCCATGCAGAGGACTTTATTGCCGTGGCCTTTCAGCGTTCTCCGAGTCTTCATCACAAACTGCCCCAGCGCCTCCACACGCTCTGCCACCTGATGAACTGTAAGGAATTTGTCACAGAGAGTCACCACAGGATGGTGCAGAGGATGCCGTTTTTTGCAGAGATGCGCAAGACTGGATGTGTGACTTCCATAACAAAGAATAAGGTTGTTGGACTGCAACTCAGAAAACCTGTCTTGCATTTTTAAATTTCCCAGCGCAATGTCTTCTCCCACCCATTCTCCAGTCTCCACTCCTCCACTTGCAGCTGCTAGAATGGCCTTGGATCAGCCATAGCTCTCATGGAGCTGTCCTTGAAAGAGCAGCTGCTGTAAGAGCTCTCTCAGCCCCACCACCTCACAGAGTGTCTGTTGTTGGGGAAGAAGATACAGGAGTGTAAGCCGCTCTGAGACTCTGATTAAGAGAGAAGGGTGGGGTATAAATCTACAGTCTTCTTCTTCCATTAGAACAAACTGGAGTGCTCACTGAACACAAAGAGGTGAGTGACAAGACCAGACATAGCTGGGGAGTATTAGATAGCAGAAGTTACGGCTGACTTGCTTCCCACTGCATCAGGGAATTTACTAGACAACTTTGCTTTGATAATGGCCCTTCACTAGCAGGGTTTGTCTTTTCTGATAATGTTCCTGACCCTTTGAACAGTAACTGCACAGATGAAAAATCTCCACTACTGCATTCCTATGCTGGGAAAAGCATTACATGCAAAATGTCTGTCTGCAGGGACCCACAAAACAAAAGCGGGGAGTGGAGACAGCAAGTATATTCACAGGTGAAAGTATCTGTAATAGAGCAGGTAAGGAACATACGAACATAAGAGAAGCCATGTTGGATCAGGCCAATGGCCCATACAGTCCAACACTCTGTGTCACAGTGGCAAAAAACCCCAAGTGCTATCAAGAGGTCCACCAGTGAGGATAGAAGCCCTTCTACTGTGCCCCCCCACAAGCACAAGAATACAGAGCATCACTGCCCCAGACAGAGAGTTCCAACAATAAGCTGTGGCTAATAGCCACTGATGGACCTCTGCTCCATATGCTTATCCATTCCCCTCTTGAAGCTGTCTATGCTTGTAGCTGCCAGCACCTCCTGCAGCAGTGAATTCCATGTGTTAATCACCCTTTGGGTGAAGAAGGACTTATTTTTATCCGTTCTAACCTGACTGCTCAGCAATTTCATTGAATGCCCACGAGTTCTTGTATTATGAGAAAGAGAGAAAAGTACTTCTTTCTCTACCTTCTCTGGAAACGTACCAGTAGACAAAATGTTCAGAATCTTATGTCATTCAACGTCTATAAATAACACTCACGGGATGGAGGATTAGATAAGGGCAACAGCACTGGAGGAGAGGATCAATGCTCCCCCCCCCCCCACCATCCCATGCTATTTTCCCTATGTTAATCACACTGCTCAGTGGATATTGGCCCAAACAGGGAAACTGCAAGCGTATACAACTCTCACCTCTTATTAAAGTTACATCTTGCCTTTTGTGGAGTCACATCAGATCACAGTACTCTGTAGGGTTACCACTTCCGGGAATTTGGGGGCAGAGTCGGGGGATGGCAGAGTTTGGGGAGTAGAAAGGATCTGATGCCACAGAGGCCACCCTCTGAAACTGCCATTTTCTCTAGGGGAACTAACCTGTGCAGTCTGGAGATGAGTTATAATTCTGGGAGAATACCTCAGCAGGTGGTTGGCAACCCTAGTACTTGGCCGTGGATTGTATTTATTTGAATTTATTTAAGACATCAATTCATGCTTTTCTACCTTACAGGCGGCTGACAAGGTAAATAATAATAAAATACGTAAAATATATGTGAACGGCAGATCACTTTGAGGGAGAGGGACCTCCTCCTGGGCCTATCGGAGGGCTTTTTTTCTGGAAAAAGAGGTGCTGGGACTCTCAAGAGGGAAATGAAAGCAAAACACGAGTGATCCTTGTTAACTTTTAAACCTTTTATAATTTTGTTTCTATGAAGTTCTGGAACCAGTCCACCACATTCCCTCAGAGAAAAAGCCCTACCTATCTGCCATCTCTTAAATTCTCCAGGGAATGTTTGTGGGTGTGCAAACATGGAGAAAGGTTGTCACAAATTGGGACATATATGTAGGGAACTAGGAGCCATTGTGATGCCTGGACCTCAAAATGTATCACATTTTTCTCCTGCCTTTCCTCCAAATAGTTCAGGGCATCATACATGGCTGTATTCATGGCTCCATTTTTTCCTCACAACAACCCCATGAGGCAATTGAGGCTGAGAGGGAATGACTGCCCCAAGGTCGTCCAGTGGGATTTGTGGCTCATGAAGATATGAACCCAAGTCTCCTAGTCTACCACAGTGCCAAATTGAGGGCACTACCTCTCAAGACTGCTCCCTCAAGGCAAAGAGCAGGAGGACAACTGTCTCTCCCCCTCTGTTTATGCAAAGCAAGAAAAAATTACCTCAAGAAATGCTTTTAAACTAGGGCAGCCAGGTACACCCCACTCAGTCACTGTTGGGGGATAGAAGAGTTGCCAGATCCAGGTTGGGAAACTCCTGGAGATTTGGGAATGGAGTCTGGGAAGGGCAGGAACTACAGTGAGATACAATGCCATAAAGCCCACCCTCCAAAGCAACCATTTTCTCCAGGGGGACTGAATTGATCTCTGTAATCTGGAGATGAGTTGTAATTCCAGGGGATCCCCAGGTCCCACCTGGAGGCTGGCATACCTATTGAACACAATGCTTTTTGACAAATGACGGCCCACCCCAATCCAGAGTCAGCTCTAATTAATTTAATTTAATTTTTTATTCATAACCCACCCTATCCCGCAAACGGGCTCTGGGCAGCTTACAACATTAAAAACCTTACAGAAACATTAAACAAACCACATCCAGACTAGACAATATCATAATTACATAATCTGTAAAATTACAGAATTATCAAAATAGTATCCAACATAACTTAAGCACCTAGATGGTAAGGTGCTGATAAGGTGCTGGGGGCAGCGATGACTTCAGGGGGCACCTGCTGGATCAATTAAAAGTCTGGTGGAAGAGCTCTGTCTTACAGGCCCTGCGAAACTTGGATAAGTCCCACAGGGCCCGGATCTCCACTGGGAGCTCATTCCACCAGGCGGAGGCCTGGACCGAAAAGGCTCTGGACCTTGTTGAAGCCAGTCGGGCATCCTTAGGACTAGGGATCACAAGAAGATGTTGTACAGCTGACCTCAGGGCCCTGACAGGGGGGCTCGTATGGGGAGAGGCGGTCCTGGAGATATGCAGGCCCCAGGCCATAAAGGGCATTAAAGGTAAGGACCAATATCTTGAAATGGATCTGGTACTCCAGGGGTAGCCAGTGCAGTTCATGCAGCACCAGAGGCATCCATGTCCATAGAGGCCTCGATACTAATAACCAGGCTGCAGCGTTCTGCACCCGCTGGAGTTTCCAGAGCAGGATCAAGAGTAGCCCCACAAAGAGTTACAATAGACCAATCTGGAGGTGACCGTTGCATGAATCACTGTGGCTAGATCATGGGGAGTGAGGTAGGGGGCCAACTGTCGGGCCTGCCTCAGATAGAAAAAGGCAGCCCTTGCAGTGGCAGCAACCTGGGCCTTCATAGATAAGGAGGTATCCAGGAATACCCCCAAGCTCTTCACCTCTGTTGATGGCACTAATTGAGTACCATCGAGGGGTGGGAGCCTGATCCCACTTCCTGCCCTCCCCCAATTCACTGCCACACGAGGTGGCATTGGCTACAAGCATAGCCAGCTTCAAGAGGGGATTGGATAAACACATGGAGCAGAAGTCCATCAGTGGCTATTAGCCACAGTATAGTGTTGGAACTCTCTGTCTAGGGCAGTTATACTCTGTATTCTAGGTGCTTGGGGGGAACATCGGGAGGGCTTCTAGTGTCCTGGCCCCACTGATGAACCGACCTCTTGATGGGGGTTTTTTGGCCACTGTGTGACACAAAGTGTTGGACTGGATGGGACACTGGCCTGATCCAAGATGGTTTCTCTTACATTCTTATGTTCTTAAAACAGGGAAAAGGGTAATCACAGTCCACAAATGAGCAGTAAACTCATTTCTGGATAAGACTGTTTCAGGGATAAATGCGTTGTCTAGATCAAATCAAGCCTGAACTCTCTGTGGAAGCTAACATGACCAAACTGAGGCAATCATACTTTGTCACATCATGAAAAGACAACAGTCCCTGGAAAAGGCAATAATGCTAGGAAAAGTTGAAGGCAGCAGGAAAAGAGGAGGACCCGACAAGAGACGGATTGACACAATTAAGGAAGCCACAGCCCTTGGTTTGCAAGACCTGAGCAACGCTATTAATGACAGTTTTGGAGGACAGAAATTCATAGGATTGCCATAAGCCGGAAGTGACTTGACAGCACGTAACACACACACACACGACTTAAGAAATCCATTTTACACACAATTTGGAGAGTAGCAGGTGCACTTTTTAGAAAGAAGCTCTGTGGATTTCATCGTAATCTTATTTACAATTTTATCACCATAATCTACAGGTTTTCAGTTTTCTAGTTTTGTCATCCAACTTTATGTGCATCTTATATTGCTCTTATTGCATTTTTTATTTTAAAGACAGTAATTTATCTTGAATCTCAGTAAGACAGGTAGACTGCAGTAAATAAGTAAACAGAAATTGGAAACGAGTGCCTTATTGCAAGTTGCAATAAATCTGTAGATAACATAAAAGTACACAACGGAGCCAGAGATCCATAAACCATACTTGTTTTGCCCTGGAATTAACTGAACATTTCCTTAGGAACCTTCCCACAGAACTGGGTTGAAACTGTCCCCTCTCTGTGCATACACATATAGATGTACACCCTGCCTTTAGACCTTTTTTTTTGGGGGGGGGGGGAGACCTATACTGGGATGTGAAGCAAGGTGGGGGTGAGAACTAGTCCAGAGGAGAAATAAAACTGTATCAAGGTATGTTAGATAACAACTTTACATAAAAGCTGTTAGTTGGCTTTCTGTAAGAACAGACAGCTAGTATGGTACAACAACAAGTCCCAGGTTCAAACTCTGGACCCAGAAAGCTCTCTTAAGTGGCTTTGGACCACTCACTCTTTTTCATCTTGATCTACTTTAATGGATTGTCATGCGCATAAAGCTCCTTAAAGGGCATGGTTTTAATCTGATTTTTCTAATCAAACTAATTACTCACACATTAAAGTTTTTGCTCTCCCTGCCTCTCAAAAACAATAGTGTCAATGCCCTGACGGTATGCAATACAGCCCAAACAACTGAAACCTCCCTCCCCTCTTTTTGAGCAGGGCATCTATTTCTCTTTCGCTCCTTTCATGAGCACCACTAAGGCTCTGCGCTAAAAAACGCCCTCCCCCCCATCATTTCCAACCCCATACTTGTTTCCAACCGCCGCCAATAAGAGCCTGGGCCAGCCACCTGCTCGGCGAAGCCCCACCCTGCCCGTGGCCTCAACCCGGAGAAGGATCTCATGCGCTCCAAAGGGCGAGCAACAGAAGCCGGGGCTGTGCTAGGCGGGGACGGTGCGTGGCGCGGGAGGCGCTCCATCGGGCTGCGAGGCACGGCTTCTCCACCGGGCCGCCTTGCAGCCAACTAGGGGGACCCCTAGCTGGAGGGGGGATCTATGGCGCCCCCGCTCAAGGCCCCGGGCGAGGAGAGCAGGCGCCCATCTGGAGCGGCGGCAGCAGCAGCGGCACAGCCTCCGCCTTCTTGTTTTGACTGCCTCTCTCTCTCCCCCTCTCCGCCTTGCAAGGCGCAGCTCCTGTGCCGGCCCTCCCCGCGCCCCCGCCGGCCGGGACTCACGCTCCACGTCGTGCAGCTTGGCTCTCTCCTCCTCCAGCTTGCCCTTCAGGCTCTCGGCCTCGTTCTTCAGCGAGGCCAGGGTCTCGTTCTCCTGCAGCCCCTGGGTTGCCATCTTTGCCGAGGGAGAGAGAAAGCGGGGAGAGAAGAAGGAGTCAGGCGGGCGGCGGGGAAGAGGAGGAGGAGATCCGGATCCGCCCGCCTGCCAGTCTGGCCGGCTCCCCGCGGGGGAGGCCAAGGCGGAGCGGCAGCGCCCTCCCCTCGCTGCTGATTGACGCTGCGGGGCAGCCCGCCCGCATCTCTTCCCCGGCTGGCCCGGGGGCTCGGGCGAGGAGGTGGCTGCGGCTGGTCAGAAGGGCGGCATCCCGGTGGGAGGGTCCAGCGGGGCGGGCGGATCTCGCCTCCGCGCCCCACGCCCCTTGTGGCCCGGTGGGAGGGCAGGGCACGCCCCTAAGGCAAATGCGGGGCTCGCCTGCTGCTGCGCTAGGGAGCGCATGATGCAGCAACCTGGCTGGAGCCGCGCAGGCAGCAGACCTCCCCGGAGCGCCTCTGCATGCTGCCCTGAGCAACAACCAATGTCATGGGGAACTTGAATTTCATGACCATGGATTTCAGGGATTGCCTCTTCCTAAGCCCCTAGGTTCCAGCTCTGCAGCATCCCTGCTTCTCCAGCATCCTCCTCTCTGGGCTATAAAGGTGCAGGGTTTTTCCCCCATTTATAAGGAGCTGGTGCCAACCAATGCTCCCTCTAAGCTGCAGTCTTGTGAGCAAAAATTCTACTGGTATGAAAGTTGTGAGTTACGGGCATTACAGTTGTGAGCTCCTGCATAAATTAGTGTGCTCTGGGGTCATCCTTCCTGAGCTAAGACAGAAAGGTGTGAGCTGGAGGCTAAAAATGTGTGAGCTAGCTCACACTAACTCAGCTGAGAGGGAACACTGGTGCCAACGCAGGCGCTCTTGCAAGCAGCTCTGCGTCCTCCTGAGGCACAAAAGAGCTACGTTTTCGCTTTAGTTGCCCATAGCATTATTTGGATGCAGCCACAACTGGATATTGCCAGGTCCCCCCTTGGCCATCAACAGGGGCAGGGTTACCAGACCCAGGTTGGGAAATTCCAGGAGCATTGGGGACGGAGCCTGGGGAAGACAGGGACCTCAGTGGGGTACAATGGCATAGACTCTCCACCCTCCAAAAGCATCGATTTTCTCCTGGGGAACTAATCTCTGTCATCTGGAAATGAGCTGGGATCCCAAGTCCCACCTGGATGCTGGCATCCCTAATCCTGGGCCCTGAGCTAGATGTCCCAGGATAGCCCAATCTCATCTGGTCTTGTGAGCATTTGGATGGGAGAGCACCAAGGAAATACAGGACTGCTGCAGAGAAGCAGGCAAGGGCAAGCCACTTCCATTAATCTTTTGGCTTGAAACCTTAAGGGGTCACCGTAAGTTGGCTGCTTGCAACTCAGTGGCACTATGCACACACAACAACAACTGGCAGGACTCAGCTAAAAAATGTGACAGATGTCCCCAAGATCAGGGGTTAAGGGCCCCAAATGCATGCAGCTGTAGAGGTGCTATCACAGCATATGTGTGCATATCTTGGGCATTTATCTTCCAGCTTTCAAATTCACTTTATCTTGGAGGAGACACAGGTTGACTTTGACTTCCAAACTGGCTCCCTGACAAAGGACAAACAAACCATCAGAACCCAAGTATGAGGTCTAAATCCCACTGAGATCTTGCAAAAAAAAAAAAAAGGGAGGGCCTTCCTTGCAAAGCTGGAAAGGTGTCAACTGGCACCAGGGTGGTGCCCGTGGGCACCAGGCTGGGGAGCCCTGTTCAACGTCTTTTAGCTAACTGTATGGAAGGCACCATTGAGTCATATTTCTACCTTTCTTCTTCAGCTCATCTGCCTTTAACAGTCCCTCTCCCACTCCCAGCATGGGAAAACTTAGCACTCCTCTTGAATTTCCACTTGTCTCCTGGTTGGTAAAAGCATATGAGTTTTCCCCACCCCCCAAAAGTAAGGACAGGTGAACTGATAACATCTAACAGAGCATATTATTTCATCTACAGTAAGTAACTTTCAACACAACCAGATTGCCACTATTCCTGCACATCAGCTGTGGCTCATGGAATTCATTGCCACAGGAGGTGGTGGAGGCTGCAAGCATAGACAGCTTCAAGAGGGGATTGGAGAAACATATGGAGCAGAAGTTCATCAGTGGCTATTAGCCACAGTGTATTGTTGGAACTCTGTCTGGGGCAGTGATGCTCTGTATTCTTGGTGCTTGGGGGGACAACAGTGAGAGGGCTTCTAGTGTCCTGGCCCCACTGATGGACCTCCTGATGGCATCTGGGTTTTTTTGCCACTGTGTGACACAGAGTGTTGGACTAGATGGGCCATAGGCCTGATCCAACATGGCTTCTCTTATGTTCTTATGTTCTCATCTGTGTTTACTTTGCATGCATTTTTAAAAATAAGAATCTTAACAATGAAGGTATGGGCGCAGAACCAGTCTTCCTGCTCTTACCTGTATTTTATATATTAAAGTCAAGTATCTCTTGTGCTTGGACCTGGATAACTCAGTCTCATTTAATTTAATTTAATTTTTGGATTTATACCCCGCCCTATCCCGCAAGTGGGCTCAGGGCGGCTTACAACAGTAAAACAACAGAGTTAAAATAATATCATAAAAACATTACAAAACTGGAGCAGCACAGTAAACAATTCTACAGACATAGGTGGCATAACCACCCAACAGCATGTGGCTGATGGCTAACAGCATAACATGACACCATAATGGCGAAATGCTGGGGGAAGTGATGACTTTCAAAGGACACCCGCTGGATTAATTAAAAGCCTGGCAGAAGAGCCAGATCTCAGAAGCTAAGCAGGGTCAGCTCTGGTTAGTATTTGGATGGGAGACCAGCAAGGAATACCAATGGCAAAGCATCTTTAGAATCATAGAGTTGGAAGGGACCTCCAGGGTCATCTAGTCCAACCCCTTGCACAGTGCAGGGAATTCCAAAGTGGGAGCACATACAGCCGGGGCTACGTGAACTGCACTGGCTGCCAGTTATATACCGGATTCATTACAAAGTGCTGGTCATTACCTTTAAAGCCCTATATGGCCGAGGACCTGCCTACCTTAGGGACCGTCTCTCCCCGCACGAACCCCAGAGAGCACTGAGGTCAGCAGGGAAGAACCTGCTGACTATCCCCGGGCCAAAAGAGGCAAAACTCCAGAGTACCCGTATCCGGGCTTTCTCTGTTATGGCTCCACAGCTATGGAATCAGCTTCCAGAAGAAATGCGGGCCCTGTGGGACTTCGAACAGTTCCGCAGGGCCTGCAAGACTATCCTGTTCCGAATGGCCTTCACTGAGTAGAACTGCTAAGTAAAACTTGCCATCTGGGTAATAGCACAAAATATTAATTTTATTGTTTTTAGAATTTTACTGGATTTTAATTAATTGTAGTTAAAATGTTATATTATACAATGTATGTATTGAATTCTTGCTGTTAGCCGCCCTGAGCCTGCTTCGGCGGGGAGGGCGGGATACAAATAAAATGTGATGATGATGATGATGACAAATACCTTCCCCCCCCCCCATGTACACCCAGTGACCCCAGCTACATGCCCATGCTCAAAAGATGTTCTGAACATCTAATCTTGAAAACCCTATGGGGGAAGTTGATTGCAATTTGATGGCAAAACAATCCCTTACCATTTCAACACAGAGTGAGCAGTAGTTGAATTTCTCTGATTTGCGGTAAATCTCCCGGAGGGGACGCTCATTGTAGCAGTAGTCACACGGACCAAAGACATTAGCCAAAAAGGTCTGGTCGCACATCTTGGCTTTGAGGCTGGAGCTGAAAGAGACCAAGGAGGAAAGCAGAAGGAGAGAAACAAATTACATTCTGGGATCCATAGATCTAGCCTGTCATTGAATGTTTTGGGTGGCCCCTAAGGCTTCACAGTTAGTCCCCCCCCAACCCCCCCCCCCTGCTTCTGGGCTCCATTGAGAATTTTGCTGAACTCTACAATTTTACAAACTTTCTTATATTTCCCCCACAAAAAATGAGAAAAGAATCAAAACATATAAAGCAGAGATGGAAATCTCCATTATGCCAGTGTAGCCACATAGAAGAAAGTAATTGAAAAAGTATGACAGGGAAGGCTAACTTCTGACACACACACACACCCTCCCCCTGGCATTGATAACATCACTGAGTCATCTTCCGCTGCATTTTACCATTGATCCAAATACTAACCAGGGCTGACCCTGCTTAGCTTCTGAGATCTGGCTCTTCTGCCAGGCTTTTAATTAATTGGATGTCCAATTCAGCACCCCCAGAAGGCTGGCGCCCTAGGTAACTGCCTAGTTTGCCTAGTGGCAAGGCCAGCCCTGGAGGGACCTCCCAGCTGCACGTGGATCTTGGGGCCAGCTTTTCCTGCTGCATGGTTTAAACCACACCACAGGAGAAGCCAAGCCAAGCCAAGCCCTGGGTCAGGCTGGCTTTTTTTTCCAATCAGTATTTCTCTTCCCTGGTCTATTGTATAAAAAGATTGAGAGGGAAGAACATAATAGACTGTTTTGTGGTGTCACTAGCAATGCTAAGCTATGTCAAATAGTTACGGATCGAAGATTTTCAGGATTGTGACCAACTTCCACTGCATTTCACCATTGAAGCACCATGTTTTAATCATCTGAGAGAATGCTGCGATGTAGAATTTGTATAACAATGGAATATACTCAAACCCTTACAACAGACAGCAGCATCAATTCGTTCCTCTAGATGGATCGTAGACTCAAAACAGTGTAGGAGCTTATGTTCAAGAATTCTTAGATCCAAATTCATTGATACAGTTAAAACCACTGATACACAGAGCTGTTAGATACCTGTTTGTACTTCCCAGCATACAGCTATCCCAGTGGTCTGATAAAGAGCGTAGGGACATAAAATGGGCTATACAGCAGTGCCACAGAAGTTTTAGCTCTGTGAACAATCCTACTACTCAGATTTATCGGACTTGGGGAAAAAACTATAGACATCAATAATGAAAAAGAAGAGATCGGAATCTCAAGTGAGGGGCTGGAAAATGCTAATTGCAGCTTCTAAAAAGAATGATAAAGCTTTTTGGGATCTTGTGTTGGATGATTTTAATGTACATGCTTGATTCTTGTATCTCAGCTGATGCCGGCAAACAGCAGTCATTTTGTAGAAAAATAGGTGGTGGAGCTCATCCAGGGATTGCTATGCAGTTGCACCTACTATTCAACGGACAAGGAGGTGGAACTCTCAAGAGGAAGTGGAACTCTTAAAAAGGTCGAGGAGCTGCGCTCCTGTGAGCTCCCACGGAATCTGAGGCCTGCCTGGGAATTTGATTTCTGTAACATATTTATTGAAAATACAGCCGCATATGAGACCAGTATAATCTGAAGAAGTGGCTGTTCTGAGAAGGTGCTTGAAAGTGGGTAGAGACCCTGGAATACACCTAATACCTGCTGAACGACTAACCCACAACGGCAGAGCACTTTATTGGCATCTTTATTCACAGGAATTAATTCAATAGGTAAAATATCAGACCAATAGAAACACGCTGTCATTGTTCCAGTAGTTAAGAAAGGCAAACAAACAGATCCAAGGAATTACCTTGGCTTGTTATCAGTGATCAGCAAACTATGGTGCATCCTTTAGTTGACTGGATAAATTCAGAACCAGTGCTGGGTTCAGAGCAAGCAGATTTTACGTAGGGAGCCTCATCTTAATTAATTACTGTATTATTTTAATTTATTTGGCAGAAAAATATACTATGCTCAGGGAAAGTTGTGAGTGGCATTCACAGATCAGAAGTCAGCATTCAATTCCATTCCTAGGATACGCTTATGGAAAAAAACTCAGGAAAACCACGATTGAGCATTGATCGCTGTGGTTGGTATAGATGCTTCATGATAATCCAACAGTTCAGGTTCGGTTCAGTTCAGTTTATTATTCCGGCCCATGGGCAGCATAAATCAAAACAAACTAATTTATATAAAATACAGAAAGCACACCGCCAATGAGAGTATTACAGTACAATATACAAGGACTTAAGGAGATATTTAAGGGCAGAGGGGTCCTTATAGCATTCTTGACGGAAGTATATTCCTTAATTCAGAGTCCAAAAGACCCATAAATTTCACCAGTAACGGTTGGATAAATTTGGTTCGTGTTTCTTTATAGAGACTACACACAAGCAGAGTATGTTCAATAGTTTCTACTTTACCTGTGCCACACAGACAAACACGCTCAGCCATAGGCACCTTTTTGTGAACAGGGCCAGAATCTGCCAGAAGTATATTCCTTAATTCAGAGTTCAAAAGACCCATAAATTTCACCAGTAACGGTTGGATAAATTTGGTTCGTGTTTCTTTATAGAGACTACACACAAGCAGAGTATGTTCAATAGTTTCTACTTTACCTGTGCCACACAGACAAACACGCTCAGCCATAGGCACCTTTTTGTAGCGACACTCTATGACTGCAGAAGGAAAAGTGTTACATCAGGCCATAGTTTAGGTTAGATGTGGGCCAGAGGGGCAAAGGACAGGAACATTTTTTATGAAGTCTGGAGTCAAGCAGGGACGTCTGATGGCTCCACTACTTTTTAATGTTTTTAAATTATTTAGCGCCCACTCTTAAATGAGACAAATTTCACTTGCCAAGCCTTGGGGCCCTAGAAATACCCATTTTATCACACGCTGATGATATGGTGATCTCCTATCAGACTATGAAGATGACTACAGTCCTTCTCAGACTACTGTCAGGGACAAGGTCTGACAATTAACTCTGTGAAGAAGATATTGGTTTTTACAAAAAGTAAGAGGATATTAAAGTTATAAATAGATGTTAGAGGGTAATGGACTGGAGCAGGTTGGGCCTTTTAAATATCTGGGGTAGTTTTTGTTGCATGTCTGTTGGAAACCTCAATGGAAGAAGACGACAACATTGAATTTATATTCCGCCCTCTACTCAGTCTCAGAGCAACACAAAATCTCCTTTATCTTCCTCTCCCACAACAAGTACCTGTGAGGTAGGTAGGACTGAGAGAGCTCTCTCAGAAGCTGCCCTTTCAAGGACAACCTCTGTGAGAGCTATGGCTGACCCAAGGCCATTCCAGCAGCTGCAAGTGGAGGAGTGGTGAATCAAACCAGGTTCTCCCAGATAAGAGTCCACACACTTAACCACTAAACTGGCTCTCCAATATAAGGCTATAACAGCATCACTGGTCTGCTCTAGTGCAGCGCTTTTTCATCAGGAAAGATGCTGCTTCTGGCAGCAATTACAGCTTTTAATGCTAAGGTGTCTCGACTACTAGAGCAGCAATCTGGACCCATCAAGTAAATGAAACTATAGATTGGCTGCTAATACAGTTCTTGTGTCAGATCTCTGGGATCCCCAAATATGTGGTTAAGTACTATCCTTAGACTGGAACTTGGCCAGTGGTAAATTGAACCTAGGGCTTAGATACTAGGATTAAATCTGAAGCGCAAAATAATGTTATTTAAGAATAATAGCTTATTATATTATATGAAGCATGGGGATTTCTCCAACTCATGGAATCAGGCTATTACAGAAAAGTGACTTATTATGCAATGCCCAGAGAATGCTGTTTTTGTGAAATGGTGGCCCATAGCCCATAAGCCTATCAAGCAGTTGATTACGAAGACTGATATCAATAGTACTACTGTTGGGCTAGCAGTATCTGCTCTTCTCTCCATGCTCTTCTCTTCACAATCCCAAAATAACTTGTATAGCCTTGCAGTTCCAAGATACAGGTGAGCAATCATGCTCACTAGATTAAATTGTCTGCAATCTCTGAAGGCTGTATATTAGGCAGACCATTTTCAGATAGATATTGTGGTTGTGGCTTAGGAATCATAGAAACTGAAGCATGTTTCATTTGAATGTCTGCAATATAAGGCTAGAGAGAAATGGCTCAAACTATTTACACCCCAGTGAAATGAGCCTCCCCCAGATGTTTTAGTTACCAAAATTTTAATGGCTCCTACACCAGCTCAACATAAAAAAAACTAAGATCATGGCATCCGGCCCCATCACTCCTTGGCAAATAGAAGGGGAAGACATGGAAGTAATGACAGATGTCACATTTCTGGGATCCCAGATCACTGCAGATGGTGACTGTAGCCATGAAATTAAAAGATGTTTGCTCCTTGGGAGGACAGCTATGGCAAACCTAGGCAATATAATAAAAAGTAGAGACATCACCCTGCCAACAAAAGTCCAGACAGTCAAAGCGATGGTATTCCCAGTAGTAACGTATGGCTGTGAGAGTTGGACCATAAGGAAGGCCGAGCGCAGAATAGATGCTTTTGGGCTGTGGTGCTGGAGAAGACTCTTGAGAGTCCCTTGGACTGCAAGAAGATCAAATCAGTCAGTCCTAACGGAAATCAACCCTGACTGTTCCCTGGAAGGTCAGATGCTGAAACTGAAGCTCAAATACTTTTGCCACCAAATGAAAAGGGAGCACTCGCTGGAGAAGACTCTGATGCTGGGAAAGACAGAAGGCAAAAGAAGGGGACGGCAAAAGATGAGATGGCTGGACATCTCATACTGATGTGACTAACACAAATTTGAGCAGACTTCGAAGGATGGCAGAAGACAGGAGGGCCTGGCGTGACTTTGTCCATGGGGTCGCAAAGAGTCGGACTCGACTGTGCAACTGAACAACAACAAAAGACCAGCTAATACACTTGTTGAGGCCATGAGAGTTTGGGCAGCTCAGAAGACACCTTCTCAAGCATAGTATAGCCTGTCCTTGCTGGGTTGAATTCCTCCTTTTATCCTTAGCTGGAATAGGTCAATACTACTCAAGATACATAGGTCATAGAAGCAGAAGAAGAAAAGAAAGATTGCAAATATTTTACATCTGCTATCGCAAGGGGGGGAAAGATATAAAACCACCTACCTTCTGTTCCCAGAGATAAACACTTAGAAACGTCTGGAAGACAAGCAAGCGAACTAACTCTGTGTGAGTAGAACTGTGCCAGGAGAAACTTAACATAGAGGTAATCTACTTAGAAGATATTTAAGGCGCAAGTGTCCACTTCGATATTGTAAAGCCTTTGTGGCATTTCCATACCCCCAGTATAGGTGTCGGGAGCTAATGTTAGTCCTCAGTCCTTGAAGTCAGATTCTCAAATAAAGAGAAAAATCATCAGATGATGATGCTTAATGTCTTATTTCTAAAAAATTCTATGCCACCTTATCAGTGTATTTCTTGTGCTTGGACCTGGATAGCTCAGTCTCATCAGACCTCAGAAGCTAAGCAGGGTCAGCCCTGGATAGTATTTGGATGGAAGACCAGCAAAGAATACCACGGTTGCTAAACAAAAGCAGTCAATGGCAGACACTTAACCTTTAAAAAGTGCCTATGTGCACTTTAAAAGTGCCTGTGTGCACTTTGATTTAGTGCAGGTCGCTTGGGAAAAGAGGTTATGTCTAAGTACATGCATGCACTTGTGTTTCATATCAGTCTGTTAAAAGTTTTAGAATGTTAAAGTGCCTTTGTGCACATTTATATTGTTCATCTCAGATTATTTAGTAGAGTCTACTCAGAAGTAGAGACCGAAAGGTTTTTTCCCTAATACATATAAATGTTTTGATAGTATAGTTTCACCCTGACGTTGCTTCTATTATAGTTAATCCCATCCTCCCCAGCAGCTTTTGAAAAAAACCAAGGAAAAGGCCACTGTTATATACATGTGCGCAAGGTGATTTTCAGCCCTTAGGTTCATTGTAACATCAGTAAGAAGAACTTAAGAACAATGAAAACAATACAGGTGGTGTGATCCACGGGGGGTGTTTTGTTTGTTTTTAGCAGGAATGCACAAGAACACAGTTCCGGCTGGCTTGATGTCAGGGGTTGTGGCCTAGTATGCAAATGATTTCCTGCCAGGCCTTTTCTACAAAAAAGCCCTGTACAAACCAATTGTGACATCAAGGGTATGGCCTAATATGCAAATGAGTTCCTGCTGGGCTTCTTCTACCAAACAAAGCCCTGGTGCGATCTATCTATGCAACTTTATTCACAATGAAATGACCTCTGAAAATAGTTCATCAGGCTTTTCAAGTGCCAGGTAATTTATTTCACTTTCAAATTTGCATGGGCATGGATGTTTTCTGTTTCTTTTTAAAATAAAAAAAACCCTAGTCAAGTGGCTCATAAACATAATTCCAATAAAACTTCGGTAAGCACAGCTGGCCTATACAACAATCACAAAAAGTTGGGGGGGCCCCTTTCCCATTCACTGTGGGACTTGCCACTTCTCAGAAGCTTTCTGCAGTTGGCACACAATCTGGAGGCTCTGAATGTGGCCAAGTCAAGGCAGTCAACCTTAAATTCACTAATTCACCTTTCCAAATCCCCATTTAATGTGCATCAGCAATTCTCTGACAATCCAGATTTCCCTAATGTGTGGATCCCTGACATGATATTCCTACTTCACCCAGATCTTTGCCCTGACCTGCCTTGCCCAGGCTAGCGCAATCTCATTAGATCTTGGAAGCAGTTTTTGTATGAGTAGTCACCAAGGAATTCCAGGAGCGCTCTACTCTGTGGAGGCAGCCAATAGCAAAGCAACTCTGCTTGTCTCTTGCCTTGAAAACCATACAGGGGTTCCCATAAGCCAGCAGTGACTTGATGGCACCTTATACACACACCCAGGCCTCAGATTCAGCAGGAGCTCACAGGAGCGCAGCCCCTGAACCTTTCTGAGGGTTCCCCCTCTTCCTCCCCACCTACCTTTTCCATTGAATAGTAGGTGCAGCCAGGGCTGTAGCCAGGATTTTAAAAGCCAGGGGGCTTTTTAAAAAGTTGGGGGGCCCCCTTTCCCATTCACTGTGGGACTTGCCACTTCTCAGAAGCTTCCTGCAGTTGGCACACAATCTGGAGGCTCTGAATGTGGCCAAGTCAAGGCAGTCAACCTTAAAACTTTGGAGTCAAGAGGGGAGTGCTCACCAGCTTAGCCATGGCAAAAAGAAAAAGAAAGAAGCAGGCTGCAGCCCAGAGAGCCCCCCTGGGAGTCAGGGGGCCCTGCCTGGAAGCCAGGGGGCAATGCCCCCACAGGTTCCCCTGTGGCTACAGGCCTGGGTGCAGCTGCATTACAATTCCTGGATTGGAAGAGTGGGCAGCCAGCCAGCGGCTTTGCCACACCCCTAGCAGCCCTCATTAACCCCTGGAGAAGCCCGCACCACCCTCTCTTCACTTCTTATGTGATTTTGGGTGACAGGTGGCTTGTTGGCCTTTTGACGGGGGGGGGGGGGGCAGGAGAGCCCTAGGCGAGTGAGGCCTGCTTAGGCTGGCTGGGATTCTCCTTTCTTGCATCAAGTTGCTTTCGGCTGGGGGAGGGGTGACATATGCTAATGAGTTATGCTAATGAGCTCCACCACCTATTTTTCTACAAATCGACTCCTGTGCACACCAGATTTTCAGAAGCAACTAGTAAGCTAGCTGCCTGTGCTGCTGGAAACATAGCTCTCTGTGTACAGATGTGTCATGTGCAAACTTGAGAGTGAGGAAGTTCCGAATCTTCAAATCATTAAGGCAATGGATAAGCGTCATTTATCCAAATCAACTTCAGTCCTCTGAATAGGTTTTCTACCACTCATGGTGTTGGACATAGGAGATTTTTTTGCTTGTTTGGTAGGCATTAAGTATTTGACTGCTGAATAACACTGTGAATTGTCTAGAAAAACCATAGCTAGGTGAAAGAGAGTGCTGTCCCAACACACTTATAACTGGACACATGATGACATTAGCCTTATGAGACAATTTCTGACTATCTGGGAGAAAGCACTGAAAAGCAAAGTGAAGGTGTACTTCTGAATAAACATGCATAGGATTGCACTGTAAGATGTATCTTGAATCAGAGCCTTGATTTCAACTGCTTTGTTTAGAAACAGGCATTTTGCCATTTGTGTTACTACACCTCATGCCGTGAAGCTTTTGCACAAAACAAAGGAGGTCTCCGTGTGACCCAATGTGAAGCTGTGAATTCAGAGGATCAATACACTGACAAATCACTCCGTACTTCGTAGCGGCAGCTTCTCTGGCCAGGAACAACGGCTGGCAAACAGCCAGCCCATGAGCTGCACAATTTCCTGAACCAAGAGAATTGAGCCTGCAGTCTTAAGTATGGATGTTCTTAAAAGCAGAGCACTCTATTTGGCCTCACAGACGGTTCAGACGTTATTTTCCCACGGCTTCCTCTTGCAAGAAATCTGCTTGGGCAAGTGGTCTACCGGCTTAGAGCTAGTGCCGTAAATTGGTAGGGCAGGGGTGGCCCAACTTGCTTAACGTAAGAGCCACATAAAATAAATGTCAGATGCTTGAGAGCTGCAAGATGTGAACATCAGATGAGGAAGGGAGGCAGGGAGGGAGATGGGGAAGGGGGAGGAGGAAATAAAGTAACTTTAAATGGATTCTACAAGCTGCTGGTAGGCTTGGCTTGGAGAAGTGATTTAAAGAGACAAATGCCTTCTCCAAGCCAGCCAATGGGAGGGGGGCTGTGAGAGCCACACAATATGTGTGAAAGAGCCACATTTTGCCAACTCCTGTGCTAGGGTGATCTTTTCATGAGTCTTTCCTTCTCCAGTGAGGCTTATGAAAGTAAAGAGTAATGAAGAAATAGATGCCTGAACAAGCTCACAGAGGAAAGCTGGCAAGAATAAGATTAGAGTCTGGTACCACCTTAGAGATTTTCGAGCTTTCAAGAGTTAACATCTCCCTTTATCAGATGTAAGTAGAAATGGAAATCCAATGCTGATGTCAGAAAGTGGGAGCGAAGGGTTTTGCAGAGAAGGGAGTTAGGATGCAGAGGTACAATGCAATCAGCTTGACTGGAGCAGGGGAGAAATGCTTAGGAGCAAGACAAAGTGGAAGTAAGTAAAATCAGAGCTGACCCTGAGAGTTCTTCCTCCAATATTACATCGCCTAGGCAAGTGGACTGTGTGAGCCATTGTTAGCAGGAGTCTGCAGTGGAGAGGCTGTGGCTCAGTCGTAGAGCATTTGTGTGGCATGCAGAAGATCCCAGGCTCAGTCCCAGCATCTCCAGGTGGTAGATGAAGTGAAAGACCCTGAAGAGCAGCTGCCAGTCAGAGTTGACAATACTTACCTTGATATATCAAGGGTCTGATTCAATATAAGACAGCTTCATGTGGGAAAAAAAAACCTGTAACAGCTTGAAGATTTACAATGAGCACGGGAATTACTTCTTTGTTTCACAAGCACTACATCTCTTCTATTTTGGCTTCATCAGAGAATTAGGAGTGCAGACAACTCAGTTTAGAATGCCTAAACTGTCTTCAGAAAAATCATATACATAAGAATGGTACGGAGATCAAGATAGGTAGGGATGCTGTATCTATATTCCCTTTAAAAAGATGTACAAGCCATTTCTGCACATGTGCATAATTCACAGCAGCCAATTGCTTCTTTCACCAAGAATGTCACTGGGGGAAATATTTAAATAGCTCATGCGGCATCCTGTTGGTTTTGTAATGTGGACATGAGGATTAGAACAGCTGGGCAGGAAGCCCTTCTCTGCTCTTTCCCCATCCTCAAAGGACACCAGCTGAACAGCTTTTTCAAAGAGACCTCTGGGATGAGAGGGACGCCCACTCTGCAATTGTACGGTACATAAGTCGCAAGAGCAAGAACTCATATCCAGTTGGAATGTGGTCACTGGAAACAATCCAAGGGAGCTATATGCCCAGGCTGAGCAGAGGCATGCAGCTGACCTCTTCCCGGATGCACAGTTGTCCCCTAGCATTGTAAAACAGCTATGTAGGACTAAGGCCATCGGCATTAACAGGTGCAAAAGCCATCTGTTCTTACACGCACACAGTGCAAATGGCCTCTGTGATACAATTTCCTCTTGTGATGCCTGCTGGGATGCTTTTCATTTTGTGCAGAGACATAAGCAGCCCTTCCATCCAATCTCTGACTGGACCATAATTGTATGTAGGCAGAATCTGACAGACAAGATGCACGCAAGGTTTCAGCTGATCTGGTGAAGCAAGGAACATTAGTAGCATTGAGGCAACAAAGGTAGCATTGTGTTCACGTGATAGGAGGAGCACACTCTGATGGAAGGCCTAGGAATTTATTGGATTCATAGAATTTCGAAACGCTCCAATACTATTGCATTTTCACTGCGTCTTTCAGATATATCAATACAACCCACCTTGTACTGTGATTTTTTAATACAACCATACATAAATATTATCCATTCATTCAATTGATATTCCGTGCTTTTCTAAATATGTGGAACTGTTTATACAGAAATTTGAAATTTTACACTAAAAACGGAGGGCCGGGGCGGGGGGAATCTGGCCTTCCCCTGACTGGTGTTCTTGCTGGGATTTTTAATGTGCGTAATAGCAGATAATCTATCTACAGCTATAATCCTTAATACACTGAGAGGCAAAATGGACATTACAGACACGTGTGTCATTGGTTTTTGTGTGTGTGTTCGTTTTTAATGAAATGAGCTTTGACAGGAGTTGCTTAATCTTTTACTTGCCTCCTGTTTTTCTGTGTTGGCAAACATACATCTGGAATCCACTGGAAGGGGAAGGGAAAACAGTTTGGAAGCAATGTTCCCTCTAAGCTGCAGAGTCTTGTGAGCAAAAATTCTACTTTGTGAGCTACTGGCATTAAAGTTGTGAGCTACTGTATACATCAGTGTGCACTGGGGTCATCCTTCCTGAGCTAAGACAAAAATGTGTGAGCTGGAGGCTAATCTATGAGCTAGGCTCACACTAACTCAACTTAGAGGGAACACTGTTTGGAAGGGCAACTGTGAGTAGAAAAAAGGTTGGTGAAAAAAGGGTTAAGAAGTGGGGAGCAGCTGGGGCTCCAAGACATTCGTGTGTGTGTATTCACTCCTCCTTCTCTTGGCCTCCAACAATCCTTGTCTCCAAACCACAGCCTCCAGAGGCAGCATTTCATTTGAAAATTTAAGAAGTCTGGGCTTAGTTAGCTGTATTGGTGTGTTACATGCAGTTTGTCCTTCAACTGGAATCAAGTGCCTTTTAAACCAGCAGAGCTGATTTTCAGCACATGTATGCTCAGGAATCCTGTACAGCCTAAATCCCAAATGACCTCCTCTAGTTTTTAGTTTATACATACAAATGTTTTTGATATTCCAATTTCCCCAGAGCAGTGGGTCCATCACTACAAATCCTTGTTTGGTGAGGCTATCTCAGAATCCCCTAATCTGGAGTGTTTGCATGCCCTACCTCCCTGGCCCCCAGTATCCAGCTTATTGACACACTGAGATCTGGGAAAGCTCCCAGAATAGATCTAATCTCCCCAGAAATGATCAAGAGAAATAAAGCCTGGTGGGCACCTATTCTAGACAACCTATTTATCCAGATTGAACAATCTGGGAAGATACCTAAAGACTGGGGGACTGCCATCATTATCTCCTTGTATAAAAAAGGTAACAAGGAAGACCCTAATAATTATAGGCCAATCAGTTTACTCAGCATAGTGAGCAAACTATATGCTAGGCACCTATGGGGCAAATTTAGATACTGGCTGGAGTACGACTACCATCTCGCTGAGGAGCAAGCGGGCTTTAGAGAGGGTTGTTCTGTGATAGATCATTGCATGCTTTTGGACCACCTGATTTTTAAGTATTCTTCCAATTCGAGGGCATCCCCACACGCAGCCTTTCTGGATCTTAGATCTGCCTTTGATTCAGTATCTAGAGCTATCTTATTGAACAAACTAAGCTAACATTGACAGATGGCTACTTTTCTTTACCCAGGCCTTGTATGACCAGACATTTATTAGGGTCAAATACTCTCATCAGGCACTCTTAACAGACCACATTAGTACATACAACCATGCCTTCCATATTAAATATTTTCTATGGCGTAGCACAAGATGCTTAACAAACATCACTAATGTATACGCTCACACCCAGGATGAGAAAGCCAAACAGTGTTAGGAAAAGGTTGGGCAAAATAGACATCAGGGAATTAAAATACCACGTACGCTGATATAGTGCTACTAAGTTAAGGACCAGTGCAAGAAGTCACTGAACCGGCCTGTAATTTCAGTCTCTGCACATCCACATGGAGGTTGGCAAGCCTATAAAACTGCACTGGTTTTCTGCTTGTTTTATGATGCATGAGCACACCATAGTGAGCTACCATTTTTATGCACAGGAAAAATATTTGTGGGGCAGGGAGAAGAGAAGGAGGAAGGTTGATACAGAGTTAAAAACTGCCATTTTCTGTGTCTCCAATATAGTCCTACCCACATATCAATAATCTGACAATATATTGGCAGTGTATGATTGTCATCTTTACAAAAAAAAATCTCTCATCATATGTACACTTTAAATACCTACGATGACGGCTTTCTTAAAACATACATATACAGGGATCTAAATTTACAAACAGCATTACAAATATTGTAAGTGACAAAGGAATATTTTGTTTAGTCTTGAGTAACTGAAAGTGTTTAGTGCTAACAAGAACAATCAGGGTCCCGCTGCCCAGGAGTTAACACGGATAGATCCCAGCTCTCGGCACCTATAAACTACAACAAGGACAAGAGCAGGGCTTTTTCTGTAACAGGAACTCCTTTGCGTATTAGGCCACACCCCCTGAAGTAGCCAATCCTCCAAGAGCTTACAGGGCTCTTAGTACAAGGCCTACTGTAAGCTTTTGGAGTATTGGCTACATCAGGGGTTTATGGCCTAATGTGCAAAGGAGTTCCTGCTACAAAAAAAGCCCTAAATAAGGGTAAAAGATGAACAGTGCAATCGTATTCGGTCTAAGGCTCTTTATATCAAGCCAATTAGACTGGAGTAATATTGAAAAACAGACTGAAGTAACTTTGTCTAAGATTAAAGTCTAAGTCTAATGAATGGCACCTTTAAGACTTTAAGGTCTTAAAGATGCCATGGGACTCAAACGTATCTGAAGAAACGTTGCATGCACCCAGAAGCTTATACCCAGAATTAAACTTCGTTGGTCTTAAAGGTGCCACTGAACTCAAACTTCATTCTGTTGCTTCAAACCAACACAGCTACCCACCTGAATCTGTCTAAGATTGCACTGCAAAAAATTTAAGTCTGGAACAGAAAATATGATTCCTTATTATGTTTCTTACACCAAGAATTACAAACAGTTTTCAAAATTAACTTCTATGCTATGTAGCTTACTTCACAGAGTTTGGGGAAGCACCCAACTGAGTCTGATGTTTGGCTGTTCAAGGACAAGGTGCATTTCACAACCATCCTGTTTAATTATATTCTCGTAAGAAAGCCAAGTTTGAAACTGCTGGGAATTTGTATCATTTCCAGAGCATGCGGCGAAGGGGTGAAAGGAAACGTCACTGGGAAGAGATATTTGGTATCTAGCATCAACTGTGGAGAATTCTCTCTGTTGTTGAGCATCACCTGAAATTAAGAATAAAGAGGGCGAGAAGATTAAAGCTGTGCCAGTTCAAAACACAGAACTGGAGGACAAAAAGGCCAAAACAACATATTCTGTTAGATGGGACTGTGCAACAGAGATTGATTAAATTTACCTGTACTTTACGAACGAATGATGGAGTCACTCTTTTCTCAAAATCATCTATGGGAGTATATGAATTCAGGATTTTTACTATCTGTATAAAATGAAAAAAAAAATAATTAAATTAATGCTTGCAATTCACATTCTGAAAAAAAGATGTCTTCAGAGAAAAAAATAATTGCAGCAATAACTTTTATGTTCTCTTCCAGACCAAAAGCAACATATTGGGAAGACACAAAAGGGAGTTCAAAAAGGTGATGGAACAGTTAAGAGAAAGCAAGCAAAGGACAGAAGCCTGGTTTAAATCTAAAACATAGGGATCATGGAACTGGTGGTGGAGGAGCAGGGACTGCATATAAAGCAGGAGGTTGGTCTGTTTCTTTGTGGACAGCTCAACAAATAAAAGTTTTGGACATTTTAATTACAGAAGTTGTGATGCACAAAAGGGGGCCTGGACATATCAGCACAGCTCACCAGGAAAAAGCTTCAGTGCATGCCTGCCCAACTGAAATGATGAGTCATCAAGGTATAGAATGTTCTCAGGGGACACTCTGTACAATACTCTATGATTCCAGGAAGGAATGCCCTGGGTCAGTACCTGCACAGCAGATAAGGATGTGCAGCGTTCAGAGATCTCTTTGGCATCATCGTCTGTGATCTTTTTCACCTGAAGGAGCCAAGCAGCTTGGGAAAGAGGCTCCAAAGTCTCCTTGGCAGAGCAGTTCTGCAGATTCTTCTCCTTAAGCCATTCTTCCAGGTAGCTAATGTTACATCTAGGATTAACAAGCAAAAGCAAACACTTTTTTAAAAAATCCCTTTCTCTCAGAAGCTAGCAATGCAATGAATCACTTTTTACTATCCAGTAAAACCTCAAATGTAAGAAAAAATCTAAAGCAAGCTGGTATGCCCTGGCCTATCCACCAAAGATGCTGTATATGCTCAGAAAAGGAAGCTGAAACTGTCACTCACATGCTTTAACACCATGAGCTCTATTCTAGAGAGAGACATCAGTTAATATTTCCATTACTCTCTAAATTTAAACCTATAGATAATTATGTGAAATTTGCAGATGTTGTGCTACTGAAATACTGGAAGATACTAAGAAGTCTGTAACTCAGGCAGTAGCAAAATATTGTTTTGTCGCCATAAATAAGCGGAAGTTTTTAACAAAGTAGAGATGGTTAATAATGCCACTTTTAAGGTTTAACATTGGTGGAATTTGAATATGAGAATGCTTTTATGTAGTCAGAAATTATGGTCTGTGACTAGGAGATTTTGTATATTGTAATAAATTGGAATTGGAACGCCATGATCTCATCAGATTTTAGAAGTTAAGGAGGGTCAGCCCTGATTAGTATTTGGATGGGAGACCACTAGGGAAGTTCAGAGTTGTGACACAGAGGCAGGCAATGGCAAACCACCTCTGTTCATCTCGTCTGGAAAACCCTACGGGGCTGCCTAAGTCGGCTGCAAGTAGACGGTGCTTCCCACCACCACCAAAGTGATATGGTATGAACATACTAAAACATCAGACATGGTTTATATAAAAGAAACAATTTTTCAAAATTAAACCAAATAATTTACATTTCATCGCTGTAGACTGTTTATTTATTCACCCATCTTGGAAAGCGCTATGTTATTCTTCCTGGTAATTTTTGTATGCTGCCAAGCTTTTGTGTATGTGTGTGTTTAATGCAATACTGTTCTGAAGCAGCGGCAGACAATTTATTCTGTGCTGTAGACCGTATTGGAAACAAATCACCTGCCAGAAACCCACAGTTAATATTTTTGCTGCATTAGAAATAACAGACTTTGTATTTGTAAGAACACTGTGGGTACCATACTTTAGTTAGTTGAAATGTTACAGTTATTCAATTATTTCAGGAGTCTTTGTGAGCCTGGGGTCACATATGAATACACACACACAAAGCTGCCTAATACTGAATCAGACCATTGGTCCATCAAGTTCTGCATTGCCTACTCAGACTGGCTGTGGCACTCCAGGGTCTCTGTCTGAGGTCTTTCATATCACCATCTCCTTTAAAAGCAGAAATGCTGGGGCTTGAACCTGGGACCTTCTGCATGCCAAGCAAATGCTCTTCCACTGACCCATGGCCTATACTGTCCCCTGAACTAAATTTTGAACTCTGACATGGCATGGTTGGCACACCAACAAAATGGCTACCACAGCTTAATTTCAGAAACAGTGAAGATCCTTGTGCTGTGGTGGCAGCTGCTACCAGAGCAATGAATAATAATAATAAAAAATCTGCACTGCCCATCAAATCTCCAATAGTCAATCAGAAAGCTTGCTGTGCAAAGGCCTCACCCACTTCCTAAAAACCACCTACTTCCACCCACTTTCTAAAAACACTTGGAAGGCCCCAGAAAAGGTATAGGCACCGTGGTGACCATGGGCACCATGTTGGGGGAATCCTGCTCTATTTTATTAAGTACTGACGTTTGTCATTGAGGTTCACTTGAACTGGGTCTCCCTTGACAAAGTCCAATACTCAGCCAGTGTGCAAAAGACATAAAACGTAAAACATAAACCCAGCTTAAAATTATTCAGCATCAATTTTTGCACACTGTACAATCATGTTTGAAGGGTTTTGAATGATATCTGATAAACTCCCAGTTATTAAAAAAACAAAAAACCCTCTCCCATGAATTTGCTTTTTGGAAACGTTACAAGGCTTCACCTTATCTGCATG
The DNA here is from genome assembly GCF_032191835.1 of Heteronotia binoei. Taxonomy (NCBI): domain Eukaryota; kingdom Metazoa; phylum Chordata; class Lepidosauria; order Squamata; family Gekkonidae; genus Heteronotia; species Heteronotia binoei. The sequence goes on from NC_083241.1 coordinate 28,508,049, forward strand.
CCTTTTCGACAAGAGCACATGTCTTTGCGAAGGAAGAGGCTATTAAGCGTGACAGCTCCGACCAGATAGAAAAGCTGCTTCACCGCCTGCTTCAGAAGCTCCGAGTCCAAGCCATTCTGACACATCGTGGTGTAAAAATAGCTGAGCTGCTGCAAGATGGAGGTCATTGTGTAGGCATCTGTGTCGTCGATGCTGGAAGACCGCTTGCGGAACCCGGTCGGTTTTAAGCCAGAAATCCCCTGGAGGCTTTCGTACTCCAGCATTCCGGGCACTGGGAAAAGATAATAGCAAATGGGCAAATCTAAAAAGGTTCCTTTATCTTTGCCTTTTTGGCTCCAGAAACAAGTCATGATTTTCAAAAGCCGCTTAGATGTTTTAAATATCAACTGCTTATTACTACACTAATGCAAAGAGGAAAAGCCATCTGGGATACAACCTGTGCTCTGAGAATACCATATCTAAGCTAAACGAAATGGAAATACAGATTATATGGAGGGCAAGCAATTTACCCCTAGAAGAAAACTCAAATGTGATGCCAATTTGAAAGTCAGGCTAGGCACAGGACTATAACTGCATTCACACAAACACTGTAATGTAATCCTTTGGTCTGGGCTTTGGTTTCTAAAAGCTCTAGTTCAGGAATAATAACTGCCATCTTCCTGTTAAGAAATAGCAATCCAAATGTACCTTTTTGGAATGCTTCAGACCACTGAGGGCTTCTGTGCTGCAATCATAACTATCCTTTCCTGAGAGTAAGCCCCACCGAATAGACCCAACTGGGATTCTAAGTATTCCTGTTTAAGATTTCTATCCTATTCTCCTAAGAGTTAGGATCATTGTTAACTTCAGGGTATTTTTTTCATGATAGTGGAAAGTACCTCTTTTCAGTCTATATACCATAGCAAGGCTATGATCACACACACCAAATAATGCACTTTCAATCCACTTTCCAACTGGATTTTGCTGTGTGAACTTGCAAAATCCAGTTGGGAAGTGCACTGAAAGTGGATTGAAAGTGCATTATTTAGTGTGCGTGATCACGGCCCATGTCTCTGAATGGTGCAAGAAAAGGAAGATTGCTCCAGATATAACCCATGCTGGTCTCAGTAGTGGATGAGAGCCCAGGTATGCCTGGAGCACAGCTTCTTCTTCTATATTACGATGGCACCTAGGGATGCCAGCTGTGACGGAAAGCTAGGGGTTAACCAGAAACTGAAGACGCACAGGGCCTGCGTCAGGTGACCTGAGGGTGGGGGCAAAGTGCTCGGAGCTCTCAGGGAGGGAAAGTGGTTGAGTGACAGAAACTGCTGAGGCAGTCATTCAGTCACTTGTCTGACAGAGTTGGGGCCTGTCAGAAGTCTGTCAGTGTTGGAGCCTGACAGAGACTGAGTGGGTCAGTTCGTGCTTGACCGAGGCTGGGAGGGCAGCTGATCCTGTGAAGGAGCTTGAGACAGTGACGGGAAAGTCTTCCAGAGACTGCAAGCTCGACAAAACCAGCCAAGAGGGCTGTGTGTGAGGAACAAGTGTGAGTCAGTCAAGACCTGAACGGTCACAGACACCTATAGACAACTCTGAAGATCTAATGAGGTGGTTGAGGGAGTGGATGTGGGTCTGAGACACCAGAAGGGCTGAGAGGAGAGACTCCAGTCGAGGGGTGAGACTTGGCACATCATTCTCAAGAGGCTAGACCTTGGCTAGAGGTGGAGAGAGCAAGTTATAGGGAAACTGTGAACTGTGTAACTGAGAGACTCAAAAGAAGGAAAAAGTGATTGTAAAGCCTGAAACAACTGAGCAACGTGTTAGCCTGTGTAAATATCTCCCATGTCCCCAAGTTAAGACTTTATGTTACAATAAATCTGTGGTTTGAGTTAAAGTTCTTGAGAGCCTATATTTTTGGGAAAAACTACAAAGCTGCTGTGGTCCCCTACAAAGAGAATTCTATTTCCATCAAATAACAAAGTAAAATACCCTGAAGAGACTGAAATATAGAGATCCAGTGAGGCCGTGAGGTGGGCGCTGCTATACCAGCTTCTAGGTGGGACCAGGAGATCCCCCAGAAGTGCAGCTCATCTCTAGACTGCAGAAATCAGTCCCCCTGCAGACAATGGATGCTTTGGAGGGTGAACTCTATGGCATTATATCCCTCTGAGGACCCTTTTGTCCCCAAGCTCCATCCCCAAATCTCCAGTTTTCCAATCTGGATCTGGCAACCCTACCTCCCCACCCCCCACCTGGCAACTCTAATGAGGCCTAACTCACATGCACATGTGAATAAGGTAGGAATAAAATGGTAAAACACTGTGGTGGTAGAAAGGACAGTGCCACTTCAGACTGCATGGAGGATAATGGGATAGCCCATTTTTGAATGCTTCCATATATGAAAAAGCTTCTTGCAAACAGAAAGCAAAAACTGCAGCAAAAGCTTTCTCCTTTGAGTTTTCTGTTTTGAATGTTCCTTTGCTTCCCAAAACTCCACTCCCAGCAAGTTTCTTTAATGACCGTTCCCCCCCCCTCCCCCTACTTGTGGTACAGGTTAAAATCAACTGTAGCCCATTTGCTGTTTTTTCATAATTACTGCAAAGGAGGGGTGACTTAATTGCTCTGCTTTTGGCTGCTGTATCTTGCTGTTTTGTAGCTCTGTCTACCCTTTTTCTTGCAGGGGACAATTAATATATCACTGAAACTGTGTATGTGTTTTAAACATAGCCGTTAAGAGTAGATTCTGGATGTTGAAGGAATTTTGTTGACAAAACATGTACAAGTGCTATAAGCTATTTCTTTAAGTGACAGTATTGTATTATTGAAATTGGTCAGCTGAGAATGAAGAAACACCATTCTTTGAAAAGCTGGAATCCATCACCTGCAGTTTGAAGTGGTACATTCCATTCTACCAGTTTAATATTTTAAAACTGCATTTCCTGACAAGTGTAAACCAAACCTGAGGCTCTACTTTTGACACACAAGATGAAAAGTCCCACCACTCTGGTTTGATGAGAGAACTGGGCAATGTAGACAGTCAAAGACCCCACAGCTGTTTCCAAACATAGGTTATCTTACCGGCAAAGATTTCCTGCACAGAGCTCCCCCCTCAAGTAAGCTAGAATTTTTTTGCACATTCCAAAACCTCATATCAGTTTTACCAATGGCTTATAATAACTTATCACAGGCAGCAGACCATTTTTAGCCTTTTACACACAAAGCTAAGAATACAAGCACAGATATAAACAACTCTTTCACACATAGAGAAAGAGACAAGATGAAGGTTAATGCGCTCTTACAGCTTTGTGGCCATATTGTATGAGATTTATCTGAACAGCACAGAAGATGCTAAATAGGAAAGAAGTAGCACATTTATCTTCCCCGACTGCCTTTTTCTTACCTATCATTGGCTGAATGTTGTTCTCCATTACAATAATGAACTGGTGATAGATACGAATGGCCAAGTCACTAAGCACCTGCCTGTATTCCGACAGATCGAAATGCTTCAGGTTGTTCTTATTTTGTTGCAGGCTATTGTATTTCATGAACTCCTGAAAGTCAGTATTATAAATATGAGGCTCTTAAGACCATAAATAAATTGCAGGCTTTAAACTATTACGCATTTAACTAGATTATTAGTACCAATGCACATGAGAACAACACAGGGGATTTAGAGGTGAAGTCACAAGCATTTGTGTGTATATTTTCTACTTAACACTATTTTTATTTTTGTGAATTTATTTATTTTGAGAATTTATAGTCCGTTCTTTCCCAGGATGGGCTCAGGGCGGATTACAACACAACAGAACAGTTAAAATCGAACAATAAAACAGTTAAAACCATTAAATAAAAATGAAATCAGAATATCAGTGTGCTATGAAGTGTGCACACTTCAGAATATCAGTGTGCTATGAATATCAGTGTGCTATAACATACATTCAGTTTATTATATATCATATATTTATTGCACTTGATAATCCAAAACGTTACTTTGAATCTCAACATCTGATGGCTTCCTTCCTGCCTAAAAGTTCCATGGGCACAAGACTGTGTGGGATTTTTCACAAGCCCACCTTCCTTTGATAGCCCCTGAAATTCTGATTCAGTGGGATGGGAAATAACATAGAGGCGGAATTGATTATTTCTTGCAGGAGCGGGATTTTACAAAAATCACACACCCCACCCATGACAAAATTCTAGGCAGGGTCCAAGCCAATGTGTTTCCTTCTAGATGTTCAGTGCCTGGTGCATCTGGATAGCTCAATACAGGGTTTTTTTGTGTTTTTTTTTAGTAGGAACTCACAGGAACGCAGTTCTGGCTGGCTTGGCAGCAAGTGGTGTGGCCTAGTATACAAATGAATTCCTGCTGGGCTTTTTCTACAAAAAAGCCCTGTGTGAAGCAATGGTGATGTCAGGGGTGTGTGGCCTAATATGCAAATAAGTTTCTGTGGGCTTTTTCTACAAAAACAGCCCTGGCTAAATATGTATGATTTAAGAAGAAGAAGAAGATATTGGATTTATATCCCGCCCTCCACTCCGAAGAGTCTCAGAGCGGCTCACAATCTCCTTTACCTTCCTCCCCCACAACAGACACCTTGTGAGGTGGGTGGGGCTGAGAGGGCTCTCACAGCAGCTGCCCTTTCAAGGACAACCTCTGCCAGAGCTATGGCTGACCCAAGGCCATGCTAGCAGGTGCAAGTGGAGGAGTGGGGAATCAAACCCGGTTCTCCCAGATAAGAGTCCGCACACTTAACCACTACACCAAACTGTGCCATTCAGCTCCTTTTATACAGGAATATTAAACTATTCTTACCTCTTCCCCGCTGTATTGTTTCAGACAATTAAGAAAGTGGCATGTGTTTGAGAGCCAGAAGGACATCATTTCAAAATCTTCAACATGTTCCTAAATCATGAGACAATAAGTTTTTAAAGTTATATTTTGTTTATGCATATAAATAGTTTAGAACACCACTAACTGCAATTACAAATGAAGGTTATCGTCACATGTTCCGTTAGGGCAGATGAAATGTCTGAAGCATCCTGAAAAAAGAAAAAAGTTCTAGACTAGAGGTTCTAGAAATGTTTTCTCTCCTGACTTGGATAGCCCAGACTAGCCTGATCTCATTAGATCTCAGAAGCTAAGCAGGGTCAGCCCTGGTTAGTATTAGGATGGGAGACCACCAGGAATACTAGAGTTATTATGCAAAGGCAGGCAATGGCAAACCACCTCTGAATGTCCCTGGCCTTGGAAACCCCACAGGATCACTGTAAATTGCTTGCAACTTGGCAGCAAAAAGGGAGGGGGGGGAGAGAGGAGATTCCAGCCATCTGGAAACATCAAAGGATGACAAAAAAACTGGGCTGCACCCCTGCAATATGCCAGCAGAACAAGAGGATAAAATGCCAGAGGATAGGTGTCAGCTTCTGTGCAGTTCTCATCAACTCAGGCTCTTTGATGTAAATAAAATAAGGAGTTTATTGAAGGAGAAACATGTTCACAGCAAAAGACGTTTTCGTAAGAACTGTCCACCTAAGATTGGGTCAGATACTTGTACTCTATGCATGGCCATTAATACATGTAAGCAATTCTAGACGAGCAAGAAAAAGCTGCAAAAGCATTTGAAACATATTCCCATAACCCCCCACCCCACACACACGTACACAGCTGCTAGGTATCTTTCCACTGAAAAAGAAAATTAGAACTGTTTCTCCCACAGTCTTGATAAGTGTCTGGTCTTCAAGGTCTCTTGTGAAGCCTCCGTTAATGATTTCCCTACAAAGGCACGGGAACCCATAATATATATGACAAGGCATTACAGCCGAATAACATAAAACCCATGGCAAAAAAACACTTTCTTGTCAACTGGTTTATTATCTTGCAAACCACAAACCAGTCACCTATCACCTGGCATTTCCTCCCTGTTGTTCATCTGAAAACATCTTCGCTAAACAATACATGGCAGACTCCTTTGTCTCTGCCTCTATGGCCTTTGGGAAAAAGATCTTGGAACAAATGCTCTAGTAAAGGATGGATTTTGTTTGTAGGATGTTGGCTAGTGATTTGTTGTTCCCGAGACAGAATTCTTTTCCTCATCCCCAGGCTAGTTAATCTCCAGCCTTGGGCCAGCAGGTAGGTGATTCTGGATTCACCAACGATTCCTGTTCTTTCAATACATCACTTATAAAGTAAGAACCTCTGAATTATGCAATTGAAATGCCAACTACTGAACTTAGTGGCAAAGCAATACCAACAGGACTAGGAAGTTTTTAATGGCATTGGGTTAGGAGAGGAATGTAAGGCTTGGGAAGAAGATATTGGATTTAAATTCCACCCTATACTCTGAATCTCAGAGTCTTGGAGCGGTCACAATTTCCTTTACCTCCCCCCCCCCCCCCACTCCAACATACACTCTGTGAGGTAGGTGGGACTGAGAGCTTTTACAGCAGTTGCCCTTTCAAGGACAACTCCTAAGAGAGCTATGGCTGACCCAAGGCCATTCCAGCAGCTGCAACTGGAGGAGTGGGGAATCAAACCCGGTTCTCCCAGATAAAGAGTCCGCACATTTAACCACTACACCAAACTGGCTCTCAGAACGCATCTGAGGCAAGAATTTAGGTTATATGAACAGTCAGGATGGCCATGCATTAATACTCCAAATTTTGGCTATGTAATGTGCTCAGGTGTAATAGTTTCTTCTAGCTTTGCAGCTCATACTCAAAACTCCTAATTTAGCTATGCTGTAAACCCAGGATTAAAAATTCCACCTGATTTGTAATGTTTGCAGTCATGGCATGAGTTCTAGAATTTCTCCAGTCAGAAAGCCAATTTATTTGAGAATACAAAGAACTGATAGGCCCTTTCTTTTGCTGCAGCTTGTTGCTTCATAATGGGTGGAATATTCTGCAAGCAAAAGGAATGGAAGATGAATTTCCACAACTTTGCATGGGATCAGGCATGGGACAAAGTCACAGAACTAGCCCTAAGATACAAGGCTGAAACAGACTACTGCTTCATTGTAAGACCAGTAGCACTCTTAATGCTAACATTGTCCAATAGCCCCTTTAATATTCTGATCATATCAATCATATCAATATCAGTCACACATTCTCAGCCTAACCTACCTCACAGAATTGTTGGGAGAATAAAATGAAGAATGCCTGTAAATATATACAGGTCTTTTCCCAAGAAAAGTGGCCTTTTTGTTGCTATCATGGTGGAACCCAGGTTTCTTTGATAGAGTGACTGGTGGGGTGTAAGATGTAAGAGATTGAGAACCACTGGTATAGATGGCTGAAGTGTACAAGAGACAGGGGAAAAGCCTTCAATAATGTGTGATGCTGGGGAGGGGGAGAGCTCAAGCAGTAATTCTTGGCACTGAAAATAGGAATGCTGGAAGCTTCGTCTCTGTGTTCAGCTGTGAAATGTATGAAAGAAAGCCAAATGTAAACAAAACATCCCTACCTTAATTACTTGTTTGATACCGTTGATTGCCATATTCATGAAGGATTTCAGCATTCCATCATCATTCAGACAATCTGCATATCTCACACACATGAAAAGGATATGAGCCGGGAGCCCCGGTATCATATTTACTACCACTCCACGGGGTTTCAGATCTGCATGAATCCAAGAATCAAAGGGTATTTATTATTTATTGAATACAAAAGTAATCTCAACGCCTAGTGAGCTTTTAAGGAAACACAGTATAGTTTGTGGTGCCAGTGGTTCAGAGAAAGAAAGGGAAAGAGAGGCATGCAGATGCTATGGTGTTGCAGATGCTGTTGATGCGAGAAAATAACAAATGGGAAAGGAGGGTGGTGATAGATGGATGGGATCACCATAATGGCAAGGTCTCCTGGAAGATGGAGACAAAACAATGCAGAAGAGTCCTAGTGCATTCTTTCTATCCTATTTCAGGGTCTTTGAACAGACAACACCATTTTGGAGGTGGTTTAGGATGACCGTTCATGGATGAAATATAGTAAACGTAATGAGGAAAAAACCCAACATCGAATTAATTTGGCACGAGTTCTACCGACTCTTCAGAGAGAGTAACTTACAGAATCTGTAGATCTGAGAAGGAAAAGCAAATTCAGGACAGTGAAGCATTCCAAGTTTTTTATCTTCAGGAGTGACGAGCTTACATAAATCATGGGAATAGAGGAAAAGAAGGACAGAGAGATGAGTTGCATTTTCACATCTCTTCCAAAGCAATTAGTTTTAGACAAAGATACTCTAGTTTTGTTAAGAACAAAGCTGGAAATGACAGACAGGAGATAGGGGGGGGGGACCATTAATACTGGTCACAACCCAACAACTTGCATGAACTATTTTGGTCTTGCTTGTGAGTTATACTTAGCTGAAAAGCAAAGGATTACTGAAGTACCGAGAATCAAATTCTGAACTATTCTTGCTTCATCTTCCTTTCGGTATTGCAGCATTCCAATGTATTCCTTTTGCACAGTTGAAATGGGCACTTCATTGTCTGTTAAACATCAACACACACACGTTGCCAGGAAAAACATACTTTTGCTAGCATTAGAAAGTTTGAAAAAAATCTCAAATTATGGCATGTCATCTTACAGAACATCTACAAGAAGTGCAATAACCATGGCCTGCTGAACTTTGGAACAAAAGTCATCAGTTTCACTGTGGCATCTTAAAAGGGCATTTTGGTCACCACAAAGGTCTGCTACAGATATAACGCTGGATTCCTGCACTGTATAATTTGCAAAGAAGTAGCCAGCCTCTGGGACAGTTCCCTCTCTCCTCTGAAGTTAATCTTCTCTTATCTTGTTGCAAACCACAAACAAAAACCATGACTTACAAGTGGTTTATAAGCCTTGGTTATCAGGGAATTTGGGGTTAACTATGTATGCTTGGCATTATTTTATTTAATGTTTTACTTTAGCTATGTCCACCTTTCTAATTGAGACTCAAAGTGGATTTCACAGTGTAAACCCATTTAATTAACAGGATGTGGCATCTAATAAGCACAGTAATTGACCTTGGATTGCAAACATTTAAAACAAAGCAAAAAGCACATAAATTGAAAACAATGTGGCAAGAGCAGGATTATATGTACAGCTAATATATAATGCGTGCTATAGACAGAGGGACTAATCTGCAATCTCATTTTCTGTAAAAAGCATCTTCCAGAACCATTCTGTTGTGATATAGTTCTACTGCCTTTACAGAAAGGATCTCTTGAAGAATTCTGTTTAACATCATTTATGGAAAAACAGAAGCCTGGGAGTCTTCCTGACCTCCTCAGGGAGGCTGTTCCACAAGATGGAATCCACCTTGTGAAATGCAAAACCATGTTTCATGCCTACAAACAGAGGGAGGAGAGAATTTGGCCTAGAGAGAAAAAGAGGCAGGGCTGGCTCTTCCACTAGGCAAACTAGGTGCTTGCCTAGGGTACCAGCCCTGGAGGGGCGCCCACCTTTTTGCTTTAAAAAATTCCTGCCCCGCCCCAATCGCTGCTGTCTTTCTCCATTGCTTTGCCACCGCTTTTCTCCATCTCCTTCCCCTCCCTCCCTGCTCTGATCGCTGCTATCTTCCTCCGTTGCCTTGCCATCCCTTCTCCATGCCTCCTGCCACTCCCCTCCTGCCCCTGATCGCTGCTATCTTCCTCCATTGCTGTGAAGGGGCGCCAGGGAGAGGGGAGGCAGTGGCGGGGGGTGACAAGGCTGCCTGGGGCACTGCGGGCCCTAGGGCCAACCCTGAAAAGAGGGAGGGGAAGGAAACATGCATTGCAGAGAGAGTTGCTAGCTGTGAGTTGGGAAATTCCTGGAGACTTGGGGGGTGGAGCCTGGGGGGACAGGTTTGAGGAGAACAGGGATCTTAGCGGGGTATCATGCCACAGAGTCCAAAGCAACCATTTTCGCCAGCGGAACTGATCTGTGTAATCTAGAGATTAGTTGTAATTCTAGGAGATCTCTAGGTTAATAACCCTAGTTTCTGAGGATGGATCCCATAGCACATCCTACTTTGCAAAAGAGCCAGTGTTAGGGTTCCCACTGAACAAATAGTATACAAACTTACTTGGATAAATTATTAGGCACTGTGGTCTATACTGCTGTGGATAGCTTACTGTGATTGGATCCTATTATCTCATTTTTGCATGTTAATACTTATTCTGTGCTTCAGTTCTTTCTGCTTGGTTCCAGACTTCTACAACTGGATAGTATTGTTAATTGAATGTTTCCATTTTGTTGACTGTATGTGTAACCCACCTTGAGTCCCTGTGAGAAAGACAGGGAATGAGGGAGGGAGGGAATGAGGGAATGAGGGAGGGAGGGAGGGAAGAAGGGAGGAAGGGAGGAAGGGAGGAAGGGAGGAAGGGAGGAAGGAAGGAAGGAAGGAAGGAAGGAAGGAAGGAAGGAAGGAAGGAAGGAAGGAAGGAAGGAAGGAAGGAAGGAAGGAAGGAAGGAAGGAAGGAAGGCTGGGAGGGAGGGAAGGAAGGAAGGAAGTTCCATGCCAAAGTCAACTATGTTAGCCAAACCCTACATGTCTGGTATTGGGCAGTGCTCTTTGCTCTGACTGAATTTCAACAGCCAAACAACCTAGCTGGGTTACTTGCCCATGAGAATCCCTGTACACATTGGTTTCACTTTCCACATGATTTGTATTGAAGTCCACATCCAACTTTTTAAAAACAAACTGTGTACTGAAAACAAACAAACAAACCCAATGCTCTCACCTTTTTCTATAGACTTTCTAAGGGTCCTGATCTGATCCTGAAGTTTTTTTATCAGTCTGTCCTTTTTATCCAGCACTTCCTCTAAATCCTGCAACATTCAGTAAAAATGAAAACAAAACAAAGCAAAAGGATGTTAACAGAAAATGCCTTGCATGTTACAGGACTTCGACCTTCCTCTATGATGTCACCTAAGTCTATTCCTATGAGAAGAGTAAAATTTTTGGTTTATTGCTGGCCAATAATAGATGCCTCAGGGAAATGACCTTGTTACTTACACTTCAGACAGAAAAAAATGAGATTTGGAGCAATGCTGCAACTGAATGCTTCCTGGCAAACACTGCTATGAAGCACTAAGAGAATCCTTTGTGGTTTGATTGTGCAGTTTTAACTTACTGTGTAATGTGTTTTGCTCCAACTCCTTGCCCTTCACTGTTCTATTAATAAACCAGGTTGGATGTCAATCCACTGAAATATATGCCCAATTTGTGCACTGTAGCCTCAATAATATAAAATCAGAATCCTACAAAGATAGGGGGTCACTTTTTCCCCTTCCACTCCACAATCACTATTTGCTCTGCAAATGAAAACATACAGATATCTGCTACAGGAGTGTTTCTTCAACTAAACCGCTCGTGTGACTCGTTGGGACTGCACAATATGGGTGCTGATGGATGCATTTCCGAGGACTCAGCTTGCTCCCAGGGTTCATTGGTGTGGGAGATGGCAGGCTCTGGCTTTTGAACTCTGATAATTGTTGGCCAGGTCTAAACTGAGCTCCCGTGGTGAGAACCAGGGTGGCACAGTGGTTAGAATGCTGGGTTAGGATCTGGGAGGCACAGGTTCAAATCCCAACTCTGCCATGGAATGTCGCTGGGTGAACATGGGCCAGTTTAAACTTAACCTACCTCACAGGATTGATGTGAGGATTAAAACAGAGAAGACGAGAATAGTGTAAGCTGCTTTTTGGTCCCCATTAAGGAGAAAGGCAGAGTATAAATGGACATAAACAAACAGTTCACAGGCAGGCTCAGTTTAGACCTTGGCAGCAGCGAGTGGGAGGAGATAACAGGTGTACCATGCTTGGGGGACATACTGCCTTGTCCATACACTAGCTGATGTATTCTTCTACAGAGCAAACAGCTACTTGCGGTAGGGTGACACGAGAGGGAAGGATTATATTCTTTTTCCCCTAATACCAGCATGGCACTGATTCAAATCCACACACACACTGGCTGCTATTAGGTAAAATGCAATATGTTTGTTTAGTCTTTAGCAATATTTAAATAAATGATTACCAAGAGCATTTCCCTTCCTCACCGTGTTTTCCATGATAAGATAGGCCTCATCCTGCCACATTTTGCTCTTGGCTTCCTGCTCCATTTCATGCTGCTTCTCCATAGGATCCTTTTGAAAGTCTCCGTCTCTAAATATCAGCTTCTCTTTTTCTTTTGTGTATACTTCATTTTGCACTTGTAACACTCTAAGAAAAACAGAAATGTTTTAAAATTTTCTATGCATAAAATGAAAATACTGTTATAAAACAACCCACATTTTCACACTGTTCATGCATAGCATGCCAGGCAGACACGTGTGGTAATTCCTTATTGAACTGCCAACATATATTTATTTCAGATCTCTTTTCTTTGAGGCTGTAGCCAGTTTTTCAGAGACAGATGATCTGCTTACTTTCTCAGTGTTCCTTCCTCCTCCAAGTGATGACGTAACCGATTGGCCATTTCTTCCATTTTATCTTGAATAATAAGGAGAAGAAGTGAGCAGTGATGCACAAAAGATCATATCCTGTCACAAATTTTGTTAGTGTTTCAGGTGCTCCTGGACTTTTGCTCTTTTCTACTAAAATAGTTTTACTAAACTTCACACAACGCCTACGAAACTGCCTCATACTGAATCAGACCACTGGTCCATCAAGGTCAGTATTGCCTACTCAGACAAGCAGCAGCTAGCTCTCCAAGGTCTCAGACAAAAGTCTATTCATATCATCTCCTGCCTGATCCATTCAACTGGAGATGCTGGGGATTGAACCCAGGACCTTCTGCATGCAGGGCAGAGGCTCTTCCGCTAGGCCATAGTGCACCCCCTTACATAAAACATTCATGGGATTGATGTTCTCATCATAAAGATTTATAGTATATACATGTCACCTAAAAGTTGTCCTTCATGAAGTTGCCAGGCTCGACTCAAGGAAGATCTGGGGACTTTGGAGGTGGAGCCAGGAGCAAGGTTGTGACAAACACAACTGAACTCTGAAGGGAGTTCTAGCCATCACATTTAAAGGGAATGTGTGTCTTTTAAATGCCCTCCCTCCATTGAAAATAATGGAAGATAGGAGCACCTTCTTTGAGGGCTCATAGAATTGGACTCCTGGTCCAATCTTTTTGAATCTTGGGCGGGGAGGATTGAGGAGAGGCACCAGATGCTATGCTGAAACTTTGGTTCCTCTGCCTCAACAAACAACTCCCCCACAGCCGCAAATACCCACAGATCAATTCTCTATTATACCCTATGGGGACCGGTGATAGAAACCAGTGACAGAAAACAGTCAAGCCGATATTTCAGACCAGAGGTGTCAAATATAATGCCCAGGTGGCCAGAACTGGCCTGTCCATGGCTCCTATGTGGTCCACAAACAACTAAGAACATAAGAGAAGCCATGTTGGATCAGGCGAATGGCCCATCCAGTCCAACACTCTGTGTCACACAATGGCCAAAAAACCCAGGTGCCACCAGGAGGCCCATCAGTGGAGCCAGGACACTAGAAGCCCTTCCACTGTCCCACCGCCCCCAAGCACCAAGAATACAGAGCATCACTGCCCCTGACAGAGAGTTCCAACAATACGCTGTGGCTAATAGCCACTGGTGGATCTCTGCTCCATATGTTTATCCAATCCCCTCTTGAAGCTGTCTATGCTTATAACTGCCACCACATTCTGAGGCAGTGAATTCCATGTGTTAATCACCGTTTGGGTGAAGAAGTACTTCCTTTTATCCGTTCTAACCTGACTGCTCAGCAATTTCATTGAGTGTCCATGAGTTCTCGTATGATGAGAAAGAGAGAAAAGTACTTCTTTCTCCACCTTCTCTATCCCATGCATAATCTTGTAAACCTCTATCATGTCACTCCTCAGTTGATGTTTCTCCAAGCTACAGAGCCCCAAGCAATTAACCCTTCTTCATAGGGAAAGTGTTCCAACCCTTCAATCATTCTAGCTGCCCTTTTCTGGACTGTTTCCAGTGCTATAATATCTTTTTTGAGGTGTGGTGACCAGAATTGTACACAGTACTCCAAACGAGGCCACACCATTGGTTCATACAGGGGCATTATGATACTGGCTGATTTTTTTTCAATTCCCTTCCTAATAATTCCCAGCATAGTGTTGGCCTCTTTTAACTGCAGTCTTGACATTTTCAATGAGACCGTTTTCGCACACAGCTCACCACGGGGTCACATTCCTGTTCTCTCCGCAGCGTCCGTTGGATTTCCCACTATCTGTGCTGAAGTTACAGGAAATGCTGCGGCTTTTGCGTAGCAAACTTAAACTGCTAAAACCCAGTTTACGTTTGCTACGCAAAAGCCGTGGCACTTCCTGTAACGCTGGGGCAGATAGTGGGAAATCCGATGGACGCTGTGGAGAGAACAGGAACGTGACCACGTGGTAAGCTGTGTGTGAAAACGGTATGAGTTATCTACCACGACCCTAAGACTCTCTCTTGGTCAGTCAAATAAAATTTATTTGGTCGGTCAAATAAAAATTTTTTACTTACAGTCTCCACCAGTTCACACTCCATCAATTTGTATTTATAGTTAGGATTTTTAGCCCCAATGTGCATTACTTTGCATTTGGCCACATAGAACACGTTGATGCAATGGAAGGAGTGCTGGGGGGGGAGTGGGCGGAGCCACTCCATTGTGGCTTTAACATGGCAGAACAACCTTGCCTGCAGCAGTCAAGCACTGTGGGAGCATCTGCCCAGCGCTGCACTGCTGCCTGTCCAATCCACCTATGTGGGTTTTCCTCTGCATCTCCTTCCAGCCCATGGGGCTTTGCAGTGAGGATTCACCAACTTGGAGTTTACCAGCTGCTATCCTTTATACAGTTTGTATCTCTGGTACCTGGCGTTACGATTTATGGCACACATGGCCTGACTTGACAAAGTGACAATTATGTCAGATCCGGCCCTCATAACAAGTGAGTTTGACCCCTCGGTTTCAGGCATTCGGGCTTCGTAGACATTCTTAATAGTTGAAAACCTCCAGAAAATTCATGATAGGGTTAATTCCCTGGGTGACAAGTGCTAAAGCAAAACCCTGTGCTAATTCTATAAGCAGGGGTTTTTTTGTAATGATGGAAGGAAGTACATTCCAGGAGCTGCGCAAGCTTTTATATCAAAAGTGGTTCCCCTTATTCTTTATGGCTCAGCTATTTGGATAAAAGCTATCTCAGATAATATCGATCAAACCCTTGCTTAATTTTTAAGAAAACTGCTGGACATACCGTGTTCTGTCTCAAATGCTGTAGCACAGGAGGAGTTTGGTCAGATGTCTCTGGAAGTAGGAGCATGGCTTTATAAAGTTTATCTGATATTAAAAGGGGGGGGGTTGTTTGTTTGTTTTTGCTAAGGATGGCTTATGACCTGCCTTGAAATGGGATGGTATTGTGCCAGGATACAATTCTAGCATCATCTATGTACTTACTTCATTCCTTTTATAGATAAGTCAATATTGTGCACTGTACCTTCCCCCCCAGGCAGAACCTTTTGTTCCTTCTTTTATTTAACAGGAGGGGCAAACTCCATTCCTCTCCTTACAGTTGCCAGATGTTCAATACCATAACTGTAGTATTCCCAACTAGATATGAAACACCCTTGGGTCGGTCTAGCCTTGCTTAAATAACTGCCCACTTCTTCCACCTTAAGAAAGCAGCTCATTGTAAAATAACACAATTCACCTAAAAGTCACCCCCCCCCCTTTAAGCTCAGAAACTAACTGGATTTTTCTTTAAGCTCAGAAACTAATGAGTTGGAGCCAAGAAGGGACTTTTTCTCTTAGCAGTTTGGCAAAGGGATTCTGGGCATTGTTTATCTGCTTGAGCTGCGTAGAGACTAGAGGTAAGCATTTGGCTAAACCCGAGCTGAAAAAAATCCAAAAAAATCTTATTGGTTGACACCTCAGACCTCTTTACTGTGCCTGCAGAGACCACAAAAGAGGACAGCCAAATGTTTAAAGATTTTTAAAATGTATTGCAGCATAAGCCCATTTCATCATATGATGTGGGGTTTAAACCTGCAAACATACATCTCAGAATAAACTGTTAGTCTTTGTGGTGTCATGTGATTCTGCTGGTTCTGTACTTGATCCGTTTCCTACCGCCCTGCTTTCCCCCCTGTCCTTTTCATCCGGCAGAACTGTGGCAATGCTGTTAAACCTGGGACAGTTTTAGGAGACGCTCTGGTCTCCCTTCCATTAACTGGTCTCCACCTTCTACATTACCTCTTGCAGACTTTCAAACACACATTTCCAGCAATTATTTTCAAAAAGACAACACAGCTACATGTCGAAGAAGGGGCAGTGCATAATACATATAATTGTCATTGGATCTTAGATTTGTACCATTTTGCATTCTAAACTACTGCCTACCAGGTAATTTTACTTTTCTGTCATTGGATCTTAAATTTGTACCATTTTGCATTCTGAGCCACTGCCTACCAGCTATGTGTGGCTCTGCTCACTGTACCGACTTGGAGCACACGAAAGCTTACGTTCTGAATAAAACAAAGTTAGTCTTAAAGGTGCACTTGGCTCCTATCTTGTTCTACTACTTCAGACCAACGTGGCAGCTCACTTGGATCTATATAATTCACATGTTATTCTTTAGTTATGTGGGGCACAAATGCAGTAAATAAAATAAATAAACAAATACATAAAATATTCAGCATGCATTATTAATTAAACATATGAAAGTGCTTTTGTGAGTCAGACTATTGGTGTAGCTAAGGAGCATTCTCAAGCAGGTCTGCTCAAAATTAATTCCCATTTTATTAAATGGGGCTTATTTCTAGGGCAGAGTTCTTAGGATCACTGTCCTAATCAAGTCATAACTATTCTGACTAACAACAGCTCTTTGCAGTCTCAGGCATACCCCTGCCAGTTTATTTATGTATTTAATCTCAGAGTCGGAAGTAACCATCGGGGTCATTTAGCTTGAAGCCCTGCTAATGCAGGAAATACAGCTATAATATCCCTGATAAACCGTTATCCAACTGATGCTTAAGAACCTCCAATGAAAGTTCTTCTGCTTCAGAGGCTTTTGGTATGATAGGCCAAGAGCCAAACCTGGGCCTGAATTTGAGATTACCCGTTTTTAAAAATTACCTTTATTCTTTGCAGCTTCTTCCTGAAGACGGTTTTCAAGATCCATCTTGTGCTTCTGAAGCTCAGAGATCCGCTGCTTGAGATCTGGGATCATCTTCATATAAAGGGTGGAAATATTCAAACAAAAATGTCATTCTAGAGTTTATGGCAGAAATTTAAATAACTGGGACTGGAGGAAATTGCAGCTAACTACCATGGGACTTTGTAGGAGTGACAGGGTAGAAAGATTTCTAATCTATAAATAAACAAAACTGGGTGTGATCATTTATCTTTATTGACACATGCTGCAGACTCAAGACGATATTTGACTGAACAGGGAATCTGTACCCCCTGGTTCCCAGGAATTTCCTTATGCCCTGTCATAACTGTCCTCTTGCTATCTTCCCCAGAGGTTCTTGGACTAGAACAGGGGTGGCCAAACTGTGGCTCAGGAGCCACAAGTAGCTCTTTCACACATATTGTGTGGTTCTTGAAGCCTTCACCACCCAGTCAGCTGACTTGGAAAAGGCATTTCTCTCAGTTCTCCAAGCCAAGACAGCAACTTGGAGAATGCATTTAAAGTTGCTTTCTTTTTACCCTCCCTGTCTTACAGCTCTCAAACATTTGACATTCATATCTTGCAGCTCTCAAATACCTGCCGTTTATTTTGTGTGGCTCTTACATTAAGCAAGTATGGCCGCTTCTGGACTAGAAATACATCTCAGGTTACCTAGTCACCTCAGGTTACCTCAGAGAGCCAGTTTTGTGTAGTGGTTAAGTGCATGGACTCTTATCTGGGCGAACTGGGTTTGATTCCCCATGCCTCCACTTGCAGCTGCTGGAATGGCCTTGAGTCAGCCATAGCTATCGCAGTAGTTGTCCTTGAAAGGGCAGCTGCTGTGAGAGTCCTCTCAGCCCCACCCACCTCACAGGGTGTCTGTTGTGGGGGAGGAAGATAAAGGAGATTGTGAGCCACTCTGAGATTCTGATTCAGAGAGAAGGGTGGGGTATAAATCTGCAATTCTTCTTCTTCTTCTAGCAGCTTTTCTGCTAGAAGCTTCTAGCACAAATTCTTTAGCTGTTGCCAACATTTAAATAATTCTCTGCTGTATTCAAAGGCTTGTTAGGTTCTTGTTCCTCCCAAGCTTTTTCTCTCCCTTCTCTCCTAACTTCTCCCTGCTTTGGTTTAGGACAACGCTGTTTACACTGTGATTTAAAGCTACAAGGACCAATTTCTAGTCTCATTCTGACCAAATTCAGCACAAATGGACGTGTATCCTGCAGAATGTGTGTGTACATACTGTCTGCTCAATTGTGAAACCCGAATCTGAGCTGTAGCTTCAGATTAATGGCTGTTAGTTGTGTAAAGGCACCCCCTGATGGACAAATGGAATATCTGAATCACGGACCCAGGAAGAGAATTAAGATTCAGTACAAGCAGGCATCAAATATGGAACCTCCTGTAGCTTAAATGTTTTAGGACAAGGTGGCCAAACTTGCTTAAAGTAAGAGCCACATACAATAAATGTCAAATGTTTGAGAGCTGCAAGGAAAGACAGAGAGAAGGAAGAGAAGCAAATAGATGGGAGAGGGGGAAAGAAAGCAACGTTAACTTTAAATGTATTCTCCAAGTTGCCGGCTGACTTGGCTTGGAGAACTGATATAAAGAGACAAATCCCTTTTCCAAGCTGGCCAAAGAGGCAGTGGGGGCTTCAGAGCCACACAATGTGTATGAAAGAGCCACATGTGGCTCCCAAGCCACAGTTTTGCTACCTTTGTTATAGGATGATTCTTGTCATCTCTGACCCACCTGCTCCTTTTGGGATCTTCAGTTTGTATATGCTGATCAGCTGGCAAACTGTTGGTAAAAACACTGTAGATGAATTCCTTATAAAATACAGATGCCCAGCAGCAGCTGTCTTTACTTGTCACCTGTTTATATTCAGAAGTGATCTGCTTTGGTGTTTCTTTTCCATCTGTTTCAACAGATTGATAAAATCTTGCAGTTTTCTCCCAACATTGCTGATCACGTTTTCAACAACTTTCTCTAAATTAATGACTTCTGCAGGTCAGCAATGCACACATACACGGAGCTGCACAGAGTGACACACCAAGTGACACATCTTCTGACAACACCTTTTCTAGAAAGCATGCTTAAGCAATATACCTTTTTCTTGCTTTATGTTGTCTTCCTCGCTGTTAAACTTTGTGTAATGCAGACTAATGGAAGAGTTTAAAGTATGGGACTACCACAGTATAGGGCAGGGGTGACCAAACTTGCTTAATGTAAGGGCCGCATAAAATAAACATCAGATGTATGAGGGAGGGAGGGAGGGAGGGAGGGAAGGAAGGAAGGAAGAAAGGAAGGAAGGAAGGAAGGAAGGAAGGAAGGAAGGAAGGAAGGAAGGAAGGAAGGAAGGAAGGAAGGAAGGAAGGAAGGAAGGAAGGAAGGAAGGAAGGAAGGAAGGAAGGAAGGAAGGAAGATGAGAGGGAGGGAGAGGTGGAAAGAAAGCAACTATACATGCATTCTCCAAGCCGCGGGCTTATTTAGCTCGAAGAAGTGATTTAAAAAGACAAACCCCTTCTCCAAGCTGGCCAACAGGGCAGTGGGGACTTTGAGAGTCACACAATATGTGTGAAAGAGCCACATGTGGCTCCTGAGCCGCAGTTTGGCCACCCCTGGTATAGGGGCTAAGGAAATAAGATGTGCTGAACTCAATGAGACAATTCTGAAGCAAGGTATTTCCAAGTTCCGTAAAACTTGGTTCTCACCATGTTTTCTGAGGTCAGTCTGGCTACTTGTAGTCGAATGCTGTCATTTATATCATTCTCCTCCCTGAACAGCTTCTGCAAATGGCTTATTTCTTGACTTAGATGTTCCACTTTAGAGTTGAGACCATCTATTTCTGTCTCATAGTTCTCCTTCTGAGACTGGAAGTGGTTTTCCAATACTCTGTTAAAAGAAGATACACGCAAGGAAGTAAAAGAATATAAAAATCATTTAATATTGCAATGGGAATTCCAAGAGCAATCCGACATGAAAACCAAAGCACTTTAAATGCAATTAATTAGCTCCACCCCCCTCCAAGCTTATTTGTTTTAATAAGACTTGCACAGAAGAAAATTATGGAGGGCTACTCCCTTCCACTGCAACAGCAATAATGCTAGAAATAATGCTTAGAATGTTTAGAATTTTCAAATTCTCTAAAGCTGTACTGGAAATGAGCCAGTGAAATGGCTGTCAGTCATTTCAGCCTAACAGCACACCCACCCTGCCCATAGCTACATTAGGCCTATTTGGATAGAATTCACATGTAGGTAGCAATACAAATTGCTTCCTGTTTCTGTTTCAAGCCCAGTAACCTTTTAACGGTGAGAAAGCCTAATAAAAGAGGCATACAGAGTAGCACTGTATATTTTTTAAACTATATTTTTAAATTTTTGTCTATGCACAAGCACAATAAAAATATTAACAATAACAGCATTAAAGGCATACATTAAATAATCTCAGTATCATAGAATCATAGAGTTGGAAGGGAACTCCAGGGTCATCTAGTCCAACCCCAAGTATCATGCATGCAGGAGGAAGGAAGCAAATATACCGCAGAAATTAAAAATATAACTCACAATACACTGGGTTGCTCGGAAGGGTTTCAGAATCGGCTAAATATTCTGTTACAGGCTACCAAAGCATTTGAAAGTGTTCCTGATAAGATTCAATGTTAGGAAGGATTGCACAGCTAGTGATTTTGCTGCATACAAAAAAATCTCGAGATTGGTAGGCCACATACTTAAGAACATAAGAGAAGCCATGTTGGATCAGGCCAATGGCCCATACAGTTCAACACTCTGTATCACACAGTGGCCGAAAAAAAAAATTATATATATATATACACACACACACTGTGGCTAATAGCCACTGATGGACCTCTGCTCCATATTTTTATCTAACCCCCTCTTGAAGCTGCCTATGCTTGTAGCCGCTACCACCTCCTGTGGCAGTAAATTCCACATGTTAATCACCCTTTGGTGAAGAAGTACCTCCTTTTATCCATTCTAACCTGACTGCTCAGCAATTTCATTGAATGCCCACGAGTTCTTGTATTGTGAGAAAGGGAGAAAAGTACTTCTTTCTGTACCTTCTCCATCCCATGCATAATCTTGTAAACCTCTATCATGTCACCCCGCAGTCGACGTTTCTCCAAGCTAAAGAGCCCCAAGCGTTTTAACCTTTCTTTATAGGGAAAGTGTTCCAACCCTTTAATCATTCAAGTTGCCCTTTTCTGGACTTTTTCCAATGCTATAATATCCTTTTTGAGGTGCGGTGACCAGAATTGCACACAGTATTCAAATGAGACCGTACCATCGATTTATACAGGGGCATTATGATACTGGCTGATTTGTTTTCAATTCCCTTCCTAATAATTCCCAGCATGGCGTTGGCCTTTTTTATTGCAATCGCACACTGTCTTGACATTTTCAGTGAGTTATCTACCACGACCCCAAGATCTCTCTCTTGGTCAGTCTCTGCCAGTTCACACCACATCAACTTGTATTTGCAGCCGGGATTCTTGGCCCCAATGTGCATTACTTTGCACTTGGCCACACTGAACCTCATCTGACACATTGACGCCCACTCACCCAGCCTCAACAGATCCCTTTGGAGTTCCTCACAATCCTCTCTGGTTCTCACCACCCTGAACAATTTAGTGTCATCTACAAACTTGGACACTTCACTGCTTACTCTCAACTCCAAATCATTTATGAACAAGTTAAAGAGCATGGGACCCAGCTCTGAGCCTGCGGCACTCCACTGCTTACCGTCCTCCACTGCGAAGACTGCCCATTAATACTCACTCTCGGCTTCCTATTAATTAGACAGTTTTTGATCCACAAGAGGACCTGTCCTTTTACTCCATGACTCTTGAGCTTACTAAGGAGCCTTTGATGAGGAACTTTTTCAAAAGCTTTCTGGAAGTCAAGGTAAACAATATCTATCGGGTCTCCTTTGTCCACATGTTTGTTCACCCCCTCAAAGAAATGCAACAGGTTAGTGAGGCAAGATCTTCCCTTACAGAACCCACGCTGAGTCTTCCTCAATAACTCGTGTTCATCAATGTGACTACTTATTCTGTCCTTGTTTCTACCAACTTTCTTGGTATTGAAGTCAGACTGACTGGCCTGTAATTTCCCGGATCTCCTCTGGAACCCTTTTTAAGGATGGGGGTGACATTTGCTACCTTCCAGTCCTCAGGAATGGAGGCAGATTTCAATGGAAGATTACATATTTTGTCAGAAGATCCACAAGTTTAACTTTGAGTTCTTTCAGAACTCTCGGATGTATGCCATCTGGACCTGGTGACTTATTAGTTTTTAATTCGTCTATTAGTTGTAGGACCTCCTCTCTTGTCACCTCAATCTGACTCAGGTCTTTCAACATCCCTTCCAATATAAGTGGTTCTGGAACAGGCAAACACTTCTCATCTTCCACAGTGAAGACGGAGGCAAAAAATGCATTCAGCTTCTCAGCCATTTCCCTATCCTCCTTCAGTAATCCTTTGACCCCTTGGTCATCCAAGGGCCCCACTGCCTCCCTGGCTGGTTTCCTGCTTCTAACATATTTGAAGAAATTTTTATTGTTGGTCTTTATGTTTTTTGCAATATGCTCTTCATAGTCCCTTTTTGCCTGCCTGATCACAGTCTTGCACTTGATGCTTAATGCAGAAGCTGAAGAATCTCACCATTTTTTGGCTATAACAATTCTGGCTGCTGTTAATTAAATACATTATTAATCGTATATTTCGTCACCTATAGGAATAGTCTAAAACTCTTTCCAGGGCCCCTCAAAGAGGCAGTGGTCCTCCCTCTCTTGAAAAAACCATCACTAGATCCAGCTGAATTGGCACACTATTGGCTGGTCTTGAATTTGCCCTTTTGGGGCAAAATTATTGAGAGGGCAGTAGCGCTACAGTTACAGAGCTTCCTGGAGGACCCTTTCGTCCTGGACCCTCATCAGTCCGGTTTTTGTCCAGGTCATGGGGTGGAGACAGTACTGGTCGCCCTGGTGGATGATCTCTAGCGGCATCTGGACCGAGGTGATTCAGTGATACTGATGTTGTTGGACCTGTTGGCTGTGTTTGACATGGTGGACCATCAGTTGCTGATTCACTGCCTTGCTGACGCAGGGATTCAGGGGTTGGCCTTACAATGGCTCTCCTCTTTTCTCCATGGTCAGGGACAAAGGGTGGCGATTGGGGGACAATCATCCCAGAGGCACCCACTTAATTGTGGTGTGCCTCAGGGGTTGGTGCTCTCCCCGATGCTGTTCAACATCTATATGCGCCCCATTGCCCAGATTGCCAGGAGGTATGGGTTGGGTTGCAATCAGTACGCTGATAACACCCAGCTCAATTTACTGATGGATGGCTGGTCTGCCTGTCTGGTCCAGGGTTTTCTGGATGACGCTTCCATCCTAGACCCTTGCCAGTCCGGCTTTCACCCAGGTCATGGGACGGAGACAGTGCTGGTCGCCTTGGTAGATGACCTCCAGCAGCATCTGGATCGAGGCGGCGTGGTGGTGCCGATGCTATTAGATCTGTCAGCCGCATTCGATATGGTCGACCATCAGCTACTGACCCACCGCCTTGCCGACATAGGGGTTAGGGGGCTAGCCCTACAATGGCTTTCCTCCTTCCTCAAGGGACGGGGACAAAGGGTGGCAATCGGGGGTGAGCTGTCCCAGAGGCACACACTAGATTGTGGGGTGCCGCAGGGAGCAGTTCTCTCCCCGATGCTATTTAACATCTATATGCGCCCCCTTGCCCAGAGGTATGGGCTCGGGTGTCATCAATATGCAGATGACACCCAGCTCTATCTGCTAATGGATGGCCGGCCTGGCTGCGTTCCAGGGAATCTGGACCTGGCATTGCAGGCCGTGGCAACCTAGCTTAGGCTGAGTGGGCTGAAGCTGAACCCGACGAAGACAGAGGTCCTTTGCGTGGGCCGCAGCGCCCTAGGGAGAAAAATACCTCTCCCGGTTTTTGACGGTGCGCCGCTGAAAGTGGCGCACCAGGTCAAGAGCTTGGGAGTTCTACTGGAGCCTTCATTATCAATGGAGGCCCAGATAGCAGCCACTTCCAAGTCAGCGTTTTTTCACCTGAAGCAGGCAAGGCAGTTGGCTCCCTTCCTGGAGCGCCGGGACCTAGCAACAGTGATCCATGCAACGGTCACCTCAAGAATGGATTACTGTAATGCCCTCTACATGGGGCTGCCTCTGTGCTGAACCCGGAGGTTGCAGATGGTGCAGTATGCGGCGGCTAGGCTGTTATTGGGGCTCCCGAAGTGGGAGCACACACAGTCGGGGCTACGCGGACTGCACTGGCTGCCAGTTACTTACCGGGTTCGTTACAAAGTGCTGGTTATTACCTTTAAAGCCCTATATGGCCGAGGACCTGCCTACCTGAGGGACCGTCTTTCCCCATACGAACCCCAGAGAGCACTGAGGTCAGCAGGGAAGAAAAACAGGTTACTCACCTGTAATTGATGATCTTCGAGTGGTCATCTGTGCAGTCACACACATGGGTTTTCCCGTCAGGACGAACCCTACCTCGGAGATTTTAAAAGCTAGCCTAGGCGTTATTTTTGGCGCGCACTCCCTTTCGCTCTGGGGAGCAGGCATCCACTGCGCATGCCTGGAGCGAGAGGGAGGCGCCCCACCCACTCAGTTTCTTTCCCCGCCGCTGACATAGTAGGTGAGCGGTTGTATAGGACCAGTAGCCAGCAGCGGGGATGGCTGGGCGGGCGTGTGTGACTGCACAGATGACCACTCGAAGATCATCAATTACAGGTGAGTAACCTGTTTATCTTCTTCGTGGTCTCTGTGCAGTCCCACACATGGGTGACTGATAAGCTGACCTGCAAGGTGGTGGGTGCTGGCACTAGAGTTGGAGAAAAGAATAATGCAAAGGTTAGTGCAACACAGTCAGCACATAACAGGCTACAAGGTAAGCAATTACTCACCAAGCATCCTTAGTCAAAGATGGAGCGGAGTACTGCTTGTCCGAAGGATGCATCTCGCCTAGCACGAACGTCCAAAGCGTAGTGCATGGCGAAGGTCGAAGGGGAAGACCAGGCGGCAGCAGCGCAAATGTCTTCCATGGATACACCCCTGGCAAGGGCAGATGACGTTGACAAAGCTCTTGTGGAATGAGCTCGTATGGCAGATGGGACTGGTTGCTTTGCGAGTTTGTAGCACAGCTCTATAGCAGCAACCAACCATTTTGACAGTCTCTGTGTAGATATCTTTTTTCCCTTATTAAGGCGGCCGTAGGCCACAAAAAGTCTGGAGTCCGTACGGAACGATGCTGTTCTATCTATATAGTAAGCGAGTGCTCTTCTAACATCTAGACAGTGTAGAGCTGCTTGACCCTTGTCCGTAGGACGTTGGAAAAAGGCAGGTAAGGTTGTGATTCTGTGCAAATGAAATGCGGAAACCACCTTGGGTAAGAAGGCAGGGTCTGGCCGTAACACCACCCTATCGTGGTGAAAAATGGTGTAAGGCGAGTCTGCTCTGAACGCACAAATATCACTTGCTCTCTTAGCAGAGGTGAGTGCGACTAATAGTGCCGTTTTCCATGACAGAAGGTGAAGCGGTATCGTAGCCATAGGTTCGAAAGGCGGTTTTACTAGCTGGCTTAGCACTAGCGATAAACTCCAGCTAGGATACATTTGCCGCAATGGTGGGTGCAAATGTAAGATTCCTTTTAAAAAGGATTTCGCAGCAGGGTGTGAAAAGACAGTCCGACCCTGTACATGCGGGTGAAAAGCTGAGATTGCTGCAAGGTGCACCTTTAAAGATGAGTACGTGAGGCCCTTTTCTGACAAATGCAGTGTATATGCCAAGATTTGAGGTATGGAAGCCGAGAAAGGTCTGAAGTTATGCTTGGTAGCGTAGATGGAAAATCTTTTCCATTTCATGGAGTATGACTTTCTCGTTGCTGGTTTCCTCGCATTTAAGAGGACATGTCTTACTCCTTCAGGAAAGTCTGAGAACATATCCTCCAAGCCGTCAAGCGAAGCCTGTTCGGGTCGTGATGGAGAACCCTGCCGTTCTGCTGAGACAGGAGGTTCTGTGCCAGAGGAAAGTGATGGTAAGTATTTTTTGACAGAAAGAGGAGGGTTGTGAACCATGGCTGGCGTGGCCACCATGGCGTCACTAGAATGCAATCTGTGTTGTCCAGTTGAATTTTCTGTATACATCGTGTTATCAACGGGAAGGGTGGGAAGAGGAAGTGTAGTGGACCGGTCCATGTCTGTATGAAGGCATCCCCTGCAGACTGTTGTGAGGGCGGACCTCTCATAAAAAAGAGAGCACACTGTGCATTGTCTGGTGCAGCAAACGCATCTATTGAGGGGGTTCCGAATTTCCGGAATACTGGCAGAAGATATGACCTGTGGAGTGACCACTCGTGGTCGTTGATGAGATATCTGCTCAGCCTGTCCGCTTGAGCATTCTGGACGCCAGGAAGATGTACCGCAGTGAGATGGATCCGGTGAGCAATACTCCAGTGCCAAAGGTGCATTGCTCTTTTGCAAAGACGGGTGGATGCAGTTCCTCCTTGCCTGTTTATATAAAAGACCGTCGCCACATTGTCTGAAGCGATTTGTACATGTCGGCCTTGAAGAGATGGGAGAAACGATTGTAAAGCTCTGTGAACAGCTAGAAGCTCTAAACAATTGATGTGGAGCGACTGTTCGTACGGTGTCCATTGCCCCTGGACAGTGAGTATGTCAAGATGGGCTCCCCAGCCCCACCTCGAGGCGTCTGTTGTAACTACTGCTGATGGGCTTGGCCGTAAAAATGGCATTCCTGCAAGCAGGTGAGCTCGTACTGTCCACCATTCGAGTGAGGGGAGGATGTGGTTTGGAACAGTGAGGACGGTTCTTTGAGACTGGCGTTGGGGCCGAAATGCACGGACGAACCAGATTTGCAGGGTTCGCATGCGTAGTCTTGCGTGTGTTAAAACTGCAGTCGTGGCTGCCATAAGTCCTAACATGCGCTGAATGTTGAAGGCCGTTTGTTTGGGTTGTTGTATTATTTGTGTGGCCAGTGTCTGAATGGAAGATATCCTGTCTACAGGAAGGTATGCCTTGTGGTCCGTGGTGCACAAGCGAGCCCCTATAAAATGGATGTCTTGAGTTGGGGTCAGGTGTGACTTTTGTTGATTGACCTGGAGGCCCAGTTCTGCTAAGAGCGCAAGTGTCATTGAAATGTCCTTCATCAACTGTGCCTTTGAAGCTCCCACGAGGAGCCAATCGTCTATGTATGGGTAGGTTGCAATTCCGCGTTGTCTGAGGTATGCCGCAATTACCGCCATACATTTCGTGAATGTCCGTGGTGCTGTGGAGAGTCCGAAGGGTAGGGCTCGGAACTGGTAGTGGTTGCTGCCCACGGCGAAACGCAGGAACTTTCTGTGGCATTGGTGTATTGTCAGGTGGAAGTATGCGTCCTGTAAATCTACCAGTGCCATCCAAGAGTTTCGAGGGATTAAGGGCAGAATCGATTGTAAGGTGATCATTCTGAATTTTCTGTGACGGATGAATTTGTTTAGGGCTCTTAGATCCAGAATCGGGCGGTGTCCCCCATCCCTTTTGGGAACTAGAAAGTACCGGGAATAAAATCCGGTCCGATGGTACTGGTCTGGGACAGGCTCTATAGCCGCTTTGGCTGTTAAGGTGTCTATTTCTTCCTGAAGGGAAGGGGATGGGGGAGTTGAAACAAAATGATGTTTTGTTGGTGGTGTTTGAAACTCTATCGAGTAGCCTCTCAAAATGATATTTAAAACCCATTTGTCCGTGGTTATTTGTTGCCAGTTCTCGTGAAATGGAAGAAGTCTGGAAATGTGTTGGGTTGGTAAAGGTAGAAAGTCAAAGAGACTGCTTTGATGAAGACGCAGCCTTTTTAGGTGGTTGTGGTCTCTGCTGTCTCTGGTTAAAGGATTGCTTCGGAGGAGGAGCCTTACGTTTCCAGTATTCAGATTGTCGAGGAGATCTGGAACGTTTGAACGGCGTTGGTTTCCATGGTCTGGGCTTATAGCTCTGCTGTTGTTGTTGTTGCGCTACCCCGAGCCTTTTTGCTCGTTTGCGGCTGTCGTCCACGGTGGTAAGTATATCGTCTGTTGTGGCATTAAAGAGACCTTGGCCGTCGAAGGGAAGGTCCTCAATTTTGAACTTAAGATCAGGTTGCAACGAAGAGGATCGAAGCCAAGCGTGTCGTCTTAGGGCAATTGAGGCAGCCATCGCCTTTGAAGTGCACCCCACAGAGTGTCGGATAGTATTTATCTGTTGCTTTGAAACCCTGTTGAGCTCCTGTAGCAGCTTATAGGCTTGTTTCTGGGAAGGTTCAGGTAGGGCAGAGACCAGCGTATTTAGTTGGGAGGAGATATTGTGGGAATACGCGGCGAAGTATGCTAAGTAATTGTTGATTTTGGCATTTGCCGTAGAAATTGAATACATTTTCCTTCCTAGGGTGTCTAATTTCCTGCCTTCCTTCTCAGGAGGTACAGGGTGACGTGTCTGTTTAGATTTAGAAGAAGAATGAACTATCAGAGAGTTCGGGGCTGGATGGCTAAATAAAAATTTCGACTCCGTTGCTTGGATCCTGTAAAGGGATTCAATTCGTTTTGAAGTTGGGGGAATAGATGCTGGGTTGTCCCAAGCTTCTTTGATGGCTTCTAGGTGTACCGGTAACATCGGCAGAAAGGAACCAGCAGGTAAATCTGAGTGCACCAAGTCGTGTACCACGTCTGTTATCTTGGGTGCATCTGAGGTAAGGGTAACGTTAAGTGCAGAGGCCATGTTGGCAATCAAGTCCAGGTATGTCTTTGCCCCTTCGGAAGGTGACAAATCCGCGGGTTTGGCGATATCCGAGGCAGGGGATCCAGGGGACATCGACTGTATCGAGTCCGATGATTGTGCATCGGATTCGGCATCAGAGTCAGGTTCGGGTGCCGTTGGGTCCGGTCTGGTTGGAGTCGTGCTTTTAGGTCTGGTTGGACTCTTAAGCTTAGAAGTCGAAGTGGAAGGAGTCGGAGATGGCTGTTTTGTTAGTTGCTTACTCCGTTGGACAGGAGTCGCTTCCTTGGATTGGTTCCTGTGGTAATCGGTACGGTACCGAGAGTGGTGGTAGCCGCAACATGGATGGGAATCCATTGATGGAGACCTCGAAGCGTAGTGGCGTCGTCTCGGGGACATGGATGGAGACCGAGATCTCGGGTTGTAGCGATAGCGGTCCCTCCCCCTACTAGGGGATCTCTCCGGGAAACGCGTATGATGGTACCGATGTCTCTCGATGCTGGGAGATCTGGCTGGGAACCGATGAGTATCAAAGTACCTATAAGCGTCATGTCTGTATTGGATGGGATTCGACATATCGCGGAACGATCTAGGGTTGATGTGCTGTTGAGTCCACTGCAGCGGGTCTCGGATCTTCTCCAGCGAAGGGTCTGGTATGGATCCTTGCAGAGAAGGGGATCGAGACGGAATCGGAATAACTTCTTCCGTCTGCTGATGCGGTGATTCCGTAATCGGGGTGGCCGCTTCTTGGGTATCGGATCCGGGTGTGGAGGGCTCACATTGTCTGTCAGGCTCGTGGGCTTTCTGTTGTTCCGAAGATTTGTTCGGGTCGGTAGATTTTCTCGAGTCCTTCGGGTCGGTAGATTTTTTCGGGTCCTTCGGATCGGTAGGTTTTCTCGAATCCTTCGGGCCCTTCGGATCGGAGTGCTTGTGTTTCTTAGTGTGCTTCCCACTTTTCGTTTTAGTAGACGCGGCCGTTTGTTCTGACGCGCCGTCGCCGGCTTTCGCGGCATCGCCGGGCTTATGCTTGCTGGGAACAATGGCCACTGAAGCTGCCGACCGTGCGCCGTCCCCTTGGGGAGTCAGGAGGGGAGGCGACTTACTTGCAGAAGAAGATTGAGACATTTCAGGGTGAAGCACAGACTCCATAAGATGGCTTCTTAGTCTAGCGGCTCTGTTTTTGCGCGCCTGTTTGCCGAATTGAAGGCAATGCGCACAGGCGTCCACTTTATGGGTTTCTCCCAAGCAGAATAAGCAAAGCGAATGTCCGTCTGATGTAGGGATTTTCGCCCTACACCGCGAACACCTTTTAAAAGTTATTTTACTGTCCCTTCCTTCCATACGCCCGGGGGGGGGGTAGGGGAAGGGAGGTCTGAGGTAAAAGCGGGGAAGATATTTATGCTTTTTTTTTTTTTAGAGAGTATAAGAATATAAGAAAAATAGCAAGGGAAATAGAATAAAGAGGAAAACGTGAAGAAACGGAGGCTAGATGTTTGAGGTAAACGAGGAGCGCAGCGAGGTAAGACTATCCCGGGCGGCGGTTGGAAAGAAACTGAGTGGGTGGGGCGCCTCCCTCTCGCTCCAGGCATGCGCAGTGGATGCCTGCTCCCCAGAGCGAAAGGGAGTGCGCGCCAAAAATAACGCCTAGGCTAGCTTTTAAAATCTCCGAGGTAGGGTTCGTCCTGACGGGAAAACCCATGTGTGGGACTGCACAGAGACCACGAAGAAGATCCAGCTGGCTATCCCCAGACCAAAGGAGGCAAACCTACAAAACACTTGCACACGGGCCTTCTCTATTGCAGCTCCACACCTATGGAACCAGCTCCCGGAAGAAGTGCGAGCCCTGTGGAGCCTTGACCAGTTCCGTAGGGCCTGCAAGACCACCCTTTTCAGGATGGCCTTTGCCGGCTGAGCGACTGATGTTAGGTGACTTCTATCACCATTATTTTTGTGAACAGAATTAGCACCTAAAATCTATCTGTAATTGTATTTGTTTTAAATTGGAATGTTTTTAAGACTAATGTGATTTTTAACCTTTGTATAATTATATGAATATGTTGTTAGCCACCCTGAGCCCGCTTTGGCGGGGAGGGCGGGATATAAATAAAATTTTATTATTATTATTACCCCATAAAATCTGGATCTGGTACTGAAGGCCGTGGCAGGGTGGCTTAAGCCGAGTCGACTGAAGCTGAATCCGACAGAGGTCCTTTGCCTGAGATGCGGCGACCTGGGAAGGGGAATCCCCCTACCAATTTTGATGGTGCTCCACTTGCAACGGCGCCCAAGGTCAGGAGCTTGGGGGTGCTACTGGAACCTTCATTGACAATGGAGGCCCAGATAGCAGCCACTGCCAAATCCGCCTTTTTCCATCTTAGGTGGGTAAGGCAGTTGGTCCCTTTCCTCGACTGTGGCGACCTGACAACTGTGATTCATGCTACGATCACCTCGAGATTGGATTACTGTAATGCCCTCTACATGGGGCTGCCCTTGTCTCAAATCCGGAGACTGCAGCTGGTGCAGCTAGGCTGTTATTGGGGCTCCCCATGTGGGAGCACATACAGCCTGGGCTGTGGGAACTGCACTGGCTGCCGATAATGTACTGGATTCGCTACAAGGTGCTAGTTATTACCTTTAAAGCCCTATATGGCTGAGGACCTGTCTACCTTAGGGACCGTCTCTTCCCATATGTTCCCCAGAGGGTACTCAGATCTGGGACACAGAACCTGTTATCAATCCCTGGGCCGAGGGAGGCAAGATTGAAGACCACTCGGGAGAGAACCTTCTCTATAGCAGCCCCCTATTGGTGGATCCAACTTCTAGAAGAAGAGCCTTGCGGGACCTTGCCTAGTTCCACAAGGCTTGCAAAACAGCTTTATTTCAACTCGCTTTTAATTGATAGCTACATATGAGGATACTCAAGAAGACTGAAGTTATTGGAATCTACCTTTAGCACCAAATTGTTTTAATATGTTTTAATTGTTATACTGTTTAAGGTTTTAATTAGTTAATGCTCAATATTTGTAAATGTTTTTATTGTTGTAAGCCGCCCTGAGCCTGCTTTGGCGGGGAGGGCGGGATATAAATCCAATGAAAGAAAGAAAGAAAGAAAGAAAGAAAGAAAGAAAGAAAGAAAGAAAGAAAGAAAGAAAGAAAGAAAGAAAGAAAGAAAGAAAGAAAGAAAGAAAGAAAGAAAGAAAGAAAGAAAGAAAGAAAGAAAGAAAGAAAGAAAGAAAGAAAGAAAGAAAAAGAAAATGAAAGAAGTGCTGTTTCCCATGTTCTGGGTAAAGTTATAACATTTATCAACCTTACATGCTGGAAAATTTATCCTCCAAAAGGGTCTGACCAGTAAACATAATAGCACTGTATATTTCATTGCATCTTCCAGTGCAGGTGATCTGGAACTGCACAGCAATTTCAAAATCAAACAGAACTCTAGCCATCTTATGTTACTTTAAAAGGCCCCAAACACTGATGCATATTGCTCATCCTGCATTTAAATGGTCCAAGGTCAAGTAGTGGTAGAATGCTGGCAAAGAATGGGGAAAGAAGAGGGTAGAAGACGTTGGATGAATAAAGTGGAAAATGCCCAGCCACCACTGAATTCTAATTTGTATTTATTTTAAAATTAGTAAACCACAAAATATGGCTCCATGGAGTCTCAGGGTAGTTGATGCAGGGATGCCAGACTCCTGGTGGGATCTGGGGATCCCTTGAAATTACAGCACATCTCCAGACTTCAGACATTAGTTCTCCTGGAGAAAATGGATGCTGTCAAGGGTGAGCTCTACAGCATTATACCCCTCTGAGTTCCCTGTCCTCCCCTGGCTCCATCCCCAAATCTTCAGAAGTCTCCCAACCTGGGTCTGGCAACCCTACTTCCCCCCTCCCACCCCATGGCCTGGGGGGACCTAGCAACCCCCACTGGATGGTCTGCAAATCCTACTGCAAAACTTACTCAGATATATCCTAGCATTTGCCCATATTAACAAGAGCTTGCACTATTGATTCACTCCATAACTCTTTTCTGCTAAAAATTAACATGGTATTATTACAGATACTATTTGTTATGATATCTGATGTGTTTCATTATACTAATAGTGGACCTTGAACAAAAGCAAATAATAGATAATAAAGCTAACCTTGTCGCTTTTTTAAGGCCTTCATAAGCAAACCAAAGTTCTCCATCTTCGTTTAAATGTTCCAGATCTTCAGTAGACAATCTAGTACACAAAACAAAAGGAGGAAAGACTATGGAAAAAAAATCTTAAATAATGTGCAATTTGTAAGAAAAAAATCAACAATTTTCCAGAATGTACTTGTACCTGCTCCTCACATCTGCAGAATCATAACTATCAAGAATTTGCTTTGTAACATCTGACATCTTTTCTGCAAATTGAAAACAAATTAAAATTAGTGTTAAATTTTCACTTTGGCAGCACAATCTTACAGACCACATTTTTCTGTTTCACTGCTAACTCTCATTTTGGGAATATATAATGTTCAATTTAATACCTGTACATGAATCAAAATCAGACAATTCCAAATGCTTTCTGTGCAAACCTCCCATCCTAGCTATACTATGCCTATTAGGCCACGCCCCCTGATGTAGCCAATCCTCCTCGAGCTTACAGTAGGCCCTGTACTAAGAGCCCTCTAAGCTCCAGGGGGACAGGCTACATCAGGGGGGCTTGGCCTTATATGCAGAGGAGATCCTGCTAGAAAAAGAGCCCTGGTTAGACAGAATATTGGTCCCCACTAGGTGTCCTTCATGAACCTCTAGTCTTTTTGATGACCATTTTTGATGACCATTGATGAGCCCTCTAAGCTCCAGGAGGATTGGCTACATGGCTGAATTACAAGTGCACAACAAAGAAATATCCGCCATCAATACCAACTGATAGATATAGCGCCAACGATAATATTATGGTTGGATTTAATCCAATTGAATGTAATCCAACTTGATGTAATTAATTAATAATGGTTTTTAAATTAATGTATTAACTGGTTTTTAAGGTTAATTTAATGTATATTAATGTAATGGTTTATTAATGTACTGTTGTTTTTTGTTGTTGTTAGCCGCCCTGAGCCTGCTTGGCGGGGGAGGGTGGGATATAAACAAAATTTTACTTACTCTACTTACTTACATCAGGGGGGCTTGGCCTTATTTGAAGAGGAGATCCTGCTAGAAAAAGAGCCCTGCGTCTAACTTTCCCCCCATACTGAGTGGAGCAGTTCACATCCTGAGCAGAATATGACTGCTGTAATAATCTTCAAATGGGCGCCTTCAGACTGCTGCTGAGTGGGCATTCCTGTATTCATGAGTGGCTGCTCATGTGCACAGCTTAGAGGGAACACTGGTTGGGACCCACTTCCCACTTCTCTTCCCAATCACAAAGTATTGCAGAACAGCTCTGGTAAGGCTTTCAGAAGCACCAACTACTTCTAAGTTTTCACTCAGAAAAGGAAGGCAGGCTTTGTATTACATCCAGGAAAAGGTGAACTTGTTGCAAGAGAGCTGAAGTAGCACGTTTATGTTACTTTGAACAACTGGAAAAATGTATCAATAAGCCTAGCCCCTACATATCTTTACCATTTGAATGATAAATGGTTTCAAAACGTACCTCTCATTTCACGCTTCTGGGACTGCAGTTGCTTCTCCACATCCATTTTCTGAGTCTGAATAAGTTCAATTTCTTTTCGTAATTCAGGTATTGTCTGAAGCAGTCAGAAAGGGGTTACATGAAACACAGTCCAATGAAGTACACAAACCCCACTGCTTAGTTCCCTTCACTTTGAGAACTGCCCAGTTATTCTTACTCTTTGCTTCTTGCCATTTAACTGATTTTTAATCCATGAGAGAACCTGTCCTCTTATCCTAAACAATTACCTGGAAGTTTCTGTTTGTGCTACCTAGCAAACAAAACGTGAAACAAATCTGACTTTTACTTAACGATTTTCACTGGACACTTAAAATACCTTCGTCTTGTTTGTAAGTGCTGCTAGTTCCATTTTTAAACCAGCACGGATTTGAAGTTCTTCCTGAAGGTGATTTTGGAGCTGATCGTTTTCTTCTTTGAGAGTCTTTATTTCTGCCTTTAGGGACTCAATCTTTATTTCGCTGTCCTGCTTCTGGTTCTGAAAGTTTTTCTCAAGAGTTCTACAGAGATTTAGAAAGAGACTGAAATGTATCCACATTCCACACCCCTACTTGAGCACAAATCCTAAACATGCTACTCGGAAGTAAGTGCCTCTGAGTACTTCCCAGTAAATGTGTTTGCCATTGCAGTCCAAATCTATTTTAATGGAAGTAGATTATAGCATTGTAAAATGTTAAGAATAATCTAAAGAATTATGATATTCCAGAGGGGCATAACAGGTTCAATCTTACAGCTCCCTTCTACCAAGTAAGATGCTTTCCTCAAACAGAACATAGGCTTCTCACTAAGCTTAAAGTAAGATTAAACCTAGTGTCATAATTCTGTTTACCATATTCCAACTCCTCCCTCCAAAACATCCATTCTTAGAAGTTTTCTGTCTTTTGTGTTAATTTCAATTTACATAAATATGTATTTGTTTGGACAATTAAATGTAAACAGACTCTCCTTTGCTTTGCATATATGTGAAACACTCAGGAAACTTTAATGATTCAGCAAGGTGCACCGTTAGGTTATCAATAAGCTATTTAGCAACTGCCCTTAGCAATGCTTTTTTAGCCCTATTATAGACAACCTAAATTGTTTTGCAGAGAAACGCAAACTATGGCATTGTTCAAGCCATAGTTTGCTGCTATATAAACAAGTGTGGGAAAACCTCAGGCCCAAGTACTCCCTCCTTTCCTTTGCGGCAAACTACAGTTCGCTGTTATGTCCAAACTGCAAAGTATGGTTTATGCTTTTCTCTTCAAACCAGGATTAAGTCACAGTTTGTAACAAGGGTCGCCAGCTCTAGGTTGGGAAATACTTGGAGATTCTGGGGGTGGAGCCTGAGGAGGGTAGGGTTTGAGGAGGGGCAAGACTTCCATGGGGTATAATGTCATAGAGTCCACCTTTCAAAGCGACCATTTTCTCCAGGCGAACTGATCTCTGGCACCTGTAAACCAATTGTAATCCCAGATCTCCAGCCACAACACGGACGTTGGGCAACCCTATTTGTGACCCTAGTTTAGAGCAGAAAGCACAAACCATAGTTTGTCATTTGAATAAAACAACAAACTATAAGAACATAAGAGAAGTCATGTTGGATCAGGCCAATGGCCCATCCAGTCCAACACTCTGTGTCACACAGTGGCCATCAGGAGGTCCACCAGTGGGGCCAGAAGCCCTCCCACTGTGCCCCCCCCCCAAGCCCCAAGAATACAGAGCACCACTGCCCCGGACGTGGGCAATCCTAACTGGAAACCCCGGACTATGATTTGCTCCAATTGCAGAAATTATGTATTGGTTGGCTACGTGCAAGAGGAGGAGAGAGCAGGGAAGCATACAAGCCTAATTTGTTCATTTAGGTATGTTCATTTAAATTTAAATGACTATTGCCTCTGAGAAAGTTGCAACTTAAAAATCTTGCCAAATTTCATACATTCGTTGTCTTTCTTCCTTTTGAACATCAGTGAAGAGTTGTTTTGTCAGGTCATCCATTTTATCTGCAGAAAGATAATTCCATATTTTAAAAACTTTTATACAGAAAAAAATAACAGAGTCAAATATGTGTATCACATATTAACCAAATCTTAAAAATGTTTCATTTTAAAATGGAGACAGTCAAAATAGCTGGGAGAGACGTCATAAAAGTTTTGAAAGCACTACTTGCTTTAAAGTTAATTTTGGAGTAAGGACCACATAATGCAACTAACTCAAGGCAGATATTCAGCATCCAGGACCTAAAGATTCAGAATGGAGACTCCGCCCACATCTCTGGCAAAAGGCCCTAACATGCTTCAGGGCAGTTATGGTGATCCTGCACCCCAGGGCAAAAGTCCAGGAAGCCCCAGAAAAACTGCCTCCTCACCCCCCACCACAGGGCCAAGCAAGGGGTGGCCTTCACCCTGCACGAGGTAGGTGGGAGCTGCCACTGGGAACAGGGCTGCCAGCTCTGGGTTGGGAAATACCTGGAGATTTGGACGGGGGTGGTGGTGGAGCCTGGACTGGGGGTGGGGAGGGACCTCAGCAGAAGAAGAAGAATTGCAGATTTATACCCCGCCCTTCTCTCTGAATCAGAGACTCAGAGCAGCTTACAATCTCATTTATCTTCCTCCCCGACATCAGACACCCTGTGAGGTGGGTGGGGCTGAGAGAGTTTTTACAGCAGCTGCCCTTTCAAGGTCAACCTCTGCCAGAGCTATGGCTGACCCAAGGCCATTCCAGCAGCTGCAAGTGGAGGAGTGGGGAATCAAACCCGGTTCTCCCAGATAAGAGTCCGCACACTTAACCACTACACCAAACTGGCTCTCAGAGTATTATACCACAAAGTCCATCCTTCAAAGTAGCCATTTTCTCCAGGGGAACTGATCTTGGTTACCTGAAGACAAAGTGTAATAATAGGAGATAAACAGGTTGCTTACCTGTAACTGATGATCTTCGAGTGGTCATCTGTGCAGTCACACACATGGGTCTTGCCGCAGGCAACGGATCCATACCTCGGAGCTCCAATAGCTCGCCTATAGCGTCTTTTGGCGCGCTTTCCTCCCGCCCTGGGGAGCAGGCAGCGACTGCGCATGCCTGGAGCGGGGGGAGAGCGCCCATTCCACTCAGTTTCTTCCAGCCGCCGTTGGCACTGACACTATACAAGGTTAAGCAACAATTACAAGAGGCCAGCAGCGGGGAAGGCTGGGTGGGCGTGTGTGACTGCACAGATGACCACTCGAAGATCATCAGTTACAGGTAAGCAACCTGTTTATCTTCTTCGTGGTCTCTGTGCAGTCCCACACATGGGTGACTAGCCAGCTAAATGTCCTGGAGGAGGGTGCTGGTAAAAGAAGAAAGTTAGTCACGTAACCCAATCACATCATATGCAATGACATCATATTATGCAACATAGAGATGGAAGCGGATGCACTCACCCCTGACTTCAGTGGAAGATGGATCTGAGGACCGCTTGACCGAAGGAGGTGTCACGTCTCGCACGAACGTCTAAAGCATAATGGGAGACGAACGTGGATGGTGAGGACCACGATGCAGCCGCACAAATGTCCTCTAGGGAGACGCCTTGCAGGAAAGCCGAAGACGTCGAGACCGCTCTAGTAGAGTGAGCCTTAAGACCTTCGGGCAGAGGCTGTTTAGCCAGTTCGTAACACAACCTGATGGCACTAACTACCCATTTAGATAGTCTCTGGGTAGAGATTTTGTGTCCTCTGTGAGGCTTTCCGTAGTCCACAAATAGATTAGGGTCCTTACGGAAAGGTTGTGTACGATCAAGGTAGAAAGATAAAGCCCTTCTAACGTCCAGAGAATGCAGGGCTCGTTGACCCTGGTCGGATGGATTGGAGAAAAACGTTGGTAGAGAAGTTGAAGTCGATAAGTGGAACTGGAAGACAACCTTAGGAAGGAACGCAGGGTCTGGCCGCAGAACAACTTTGTCCTTGTGGAAAATGGTGTAGGGAGGATCGTGGCGGAAGGCGCATAAGTCACTTGCCCGTTTGCCTGAGGTAAGGGCTACCAACAATGCTGTCTTCCAGGAAAGAAGGTTAAGGTCTATGGTAGCCATAGGTTCAAAGGGAACTTTCATCAAGCAGGAAAGGACTAGTGACAAACTCCAGGTCGGGACGAATGGCTTAACAGGTGGATTGAGGTGTAACATGCCCTTAAGAAAGGACTTAGACAAGGGATGGGAGAACACAGTTTTGCCATCAACAGGGTTATGGAACGCAGAAACCGCACCAGATAAGTGAACTTTCAAGGAGGAATAGCAAGGTCCTGATTTCTGTAGAGAAAGTAGATAATCCAGGATCAGGTTAAGGGGTGCTGATTCTGGCTGCAGATGATTAGATGTCGCAAATGAGCAGAAGCGCTTCCATTTGTGTTGGTACGAAAGTCTAGTGGAAGGCTTCCTTGCGTTGAGGATGATGTTGGCTACCTCTGTGGAGAGGCAGGCGGATGTATTCTCCAGGCTGCCAAGGCCAGGACCCGAGGGTTGTGATGTAGAACCTGACCACTGGCCTGGGATAAAAGGTCGCCCACAGGAGGAAGACGGCGGTAAGTGTGGCGGGACATTTGAAGAAGCCTCGTGAACCACGGTTGCCGAGGCCACCATGGAGCAATGAGGATGCAGTCCGTGCCATCTCGTGCTATCTTTACCAACACCCGTGTCAGAAGGGGGGTTGGTGGGAAGAAGTAGTGAAGAGGACCTGTCCAGCTGTGTAGGAAGGCGTCGTTGCCCCTCCTGGAATAAAATCGAGGACATTTGGCATTGTCCCTGGAAGCAAAGACGTCCACCTTGGGTGTTCCGAAGCATCGGAAGATACGACGAAGGTTGGTCGGATTGATGGACCATTCGTGGTCGTCTATGCGAACCCTGCTGAGGAAGTCGGCCAGAATATTCTCCACACCCGGGAGGTGAATGGCGGTCATGTAGATGTTGTGCTTGACACACCATTCCCAGAGTAGTACGGCTATACGGCACAGACGGAGGGATCTGGTGCCTCCCTGCTTGTTTATGTAGTAAACTGTTGCCATATTGTCCGTGGAGATCTGAACGTGCCGACCCCTTATCAGTGGGAGGAACGATTGAAGGGCCCTGTGCACAGCAATCAGTTCTAAGCAGTTTATGTGCATGGCCCTCTCGGAGGGAGTCCAAAGCCCCCTGACGGTCTTGTCCTCTAAGTGGGCTCCCCATCCCCACTTGGAGGCGTCTGTTGTCACGATGGCCATCAGAGGAGTCGGTAGAAACGGCTTGCCTGCGAGGAGATTGTTGGGTACAGTCCACCACGTGAGAGATAGAAGTGCTCTCTGCGGAACAGTAAACAAAACGCTCTGCGGTTGTGCCTGGGGGTGGTAAGCTCATACAAACCAGAGCTGTAGTTGTCGCATCCGTAGCCTGGCAAAGTAAAGGACAGATGTTGTAGCGGCCATGAGGCCCAGCAGGCGTTGGATTGTGAATGCAGACTGACGAGGCTGTTGTTGAACTGACTTGGCCAGGGCAATGATAGTTAGTGCCCGATCCTCGGGGAGAAAAACACGATGGAGAGAAGTGCGTAGAAGGGCCCCTATGAACTTCAGGTCCTGGGTAGGTGTGAGGTG
Organism: Heteronotia binoei; assembly: GCF_032191835.1. Lineage (NCBI taxonomy): Eukaryota > Metazoa > Chordata > Lepidosauria > Squamata > Gekkonidae > Heteronotia > Heteronotia binoei. The sequence goes on from NC_083241.1 coordinate 28,548,191, forward strand.
TGATTTTGACGCATTCACGCGAAGGCCCAGGGATCTCAGAAGGGTGAGAGCTGTGTTGAGGTTGTGCTGCAGTTGTTGTTGAGTCGGAGCTATGAAAAGCCAGTCGTCGATGTATGGGAAGACTGGGATGTTCCGAATGCGAAGCGCAGCTGCCACCACTGCCATGCACTTGGTGAAAACGCGGGGTGCAGTGGAGAGGCCGAATGGTAGGGACACATATTGGAAGTGGTCCTGGCCCATGGCGAACCGCAGATACCTCCGATGTTGAGGTCGGATGGTCACATGGAAGTAAGCGTCCTGAAGATCTAGAGAAGCCATCCAGGAATTTCTGGGGATAAGGGGCAAGATGGACTGCAGGGAGATCATTCTGAACTTCCTGTATTCGATGTGCTTGTTGAGCTTCCTCAGATCTAGAATGGGACGCTTGCCTCCATCCCTCTTGGGGACCAGAAAATATCTCGAATAGAAGCCTGTCCCTCGATGTAGAGGAGGGACGGGTTCTATGGCGTTTTTCTGGAGCAAGTCCAGGATTTCCTGATGGAGGAGTGAAGACGGGGGGGCGGGGTAGCAATGAAGTAGTGGTGACGAGGTGGAGAAATGAACTCGATTGCGTAACCTAGGCGCACGATGGTCAGCACCCAGGAGTCGGTTGTGATCGAGTTCCAAGTGGGAAGGAATGGGGAGAGACGTGTGCGGAAAGCAGGTGGGGTTTGAGGAAAGTCAAAGAGACTGTTTGGGAGGAAGGGAGGACTTCTTGAGTTGTTGTGACCGAGGTCTTTGTTGAAACTGAGGCTTCTGCTGCACACTCTTCCTCTTCCAGAAGTCATTTCGCTTGGGTGACCGTTGACGCTTCTGGAATGATGGTCTCCAGGGTTTTGTACGGTTGAACTGTTGGGAGAACGGTTGGGAAACTCCCAAGCGTTTAGCACGCTTGCGTCCATCATCCACTGAGGTGAGAACCTCGTCGGTAGAAGCATGGAAGAGGCCCAGACCATCAAAAGGGAGGTCTTCAATCTTCTGCTTAATGTCCGGCTGTAAGTTGGTGGACCTTAGCCAGGCGTGGCGACGCAGGGCAACAGATGACGCAAAGACCCTGGATGAGCAGGAAACAGCGTGGCGTATGGTGTTTATCTGTTGTTTCGACACTCTAGACAGTTCGGATACCAAACTAGAGGCCGTTCTCTGGGAAGGTTCGGGAAGGGAAGGGATGAGAGGCGTAAATTGGTTAGCCAAGTTGAAGATGTAAGCCGAAAAGTAGGCTAGATAGTTATTTAGCTTGGAATTTGTGGAAGCGAGGTTGAACATTTTCCTGGCCAAAGTGTCCAACTTCCTGCCCTCTCGGTCTGGAGGTGTCGGATGTCTGGAGGGCTTAGCCTTAGTGGCTGAATGCACAATGATAGAATTAGGTGCTGGATGGGAAGCAAGGAATTTGGCCTCGGGAGCGTGAACTCTGTAGAGAGAATCAAAACGTTTAGAAGTGGGTGGGACTGAAGCAGGCTTGTCCCAGGTCTCACGGAGGCCTTTGAGGTGCACAGGTAGCATTGGAAGTAGTGAACCCGGTGGGAAGTCCGCTTGCACCAAGTCATGTACAATGTCAGACACCTTTGGTGAGTCCAACAGAAGAGTAATCTTTAAGGCCTCGGCCATGGTGGTGATCAGATGGAGATAGGCCTTGGACGCGTCCGATGGGGAAAGTCGGGGCTGTGGCGCCGAGTCAGAGACTACCGAGTCCGGATGGTCTTCAGAGTCTGATGATGCTGACGAGTCACCTTCGGAGTGGAAGTCCTCACCCGAAGGAGGATGTGGAGGCGGGATCGGGTCCGAAGTGCCAGTCTTAGGCTTTACGATCTGATCACGCTGGTCCGTAGGAGCGGAAACCGGGGGAGCAATCAAAGCCGAGGCTGATGGAGTGCGCGGCCTAGCAACATCACGATGATGATAATGGTCCCGGACTCGAAGCGGCTCCACATGGGAGTGGTATTCGTGCTCTCGAATCCGACGGTGGTCACGGAGTCGAGGAGAATCACGAGAATAATCAAGTTCTCGGGTCCGATCCTGATCACGCGGTCGTGGAGAATCTCGATCACGGGGTCGTGGAGAATCTCGAAGCCGATCGCGATCACGGGGTCGTGGAGAATCTCGAAGCCGATCGCGTCCACGGGGTCCAGGGGAGTCCTCGTACCGGATCCGAGGTGTGAGAACCTCACGGCCGAAGAATTGTGCTGAGTACGGGGAGTAACGCGATCCCTCTACAGATGGGGAGCGAGAGGAGTGGTGGTAAGGCCGGCGTCTGGGCGAAGGAGACCGAGAGTAAAGGCGGTCGAACCTTCCAGGGGCATAGTAGTCCTGATAGTAACTCGAAGAGCCGGAATCGCGGCGCCCACGTGGAGATCTGGAGCGACCTCGGAATGTCAGCGACCGGGATCGGATTCGATGTGTAGGAGGATAAGCAGGCGAACGAGAACGAGCTCGATTAGCGGGAGCCTGAGTTGCGGAGTCCTTGTACAGGGGAGAAATCCCGATATCTCGGAAGGATCTGATCCGAAGAGGTGGTTTAAGGTATGCTTGAGTCGAGTCGGTAGTCGGATCGGGCTCTAGAAACTCCGAAGGAACCACGCTATGCACCGAAGGTGAACGGGATTGAATTGGTATGACCTCCACTGCTGTGGATGAGTGAGGCATCAGTTGCGGCATGTCGGTGATGACGTCCGACGGGGCCGACAGTTCGGGCGGAAGTGACGGCTGTGCTGGAGGCGTGGGATCCATGAATGTCGAAGTCGAGGTAGGTGCCCGAGGCTTCTTGGGAACCGAATGTGACTCGTGGAGTTTCCTCGAAGCCGATTCGGAATGACGAGCTTTTTTGGGCGCCGAATCCGTGGATTCAAAATGGCGCGATTTCTTCGAAGTCTTATGGCCGGTATCGGCGTGCTTCGAGGGTTTCTTTTCGGACTTGTGCTTCTGTTTAGAGAGAACCACGTCCATAGAGGCCGAATCTCCCGCTCGTTGTTGGGGAGGCGGCGAGCCCGACGCGGGCATAGCCCTCAGGGACAATTCAATCAGGAAACTCCGGAGCCTGGCTGCACGGTTCTTACGGGCCTGCTTGCCGAAGTTAGCACAGTGAGGACAGGAGTCGACTCGATGGGCTTCCCCCAGGCAGAATAGGCAGTGGCTGTGGCCGTCCGAGGTGGGGATTTTGGTCCCACAGCGCGTGCACTTTTTAAAGGTAACTTTCCCTTCCATGCGCTCCGGACAAGGGAGGGAGGGGAGGGAGAAGAGGGGAAAGATAGCGCAGAGACGGGCCTCTTTTTTTTTTTTTTAATTTTTCGGGACGAAAAGGGAAATATAAGAAGGAGAGGAATACAATACCAAGCGGAGATGAGAAGAGAGAGAAACGCAAAGGATGAGGTAACTGACGAGCTAAGGAGGAATGCAGCGAGGAGGGTGTTGTCCGGGCGGCGGTAGGGAAGAAACTGAGTGGAATGGGCGCTCTCCCCCCGCTCCAGGCATGCGCAGTCGCTGCCTGCTCCCCAGGGCGGGAGGAAAGCGCGCCAAAAGACGCTATAGGCGAGCTATTGGAGCTCCGAGGTATGGATCCGTTGCCTGCGGCAAGACCCATGTGTGGGACTGCACAGAGACCACGAAGAAGATCTTCAGGTGCCACCTGGAGATTGGCGACCTTAACTGGAAATCAGATTCCCAAGCCCTGGGTGGGGTGGGCACAAGTGGTGGCAAGAGTAAGGACCACATATTTTTGTTTCCTCATCTACTTGGGGCGCATGTGGGTGGTCAGGGACCCTTCCAGCCCACTCTTGCCCACTGGCTAAGGCCACCTCTGGAATACTGGCATAACATCATGAGGCACAGATCACGAGGAAGCGCTCCTGGACAAGTATCAATCAATTGGAGCTGTGCATAACTCTACTACCCATGAGGATACACCACTACATCAATGCATCCCGTCCCATCACGTGTACTGATTTATAAACACAGCAAACCTTGCCCCGTATCCTGTCGTGCTTTCTACTCATCATTTCAAAGGTACCCCATAGACATGTGAATCACTGCACCTTTCATTTCCTCCGTTTTCTCCTGAAGCTTCCTTTCTAGTTCCTCCTTCTGTTTCTGCAGCTTTGAGTTCTGATTTTCAAATTCTGAGATCCTCTAAAAAGAAGTAAAGACAGTAAAAACTCTGACAGGTCGCCCTTTTATGAGCAATCACTAATTTAATTAGTGCATAAATATTCCAAAGCACTCATAATTTCTAGCCAAATGCATTGCCAGTTATTCTGGAGTTGTTATTGTATTGCACATTCCATTCATTTGTACCTGTTGATAGTCATCCCTGTTTTTCTTCTCTTTCTCTTCAGCTTTTTTCTTTTGTGTGGCTGATTTCTCAAGATCCAGGTGAAGCTTTTGAATTATTTCTACATCATTGGAATGGTTTGAGGCTAGAGTGGTCAATCTCTCCAATAAGGCATGGTTTTCCTTATTCTGAAATTAATACAAAATTAAGACTAGGCAACAGAAATGCTCTATTGGTCTGCTTAGACAACTGGTAAAATTAACATGTCCACCACAGAAACCAAGAGGCTAAGTTCCCACTTATTTTATCTACCAAGTATTATATACAATAATATCTGTTCTTCCTTGGTTAAAAAGAATGCAACAAATATGTTCATTAATGGGATGCACTGATGCAGTAGCGAATCCTCATGGAACGTAGAGTTATGCACAGCTCCAATTAATTGAGACTTGTTCAGGAGCACTTCTTCATAATCTGTGCCTCATGAAGTTTGCACTTTTCTAGTACTTCAAATGAACCAGAATTTCTTCTTTTTAAAAAAGCTACTGAGTGAAAAGTGCTTAGCACAGTTATTACTAATATAGATATGCTATCAATATGAGAAAATGTTTTATACTGAACATATGAAGCTGCCTTCTACTGAATCAGACCCTCGGTCCATCAAAATCAGTATTATCTACTCAGACTGGCAGCAGCTCTCCAGGGGCTCAAGCTGAGGTTTTTTACACCTACTTGCCTAGACCCTTTTTAGTTGGAGATACTGGGGATTGAACCTGGGACCTTCTGCTTACCAAGCAGATGCTCTACCACTGAGCCATCATCCCTCCCAATTAAAGAACTAAATCACAAGCTAGCTGAAAATTTATTCAAAACAAAAGCTTTCAGGCTCCTCTGAATATCTGTGGTCGACTGGGATTCAAATCTGGTTCTCTCATATTCTAGGCCAATACTCAAATACTATACTACCCTAGCCATCTGCAGAACAATCAGGAAAAGACTGAAGCTTGGCCATATTCTGACAAGCAATGCTAACATTAATTTATTAATGTGAATATGGGATTATGTCAAATAAACATCAACTGCAAGTCTGTGATACAAGGATGACCAGATAAACATTCCTGGAAAACCAATAGTTATTTTATCAAAATATAAAACATCCATTGTAATTTAAATGACAGAACAATTGATACTTTTTATCTACCTTGTCTTCCAGTTTTTTCTGCAGTTGCTGAACCCTGTACGAAAGCTGGATGTTCAAAACGAAACGGCGAATACTCTGGAATCTGCGTCTAGCGAGCCAAGCTCGGGCGTATTTCTGGAGAATGACAGCTTTGTGTTCTTCAAGCATCTGTATAAGAAAACAGAGGGAAGAAAACATATATACTAAATCAAAATGATGTGACAACAACACAAGCTATGTCACAACAAAGCACTTCCATGACATGCCCTGGCTGTTCCATGGTGCACCCTGGGGGTTTGATTCCCCATTCCTCCTCCTGCACCTGCTGATGTGACCTTGGGTCAGCCATAAGTTCTCTCAGAGCTGTTCTGCTCAAGAGCAGTTCTGAGAGAGCTCTCTCAGCCCCACCTACCTCACAAGTTGTCTGTTGTGGAGAGGGGAAGGGAAAGGAGATTGTAAGCCACTCATTCAGGTATGAAAGGCAGGGTATAAATCCAATCTTCTCTTCTCCTTCTTCAGACGACCCAGAAACATGGCAGGGAAGCACTTCAGCAGTTTGCCACTGGGATGTACACGGCAGCTTTTTGAAGTGGAGTAGAGCCATCAGATGGCGAGGTGGGTGCACTTGTGGCTCAGGGTCCAGATGTGCATGTGTAAACGTGCCTTTTAAATCCAGGGGGGGTAGTTGTGTTGGGGCAAATTGCCCATCTGAATGCAGCCAAGTATGACCACAGCTGCACAGGAAAGCAGATGACACAACTCCTACTGGTCAGACAATAGCGTTCATACGTTCACCACTGCTGTAGTTTGCCATTGCAGCAATGCCCTCATTGTTAGTTGACTGTCAGGAGCTGATGCCAGGTTCCAACAACCCCACTCTGGCTGACACAGCTGAAGACAGACTCACCCATATGATGAAGGCCAGGACAGGGAGGTGGCTGGGATCCAGGCAGATCCCTCTGACACAGCTTAGAAAAAGGCAGGGAGGTGCGTGGTCAGAAGGCAAGGCTGAGCTTGGACTTGGGGAAGGTCAGAATGGGCGAGGTTAAGAGGCAGCCCTGAACAGCAAAGAGGAAGAGCAGGACAAGGAGACAGGCAAAGCTTCCATTTCCTTTTATAGGCTCCCAGATGGAGCAAGAGGAAGGAGGTTAGAGATGAGCCAGGTGGGGCTGGGATCAGGGAGTCCTATAAAAGGGAAAGCATCGCACCTGGCCAGGGAGGAGCAAAAGATTGAGGTCAGACGGGGGGGGGGGGGAGGGGGAGAGCACATGGAAAGCCATTCTGGGGACAGGAAGAGGACTTGGGTGCTGGAACCCCCTCCACTACCAGTTTGGTGTAGTGGTTAAGTGTGCAGACTCTTATATGAGAGAACCAGGTTTGATTCCTCACTCCTTCCCTTGCAGCTGCTGGAATGGCCTTGGGTCAGCCATAGCTCTGGCAGAGGTTGTCCTTGAAAGGGCAGCTGCCGTGAGAGCCCTCTCAGCCCCACCCACCTCACAGGGGGATCTGCTGTGGGAGAGGAAGGTAAAGGAGACTGTGAGCTGCTCTGAGACTTTGAGATTCAGAGTATGCGGCGGGATATAAATCCAATATCATCATCATCTTCTTCTTTTCCAAATCTGAGGCTGGTAGGAAAGTTCCCCCCTTTGATGGCAGATAGTATGGAGACTGTCTTAGGGGCGTGAGAGCCTCACCCTGATATTCCATATATAATTTAACACATAACATTGTCAACAACAGGCACTTACATAATGCTTTACACGGCAATGCTCCATAGGTAGGTAGATAGATAGATAGATAGAGAGAGACAGACAGACAGACACACACACGGAATACCAGGGTTGTGATGTGGAGGCAGGCAATGGTGAACCACCTCTGAGTATCTCCTACCTTGGAAACCCTACAGTGTTGCCATAAATCAGCTATGACTTGATGGTACTTTTCATCACTACCATGCTATATGAGGAGGCTGAGATTGTTTCCTGTAGTCACTTAACACAGTCTGCGACTTAGAAGACATCTGAATTGGGACTTCCAGGTACTACAGAAGCTCTGTTTCACAGATTACTTCGCAATTGTAGAGGCAAGACAACATTTGATAGATTTGAGAATATACTATTGGCGAGGCTAGAATACATATTACAATTCTGTATCTAACATTTAACAAATGTCAGAGCTGCCTCTTAAGTTATGGTACACGTCTAAATGATTTTGGCATTTATTTCTTCACTTTATGGTAAACCAATGCATAGATTTGTGGAATGTCGATGGAACATCTGATTGCTATTTTTACCTTTCTGTATTTCTTCCTTGCTAGAAATCCCCGAACGAAAGCTTGGATTGTCAAGGCGGCCACGCGGATAAGCTGGCAAAGTCTACGCACTAGGTATCCCCGGCAGTGCTTCTGGATAACAATAGCTGCCCATGTTTCCTTTAGGGCTCTTGCAGTTATAACTTGTCTAAAGAAAAGACAAATTATCCTTAGCATTTGAGCTCCACTCCCTGCCCATACCTTCTAAGAAGCGGTTAACATGCAATTTACTTGTACAAAGGAAACTGTAAAGAACATCATATATAATCCCAACACCCAATTTAATTTGTTATAATTACTTAGGTTGGGAAGCCACTGAAAGGAACATCTTGTGGATCAGTAATAGCAGAAATAAAGGAGTATTTAGCTAAGAAGGGTAACAATCTGCCAAAACTATTTATTTATGTATTTATCTACTTCATTTACCCTGTTTTTCTCCCTGATGGGAACCCAAAGCAGCCTACATTATTGTGCCTGGAGTGAGGACCAGCCTTTTGGGGGGAAGGGGGGGGGGCAAGGACGATATAGACACACCATTCTGGGAGGAATCAGGCCACAACTGTATTGATTACATCCTGGGTTCCTCAGGTCTTGGCACAGCATAGGTTGAGATGGGTTTGCTGAACGTCAAGCACCTTCTCCATCTGCCTCTTTCAAGTCTGAACTGCGAGCCACAGAAAAACCTACAGCCCACAGGCCTGCATGCCCCATCCTCTAGGGTAGGCAGCAGGAGGATGCTTGAGAGCTGACTGGCTGATAGTCAGTGCTGGGCTCAGTTGCCCCAAATTCCCTCCACCCAGGGACATATGGCTTCCCCAGTCCTTGGCCACTCTGCTACTCCATTTTATCCTATCCAGCAAAGAGTTAACCAGTTAGCAATTCCTGAAGCAATTAATCAATTTTACCATAATGTTAATCAACCTGTTAGGTAAAAGGTTTACCAACAGTTTTAATCATATGCGGAAGGAAGGAAGGAAGGAAGGAAGGAAGGAAGGAAGGAAGGAAGGAAGGAAGGAAGGAAGGAAGGAAGGCAGGCAGGCAGGCAGGCAGGCAGGCTGGTCTCCTAGACTAACTACTAACAGACTGGCCCCAAGAACACAGGAACTGGGAACAAATATCTGTTCCAGCACAGCGACTGCCAGATGGAATTCTAGGCATGACCTCTGTCCTTCCACTGAGTCACACATTTGTCAATAAGTAACAGGGGTTTGGTGCAAAATTACCTTACAGCACGCTGTCCTCGGAAATACTGCTGTATTGTAATCGCTGCTTGTCTTATATGAAGGAATTTTTTCCTCTGGAGCCATCCTCGAATATTCTTTTGAATCACAATGCACGCTTGCCTCAACTTATCTGACCGTAGCTTTTCCAGATATGCAACTTGCCCTGCTCTGAAGAAAATTTTTGTTCTGCCAAACTGATACTGGCCAGGATCCTGGGGTGGGAAATGTTAAATATGTTTAAAATCTGTTGAAACAAGATACAAATCCTAATGCCAGCCTTCATAAAACAGCAGTAACATATTTGGGCAAAGAATGTATTTTCATTTATGTGTATCAAAGGAACACTGGGAGTTTGATACTAAGAACAAACAGAACAAAAAGCTCTGACCTGGATTAGCCGCTGCAAAACGATCTTGCAAATTTGTTTCTTATCGTTCAAAGAGAGTTCATGCTGAGACATAAGAATGCTGTAACGGCTGTAGAACTCAATGTATGTCCACCTATAAAATAAAATGAACATTAGAACCAACTAATCTAGCTAGCAGAAGTGAAATTATTGAAACCAAAAGGGGACCACTACTTACCTGGATGGGTAACTCTGAGAGCTAATCCGAATTGTTTCTAAAACGCCACAGGCTCGTAATTGCTGAACCACTCTTTTTGAATTAAACCTAAGAGCACACAATAAAATAGTTATTTATGCCAGATTTATTAAAGTTTTTGCCCTATAATATAACCCATTTTGTCCCATGATATAATAGATGGGCAACTGTAACAGAAGCAAAACACAATTGTACGTGATAGTTTACTCAACTTTTCTGTTGGAATAAATTATGTCATACATATCTGAAATTTTATGGGAAAGAGATTTCCCACTTAATATTTTTGGTTCTAATGAACAACTGTCATGTGGCTGCTTCAATTTCATTATGCTTTTTCCTATGAACGATTACATCACATTTAAGTTGAACAAATATACTCACTCAAACGGTAATTTCTGATCATTTGGCTTTATGCATCGTACATAATGAGGTGTGGTTGCATTAAGTGTCTCCATTAATAAATACAAAGAATTGCAGAACTGAAAAATATGAAAGCAGCAAATTGGCTAATTTATCTTTCATGACAAAACAACAAACTTCAAAATCTTAAATTAGCACCAGCTTATCAAGGGAAATGTGGTGTATCCGCAGGTACAGTTTAAAACACAGAAAATCTCCAAATTAGGAAAGTGGCTGTCAAACATGATGGGCAGGACAGGAGCTGGTTTTTCTTCAGGACATTTTAGGGAAGAGGGCCAACATTCTACAGCCCTGGCATTCCTGGGAAACCAGGGAACTGGGCAAGTCATGAGATCTTCTTTATGTTTGGACCGGATCAGTGTTGCGAGGGGAGATCAGAGAAAAGGTTGCTACAGGTGGCACCTGGAGAACTCCCACTATTATAATTGATTGCCAGGGGACCCGAGATGAATTCCCCTAGAGAAAACGGCTGCTTTGGAGAGTGGACATCATGGCATTATACCCTGCTGAGCTCTCTCTTCTCCCCAAACCCCGCCATCTCCAGACTCCACCCCCAAAATCGCCAGGTATTTCTCAGATCAGAGATGGCAACCCTGCTGAAGGAATCTTTGCCTGGAGGAAGTAAGGGATATTCTACATGTGGTATCTTTTTAGCCTTCCATGTTCCAGTATGATGGAAGTGGAGAAGAGACCTTTGTATTTATGATAATTACACCTAAGCAAAGAGTGAAAATAGCTAAGGTGACCAAAGAAGTAACAAAAGCTACACATATTCCAAATCAGCAGCTGGGTCCATTTTGAGTGGTATTTTCTGTGCTCCAGGGCAAAGTCACCATGCCAAGGAGCTTTCAAATAATCACAATCAGGGCTTTTATTGTAACAGGAACTCCTTTGCATATTAGGCTACACCCCCCCTGATGTAAGAGCTTACAAAGACTCTTCTTACAGGGCCTCTTGGAGGATTGGCTACATCAGGGGGGTGTAGCCTAATATGCAAAGGAGTTCCTGCTACAAATAAAAGCCCTGATCACAATGAAAAATTAATGCTCCCCAGCAAAGAGTTCATAATGTTGACAATGTTGATAATCAGTTTTCTTGTCTCCAAGAGCAACTTAAAAATACCTTATTGCCGACTGTTGTACGGAACTGTTTATTAGGCGGTTTGATCACTGTTTTTGCAGGCTTAACTTTGATAGATGAGCTGAACGGGGACAGTAGCACCGGATTGTCTTGAAAAAAGTTTGCACAGAGTTGAAACTGAAAAGAGATAACAGCTACTGTATTTTATAAGAAGGTTAAGAATAGTTTCTGACAGCTATAGACAGCCTAAAAACATAAAGCAGAATAATTGTGCCATGTTTACAAACCTTGCTGTTTTTCAAGATTTCAATCAATACTTCATATACCGTATCTCTATTTTTTTCCAGAAATCCTTCACTTTTATATTCCACCTGTGTGAGAAAAGTGAAATCAGCAATTGCAACACAGCAAGTGGTTAAAAGTGCACCATTTCTCCAGGGCAAATGACCAAATGTAATAATCGGTATCATTATTAGTAGAATATAAGGATTAGAAGATTGCCTAACCTGAAATGTCAAGAAACTGGCTCTGGCTACTGGCCATTTGCATCTATGAGTGTTGCAATATCCCCTGGTCAAGCAGTCCTAGGTTCTTGGAAGAATGGCAAATGTACTTTCCATGGAAACATGGCAATATTTTGATAAAATGATGAATGAAGAACTAATGCAGTGGTTATTGCATAACTGAGAAGTGGATAATAGATAGACATTTTTATGCAAGGCAATGGAGTTGTGTATGCTTTCTTCTGTGTGTGTGTGTGTTTTACTCATTCAATAATGTTGTTTCAAACCCTAGTTTCAAACTCTGGATTAGGTTAGGATTGAATCCTGGTTAGCATTACTCATGGTTAATATTGGTGCAGACACACGGTAAATACAGAAACATGACTAAGGGCTGAGGCTGAAGTTTGTTTTATGTTGTATAGTTGGTACAGAATGCCACAGCTCAGCTATTATCAGGACTTAGATGGAGTATGCATATTAATCCCATCTTGCAGGCAATTCACTGGCTGCCCACCAGTTACCAGGCTCAACTGGTAGCACATGCAAAACTCTTCACGGCTATGAACCCTCGTAGGTTCTTCTACAGGTGCCAGCCTTCAAATAGGCAAAACCAGCAACTGCTTGTAAACAGGCCTTCTCTGTTGCGGCCCCCACCTTGCGGAATGGTCTGCCTGAGGAGGTCAGAAAGGCTCCCACCCTCCTGGCTTTCTGCAAACTATGCAAAACTGAACTATTCAAGAGGGCTTTTCTATGCAGGGAATAAGGCTGCACTATACTAAATGATTCACAATTCACAAATTTATTACAGACTGTGGCCTATACTACTATTTTACAATAATATGTATAGATGGCGCAAACTAGGATCCTACTATGGAATTTAATTTGTCATGTTAATACTCTGCAGTTCTGCTTTTAGACTTCCGGTTGGTTCTACCGGGGCTTTTTTTGAGCAGGAACACAAAGGAACACCGTTCTGGCTGGCTTGGTGTCGGGGATGTGGCCTAATATGCAAATGAGTTCCTGCTGGGCTTTTTCTACAAAAAAAGCCCTGAGTTCTACAATCCTAATCCAATGGCATTGTTTATTGAATGTCCCATTTGTTGACTGAATTGACTCACACTGTGTAATCTCCCTTGACACCAAGGGAAAAAGGTCCATAAATAATGAAATTAAGTTCCCCTTGTCAATGTTTTGTTTGTCTTTAGAAACAAGAAAAGGTCACCAGCGGAAAATGCTATGTTTTGCTGGCTGTTTGTCACATAATTTTCACAGTAAACATTTTTATAATTAGCTTTGTGAAAGGAGCAATACAAGGATCCCCTACCTTATCAGCAAAGTGCTGTATGATGAAAGATGTGTTTGACATTCTTGGCTTTTCAAAGAGCAGGTTTTTATTTATGAAATTATTGTATAACTTCTGAAGCCAATTTTCATCATTTCCTTGAGGGAGCTGCAAAGAAAACAGATAGCAAGGTGCTCAGACTGCATTTATTCTAGGCATTTTTATATCACTTTTCCAGAGGAAATAATCTGTACACAGAACATTAAAAAAGAACCCTTGGAACATGGAGACCAGGCACAGTTATGAAATATCTTGGCTGACAAACTGCACTGCTGGGCCCAGTGTTCAAGGAATTGGTGACTCTAGCAGGGGGACCCTAATGCCTCATTCTTTGGGCTGTCCTTGCAAGAAAGGAAGGCCATGGCTGCTCTGTGCTGCAATTCAGAGCCACTGCTGCAGATGATCAGAGAGCAGTAATGCAGCTACCAGCTCAACAAAGGTTAGGCGACATGAGAAACCGTTCCTAAGCCTGACCAAGCCCAAGAGCCTAAACCACTTTGTCACTCTAGACTAGCAGCACTCATGTAGTCTACGACATTTCTTGAGCTGCCTTGAGTTCAGCATCCTGTCTGAGAAGGTAGATTCAGGTGGGTGGCCATGTTGGTCTGAAGCAGCAGAACAGAGATTGAGTCAAGTGCTAACTTTAAGACCAACACATTTTTTCTTATTCTGGGTATAAGCTTTCATGTGCAGGCACACTCCTTCAGATACATTGAAATTAAAGTTACCAGTCCATACTTATAGGTAGAACGGAACGGAACGGAACGGAAAGGAAAGGAAAGGAAAGGAAAGGAAAGGAAAGGAAAGGAAAGGAAAGGAAAGGAAAGGAAAGGAAAGGAAAGGAAAGGAAAGGAAAGGAAAGGAAAGGAAAGGAAAGGAAAGGTCCCCTGTGCAAGCACCAGTTGTTTTCGACTCTGGGGTGACGTTGCTTTCACAACTTTTTTGCGGCGGACTTTTTACGGGCTGGTTCGCCATTGCCTTCCCCAGTCATTTACACTTTCCCCCCAGCAAGGTGGGTACTCATTTTAGCGACCTCGGAAGGATGGAAGGCTGAGTCAACCTTGAGCTGGCTACCTGAAAACCCAGCTTCCGCCGGGGATCGAACTCAGGTTGTGAGTAGAGCTTAGGACAGCAGTACTGCAGCTTTAACACTCTGAGCCACGGGGCTCTTTCCATATAGGTAGAGGGAGAGCAGTAAATGAGTATACAGCATAATAAAGGTGTTTAATAGATGCAAGGATCAAACTGGAATAACAAGCTTAGTTTATATGGCAGTCACTATTTGTTTGGGTTTAATTCCAGGAGGAAACATAGTAAAGGAAATAAGTCTGTCAAAATCAGAGATTTACAGCCACTGTGGAGGAGAAGGATCAAGTGTGCTAGGGTCTCAGTTAATTACTCTGAACATTCCACAGTTAAGAAAGGTACATCTGCCCATCAATCTCTGATTTTGATATATTTGTTTCCTTCACTACATTCTTCCCTATGTTTGACCACAACAACTAAGCTTGTTATTTCAGTTTGATCCTTGCATCTGTTAAATGCCTTTACACTGTAATAAAGGGTGGGATATAAATCCAATATCATCATCATTTGCTGCTCACCCTCTACCTGTATACATGGACTGGTAATTTCTATTTCAGTGTATCTGAAGAAGTTTATACCTTGAATAAAATTTTGTTGGTCTTAAAGGTGCCCCTGGACTCAAGCTTTGTTCTGTTGTCTGAGAGGCTGGCACTGGAATGACACAAGGACACATACAAACACTGAAGTATTCCTTACAAAATAAAAAAGAAATCTATTGTTCTTACATTTGAGTGATGTCTTGATGATGTGGTTGTAGAAATAAGACGAGTGGTAAGCATGGAGTAGAAAACAGTGTTAAGAAAAGGCAAAGGGTGCAGTCTGGAACAACCAATGAACCACAGCAAAACAAAAACAAAATGAAACTGGGGACTAACCATGCACTCTTCATCCAGCAGGTCCAAAATGCCCATTTTAGCTTCAATAAGGTCAATAACTGGTTGGTTGTCATAAAAATCAATGAGCGTCCATGGGATATTTTCTTTCATATATTCTTCTTGTTCAAGTTTAAAGACATGCTGATAATGAGATTGTCAGAAACGTATCACAACAAAACAGTCTTGTTAATTTAAGTATAACTAAGGTTAATGATTGCCAGTTTGGTGTAGTGGTTAAGTGCGCGGACGCTTATCTGGGAGAACCGGGTTTGATTCCCACTCCTCCACTTACAGCTGCTGGAATGGCCTTGGGTCAGCCATAGTTCTCGTAGGAGTTGTTCTTGAAAGGGCAGCTGCTGTAAGAGCTCTCTCAGCCCCACCTACCTCACAGGGTGTCTGTTGGGGGTGGGGGAGATAAAGGAGATTGTGACCACTCTGAGATTCAGAGTATAGGGGGGGATATAAATCCAATATCATCATCATCAACAAATACTGAGAACCCTTATTGGGTCAAAAGGTGGAATTATACTTGTAATTAATAAACAAACAAACAGCATGGCTTGAATGTTTTGAGTTTCAGGGTGGATACTAGCATTTGAGGCTTGTCAATGAATCATGAATCAGTCAGTCACATCAATGGGTCACTATGATAAAGTATAAGGATTTGGCCCATTAGGAACTCAAGCACCTGAGATTTTTTCCCTTGGTCCTGCTGTATATTTAAGTTAAACATAAACAAAGCTTCACAAATCCAAACATCAATTTTCCAAGACAGGCAATGCAAATACCAGTCCAAATTAATAAAATAATTCAAAAATTTCATACCAGGTTAAATTGCTGCTGTAATTTTTCATTGGCATAATTGATACAAAACTGTTCGAAGCTATTCACATCAAAAGTTTCAAATCTGAAATAAATGGTTGGAAATCTGATTATTAGGTTACATTTTAATTTGATCTGTGATAAAGACCATTCATGAAAGACAGTCATTAATGGTAACAAGATTTGGGAGGGGCAAAATCTCTTTTAAAATTTGCTTTCTGAGCATACTGGCCCAAATCCACAACATCCTTGTACAGAAGACTGTCAGTGAAACGTCTCCTTATGCTTTGAGCCTCTCTAGCTGGTCAATGGGAGGCCTTCAGTGACATTTCAGCCTTCCAACCTTTGTGCAATATCCTGTCCTAGGTTGCCAGACTTGGTAACCAATGGGAGACTGAGGACAGGCATCGCAGCTTGCCATTGGTGTAGGAAAACCCAGAAATGACATCACCTGTCTTGAGAAGACTGACATCACTTCTGGGTTTTCCCTGATGTGGCATCATGCCATCTGCCCAACAGACATTTAAAAAAAAAATATTCTCTTGCCGTTATTCCAGAGGGATGGCAGGAAATCAGAAATGGGGGGTTCCTTGCTCTGCCAGGGACTATTAAACAAATGAAACCAAGCACCATGTGAATTATATGAATAATATTAATGAAAATAAATTCTAAACACCATTCTACTATAATAAACTCATATAAAATGATGTGTTCAATACACATCATCCACCATGTCAATATAATAAAGATAAATTTGCCGCTCATATAGTCCCTGTAGTTTTTATGTGGAATATTAAGTTCACAAAGAAAATTCCACAAGATGATGATCACTCCACAATAGGATCCTACAGTGGGCTAGTTCTCCAGCCGTTTCAACAATTCTTTCTCAAGAACGGTTCACTGTAAGTGAACAGATGCTGTAAGCACAGACGATGACCTCTCCAAATACTTCCACCCACTGATACAGAAGCTTGAACTGTGAAAACACACTGGGACTGCAATCACACATTAATGCACTTTCAATCCATTTTCAATGCACTTTACAAATGGATTTTACTGTGTGAACTGGCAAAAATCCAGTTTGAAAGTGCACTGAAAGTGGTCTGAAAGTGCATTATTGTGTGTGTGTGATCGCAGGATGGAAATGGTTTTACTGAGTCTGAAAATATTTAGAAAAAGAGTTATCCAGTTTGTGTGATGAAGCTAATTTTACCAAAATTTGTTTTCCTACTATATACAATATCCTTTGCCATCCAGTGAGTCTCTTAAATCAATTTTTCAGCATATTAGTCTACATGAGACTGCATCAACAATCAAGAGGTGCAGTCTAACCCTTTAACACTTGTTTGTGTGAAAAAGAAATGGACCTACCCGTAGATGTCCAAAACGCCAATAAAAGTGTGCTGCTTGCCAGAAAACTGCAATGCCTTATTAATTCGTTCCACAATGAAATCAAAGAGATGGGAGTAGATCTTTTTTGCCAAAGCATCACGTGCATTAAGAGCTTGAAGTTTCGTCATTGGCTTTATCACTGTCTCAGAGGTAGTGATAATTTTTCTGTGGCACAGCCATTGTGCTATTTTGTCGCTGTCTAGATCCAGAAGTTCACAAAATATATTAAGATGTTTATCATCCAGCTTTGAAGAACAAAGAAGAAACCAGAACAAAATTTGAGCCCAATGGCACCTTGAAAACCAACAAAGTTTTATTCTGGGTATAAGCTTTCATGTCTATACACACTTCTTTAAATACATTATAACAGAAACCACCAACCATTTCATATAAGTATTGGCTGAGGAGAATGCTACCAAGAAGGGTTAATTAGAACTATGTTTGGATTAAGGCAATTGGTAAAACCTATGAAGAGCAGCAAATATTTGGGTTGCCAGCCTCCAGGTGGGGTCTGGAGATCTCCTGCTTTTACAACTGATCTGCAGCTGGCAAAAATTTTATTTACGTATTTATTCGGTTTATATTCCATCCTCCCTGTCAAAGCAGGCTCAGGGCAGCTTACATATTCGTCAGCTCCCCTGGAGAAAATGGCTGCTTTGGGTGGATTCTATGGCCTTGTACCATGCTGAGGCCCCTCCCCTCTCCAAACCCTGCCCTCTCCTGGATCCGCCCCCAAAGTCTCCAGGTATTTTCCAACCCAGACCCGGCAACCCTAGCAAATGTAGTCAAAATTGGATTAAGGCAATTGCTAAAATAGCAGCCGATCAGCATACAGCATAATAAAAGAGTTTACAAACTGATGCAAGAACTGAATGATGTCAGCATGTGTAGTGAGATAAGAAACTAGTAATCACTGGACCTTTTAATAAAAAGTCACTAGCAGTGCAATCTTAATGTGTTACACCATTCTAAGGATATTAAAATCAATGGGTTTAGTAGGGTGTAATTTGTTTAGGATTACATAGCAAATACTTCTAAGAGCTGTATGTATGAATGTAACAACAACCAAGCTGACAGTGGGCCGAAGAAGAAGATGATGATGATATTGGATTTATATCCCGCCCTCCACTCCGAAGGGTCTCAGAGCAGCTCACAATCTCCTTTACCTTCCTCCCCCACAACAGACACCCTGTGAGGTGGGTGGGGCTGGAGAGGGCTCTCCCAGCAGCTGCCCTTTCAAGGACAACCTCTGCCAGAGCTATGGCTGACCCAAGGCCATTCCAGCAGGTGCAAGTGGAGGAGTGGGGAATCAAACCCGGTTCTCCCAGATAAGAGTCCACACACTTAACCACTACACCAAATTGGCTCTCCAAAGTATATGGAATGGATAATTAACTACCCCATTATATGAATATATAACTACAAACTCATAAATTAATGAATGGTGGGTCTGCACATTTACTGGCAAAGAGGTAACCAAATTTTATAAAGAACTGTGTAACAGTCGTATGCATATATAGAAAAATCACATTTAAAACCCTGCTTTGAAAATTAGTTTCAGTACAGTATGTCTTTCAAAGCAGATGGAAATCACTTTAGTTTCTGAAATCCTTAGCTAAAATTAGGAGCAGACTCCAGTAACAGCGGCAATTTCCGTCCACTGGCAGCAAGTGGAGAACGAAGAGGACAGATGCTCTGGGGTGTGCTAAGACTGAACTCTGGAATTCATGAGTTCATTTGCAGAAACTTTCCCATGTTTTAGCTCATCTCCCCTCAACATGCAAAATGTTAATAAAAACAATAGTGTCTCTGACTACATAAAGAGGGCACTTGCTTCCTTCTGGGAAGCCAGAGATAGCATAGTTGCTAACTGAGAAGTTGCCTTTAATCCTGTGGTTTAGCCCTGTCCCCAAGCTGACATTCTACACTAGAATAAGAGAATCAAAGAAACCAACTCTATGACTCTATGTTTCTAGTGTAAAGTGTCAGTTTGGAGACAGGGCTAAACCAGGATTAAAGGTCTAGTGCAAAACTGGTCAGAGAGAGACAGCGAGAAAGAGGCAGAGACCCTTACCCCTTGACAGAAACAGACTGCTGATGGGCTTTATGTCAGTGGTTTTCTTGGTAATTCTACTTTTTTAATTTTTACATGATAAGATGTTTTGGTTTGGACTGTTTTATGGATTGTGCTCCAATTTTTATTTTCTTGCCACTGATGCTCTTCTGCATTGTCTTCAGACGGCTTTCTATGTTTTAATGTATTTTTATCATTTTAACCAAAGATTAAGTTGATGTGTACATATTTTGCATAGAAACTGTGGTACAAAAATATTTCAATATAAGCAGATGCCCAAGTTTCAAGACCCTGCTTATCTTCAACACTAACCTATCACTTTATGTGATAGGTTAAAGTGATCCTCTCAGCACCTGAGGGAAAGGTGGTATCAAGCTTAACAAAAAGAGCTGAAAGAGCTGAACTTTCCAAATAAAAGCAGGCCCTTAAACAGAAACTGAGGAAAAACAAGACTGGTCCTGCTGTTGTTCACTAAGCCGCAAAACATTTTATTGGTATTTCTTACGCTAACAGATGATCTTTCCTCACTGACAGCTGCTATTTTCATGTTGCCTAAATGCAGGATGGCCGCCAGTATTCTAAAAACATCCATCTGGAAATCTTCCTTTAGTCCTAAGAAAAAGCAAACAAATCTCCCTGTTATTTATAGCACTCAAGAATGGGAATGGGAAGATGAGCAGGTGTTGGGTCTTACAGTACTATGTAAGTAGCACTTTAGAGACCTACAAGTTTCAGGGGATAAGTTTTTGAGAGTCAATGCTCCCTTAGACATGAGTAGAAAAGACATGGAGATCTCTCTATGTAAGTAAGTCCAGGGCTATTTTTGAAGAGAAAGCCCAGCAGGAATGCATTTGCATATTAGGCCACACCCCCTGATGGCACCAGTGTTTCTCACAGGGCTTTTTTTGTAGAAAAAGCCCAGCAGGAACTAATTTGCATATCGGGCCACAACCCCTGATGCCAAGCCAGCCAGAACTGTGTTCCTGTTTAAAAAAAAAAAGTCCTTAGTGAATAATTCTGCAGCCAGCATGAGAATGAGTGAGCCAAAACTCTATATAGTACAAGACTTAACTATTTTGTCTAGACCATTTGCTGACTTCTCTCTGTTTCCCCCTTTTCCACTACATGCTGGAATAAGTGTGAACTAGACCCCATGGAAGTTGTATTTATACATTAAATTTATATAGTATACTGTTTCCCAATATGAATGAAGGGATGGGAAGACAGTATTTGCACATCAGAAGGAACAGGCGGCAGTTGGTTTCTCAATTGGGGCAAAAAAAAACCTGCCAGGGGGATTTGCAGGAAAGACTCGGCACGCTCAGGAAAGATTAAATACCTGCTGCTCACCTGTTCTCCCTTGCAACTGCCACCTTCTGTCCCTGATATATAAAGCACCGGGGACCCTGGAAAACTAAATCAAATACCCACTGCCAGCAGAAGCTGCCAAATTCCATTGAAGCATACAGTATGGAAGCCCCACAGTTAACAATCTATAACTTCTGGTCAGCAGCTATTTTTGCAGCTCTTGTAATTTATACTCCTGATACACAGACAAAATGTCTTAAAGGAACAACTCTGTCTACCTACCTAGCAGGGTGAATGTTCTTTGAGTCTCTATCATGTAGTTTCCGTCATCCACACCTTCAATCACGGTGTTTCCGCCCATATTAGTGTAATGAAATTCTTCAGCACTTCCTGTAGGAGAAAAGCAAAACATGTAACTGGATACTCCAGGTATTAAGATGAAAACATTCTGCTAGTAGGCCATAAGTAACCAAATAATGCAGCTACGTGTGAAAACAAGAGTTGTAGGGTATCTTAAAAACTAATAAATGTGTCTTTCTGGGTAAGAAACAACTGTAACTATGTGAAAAAACAATTCAAATGAGATGGAAGTTTCATTTTACTTTATTATTTTTCTTTTTGCCGTCATAGCCAACATGGCCATCTCATAGGGTTTTTAAGGCATTTAGAGATGGTTTGCCATTGCCTGCCTCTATGTTGTGACTCTGGTTGGTCCAAATATAATCCCTGAGCTTTGTGGAGGGATTTACGCCCCACCATCAACTAGTTGCCATCTCTCTGATAGAGCTGATGTTTGGTGAAGAGCCAGTTTGGTGAAGTGGTTAAGTGCACGGACTCTTATCTGGGAGAACCGGGTTTGATTCCCCACTCCTCCACTTGAACCTGCTGGAATGGCCTTGGGTCAGCCATAGCTCTGGCAGAGGTTGTCCTTGAAAGGGCAGCTGCTGTGAGAACCCTCTCCAGCCCCACCCACCTCACAGGGTGTCTGTTGTGGGGGGAGAAGATATGGGAGATTGTAAGCCACTCTGAGTCTCTGATTCAGAGAGAAGGGCAGGGTATAAATCTGCAGTCTTCTTCTTCAAAAAAAAAATGATGACACTGCAGGTCCATCAAGGTCAGTCTTGTCCAATGGCTGTCCAGAGTCTCAGGCGGAGGAGGTCTCTCCCATCACCTGACAACCTTGCTTAGCTTCCATGATCTGAAAAGATCAGCTAGGTCAGGCATCCCTTTTAGAGCCAGAGTGAAGGATTTACTTAATAGTCAACATATTAATAATTCTGGAAACAAATGTAAAGTTATGAATGATGGTGATGCTTTCGCATGGCCTCTGTGGTTTGCAATGTTTCGTAAGATGTCGCTCAAGAAGAAAAGAACACAGAACAGATTTATCTTTATAGCTCCAGAGTGGCCAGAGTCTCACAATCTTTATAGCTCCAGAGTCTCACAATCTCCTTTACCTTCCTTCCCTACAACAAACACCCTGTGAGGTAGGTGGGGCTAAGAGAGCTCTCACAAAAGCTGCTCTTTCAAGGACAACTCTGCAGGAGCTATGTCTGACCCAAAGCCATGTTTGCAATCAGGAGAAAAGCAGTTCATCTGGATTTATTTTGGATGTCCCCAACAAGTGTAGGTGCAGAAAAACATGCAAAATGCAAGGAGTTGTAGTGTCCAGGAGGCAGCAGACAAATTGCTCCAACAAGTTCAGGAGCCTTATGCCCCCATGGGCACTTGTCCTAATTCTCACTCCTCCCAGAGGAGTGGAGATCTTAAAGGCGCATCCACTTCTGGTTATTATTCCACTTTTCCACGATTGGTATCTTGGCAGAAGCAGGGAATGATATGAAGAGGTTCTTGGTGCAGATTATGGTAATTCCTGAGAGACTATGGGTTGAGCTCTTCTGGCACGCATGCCATATCCTAGTTATAGGATCCTTGATTGGTATCCATGTTGAGGTCCACACAGCAAGTGCGATCCAAACTTCAGGATTATACAGCCCTGCAGAGAATTTGGTCCCTCTTCTGAGCTGGTACAGAAAACAGCCGATGCTAACACCGGGACCTTTGAAGGTGTAGTGCCCTCTTTCAGTGACATGAGAACCCTTTATGAAGGATCCCATAGGTTTTTAATTCAGTAAAATAGCTCATAATATCAGTCTGAATTATATACAGCCCAAGACTGCTTAGAATTGCTTTTCCGTTCTATCTGAACAACAATCTTTTGCATTTTCAGGACTCTCATTCTCTTTTGCATCTACAATGAATCCAGAGATTGGAATTATATTTCCTATGCAAAATTATTCATTTTCCATGCTATCTGCTGATATTTATCATCACTGGTGTCAAGCCCGACTATTTCAGTGTAAGATGGCTGAACAAATGTCATGCTCTGGTTTTCCTCCATTATTTACAGCCCCCTCTCCACGTGTATCTTGGCAGATATCTCTACGTGTATCTGCCCTGTGGCGCAGAGAGGTAAAGCTGCAGTACTGCAGTCTAAACTCTCTTTTCACGACCATAGTTCGATTCCAGAGGAAGCTGGATTCAGGTAGCTGGCCCAAGGTTGACTCAGCCTTCCATCCTTCCAAGGTCGGTAAAATGAGTACCCAGCTTGCTGGGGGGGAAGTGTAAAAGACTGGGGAAGGCAACGGCAAACCACCCCGTAAAAAGTCTGCCGTGAAAACATTGTGAAAGCATTGTCAGCCCAGAGTCGGAAACTACTGATGCTTGCACAGGAGTCCTTTCCTTTTCCTCCACGTACACTGCCATCTGGTCAAGGATGTTTATGTAACGGTAACTGGCCTGCTATGTCTAAAGCACAAACTCCCCTGCATTCACAGGTTCTTATCAGTTCTCGGGTTGGTGATAGAATGCTTTTGTAGAATAAAGGAGATATACTGCAGTACCCTTTGAACCTTAGATTTGAATAGAGCGCTTTTTTGTAATGGTTTATGATACCCTATATAGCATCTTGTAACCTCTGGTATCTCAGTCTTTCCAAGGACCATGTTCCTTGGGCACCTTGAAGTTTTTAAATAAAGCAGTCTATTTGAAGCAAGACAAAGGACTTCATTATTGAAAATATCAGGGCTTGACAACTGGTCTTTCCTGAGCATCTAGGACAAAAGAATTAAAATATGTATGTCTATAACTAATCCCTTCAGCTTGGGTCTGGTAAAAAGGTAAGGGTAATCCCCTGTGCAAGCACCAGTCATTTCCAACTCTGGCATCACAACGTTTTCATGGTAGACTTTTAACAGGGTGGTTTGCCATTGCCTTCCCCAGTCATCTACACTTTACCCCCAGCAAGCTGGGTACTCATTTTACCAACCTCGGAAAGATGGAAGGCTGAGTCAACCTTGAGCCGGCTACCTGAACCCAGCTTCTGCCAGGATCAAACTCAGGTCATGAGCAGAACTTGGACTCCAGTACTGCAGCTTACCATTCTGCCCCACTCCCTCTTGGGACTGGTACAAACTCATATAGATAGAATTTAAACTACTGATGATTATTTTTCTATAGCTGATGCTTTATTTGCACTGAAATCTTCAGTATCCAGTACTATACATTTTAAATTCATGCAATCTGGTGTTTGTCAAACTATTATAAGAAAGCAAAAGATTAATAGATTAAATAAACCAATATTTTGAGACATACCCAGTTTAAGATGTTTAAATTCTGGCCTGTGAGCAGAAGCACACAACTGATAAAATATATGGTAATTTCTTTCATTCTCAGACTGTAAGTGAAAGAAAGGAACAATTGATAAAACTAGAAATAATTAAGAACAGCATATACAAGGGTTACCAGCCCCCACAGGTGGGAGTGGGAGATCCCCTGACTTTGCAGGAGAAGCCTGCCCCCAACAGCCACAAACCAGCATGTCATCCCTAGCATGATGATGTCATACAGAAGTGAAATCATTTCACCACAGCAACTGCATGGCAATGCTCTGGTATTTTGGACAAAATTCTATGGTAACAACAGAGTTTTGCCCAAAACAACAGAGCAGTGCCACACAATGACTCCCATGTGATGACATCACTTCCTCATGATGTCATCACATCAGGGAAGCCACACATGGTGACATCACCCTCCTCACTCCCAGAAAGCTTCCTGCCACCCACCCTGTCAGCACCAGGTAACGATCTGGCAACCCTAGTATATACTGTAGAACTGAACAATATGGCAATTTCTGAACTGCCTGTTTACTTCACTACCATAGCCTCATGGCTCTATGATGCGTGCCCTGTGAGATTTCTTCTTCGTCTGGAATGAAGAAGAAGAGGAAGAAGAAGATATTGGATTTATATCCTGCCCTATACTCTGAATCTCAGAGCTGTCACAATCTCCTTTACCTTCCTCTGTCCTCCCACAACAGACACCCTGTGAGGAAGGTGGGGCTGAGAGAGTTCCGACAGAAGCTGCCCTTTCAAGGACAGCTCTGCGAAAGCTATGGCTGACCCAATGATGTATAGTTATAACAAATGTTGATTTTAATTATATATTATGAAATGTTAATTTTAAAGTGTAATTTTATATTTTTATGTTAGTTTTATATATGTTGTAAGCCGCCCTGAGCCACTCGGTGGGAAGGGCGGGATATAAATCCCAGATAAATAAATAAATAAATAAATAAATAAAGGCCATTCCAGCAGCTGCAAGTGGAGGAGTGGGGAATCAAACCCGGTTCTCCCAGATAAGAATCTGCGCACTTTACCACTACACTAAACTGGCTTTCAACATCTTCACAGAGAGGCCAAGTGGCTGACTACAGAAACAGCACCAGAGCAGTAGATATGAATACAGGAAGCTGCTTTATACTGAATCAGACCACTGGTCCACTCAGATTGGCAGCAGGTCTCCAAGGTCTCAGGAGGAGGTCTTTCCCATCACCTACTGCCTGACCTACTGTAGATGCCAGAGACTGAATCTGGGATCTTCTGCAGGCCAAGCCAAATTACAAAATTCAGTGCACCCCAGTGTATCTCTAGTTCTGCAATCTCTGATAGTGAGATCTGAATGCACGCTCTCTCTAAAGCAAGATGGGCTATATTATACATATTTTGCCAAAACTGTTATTCTAATTATTACTTAAGTTTAGAAAAAAACTTGGGCAATGGAATAATATTGCCTGTGGAGGATATTAATTGAATAATTGCACATAGAATTCTGGTGGCTGCTTTTCTAAATATGAACACATGAAGCTGCCTTATACCAAATCGGTCCATCAAGGCCAGTATTGTCTACTCAGACTTGCAGTTGCTCTCCAGAATCTCAGGTCTTTCACATCACCTACTGCCTTATGGAGACACCAGGGACTGAACCTGGGACCTTCTGCATGCCACGCAGATGCTCTACTGCTGAGCCACAGCCCTTTCCCCACAATCTTTTTGGAAACCACTATGCAGAAACACCTTTTATTCTTTATCTGATACATCACCTTTTCCTTCCCCAGGAAAAAGCCTGCAGTTAAGCATCATGAGAATTAATTTGTCTAAAATTCAGACAGTTTGGGGGTTTGTACTGCATTCAAAATTGCAAGGATTTAAATGTCAAGACATGATACAGGCAAAGAGAAACATTATTTAACTCTACCAAAAATTAGTAAAAGGGCACTGTAACTTTATTGCTGAATTTTACTAACCTGGAAGACGACTCTGGATTTCTCAAGCAGGTATGTTCTCATATTTGCCCCGATGATCTGGTATCTCTTATCAAAACTGATTTCCGTGTATTTTCCAAACCGACTGCTATTGTCATTGCGTGTGGTTTTAGCATTACCAACAGCCTATAAAAATAATTAATTGTGTCAATGCATGTATGTGAGTATATACCTCTTTACAAAATAATGACTCAGGGATGTGCTCTGTTCAGGAGTGATCAACTTTGGGCTACCCAAACGTGTAAACTAGATGCTATATTATAAGGTAAATATATGATGCTTGGC
Organism: Heteronotia binoei; assembly: GCF_032191835.1. NCBI lineage: Eukaryota > Metazoa > Chordata > Lepidosauria > Squamata > Gekkonidae > Heteronotia > Heteronotia binoei. The sequence continues at coordinate 28,574,659 of NC_083241.1, forward strand.
CAACCGCTTTAAAAGCTTGTGATATCCAGACACTTCAGTTACATTTGGTAGCAGCATTTAAAATGTCTCTAGACCTTTCACCACACTCAGCATAAATGGGATGAAATGCAGTCCCATCTGCTTTTGGAAGAGCACAGCAATGTCTTCAGGCTCTGCTGCACTCCTACCTGAATTAAAGGGTGAATTCCCAGGAGCTAAAAGCCTCTCTGATTTATAAATCATCCATTGAAAAATACTTTAATTTCAGATGTTAGGCAGCTGTTCAGTCATTTAATAAGATTTTTTACCTGTACACTGAAAGAAGTACTCAGTGAGTTTGAATAGGAAGATTCAGCCAAATAATGGGCATACTTTTTAATTGCTTACCTCTGTTATTGGGTTAGAGGCCAAAACTTTATTCTCCACTTGTGCATTGCTGCTTGATCTACTGACTGTAGCAAAGTACCTCATGGCATATCTAGCAGAAACAGTTTTCCCAGCTCCTGATTCTCCACTGACTATAATAGATTGGTTCTTGTTGTTCCTAAATCAAGAAGGTAAGGCGTTACTCAAAAGTGTTTTTTTTTTAATTTGAAAACTGTGTTTCTATATAGATCTGCGTCACTGAAATTTTATAGCCACTGTGGCCTGGTGAATACTATAGTAAAACTTAGCCGTATCTTGACTGCAAACTTTTATCAGTCTTATATTGCTTTAATGCACATGGTTTCCCTCAAAGTATACTTTGTTGTTTTGTGAGGGGGCTGAGAATTCTCTGCTAGAAATGGCCTTCTACAGATAAATGACAGAGAGCAATTCATGACTCCTGCTTCCTCCAAGAACCCTGCAGGGCATACAGAATGTTTTTAATAATCTTTGAACAGCTTCCTGAGAATCAGCAAACCTGCTTGTTTGATAGCTAAACTGTTACTGGAGAGAACAAAGTTTGATTCCTGTGGCACTGGAGCGACTTCTCTGTATCCCTAAAAAGTTTTTGAGAAAGGCAGACGTGCTGCAGCCAATTGCAAAGCAAAACAGTAAAGGTAAAAATCCCCTGTGTAAGCACCAGTCATTTCTGACTCTGTGGTGATGGCCCATCACGACATTTTCACAGCAGACTTTTTACGGGGTGGTTTGCCATTGCCTTCCTCGGTCATCTACACTTTTCCCCCAGCAAGCTGGGTACTCATGTTACCGACCTCGGAAGGATGGAAGGCTGAGTCAGCCTTGAGCCTTCCACTGGGATCGAACTCAGGTTGTGAGCACAGCTTGGACTGCAGTACTGCAGCTTTACCACTCTGCACCATGGGGCTCCTTTGCAAAGCAAAGCAGCAGGATTTAAATTCTACTTATATCTAAAACATAATATAAAATACTCCATCCTCCACCTTGCCATCTGCTTGTAAGCTTCTTCCGCCACAGCAAAGATGTGTGGGTCCATATCTCCCATGTTCTGACCACTATAGGCGTGGATAATGGCATCTCCGTATATTGGCAATTGCTTGTAGGGGTTTATAGCGACCAAAATTATTCCTGTGGGGAAGGCGCATAACAAAAAAAGGAAGAGTTGTATTACGTATACTTTTTTTGCATCAGAGACAGTGAGCATGAACTTTTACTTACCACTGTAGGTATAAATAAGCTTGGACTCTACAAAGCGAACTTTGAGGTTGTGCAGGACAGCAGGCTCATGAAGGTAACTCAGCGCCGTGAGGTCATTTTCACCGACAAGTATATCTGGATTTCGCAAAGGAGGCAAAGCTCCGGGATCAACTGGAAAATGCAATTCCTGTCAACACACAACTGAAATAAGTCAACAAGCACTGTACAGGCTCTGCTACCGTTCAAGAAGCTTTCTCAGACCAAACCCATGTAATATCAAGGGAAGATAAGAACTATCACTGCAAAGTGCAGACCGGGATCCTCAGGCTTTTTGAACCCACAAGGACTTTTGGAAATCTGGCACAAGGTGGTAGGTGCAACAGGAGGCATGTCTAAAACACAAGTACAGTTCTGCGTAATATAATAGTAATCTTTAACATTTCAGGCAGAAGCTTTGCTTAATGGGAAGTCTTTGGAAATTAATGCATTGTTTTAAAATGCTCTCTTGCTTACACACATCACTTTCAGTCACACAGTGAAGTTCCTTGTGCTGCAACAGCCATTTTAAAAAATATCTGCTTAGTCAATTAGATCTCCATTGGCCAATCAGAAGCCCTGCTGGGTACAGAGCTAGTTTGGTGTAGTGGTTAGGAGTGCCAGACTCTAATCTGGGAGAACCAGATTTGATTGCCTATTCCTCCATGTGCAGCCAGCTGGGTGACCTTGGGTCAGCCACAGTTCTCTCGGAGCTGTTCTCTCAAGAGCAGTTTCTGTCAGAGCTCTCTCAGTCCCACCTACTTCACAGGGTGTTTGTTGTGGGGAGTGGAAGGGAAAGGAGATTGTAAGCCACTCTGAAGGGCAGGATATAAATCTAATATCTTCTTCTTCTTCTAAAGCCCCATCTGGTCCTACTCACTTTTAAAATCAGTTGGCTGGCACCAGGAAAGGTCAGTGGGCACCATGGCACCAATGGGCACCATGTTGGAGACCCCAGTGTAGACACTAAAAGCATAATCCTAAATGGTGTTACAGTCTTCTGAGCACTATTAAAAACTTCCACTTACCACACCATCTTCTAGCTGTAGGTGAAGTACATGGTCACCAGGCTTATAGTTTGTTGTGATTTCAGCAGACTGCCATACTTCTTCAGGATCAGGGATCCAAACTCTGTTGTACTAGGAAAAGAGCACAAAAAACATAACAATGCACTTCAGTTGGTAGCATTTTGTACAGATTAACCCGCAAACTGATAAATTATCTAGTGCTCCAATAACGTAGTTGCAATGAGTTCCAAAGGAAAACACAATGATGCTTCCTCAGCTCCAAAAGCAGTTCCTGTGCAAAAGACAATAGGGCAGTATTGAAAGGGACAGAGAGAATGTTTATGTTTCCTACTAGTAAAGACAGGCATCAGTCTGACAAACTGGAGCATTTTAAAGTCTCAGTGATGGATATGGCAGAGAGTTTAATCTGCTGAGTTATTGTTGTTCCTAGTGCAGGAAAATCAGATGTCCCTGCTTATGATGCTCTATAGAGTCTAATGATCTAATAATGTACATCTTGAGAAATGAACTTCAGACATATTTCAACAGCACAAGAGAAGCATCCTGTACAAAAAATTATCCAATTATCTTTACATTCTCTTTTTCCTAAGTACAGGAGCTCATATTCTGCTAAGTGAGCTTCCCTTTTCATTTATGTGACCAACTGGCCAGTTCCCACACAGTCACTTGGCTCAGAAACAAATTATTCACAGAAAGACGTATTCAGTCAGTGCCACATGAAGTGACGCCAGCCTGAAACACATTATTTTTTCTCCTGCCAGCTGCTAAATTGGGGGTCAAGAATGTATGAGTGCTTTGTTGCAAAAGGATGAAGATATGTTCAAAGGAACAACACAACCCAAACACCTAGGCCAAGTGTTACCATCACAGGTCTGCAATAGGTTTCTGACTGCCAGATCCATGAGATCCCCATATGCAAACGTATCATGTATGCAAAACAGCCTAAATTTCTACAACAGTCATCATCAATATTCAGAAAATGTCTCTATGCTAATCCTTTTTTTTGTTCTGCAACCATTTGTATTATTATACCACCAGATGATTCTTTGCACTACACCTATTCATTCCGTCACAGTCACTCCCATAAGTATCAAAGAGATGTTGAATACAATGAAGATTCTTATCTCAAACTGCACAGAAAAAAATGTGACTATTACAATAGGCATAGGTTTTACAAGCATTCAGTGTGAATACGCCATGCACTCTCCTGCCCCAAATATACTGCTGCAAACTCAACTTTTCTGGCAGCTGGCAGCAGGAGGAATAGTACATCTTGCTTCTGACATACTGGAAGGGGTCAATGGGATTCACCTTCACAATTCTCTTTTGTGGGTAGTTGACCTTTCTCCGTTTTTACTTCTAGGAATGCTTCAGACATGAAGGAAAGACTGAATCCTCAGATATAGTAGATATCTTTTGGTTAGAGCTACTCCAAATCAGAATCCCTCTGTATATGCCTAAAGAGAATGTTTAACCCAGCATTCCCACAGGCTGCCATCTCATCATCTACAGAGAAGAAATGGACTTCACTCTGCGACTTGTCCCATCCAACTAAAGTAAAGCAGGGGTCCCCAAGCTTTCTGAGCCTGCGGGCACCTTTGGAATGCTGACATGGGGTGGTGGGTGCAACCAAAAAATGGCCACTGTGGGACGCACAGCCATGCACCCACCCACTCACGCAAAGAAGTCCAAGTTTAGCGGGAAAGGGGGTAATTTTTAAAAATGCACTCAGAAAGAGAGAGAGACAGCAATGTTTTTTTTTTTCTGCACAGCCAATCAGATCTCCAATGGTCTATCAGAAGCTGTGGTAGGCAAGAGCCCCAACTGGCTCCACCCACTTTCTGAAAATACTTGGTAGGCATCAAATAAGGTGTTGGCAGGCACTATGGGGCAATTAGGCACCATGTTGGGGAACTCAGAGATAAAGTATGCCACCAATCCATGCTGTGTCTTGGTGATGGACAGTGACTTCTGTTTCTTTCAGGGAGGTTGTGAAGACACGAGTGACATTATTCTCCAGCATCCACAGCCATAACAAGTAGAGACTCCGCTATCAGATACAGGCTGGCGTAACAACACAGTAACCAGATTTTGTCCTATGTTAATGGCTAGCACAGAATGCACATTTTCAAGTTTAAGTTGCAAAGTGACTCTTGCGTCATTCATCAACATCAGGAGACAGGCTCAAGCACAACTTAAACTTGTAAATAGTGGCTGTAATAGCACTTTTGTAATTAAATTGGTTTATTTATTTCCTTGATTTGCCTTATCAATGCAAACTGTACAAGGGCTAAAATGTATAACAAGTTTAAAAAATGGTTCTCTTTTATTTTACGTTAATTACACTCATACATGCTTATATACAGAGCAAAAAAGTTAAAAAGAGATTTTTAATGTTATGCTAGAGACTAGAGTGGGTTGTAATCCATTGCCCAACTATCCATGATTAAAATCTACTGTTAAGCAATGTAATGTAAACATAATTGACTCTTTGTGGATTTAAACACATAGAACAATCCAAAATGTACAAAATTATGCATGGGATGGAGAGAGCTGACAAGAGAAATTTTTCTCCCTCTCCCCAAATACTAGAACTTGAGGGCATCCAATGACGCTAATGAGCAGTAGTAGGTTCAGGATGTACAAAAGGAAATACTTTACCCAGAGAATGATTAAACTGTGGAATTCACTGTCAGAGGATATAGTGATGGCCACATGAACAAACAGCTTCGAAACGTTGATTAGATATCATGGAGGATAAGTCTATCAATGGCTACTAGCCATGGTGACTGAAGGAAACTTCCACATTAGAGGCACTAATCCTCTGAATCCCAGAGTCAGGACACAACTTCAGGGGCAGGTCTTGGCTTCTTTGCCCTATTGTCAGCCCCCCAGAGGAACTAGTTGGTGGCTGTGTGAGACAGAATGCTGGACTAGATGGACCCTCACTGGGCTGATCCAGCAGGGCTCTTCTTATGTTCTTATTCACTATAAAGTGTGAAACTGCTCAACGCCAACTATGGACACCTATTCCGCAGTGTTATGCCCAACACTGAAATGCTTGCACAAGCCGGTGTTCCATATTTGCACTGATGCTCCTGCACACAGAAAGGGACTCTCTGGCCCGAGGCAATGAAGTATAAAGGAAGTGACTGTATGCTACATGTGCATGCATACGGACTTCGTCACATAATTATTTTATCTAAATATTATTCTAGCGAGGTCTAGTCATAAAACAGATTATTTTTGGTACCTCCATTGGTAAATGTAAGGAGCCACCTTCAGATATGTGAACCCTGCCTTACAAGTAAACATACAGAGTTTACTTTCATATTGAGTTACACCCAACCTACCCCTTCCGCACCCCAAGCTGGATAGTTCCTTGAACCAGCCAGGACACAACCATTGTAGTCAATCAAAAAACTTCAATTTAAATTATACTGATGCATAACAGCATGGCTGCATGGTGCTTCTAAAGAGTCACATGAACACCACATACTTACAAAAAAGTGAATAATCAACAGGGATTCTACAAAGGAATCTAACCTTTCCTCTACTTTTCAGTTTCTGGCAAAATTGCTTAATAATTGTATCTTTACTGTAATAAATTTGTACAAACGGCTCAATCACACAATGCTTTCCGCAAAAACAAATCAACAGGGTACAAGTCATCTAAAAAAATAACTTCTTTGCTTCATTTGTACTGCATTTTCTCCCAGTGGAGACCCAAAGTGTCTTAAATCATTCTTCTCGCCTCCATTTCATCCCTTCCAACAATCCCATGAGATATTTAGTCGAGAGCGGGTCACCCAGCAAGCCCCCTGGCAGAGTGGAGATTCAAGCCTAGCTCTCCCAGATCCTAATGCAACACTCTGACCACCACATCACATTGATAAGCATATAAAAACAAAATACAAGCATCATTGTCACCTAAGAAATGCACAAAGGAGAAACAAAAAAAGACAGGATGGAAATGTGGGACATAATTATTTTCTTGCCAAGTTTGTATAGGTACACTTGTTAAGGTTTGTTTTTCCCATCTCAGTTTAACATCCAATAAAAAGAACCAACATTCCTAAGTGACACCTGTGACGGTTTTACCCTTTGAAGTTGTGACCCAACAGTAAGTCCATTGTATTCTTTTCCCCAAGCAACATTGGACAAAAGAGACAATTCTGTTTCTCCCGAGGATGGGGTTCCCAGCCCCCTTTTCTGAAGACAGGAGGACAGTACTTCTTTCACATTCCAAATGCCCATGCCAGCTGTTCTTCATTTTTGATGCCAAGATCTAGACCTGAAAACCATCTCTACAGGATGAGAAACAGCTCGACGGTATTTGCAGGTATGTACAGGAAGTCACAGGAGGAGTTATACCCCTCCTCAGTCTGCCGATGTCTCCCTGCATTGTTATCTCGGCAGGCAGAGATTTTGGAAAACATCTCCTATGACAGTATTTATAGCTGACATTTAGCCACTATTTTATAACCCAATCTCATCAGATCATGGAAGCTAAGCAGGGTTGGACCTGCTCTGAACTTGGATGGGAACCATCAAGGAAGTCCAAGGTCACCATGCAGAGGCAGGCAATGGCAAGCCCAACTGTTTCTCTCTTGCCTTGAAAATGTTGTAGTTGCCGTGAGTTGGCTGTGACTTGATGGAACTTTCCACCACCCGGTCACTATAGCTCCCACAACAGTAATCATGAAAAAAAGATTTATCACAAAAAGCAAAAGACCATGAAAATTAGCTAATACAATACTTTAACTATATTTCAACTTATATTAATTTGTACTGAATCAAAATAGAAGTTTCTAATAAATCAAACAAGCGTTGTGATAATGTAATTGTTTTCGAAGTGGCAATGAGCTCACAATAATCCAGTCCAATAAAGTGCTTGTGCAAAAATGTATCTACAATCCTTCTGAGCCCGTAAAGTGCCAAGAATGCAATGATTGTCCACCTCCAACATAGTTGCTAGTTGTTCAGCTTGATTCAATCATCTTCCTCGTGGAGTGGTAATTGATAGTCCACAATTTTCTTGTTCCAAACCATCTGCAGATTTTAACAGTATAAACAAGCACAGTATCCTTCCAATAGAGAAAGAAATCTGAACAGCTACTAACAAGCTACAATGGAGGTGGACACTGACGTCCAATCATTATATTCTTGGCGCTTTATCGACGCTGATGAAGGATTGTAGAGGCATTTTTGCACAAGCACTTCATTGGATTGGATTATTGTGAGCTCACTGCCACTTTGAAAACAAAGTGCAATACAATTAATATAAGCTGAAATATAGTTCAAGTACTGTATTAGCTAATTTTCATGGTCTTTTGCTTTTTGTGATAGCCCACAACAGCAATGATTGTCTGAGACTAATTCATACAGGGCTGCTGAGGGAAAACTCTAGTTGTAAGATTCCAGGGATACAGGTTACTAGTAGAATGGCAGCATGCCTATTCTAATCAAACTTCTTGTATGTTTTCTGAATGTGAGGATGAAATAGGAAACTTTTGTGTGAGGGACTATAGCGATTTCTCAGTAGCCCTGAATTCATGTTGAGCAAAACCTTGAAAGCAGGTCTTCTCTGGACCACACAAGACGCAATTCTATTGAGCAACTGCTATCCTTGTGTACATCCTTTAGGGATGCTTATCACTTAATATGCATGTTCATGAATATTTAATATTCTCCTGATAAGTCTGTTAATGATACTCTGTAGGAACAAGTTCCACAAGGACCTTTTTTGCCTGCTGCTTTCTCTCATTTTTGCCATGGTGAGAAAAAGATGCATCACAGCTTCCCCTTAGGGCTGCCAAAAAACACCAACAAATTTGGAATATGAACTCTGAAGTATGAGGTTTTGTGTAAGAATGAACAGACAGCTTTGTAAATCTCATAACTGCAAATGCTGAAAACCTCAGCTGGTGAGAGAACCTGAAGAGTGTTCATTTGCTTCCACTTTTCCAGCACCACTATTTTTAAGTTGAGAAGTTCCCTGGCTCTCGAGAAACACTCAAGGCTAATGGCGGCAAATGGTACAATGTAGTCACAGAACAGATTTTTTTTTCTGCATGGTTTTACCATGTTCCACCAACTTTCAAGAATCCTGATGAAACAGCTCTAAGTGAAAGAGGGTACATTTTTGCTACTTGGGCTTTTTCCTGAAGAAGCGGACAGTGACTCATGAAATTCTTACGTTCTTATGTAAAGCTCCTGCCCTGCCACAAAAGCTCATACCTTGAATAAACTTTAGTTGGTCTTCTAGGTGCCTATTTTGAGTCTAGGCAACTCAAAATTTGTACTACTGCTTCAGACCAACATCACATGGCTGCCCACCGGGATCTGTCACACATTTTTGTTATTCTTTAAGGTGCTACCCTCTCGGCTTGGCTTCGCGAACGAAGATTTAAGAAGGGTGCAATAGTCCACGTCTGCTGCAGGCTCGCTGGTGGCTGACAAGACCAATGCGGGACAGGCAGGTCCGGCCACAGTGGCTGCAGGTGCTACCAGCAGGCCTTGAATTCAGCAGGAGCTCACAAGAGTGCAGCTCCTGAACCTTTCTGATGGTTCCCCCGCCTCCTCCGCACCTACCTACCTTGCCCACTGAATAGCTGGTGCAGCTCCATAACAATCCCTGGAAGAGCTTCACCACTTATTTTTCCGCAAAACGACCTCTGGCTACCGGCATCCAGTAACAAGACAGGAAACTTAGGTCTCAATTTGGACCAGGAGGATGCCAAGAATACACGAAAATAAGTCTGAAGTGGTGAGCAGTGACTCACACCCTACCACAAGTTGTTAGCCTTAAGGTGCTCCTCGACCCTTGTTCTTTCCCACTGCTGCAGGCAGACGAGCAGCGTAGTTTTTTACCCCTTTTCAGACATCTGGTGGGGCCAGCTAGCTCTGAGGACTGCGTGCCCTTCCTCATTCCTCCCAGGTTAAGGAAGAACTCTACCTCAGCAACAGATTTCCTTTCTTTCTTTCCTTCTCTCCCCGCACCGGGCGGCATTTCTCTGACCCCTCCCGTCGCGTGACACAACCCGACCATCCGGAGTCTCCATCCCCACGACCACCTCCCCTGCCCAGCGAACGCCGAGCACGGCTCTTCGTGCCCTGCGCTCCATATGGCGGGCTTTTCCCGAGGAAGAAGAGACCTCCAGGCGCGCCTCCCCTCCCTCACACCCCCGGCCGCCGCCTCCCCTCCCGCGCCCCCCAGCGGCCTGATCCCACGCACGGCGGTGGGAGGCGGGCAGACACTGCTGTGACCTACCTGCGTGTAGAGCTCGACCAGCGCCATTGGGGAGGGAAGGGGCTACGTGGAGCGAGGCCCGCCGGCTCGCTTCTCTGGGAGCAAAAGCGAAGCCGGCAGCGGCGGCGGGGCCGGCTGCTTCTCGTGAGGCGGGAGGAGGCGGAGCGGCGGGCTGGAGGAGCCCGGCGGCCCTGCCTGCCCCCTCTCGAGCGCCACGTTTGTTTGCCCGCCGGCCCGGCCTCCTTTTCCTCGGAAGGGCTGGTTTAGGCGGGCCAGCGCTGCCTGGAGGGAAGGCCTTTGCCTGCTGCTTGGAGGCTGGGCCAGGCGGGCAGTTTTGTTTCCTGGGAGGGAAAAGCTCAGGCAGCAGGTGCCACATTCCAGACTTCCAAAAGAGCCTCTCCAACATAAAGGGATTTATTCCAGAAGGGAATGTAAAAGGAGATTTCAGGTGCGCCGGCGTAAAATTCCACCCAATCTGACTCACATCTATGATGGGATAGGGTAGCCATATTTTGAAAAGAAGGAAAAAAGAAAGAAAACTTTTCCGACGAATTCAAACACTTGATCCCTGTGACAAATCTCATTTTAAATATCCCTCCTATTGAAGCTGTGATCGTTGCTAAGGAATATAACCTTTTCATCGGTTTTTTTAAAGTGCACAAAAGAGGATAGACCCCCCCCCCAAAAAAGGACATCCGGTATGGTAATCGTATCCTATGTTGGAATAAAATATTTTGTTTTTAAAACACCACTGAGCACTTATTCTGCTGCTCCAGACCAACATGTCATAACAGCCACAGGATTCTTCAAAAGGTTACCAGGGGACCCTAAATGCAGCACTTTAAAGACAACACATTCCTCCTAGTGTAATTTCTTTTTGTGAGGAAGAGCCAGCAAAGGCCTACAGCAGAAAGAAGAGAATCTTGTGGTGGCACCTTACATACTGAGAGAAGACACTGGCCCTAGTTTTGACTATATAACCAGGTGTAGAAAGACAAGCAATTTTTCCTCCTCCCATAATACCAGAGGTAGATGCATGACAAATCAATTTACTCCATGCAATGTATCACTTATACACAAACTCACTGCCACAAGCTGTAGTGCATTTTTCTCCCTGCCATCAAGTCACTACTGATTTATGGCGACTCCATAGGGTTTTCAAGGGAAGAAACAATCAGGTGGTTTGCCATTGCCTGCCTCTGTGTAGCAGCCCTGGACTTCCTTGTAGTCTCCCCATCCAAATACAAATCAGACCTAAACCTGCTTAGCTTTAAATGCAGGGATGGGGCAAGCCCAGGCCATCCTCAGAAGACATTAAAAGGGGACTGGAAATTGGGTCTAATAATGGTTATTTGCAATGATGGGTAGATCCAGCCTCCATGATGAGAGGTAGATTTCCTCTTACATCGGTAGCTTGCTTTTAAAAACTTCTGGGGCACCTTCATGGCCACTGTGGGAAAAGGATGCTGGATTAGATGGCCAGTGATCTATTTCACCAGGGTTTCTACTTCAGAAATAGAACTGAGCTTCAGACAAAAATGGCTACCCTCCTGGATCTACTTCAGAAATAGCTTATTCACACAGATAAGGACACCAGAAGAGACTTAACAGTTGTATTTTTATTTGGACATTTCAGTGACAGCTAAGATAACAGTGTTTATGAAGCATATGTTTACTAAGTACAATGTCACACTATGACAGTTTCGAGCGTATGTCATTCTGATACACCGTTTTAGTTTCCTATCTAAGCACGGTGGCAATATCTAGTGAAAACCTATCGTCCACGGTTTTGTTCCAAAAAGAATTACAGATTTAAAAATAGTAATTTTCAAAGGATTTTTTATGCAATGTTGAAATGTGTGTCCAGTTTTAAACACTAAATAAAAGCGCCCTTCACCTTTCAAATGCTGGTGGATTTGAGATATGGAGCAACTTAAGAAACAAACGAACAAAAATCCAGTGTCCCAAGCAGTCTCCGTGGAAATGTTTTACTGATATCAAGGGGACAAGTACACATATTAGCTCTGAACCAGAGATGAGACTTCATTTTTAAAAACATCCTCCTCTTTGCTGAGCAAAAAGGGCCAAAGTCTGGCTTACAGATTTACGTTCTTGCTTTCTCTCTGGAGGACAGATGGGCTATATCTGCAGTCATTTGCCACTGTCACTGCTTCCACATGGACAAGATCCTGTAGAAATCCACTCCACCAATCCACAAAGGATTCCCTTTGGTAGTGCACAAGGCGGGATTCTGTGGAAAGCAATGCATTCAAGAATAGCTGTGCTATCATGCAACAGCAGCAGGGTCTCTACATCCAGGTAAACATGTTGTATAGCACACTTTTCCTTACTTGTGAAGGCCAGGAGTGCGGTCCTTGCAATGCAGCTACGTGCAGATATGTTTCAATGGGGCACAGGATTACACACAATCAGGTAATAACACAGCAGAATCTTTCAGCACTAAGATCTATCCCGGATTGAAGCCAGAGAAGTGTCTGGCTGAAGTCTGGACATGATTATGTTTCTGACATCAGTAAATTTATGCTTGGAAGAGGGGGATTAAAAAAAACCCCACAGAAACCTAAAGAGGTAATATTTTTGCAATACTTCAGGTCCGTACCATTCAAAGGGGCTGTCTTGTTTCTAGCACTGGAGAGCAGTTTCAATATCAAATTAACAAAGAAATGTCCACATTAAAAGAACACAACCATGCTTTAAAGGGAAAAAATAAGCAAAAACAATTGTTTGGGGTTTAAAGATGCTAGCCTTGAAAACTTCTGAAAGGTGCAAGTAATACTGTTACGTCAGGTGTTCGATGCATTACAAAATACCAGTTCAGCTTAGAAATATTTTCCTTTAAAACATGTCAAGCAGCATAGAATTTTAATGTGACAGAAAGTAACACTGATAAAACTACTGAACATAAGGATAATGCCTATAAACATTTACTTTTCTGAGTAAACAAGGTAAATTTATTTTGCACAGGTAAAACTGAAAAGAAGCATACATTTAAAGAACCTCTTGGAATAAAATTCTTCCACTAAGATGAAGAGGGCTCCATCAGTTAGTTCAGTGGGAACAGCAGGAAAATACTGTAGATTGTGGAGGGTTTTTTAAAAGTTGGGTTTTAATTTTTACAGTGCTGCTGCCTTAATCATTATTACTTGATGTCACAGACCATGATATACTAGGAAGTCAGAGACAGTGTGAAAAGTTACTGTATTCCACTATAATTAAAGAAGCCATGATCAGCTGAGGCTAGGGTATTTCAAGGCTCCCATACAGCAGTGGGGTCTTGCTTCTGCAATCTACTTCCTTTGCCCAGTGCATCTTGGCAATAAAAATCTCTACCTGGCCAGTGCCACGGAGGATGTTTTGTTTTGGGGTGGGTTGTTTTTTCTTTTGAACAGAGCGTTTTAAGGAAGTTCTAAAAGCAGAACACCTTGTTGAAAGTCATTTAGTAGACTTAGTGCCAGATATAAGCATATTCAAGTAAAGACCTTTTCGTTTACTATAAATAAGAAAAGAGATTAAACAATAATGCTTTAGTGTAGGTAACCAGAGTTTTAAAAGCAACTATTCATAAAGGCATTCACCTTCACATCCCAGCCCACTTTTCTTTTAAAGAACAGTACTAGCACAATTGAAGCTCATTTTATTTACTTTTATCAGTACCCATGTACAAATTGCACATTTATCTTGTGTAAACCCTGGAATATCCTGGTCTTCTCAAACAACAGTTACATAGTTTCTAAGGATTTGCAGGCAAATTGTGTCCAGTTTAACAACAGGCCTGTGCAGCACATAGATATGTTTTAAAATAAATATACAGAACAGTTGTTATAATACATTAAAATATTGCACGTGGCAAATTTCAAAATATGTAATTCTTGCTATGTATACATAATCATCACTGATCACGTTTAAAAGAAAGAAAACAAGGACTGGAAAACATTGAGCCTTTAAGGTTCAAGGTACATTTTGAAATGTCAGTTCCACACTGAGGCAAAATTGACAGAATGTGTGAAATCTTGGTAAATATCTTTTACATCGAGCATTAGCTTTGTTGTGGTCACATCCAGTGAAAGATCCAGAAAAGCAGAATATTGCAGGCCCAGGAGCTAGGGAAGGGAGTGGGGAGGGAGAAATTATATAGCACACCGACCTGGTTGGAAAACAAAGGCCACGGCTTTACTGAATACAGTGCTGGAGCACTGGCACAGCATAGGGATGGATCCTACATCAAGAGACCTGTCTGCCACCCAATGAACCCACCATCCCCAGCCTGTCTGCTGGGGGGTTACAGCTGCAGAGTGACAAGCCTTTGGAACCATGTGGGTACCAGCCTCTGCATGGTTCCCTTGTCACCTGGTGGTGAGGGCTGACCTGCAGCCCTTGAGCTGAAAAGCTCCACCTCCCAAGACCCAATAAGAGGGTCCCCAAACCAGGGGGCACATAAGTTTCACTCCCCCCCAAAGGATCCGTCCCAGTGCCCAAACCAACGCAAGAGTGGAGAGGAGACCCCCTATCCCCCTGCCAACCTGCAGCCAATAAAGCAGCCTGTGTCGAAGGCTTTGCAGTCAGATGTCCATTACCAATTCCAACAAGTGGACCTCATCGTCCCAGAATAACACTGAGAGCCTGAGTGAAATGTCACCCTACTCCCACCCCACGATTCGATTAGCTGCATTGCATAAACCAAAACACAAGGAACCGGTAGCAATGAAAAGCAGCTAAGACTGAAAGCATCTCCCCAGGTGGCTGCTTGAATAGGCTGGAGGCGGGGTTGGGGAGCAAAGCAATGACCACTGGCTCTGGGCATATTGCCCCTTTTCTCTGACAACTGGTCACCAGCAAGCCATGGACAGCCCACCACAACGTTGCCTGCCACGACGACTTCCATCCCAATTAGCCAGCCATACAGCTGACCCCACGGCAGCTGCCATCTTCAGCTGCAACCCCCCCCCCCGCCCACCCCAGGCCACAAAATGCAACCTCAGGTAAAGTCGTACAGCAGCTTCATTAAAAAGTGCATCCAGATCAGATTTGCTTTACCTTTTAAATATTAAATATGTAGCAAGATATTTAAGGGATTTTTTGGAGGAGGGAGAATTCCTCCTTCAGGTAGGGATCTGAGATTATACCATGTTCCCCCATCCCAGATGAATAATATTACTTCAAACGCACCTCACCCTTGCCACTGGAACTTAAAAACAAAAGAAAACAAAAAACAATGGTGAAAAACTGGGGGGACCCCATAATGATAAATAAATACTGAAACATGACATGACTGGGTTTTGTTCATTTAAAAGACTTGAATACTTTAGTAAACATACCGTACTTTAAAAACAATTTTTATGCAGCTTCCAGTTGGTAATTTGTGCTTAGTTATTTACCATTACAGGTGATATTCCTTGACACTTGTGTAAATCCTACTGAAAGACTGTTTTGTTTGTTAAAGTTTTGTTTTTACTTTTTCTCCTGCCTAAAGATTATTATTATTATCATACATTTAAAAGAACACAGCACACAGCAGCACTTTGATAACGTTTTGAAATAGTACTAACTAATGAACAGCTATGTTGTACCACATAGTAAGCCAAAAGACTTTTAAAATATGTCATAATTTATGTCTCAGGGACATAAATAGGGAAGCTGTTTGACAGATTACTTCTTTGAGTGCAATCTAGTCCAAATTTCTATGCTGCACTCCCCAAATAAATGTATGGGAATCGTTCAGCAGTGTAACTGTACTCTTTGTTTACTTAAACGGGACTTGTGCAGACCAAATGCCTTGAAAATTCTGTTCCTCTATTGCCAGTGTATATTATACTTTCCAGTCTCTAACATCTCATACAGGAGATACCCCTAAATGCTTATATAACTTCACTAAAATCATTATATAAATTAACTAAAATCTTACATTATCTTCTCTGTCTTTCCTGATCAGATCATACATGACTTAGCTACAATTAAATACATTAAAATGCCCCCTCAGCTGTAGGTTTGGCTATCAAAATGAGAGTCAGAATCACATGGACTGAGAGTGTACAATGAAGCTATCCACACTGGCAGCTTTTTCCTCTCTATTCCACCATGTATACATGCAGCGGGGGCTGCCACTGTCGACTACTTCAAACACAGCCAGGTGTACACGCTGAATTCATAAGGCATGAAATGGCCCTCAGTCTTCTTAAACTGAGAACTGCCTCTTCAGGTGGCACCCAGTAGCCACAGAACAATCCAGTTCTAATCCCAGAAGAAATAGTCTCCAAATTTGCCTGGCCATACTGTTTCCAGCTCGAGATTCAAATATGAGCCAGTTTACGACCAGCAAAAAAGAGAAAAGCATTCAATCTGAGCTTTAAAAAAAGTTTAACTCTGAAAACTTTATATAGGCCTCAGCACACGAACAATGATTTATACAAATGTATACATTTCTATCAGCCTTCCAGCCATAAAACAGTCTGGCAGCCTTTTCTACCGGCCATGAGGTTTAGGACATGTACAATATTATACTTCCACTCCCCCTCCCCCTCCCCCACAATGGTTTTCCAGAATCCTAATTTTCATTATTTGAAATTACAGGCAGAAAACTCATGATCAATGACTAAGTGTACATTTGATTCAGACACGAGTGAGAAACCCTAGACCCAAACTTGCTGGAATCTGGATAGTTTCTAATGCAAGAGATGATGGGTTAAATGGGAAAGTGACGGGGAAGATATGCTTGGCATCCATTAACAACTGAGGGGAATCCTTCCTGTCCCGCATGCGCATCTGCAAAAATAAGAATGCATTACATTAGCATCTCAAATCTTATTTCATACTATAGAAATTTAATTTTCTCAACAAGCAATTATTGAAATGTTACTCAACTGTGCCATCTATCTCCTATCATTGCACGCTGTACCTGAATTAATATATTCTACATGCAAAAACTCTGACTTGTGTTCTGGTAAACTAGACTTCACCACTTTCTGAGTGCAGGAACGTGTTTTTTTTTCTGAATTAAAATTGGAGGCACAATTCACTTACACCTTGAAAGAATCAGTGCAAGCATTACCTGTCCTCAAATGAGCCCAACCGCACCCCCCACGCTGTAAACCTGTACATGTCACTGACCTAGATATATAACTGACCTGTATATAACTGTGCTGTCTATCTGCTCTGGGAATTAAGAGAATAATGCAACTCACGCATTATGAAAGGATGCAACAGAATTTCTCTCCCCCAGTAGAGGCCAACTGGAAGAATGCAAGGCCAGAGCAGCACATCATGCAGAGATACAATGGGCAGCC
Source organism: Heteronotia binoei (assembly GCF_032191835.1). NCBI lineage: Eukaryota > Metazoa > Chordata > Lepidosauria > Squamata > Gekkonidae > Heteronotia > Heteronotia binoei. The sequence continues at coordinate 28,591,857 of NC_083241.1, forward strand.
TCCTCTGCAGATGTATGTTTTGGGAGAACAGGTGCCTTAATTAATTTAAATTTATTCTGGAGCAGTTGCCATTCTGAGCCCATGAAAAAATTATGAAAACTTTAAAAATAATTTTAAATAAATGAGCCTTTACTTGAGAACAGCTCTCAGGAAATGCCTCCACTTGTATGTGCCTCCCTGTTTAGCTCATTCTGTGGCTGAGGCCTTGTTTCACATTCCCTTATTTACAAAAATGAAGTCTGCCAAAGGTGAAGGCTTATTTTTTTCAGTGCTGGCACCCAGAAATTGGAGTATCCTCCTAAGGAAGATCCATTTGTCAACAGCTTTGCTTGTGTTTCACTGATAAGTGAAGTTCTTTTTATTTAGGAAAGCATCTTCTAGCTGCTCATATTTGCACTAATGGTATGATACCTAATTAAATTTTCTCTATGAACTGCACCACCCCTCTCCAGAGCTTACAATACACAACCTCTTCTCATGCACAGCATAATGGCATGTCATACATATCACGGTCACAAACATGTGGCTAGACAAAACATGAATAATTAATCTCAGCATAGATTCAGCAGGAAGAAAACACCTCCATCTCCCACTTCACATTTACAGTATTTGTTCTCACTGGAATCTCTCTGTTATGCCAAACTATAAAAGTAGTGAAGAGGAGCTGGCTAAACAGTCTTACCTGTATCGTCCGGATAAACGACACCGTTACTCTTTCCTCAAACTCATTAACTGGAGTATACAAATTCAAAACTTTGACGATCTGTAAGAAAAACACACATTTCTTTCCTTCTACTGTTGATTTATTGATCCTTGCACTTAACCATGCACATTTTAAAATACAGTTTTCCCATGTGTTTTGGTTAAAATGTTCCTCTCTGCATCAATTTATTTATCAACAACTTCAAGACTTGCCTTGTTGCAGGGAGAGAAGAGGGAAGAAGAGTTTGAAATAGATAAAATTAATTTTAAAAAGTAAATCCTTTAAAGCAAAATTATCATGATGACCCTGCTATCAAAAGACTTCAAGCCCAAATCACCAGATTAGAACAAGAGTCTGTTATGGAGGGCTGGCCAAGTGAGATAAACACTCAAAAAGGGGCTGAAGTAAAAGTCCTCACAATTCAGGGTATTTCTGCCACCAGTCCCCTTCTACTATCCAGACAGCCAGAGATTAAAGCCCTCCTGGAACTAAAGCCAAGGAAATCACCATTGCAAGACAGGACACCTTGAAGGTTTCACATACTCTGGTAGCTGGAGTCAGTGAAGGCTAAAGTACTGGATTCAGACTGAAGCCTCCTGAAAAAACTCCACAAGAATATACTTAAAGTGATTTCTTTAAAATTGTGCAGAAATAATTAAAGCAAATCAGTGAAGATAAAATAAAAGCTAGAAGGCTAAGAACGTTTACAAACAAGGGTTCAAGGTTTCTGATATTACCCAACAGCACACTGAGATCTTCAAGATTCCAAGTCCAAGGCAAGGTTTCCAGTCAGTAAGACCAACCAAACAAGAGAGCACCCAGGCTCATCCAAGCATAGGACTGGACATGTTCTCGTGCCCATCTCTCCCATCACTCTTATCTACGTTTCTGAAGCATCTAGGTGCTTGCTATGTTTCAGAGGGGGGAAAATATTCTTTGTGCTAGGCCTCTTTACCAGGCAATTTTTAGTAGGCCCAGGGCCTGAACCAATGTTAAAACTTGAACAAAAAGCTGCGTAGAAAGCCAGTTCCTTGACACTTGTCCATCCTTAATACAGCTAAGCATCTGCCGTACTCTTAGCCTAACCCATTTTAGCAGAGACAGCTGGACTGATTAATTGCTGTTCCTTCCACCCAGAACACACAAATAAATGTGTAGGTCAGGGACCCTGAGTTTTGTCGAACCACTGGGTATTTTTGGAATGTTGAAAGCAAACACTGTGCACTGCAACAAAATGGCTGCCACAGGGGGCTGGCTCCAATCATGGAATATTGGGGGGTTCCACAGGTGTTGGAGGCAATTGTTTCTGAACAGGTGTTCCCTGTAGACACAGAGGGAATGTCTCACGAGCTCTTCTGAACCACCTCCTACCCCAACGAAGTAGAGAGAAGCCAAGACTGGCTTTTAGCTTGAGAGGAAAAGGTGGTTTTGAGAAGCAGCAAGTGGGTACCAAGAAACGTATCAGCAGACACCACGGCACCCACAAGCATCGTGCTGGGGACCACTAGTGTAGGGTAGACAATACCTGTAGGCTTAAATTTCACTACATCCCCAACAATGATTTGTTTGCCAGATAACAGTCTAATGATTTTTGATGGATTCCAAAGTAATCCCAAGAGAATAGTTTCCAGTAATAATCTGAGTCTGAAGTTAAATCTGATTATTGCCAACTTTGTTCCCTTTTAGCAATTCAGTTTGGCACTTCTGAGATTATCAACTGAAAAGACCAGCAGAAGAGAGCCCACTTTCTGATGGTAAGAAACCAACAATAAGAACCCTAATGGCACATACAATTAGCACAGTCAAACTCTGCATAGCATTTTTTTTCTCCAAATAATCATGTAAGGGAGGTGGGCTTACCTGTGCAGTAGTTAAGGCATTGCACATAGAACAAATGGCCTCTGCATCTTCATCTGTCTTCTTTTTCACCTGCAACAGCTGGGCTGCCTGAATGAGAGGCTCCAGAGTTTCTTTAGCTCCACTGGTCATCAGATTTTTGTCACGCAGCCACTCTTCAAGTTGACTTACGTTGTACCTGTGAATTGGGAAGGGCAGAATCTTATGACCATTTTCAGTCTAAAATAAGTTTATCTCTTGTCACCACCCATTATTCTGTAATTACTGAACAGACTTTTTAGTTAAGACTGTGGAAGCAGCACCTTATCTCCCCCCCCACCCCCACCAAGAGAGAGCCAGTTTGGTGTAGTGGTTAAGTGCATGAATGCTTATCGGGGTTTGATTCCCCACTCCTCCACTTGTACCTGCTGGAATGGCCTTGGGTCAGCCATAGCTCTTGCAGAGGTTGTCCTTGAAAAGACAGCTGCTGTGATAGCCCTCTCAGCCCCACCCACCTCACAGGGTGTCTGTTGTGGGGGAGGGAGATAAGGGAGATTGTGAGCCGCTGAGACTTTGAGACTCGGAGTGGAGGACGGGATATAAATCCAATATCATCATCTTCTTCTTCAGTTCTATTAACACCTTTAGAAGGCACAGCACCAAGGAACTGGGAGCAAAAAAAATCTCAAAACTTGCTCTTGTAATTTATTTGCTTCTTTGCTAGTAGGCAATTTTCTGTTCCTCTTTTTCATCTGGAAGAATGCCTTGATATTTTATCCACTCAAACCAGACATTTTAATCATCCTAAAGCCACACATATATGAAGCTGCCTTATACTGAATCAGACTCTTTGAAGACATGAGAAGACATCCTCACCTTATCTGCATTCCTTTGCTCCACGAACACATATCTTTTCGCAGGAGTAGGTTATTGAGCGTCACAGCTCCAATGATGTAGAACATCTGCTTGACTACCTGCTTGACCAGCTCTGGATCCATCCCATGTTGACACATGATTGAGTGGAAGGTGTTTAGCTGCCGGATGATAGAGTCCAGTGTGTATGTCCCTTCGTCTGCGATGCTGGAGGTCCTCTTTCGGAGGCCAGTTGGTTTCACTCCTGACACACCTTGGATAGTTTCATGCTCCAGCATTCCTGAAACTGATTTACATCATTGTTAGCTACAAAATCCTAACTTCAATGCAAAAATGAGACAACTGGGTTAAAAAAGCAGGGTCTTCTTGAGACACAGCACAAAGAACTATATCAAAGATAACATTTGTAGAGTGAGAAGAACAGCGATGATAGTACACGTATTAATAAACTGACTTGCACCAAGCCCAGGACCGGCTCGCCCACTAGGCAAACTAGGCGGTTGCCTAGGGCGCAGGGAGGGTGTGGGTGTCAAACTGGGCTCCCCACCACTTCCCAGTACCGTAGCCAAGCACCTAGTTTGTCTGCCTCCTTCACCTGCTACCACTGTCTGCCACCACCGCTGTGGCCGCCCACCCTCCGTTCCCTTCCCTTTGCCTCCCCCCCACAGCTCCGCATCCCTGCGCCTCCCACCTCCCCACCACGACGCCTCCTCCTCCCTCCCTTCTCCAACCCATGTCGATTTCAATGCCAGAACTGGCTCTAGCACCTCGTTCCGGCTATCTAAAGTCCTCCTATCCGCCTATCTAAAGTCAAGTGATCGGCAGGTGAAAGGGTGGCCCTGCTGCCACTGACTCCTCCCCTCCCCATGTCCTGGATGGGAGAAGAGTCAGTGGCAGCGGGACTGCCTTTCAGGATGCTGGTCCTGACAGACTGCGAGCACGGCCCTGCGGTGCAGTTTTACCTGCTGATCGAGTGATCATGGGGGGGGGGGGGGGCGCTTTACATAGCTAGAACGTGGTGCGGCATTGAAATCGACATGGGGTGGGGAAGGGAAGGAGGGAGGAGGCACAGCGAGATTGGGGGGAGGCGCGGGGGGGAGCATGGAGCCGCCGAGGGAGGCAAAGGGGGTGCTTTGGGGGGGCACCAGGCAGCAAGTCTGCCTAGGGTGCCATGGAGTGTCAGGCTGCCCCTGATCAAGCCAAAATGTGAAAATAGTTTTAAAGGGGCAATTATTAAATGTAAGTGATTTTGCCTGGATATCCAGAATGTTTTTACTTAAACCCACTTATTTACTTCATTTATACTCTGCCTTCCTACTCAACAAGGACCCAAAGCCACTTTACATTTTTCTGCTCTCTTCCTTTTTTATCCTTACAACCATTCTGTAAAGTAGGTTATGCAGAGAGAGTAGCCAAGGTCACTCACAAGCTTCAACAGCAGAGTGAGGATTTGGACTTGGATTTCCCAACCATTTTAAAACTATGGGCATCTTTGGAACTCTGACACAGCATGGTGAGCATAGCCACAAAGTGGCTACTGTAGGAGATGGAGCCAACTATAAAATGGTTGCCCCGGCTTACCTTCAGTCACACAGTGAAGATCCTTGTGCTGTTGAGGTAGCTGCTGACAAAGCAATGTTTTTATAAAAACCCTCAGAGTCAATCTTATCTCCAGTGGCCAATCAGAAGCCTGGCTGGGCAACAGCCCCATCTGGCCCCACCCACTTTCTACAAACACTTGGTGGGCACCAGAAAAGGTGTCAGCAGGTGCCATGGCTCCCATAAGCACTATGTTGGGGACACCTGCTCTAACCACTACACCACTCTCAACGTACTTAAGGCCCACCAATAGTATTCACTGTGACTCATCTCTCAATTCATGATCCACTCTAAGGATGTGTTCATACTACACTAAATAATGTGTTTTGCAAGTGGATTGTTCTTACACAGTAAAAATCCAGTTGCAAAACACATTGTTTAGTGTAGTATGAACGTACCCTAAGTCAGCTCCAGATCTGTTCCTCTCTTCTCTGAGAACAGACAGTAACAACTGCCTGCTTTTAATCAGGAGCAGCACCTCCTCCCCACTTCTGAAAAACTTTGGTAGTCTAGTGGTGAGTTCTGATGCTAGAGTTCAAGAGTCTCTTCTTTTAGTACCCCCAAAAGAATAATAGTTATACTGCTACCCTTTCTAACTCTTTCTTGTATAGGAGGAATCAGTCAACATTTTTAAGTCAAGTTTTGACACTGCTGTTTAAGGAGAAAATGCCTCCATCACACACAGAAAGAAATGTTCAGATTGGACATAGTCCAAGGAAGTTAAAGACATGATGACACTAACATAAAGACAGCAGATGACACTAACAGATAATTCATGAACAGGTAGATTAGAAAAAGAAAATCCTAGCATCTGTTATTAAAAAAAAACATTCCCCATTGTGTCTTACCAATCATTGGCTGCAGAATATTTTCTAACACCCTGACAAGCTGCTGGTAGATCTGAATGGCTAAGTCACTCAGTACTTGTCTGTACTCAGCAAGGTCAAAATTGGTGAGGCAGTGTTCATTCTGACGAGATGTGTTGTGCTTCATAAATCCCTGAATGCACAAAGAGACAAAATGCCAACTTTAGTGTATTCTGTTGCATATTTCCATCTATAGCCCCCTCATACTTAGTGAGCAAAGTGCCTGAACACAGAAAGTGTATTTTAAAAGGCAAATAAAGACAACCTCCTGGAGGCCAAGTGATCAGCCATCAAATGCCAGAGTAGCCTTTGGAAAATGTGCCTCTTTCTGCAGACAAGCCAAATTGTGCCTGAATCCGAAAAGGAAGCTCCAATGCATTCATACAGAGAAACGGGGAAGAAAAGAGGAGGAAGGATAAACTTGCCTCTTCACCACTGTACTGCTTCAAACAGTGTAGGAAGCGGCAGGTGTTCGATAGCCAGAAGGACACTGTTTCAAAATCATCACCTCTTTTCTGGAAGCAACAAAGAAATAAAGCACAGCTTACATCAAAAGACAATCTGAACTAAAATAGAGTACGTGTATCTGTAAATCTGATGTTTTAAATTGTACTGGACTTCTGAATGAAATGTCCTCTTTCATACAGCCTTGACCCCAGCCTGTGCTACAAATGAATATTAAATTGACAATTAAATAGATGACAGAGTATTAGACCCCCATACAGAGTTGAAGTAACACAGAGAACCTTCTCTGTATCTAGGTTAACCAGTCAATAATGAGAATTGATACCCTGAATAATCAGAGGGGCTGTGGCTCACAGGCAAAGCATCTGTTTGGCATGCAGAAGGTCCCAGGTTCAATCTCTGGCATCTCCAGTTAAAAGGACCAAGCGGTCGGTGATGTGACAGACCTCTACCTGGACCCTGGAGAGCTGCTGCCAGTCTGAGTAGACAATACTGACCTTGATGGACCAACTGTCTGATTAAGTATAAGGCAGCTCCATGTGTTCATGCGTACAAGGAATTTGCCAGGCAAAACTATAGCAAATGCACAAGAGCTTTTATCAGAAAAAAGATGGCCATCTGGGGAAAAGCCAGCCTTTGTTCATCCAGGCTCATGTATGCTTTCTAGGCAAGGGGAAGTCTCTTTCTCCATAAGACTGCTATATGGAGAGAAATGGAAACTCCACCTGTTGCTATTGTCATCCATTCCTGAAACATGCTTTGGTTATGATAGCATAGAAAAAGAGAAGATCAATAATAACTGCTATCTAGATGCAATCAACATGTTGCCCTCATGGACAAAAAATATGGTTGTTTGACTACACGAGTTGTCATATACATTCCCTAACTCTAGCTTCAACAACTCAACAACAATACAATTTATGAGGAGTACTGAAGAAACCAGTAAAGCCAAACCTTGTATCTGTATTCAGAGAAAGAAAGAAAGAAAGAAAGAAAGAAAGAAAGAAAGAAAGAAAGAAAGAAAGAAAGAAAGAAAGAAAGAAAGAAAGAAAGAAAGAAAGAAAGAAAGAAAGAAAGAAAGAAAGAAGTCTGTCCTTTCCTGGATAGAATGAATCTTCTTTAATGAACATCCATTTTTTAGGACCCCTGTTAAGATCAGCCTTAAATCAGGTTTTCCTTTGAGAGTTCCTGTTCTGTCACTGATCGAAGAACAAACACTCCTGTGTATTTACTATGCAAAAGGCACTATGGAAATAAAGCAGTGCCTTTTAACGAATGTAATACTAACTTATAAAAAAAATTTAAAAACCAAATAAACTGACCTTCAGAATCTTTTTAATGCCGTTAATCGTGGAAGTCAGCAAAGATCTGACTTTTTGATCGTCGTTTAGGTAGTCAGCATGGCGGACACACATGAACAAAATGTATGCCGGCAGACCTGGGATGAGGTTGACTGCCACCCCTCGTGACTTCAAGTCTAAGAGAGAAGACAAACATACAAATTCAGAAGAACTCTGCAGGGTTTAACAAGGTTATGACTCTTCTTGGGCTTACTGATCCATAATGATCTGAACCCACGACAGGATTAGTGTAAAGTTACAGAAGGCATCCATGTGCACATGCCATACAACTCGTACTAGGGATTAAAGTTTCTTAAAAGAGGTTTGTTTCAGGTGGGCAGCTGTGTTGGTCTGTAGTTAGAAGAACATTTGAGTTCAGTAGCAATTTGAACACCAATAAAACTTTCCAGCTTTCATGCATCAAAGCTTGCTTGGTCAGAAGTGACAATTAATTGTTTTTCTTTCCTCTAATGTTAGATAAATGGGACATAACAAATAGCAGCAATTTATTTGCAACATCCTGCAATGCATTTCATAAACAAGAAAGCATTCTTACCTAAAATAAGGTTTTTGACAAGCTTTGGCTCATCCTCTTTCTTATATTCCAACATTCCTTGAAAATCTTTTTCTTTCCTTGGAATATTAACAGGATGGATCGGCTCATCAATTATTTGCCCGGGGGAAATGTTCTCCATCTGGCCAACTTCATTGAAAGAGGGAAGAAAAATAAAAGTTTTTAAAACCCAGCACAGTTAAAATTTAAGTTGTGATCAAGAAGCCTGGTGCTGCATTATTGAAATTCTGGTCGTTCAACTTTGATGATGTCAAGAGATACTGTCTAACAAATGTATCTACAGAGTGGGAGGGGCTAGGGCTCGGTGACCGAACATCTGCTTGGCATGCAGAACGTCCAAGGTTCAGTCCTGGGCATCTCCAGTTGAAAGGGCCAGGCAGGAGGTGATGTGAAAAGACCTCTGACTGAGACCCTGGAGAGCTGTGCCACTCTGAAGAGATTATACTGATGGTGATGGACTGATGGTTTGATTCACTATAAGGTGGTTTCATCTGTCCCTGCACATTCCTCTTGAAAGAATAGACAAGTCCCTTCAAGTTATTTTAAACTGTTACTCCCATGTCATTCTTAAAGAAGCTGTGGAAACTGAATCTTTCAGGCAAATCAGGAACACAGGAGCAGCATAGATCTGCTCTGTGAGAGGTGGAAGAGAGCTGACAGAGGTTCAAAACAAGCCCATGCAATAGATCTCTAGACTAAAAATCCCAGCATAACCCTATTAATATAAACCAGCCCAAAAGGTAATTTTAAAAATAAATAAAAGCTAAATAATTCACTTAAGTGAATGAAAATTAGCAGAACAAGAACATGTACAAATATAAGCTTATACTTAAATTTTTTTTAAAAAAAACCCCTCTTACCTCTGTATAATCAGTATTTTAAAAAATACTGAAAATGGAAATTTGTTTCACTGAGGCCTGATTACGGGAATATCCTCAGCAATGTGGCCAAAAGCATAGTCAGTATGCTGAACAACTGGAAACTTACCTTGTCTTCTAGTTTTGTGTCAATGCAGAATGCTAGATATAATTGCACACTCCCTACAAAGAACTGCTAGCATCAGCCCAGAGAGTATCAGATGAGCCTGCTTTAATTTTCTAGCAACCGGCGCAGTTTAAAAACTGTTCTGTACATTGCCTGAATTCTTACATTGCATGAGGACTGAAGGCTACCAATACAGTGCCTGTGTTTCAAAGCTATATTTAGCGTGGGCAAACGGAAAGCAGGAGCTGAATCCAGGACACTCCCTGCTGCTGTTAAACTAAGTGAAAGGTCTTAACGTAATCTGCAAGACAGCAGCCTTTTGGGTTCCTCCTCCAGATGAAGTCCAGGGTTTGTATGTGTTACTTTCTCCGAGGAATAAAAATAAGATCAGGTGAAAAGGGAGGGGATACTTATGTATGAACTGAGCAGGGAGTCATCTTTATCAAGTTGAATTGAGAAGGAGTGTCCGCTTTGAGAAGAGTGTTAAGTCTTCCTTGCACAGTAAATATTATCTCTGGCAGCCAGTCTCATAAGAGCAAGCCATTTACTGAGATTGATAAACCAGGATGTAACTTTTCCCCGCTTATGCTAGCATTTATTAAAGCAATGATTGTTCTAGGCAGGGCCCAAAAGATCAATCATGCCCACTGGAATTCCTAAGTCCATTATAGCGCAGTGGGAATTAATTTGCTGACAGAGTTGCAGTCTGCATTGCCAAACATGCATGCAAAAATGAAACTAGAATTCCACCCAGAATTCAGTTCTTTAAAAAGAGGCTTTGTTCACCAGGAATCAGTTTGATATTCACTAGCTGATTATTCTTCCACTATATGATCACTTCAATCAAAACACAACTTGCTACTGAAAAATCAGCATGATTGTAAAATATTTAACAGGCTGCAGGGCTCTTTTTCTAGCAGGAGTTCCTCTGCATATTAGGCCATGTCCCCCTGATGTAGCCAATCATCCAAGAGCTTGGAGGGCTCTTAGTACACGGCCTACTATAAGCTCCAGGAGGACTGGCTACATGAGGGGGTATGGCCTAATATGCAGAGGAGCTCCTGCTAGAAAAAGAGCCCTGAAGTCTGTATCTTCCACCAAAATTTTTAAAGCACTGCAGCAAACTTTCTAAAGGGAAAACAGACCCAGGAATCTTGCTCTTCTGCACATAAATCCGAATTCCCCTTCAACACAGAACAAATCCCATATTGGTTGAAAAGTACTTAAGATTTTTGAGAAATGCTTCTGTTTTGCTTTTATTTTGCTATCCCCTTTAGCAGAAAGATTTGAGCCCACCACCAGCTCTGCTTTAAGCATCATGTGAAAAAACCATTTCCTTATTCTCAGGCTAGTATTTGGGGTTTTTTATCTTACCGCTCTTCCCTGGATCATCTTTGTATTATTTTTTAGATGTTTTACTCACGTCTTAAGCTGCTATTTTACCATTCTTCTTATTTTTTTCATCTTTTTAAAATTATCAACCTGCTGGTGGCTATTGGGGTTTTTCTTTGTGTGTATTATGTCTGTGTTGGAAGCGGCCTTGACAGTATTTTTGGCTGAGAGTTTAAAAATAAATAAAGGTCTCTTCCCAAAGTTAGAACAACAGGAGAATAAAGCAAGGGCCAGGCCTGCCCAGTGTGGCTGGAACAACAGGGTCAGGTATCCCTTTCATATCAGCATTGGGAATTGGACTGGCACCATGGGCTTTGAAGTGACGTTTATGGCATTTTGGGATGGCCATTGTTCAAGAAATCCATAAGTAGAAAGGGTTTCTGTTCTGAATTCTGATGCGAGACACTTTTGTCTTTCAAGAGAAAAGAATGCATTCCTATTAGTCAGATGTCCTCCCAAAGTAGTTGCTCTTAGTGAACAGGGGGGGGAAACACACATGAATTTCTGCTCTCGTTCAGCTACTTTGTCCTTGCCTTTCAGGTTATTATACACCCCCCCAAAAAACATACCAACATTTACAACCATTTTTATAATGTTTCAGAAGTACACAAACTTAGCACTTCTTTTCAGGTATGGCATCTAGTTGTCACCATCTGAAGACACTGTGCTTCAGGAACAGTAAAGAAAGACAATAAAACATTCTTGATCACACAAAGAGGCTGTACCTTCAAGTTCATCTATCTTCTTGGCAAATACTTTGAGCTGCTTTTTCAACTTGCGGACTGTCTTGTCCTGTTTTTCAAGCTGCTCCATTAGATCCTATACAATAAACGTAAAAGATAGGGGTTAGGTATTGCAAATGCCATCACATATGCAATATGCAAAAAAACCCAGATCCGTTTGGTTAGTGCTAGAAGAGGAACTGAGTGCAGTTGAAAGGTAACAGGCAACATCTGGCTGAGGATTGCAAGCCTGCACACTGCCTAGAACATCAGACATTGTATAGAGCATCTTGAAATACACGCAGCACAATGGAGACAGAACTCTTCCGCAGTGATAGCTTACATATACCAATGTATTCATACCTTACCTCACAGTGTGGTGTCATTCACAGATTCAGAGAAAATGCATCTTTGCTAGTTGTCATCTACCTGTGCCTTTAAGGTGCCTCTGGACTCCCATTTTATTCTGCTGCTACAGATTAACATAGTGATTTGTCTGGAATTATCACTAGAATTCAATTCTTAACGGTTCACCTTTAAAATGAGAGTATAGATACAGTCCTGGTGGACAGAGCAAGAAACAGCATATTGTTTCTCAAGAGCAACCAAAGAGATGCTGCTGGAAAGCCTACAACCAAGGCAACATCTATCCATGATTTTAGACTACGTCCCACCACCAACTGGAATTTAGAAGCATGCTACCTTTGAATAGGTGGGTTCTCTTTTTAGCAGTTATAGAAGACCCACCCACAACAAATTGCTCTAGTCCATTTTTAAAGCTAGCAGCCACCACCACATCTTATGGTAGTGAATGTTTACTCTGAAATACCCTGAAAATGAAGGAGGAGGATTGGATTGGATTTGCACCCTGCCCTTCACTCAGAGTAGCTTACAATCTCCTTTCCCTCTCCACAACTGACACCCTGTGAGGCAGAGAGCTCTTTTGGGAACTGCTCTTGAGAGACCAGCTCTTTCAAGAACTGTGGCTGACCCAAGGTCACTCAGCTGGCTTTGTGTGGAGGAATGGGGGAATCAAACCCGGTTCTTCCAGATTAAAGTCCATGCACTTATCCACTACACCAAATTTCAAATCTTTTATTCTGAATGTTAACTTCATTTGCCAAAGTGTTAGCCGTGAGTCTGCTTCGATCGTGCTGCGATGTACCAAACAGCAAGCTGTCATTAGTAACAACTGAACACTGACACAAAGACACAACTGACACAAAAAAAAAGCTGTGGGGGGGAGAAGGATATTGTGAAGTTCTCTGAAAAGAGTTTCCTGGAGAGTGAACAAAACAGCCAGCTCTTCAGTTAGCAATTTGGAAGTAACAAACAAAGAGAGAGGCTCTGCTCCGTGTACATACAATCATCCGTTTGTAAAGCGAAATCCGGTACGATTGATACTTCATAGGGTCATCTGCATATAACTCCTCATAATACTGAAAAAACAGGTAGAACATGGATTCTTCCCATTCTTTGAGGGTCTAATATTTCAGCAAAACTGCTCAAGAAAAGGCAAATGCAACTATACAGACTTTAAGGCAGCCCAGACTTCCCCTTCACCGAGCAAGGATGCAAAATTCATAGCCCGCAGATATTAACGGTGGGCAAAAGTTTTGATATAAAACATGTAGCTTTTAAAGGATATTTCAAAACCAGAGGACAATTAAAACAATTCAAAACACAATGTGTGCTTTTTTTAAACTTCAGAACTGGTTCAGTCAGCAGTATATTGTCATATTGGTCAATATCCAAATCACACCACTGAGAAAGAGGGAAAAGTTATAACCGACTCCTGTGGAAAAGGTTTGGATGGAAACCCTTCCCTTCCAAAATGTTTTGGCACAGTCTGGCAAGATCAAAAAAGCCCTCAGCCCCTCAGTCAAGCTATGAGCAGGGGTCATTTTGTAGAAAAATAGGTGGTGGAGCTCATCCAGGGATTGTTATGCAGCTGCACCTACTATTCAATGGACTAGGTAGGTAGATGGGGAGGAAGAGCGGGAACCCTCAGAAAGGTTCAGGAGATGTGCTCCTGTGAGTTCTTGCTGAATTCAAGGCCAGGCTGTAAGTATCCCCCTCAGCAGGCATGAGAAAAATTTAATACTTGTAATCAGTGTTCCCTCTAAGTTGAGTTAGCGTGAGCTAGCTCATAGATTTTTAGCCCCTTAGCTCACACATTTTTGTCTTAGCTCAGCAAGGATGACCCCAGAGCACAATCATTTGTGCAGTAGCTCACAACTTTAATGCCAGTAGCTCACAAAGTAGAATTTTTGCTCACAAGACACTGCAGCTTAGAGGGAACATTGCTTACAATAAACATGGTTAACTGAATTACTTAATGGGATCTGATCAGTTATATTGCATAGTAATCAATGCTACAGCCAATGGCTGAATTTGATGAGTAGACATAAATACAGGTTATTATGGGGTCAGAACTCAGAAAAGTGTCATGAGAAACCACTGCAGCATGCAAATGCAATAAAGCCAACACTCTTAAACCACAGATTCAGGTGGGCAGCCATGTTGGTCTGAAGCAGCAAAACAAAGTTTGACTCCAGTGGCACATTAAAGACCAACCAAGTTTTATCCCTGGTATCAGCTTTCGTGTGCCTTAAAGGTGCCACTGGACTCAATTTCCGTTCTACTCTTAAACCATGTATGAGCCACCTTCCCAAGGAAGAGGTTGGTCTGCCTGGAAGGAAGGCATCACACATCTCCCAAGCCTTGCCTTGGTCACATGGCTTGTGTGGAGTTAGGGTAGGAAATTGGCCAAGTGGAATAAGCTAATCTCCTGCCAACAATAGAATGCCTGGCCAAGGTGTGGCTTCCCAATACAAATACAGTTTATTCCCTCCCCCCAAGTTTTTTTTTTTTTAATGGGAAGGTATAGCAATGGGAGGTGCGGGAATACCAAAGTGATTTTTAAACACTTGATACTTTTTTGTGTGAAGCCTGCTGTACTACTGGCATTATTAGATGATCCTGCAAAAGGTATGTTAGTAGTTCCAGAGCTAACCAGTCAAGAGCAGCATTTAAGAACACTTTAAGTGTTAAGTGTACTAACCAGAAAGCTTTCCAAGTTATGGAGAAAAAATGTGCTTTTGGACTTGCAAAGTTAAATCGCTCCACTCTTTCTTTTTTAAAGATTATATATATTTTCACATTGTACCTTGGCATTTTGTTTATTTAGGTCTAGCTTAGTTTATGAGCCCTGTGAGAAACCCATTGGTTTCTTTTGTTCACAGAGTAAAAGAAGCTATCATATGTGTAAATAAATCAGTCTCTGTTTAAACAAAACCACAGCAATTTCAGAGGCTTTTGGCAGAAGTCAAATGTACCTATTTGTTTGGTTGTCTCACTGCTCTGTCCTAACACAAAGCTTCTACTGCCAAGAGACCTTAGGCCTCCTGAACCACTACAAGCTTTCACAGATCTTTGTGTGTGTGTGCACAGTTGTTTCTTATTCTTGTGTAGATACTAGATACCTTTTATCAAGCTTTCTGTTGCAGAGCTGCTGCATTTTCCTGGGTGAAAGCACTCAGTTCTTTTTGGGCAGTAGGAAAATGCAATGCCTGCCATTTCGGGAAGTTTTCCTTCCACTTCTTCAAAACATGAGCTTGCTGTATAGCTCAAGTATCTCTTTTTTTAAAAAAGCAGTTCCCTGCCAGGTTATCCCTTTACTCTCATGAAATTCCATGGACACTTTTCTTTTTGGGGTTTTGAAAAGCCTTTGTGCTTCTTTCAGAAGCACTTCAATACATACCATATTTTTTCCAGCTTTGCTTTTAAGAAGTGGCTAAAACAGCCTGGCCATCCAGGCAGACAAAACACTTATCTGTACTAAAGCAAGCTAATCCCCTTCCATTACATGCATTTTGTACTACAGTTATCGCTAAAGGGAAAATAGTTTAGGAAGTCCCTCGGGCTTCTGAGAAAGTGAGAATCTAAACAGTGCAATCCTTGAGAATGGCGGGGGGGGGGGGGCCCTGCAACCAAGACCCCCTCCCCTTCAGACGTTTTCAAAACTGTAAGTTCCTGAATCGTGTTTGAATAACAGGAACAGTGTGTTGGTGCGCCAGAGACAGACTGCTTTCCCCCAAAGGAATCTGTGGTTATTGGGCCTTGTTAGTGACTAAAATTTCAGAAATTGTGGGATGTATAGTTCCGTTAACTCCTGAAGCGGTGTTGTTGAACCTTTAGCCTGATAGGTTGTTTATTCCACTGCGAAGGGAGCTTATTTACCTACTGTTGTTAGCAGGGAAAGTTCTTTTAGCCCAGAAATGTAAAACTAAAAAGATCCCATCCCTTGAAGATATTGGTTTTTAAAAGCCAGAGATATAATGATACAAGACAAATTATCTACACAGATCCTATTGATCGAGTCATCATGTTATAAAAATAATTTGCTAGAAAAATGGTTCCCTTTTCTTGAGTTTACGAATACAAATGCCTCTGCTGAAGATATTATACCTCCTAAATATTTGGACTGTATCATTTTGAAGTTGGATAATGGTATTGTTTTTTACTTTTCTTCGTACTGTTTCTAAAACTTTTTTTGTATAAGAAGTTTTAAGTATTACTTATTATTTAGATTCATGTTTGTTAAAATGAAAAATGTTAATTTTAAAAAAATATCTGTCCTCTTGGGCTCTTCAATGCACTTTACACTGTTTTAATATTCGGCTCACCAAGTTTTCATTAGTCAGGCGAGTGATCTCGTGCTGCAGACTGGCCTCTATCCGAGCTTCAGGGGGCAGCTGCAGGTTCTGTGCCAACAGCTGTTGCTGGCGATTGTTCTCCTCCTTCAGACTCTGAATCTCGCCACGGAGGGCTTCCAGTTCATTGTCGTGGCTCCTCTTCTGGGTCTGCAGTTGAGATTCCAGGAGCCTACAGGAACCCCAGTAAACAAAGGGCATTTGGGGGAAGGCGGAGAGGGAAGGGGCGATATGGAAGAAGGAAAAACATTTTGTTCAGAACGGGCACTATAAATCCTCACCAAAGATCTGAAATTTCAGTTGCTGTTCAAAGATGTATTGCTGCTGAACGGCATGGAAAAAGAATGGAAAACGCAGAGTACTCTTTAAACCCTTTTAAGTGCCTTGAACTCCACTGGTCTATCGGTACGACATCACGCAGAGTTAAAAGTCGACCCAGCTTGATATTGCCTTGGCTTCACCTCTGATACACAGAAGCAAGCAAACAAAGCCATTTGATACATACAGGTTTGACATGCCTGGAGCTATGCAAAATTAGGCAGCCCACTTTAGGCGAAGTAGCTGGAGCAGATTTACAGGGCAGCACATTAGCAATCACTGGGGGGGGGGGCAGAGGTTTACCACTACAGGAAGGGGGCATTTGGATCTCCTGGCAGTGTATTGGTCCTTAGACTTCAAAGGACTGGTTCATTAGTCCAGGAGAGCTCTCAAAACTGTGTTGAAGAAAAGGAACAACTAGACAAGCCAATCATTTCTTTAAGTGAAGACTATGAAAAAGGAAGCTTCCTTCAGTATTGACTCTGGTTAGAGAGAAAGAGAAGCATCCTCCAAACAAATAACTACTGACCAGATCCTTTAAAAAAAAGAACAGAACAGATTTCCCCCTTAAAACAGAGCAATATTACTGGGGGAGTCAAATGCAAGATCCAGAATCAGGAATCTGGTTGTGTTGCAGATTCATTATGTTGCCTTGGATGCGTGAACAAATGATTCATTTGCCATATGTGACCTGTGGGAGGCGAGGGAAGAAATGAAGGATACCAAAGCGTTGAGATCGGTGCCTCTGAATCCTGCCCATTTGCCTCAGATCTACTGAAGTGTTCTAGCAGACACATTTCCAGGGTTTAAATATACCTAAGCGCACAAGCTGAGAGCTACATTGACCAAGCCTGGGAAGGTAAAGATGAGTCCTTTACCTTCTGTTTTTCTGCCACTTGCTCTAGAATCTATTGCTTCTAGAACGCTGGGGCAAGAAGCAAAAGCTACCCAGAGCCATCTCTCCCTTTGGCTCTACTCTGCAGCACAGCAACACTACTCCCAAGTTAGCTTCCGGCAGACTTACGAAAAGGAGATGTTGTTAATGTTTAGGGGAGTTTTTTGTTAGCAGCACAATGAAAGGAAAGACACAAAGTTAAAGAGTATTTGTTACAAACAAACAAACATTGGTTAAAATCGCTTTGCCAAAAATGCACAAGAAATTAACTATCCTTGTCCTAAAGAGTATTTGTTACAAACAAACAAACATTGGTTAAAATCGCTTTGCCAAAAATGCACAAGAAATTAACTATCCTTGTCCTGGCTCCTAAAGTATCTAACTGCAAGTATAGGAATTGGGTATTTGGGGAAGGTTTAGGACTCCACCGAACTAGTGAATGCATTCAACATATGTATGTTGGCTGTGGGCAGACTATCTTGCTATCATTTGAATAAACTTCCTGCAACAGTGTATTTCCTTCAAATGGTATCATTACTATTTCCATTTTTCCTGGACAGCTATGCATAATAATCGTTATAGTATTAAAGCAGGCACACACAAAATTAGAAAGCATTCAGTTTGGTCAGGTGTTTTATACAGCCTGTTTCCAGTCACAATACCCTTCCCACCCCACACCCCCCAGGCCATGAACCATATAATCACTGTTTAAAGCCTATTTGCAATAGCAGAATAGATGTGGCTTGTAAATACTTCCAACCAGTGGCAGCATGAGGATTTGGGGGGGATGCCAGACGGGGTACCTTTAGCACCCCTCCTTTGGCCTGGATGATGGCAGCTGCTGCTCCTCCTTGCCACCAGAAACAGGGTCAAAGTGATGAAAGAGGAAGAGGGGGCAAGGCAGCTGCCGCTATGCATTTGCTCTCTCTCATTCCATTTTTGTTTTCACAGAGGAAACAAAATCCCGGAAGGAGAGGGGGCAGAACAACAATGGACTACAGCGCCAGCTGCTCCTCCTGTCCTTGCCTTCATACCAAGCAGCCAGGTGGGACTATGCCCGCAAAAAGTAAGAGGAACAGTGGGATCGACCCCACATGTGTGCTCCCCCTCTTGCGCTGAATGCAAAGACTTGCTACCTGCCATTGACTTAGGTCTATGTTTGCATTTTTACTGTGTCAGAAGTTTCCTGCTCAAAAAGAGGCTGAAATGGCTGCTACAGCTTAAAGGCTCCATCTGGCCAGTGATGGGCCCTGGAAGATGCCCAGCCATGCTAAAGGCTGATGTGGGCCCTGTTTTTAAATGCTGGACTTTGCAAGATAGGGGCTGGGGTTTGTTTGTTTTTTCAACATAAATCGATTTGGATTGAACTGCGTTGGTAAACTGCTTGCCTGATTATAAAAAATGGGAAAAAAACTTGAATTAAATATTTGTAAAGTGCTAATGTGTAAGAAATGCTATTGCTGAAGCAGTTTTGTAGCAGGTTAGTCATAGTGGAGAAAGCAAGAGAGATGGCAAAACCAACAAGACCCATCCTGAGGAATTTTGTAACCTGTTGGCTTGTTTTAGCCCTTCATATACCAGCCACAGCTCTCCATCCTCATTCAGCAAGTGACAGTCCTGAAGAGATGATCTTCCAAGCAAAATGGTTTTAAAAATGCAAAAAAACACACAAAAAGGGATAATATGGTGATGAGGGTGATGCAACAAGTTAATGAAAAAAGGAAGCAATGCACGCCAACACAGTTTTGCAAAAAGAAAGTGAGGGGAGCTCATCAATCTTTACAGCTATAAATCCTACACTGCCTAAATTACCCCTTTGTTTGTGCTGGTATATGTCTTACATTACAGAAAAGAGCAGCTCCCTATTAATATAGCCACTGAGATGAGATCTTGGACACTGAACGTTAACCATACCTGTGCAAATGCTTTTGTTTTTTGGGGCTGACAGAGGCTTGCAGACCAGATAATAAAGCTGACTGAATTATACTTAAGTTAAATGAGATTTTGATGCGATAACTTGTCTGAGCCATTCAATGTGTAGGATATGGAGACTTCCTTGTTCCAGATCCATTCAACCCTTCAATCCCACCCCTACAATGCAAACGACAAGCACCACAGAGGCCAACAATGCAGCCCTGAGAGAACAGCTGGGTGAAGGGCACATGTGGAAAGTCTTCAGCTGCTATGGGGTATAACAGATATCACAAACACAGCAGCACAGCCTGACTGGAAGCATCCTTTAAAACATAACTAATTCCTTTTCAAGAGGAAGGTCTGAAAACACTAGGTGCTGCCAATTTATGGTAAAAGCTGGATGTACCGAATGCTGATTGTCTGGCTCCTCTTTATGACACAAGAAACCCTTTTCCCCAAACCTCAGAGTAGTTTTCTCTCTTAAAAAAAATGTTCTTTTCCCCTCCAATAAATAAAGCAGTGAGTGAATGGATAAATGTACGAACACGCAGACTGTATCTTACAAATTAAAATGTGGCCAACCTGCCTGAAACTTGACTGAGACAGCAGGCATTTTACAGGTCTGTGGTTTTACAAATGTAAAGCTCGATTCACACCACAGCTGACGGATGCATTTGTACAATGTCTGTCTCCATGCTCTGTCTCTCTTTTTGCACAATGTCTGTCTCCATGCTCTGGTTGTATGTTAAAAAGACAAAGTTTTTAAAAAGAGGATATTCTAAATTGGAATAATATGTAATTCTGAATTGGCATCCTAAAATGTTGAAGAAGACTATGTAATTAGATTCTTTTCTAGTATCTATCATTGGGCGATGACAGCTTCTGGAGGGGAAGGCACTGAAGGGGAAATAAGTTTGAGTATCCCAGTGCTTTTTTGTAGTAGGAACTCCTTTGCAAATCAGGCCATACCCCCCCCTGATGTAGCCAATCCTCCAAGAGTTTACAGGGTTCTTTGTACAGGACCTACCTTAAATTCCAGGATGACTGGCTACATTGAGGGGGTGTGGCCTAATATGCAAATGAGTTCCTGCTATAAAAAAGCTCTGGAGTATCCTAAAAAGACAGAATGTTGAGTTCAAATGTGTCCTATGTATACAAAAGCTGAAATCCAGACAAAATGAAGCATCATTGTTTAGATGGTGGCAATACAGTTTGCCAAGCACCTTTAGTAAAAAGAAAATGTAATCTATGAAAATTAAATATGCCTATCAAAAATTAGACATAAAACTATCTAGATCTACTCTTGCCATGAATATTGGATCAAGTGGTGCTACCTCTATAGAATATGTTTTCCCCAATAGATGTTCTAAAATGGAAAGCCTCAGTACTTTAAAAAAGGAGAAAAAGCCAGCTCTTTGCAGATGAAATCATCTGTCAGTTCAGTTCAAATGAAAAAATTAAAACCAATGTGTACAGAAGACCTTGTTTTTGGAGGAAAATAAGAGATGCAAATTAGTACATAAAGATCAAAGGCTATTTATCCTTATAGCTGAAAAGTGACCAGGCAAGTCTACTAAGAGAGGCAGAATCACATTCTGAATTAATGTAAAATACAACATAAAACAACCTACCTGTTTGTCTCCTTCAGACCAATATACGCTTGGGCTATCTCTCCTTTATCCTTCATCTTTTGTACATCCTCCAAAAGAATTGTGGAATCTGTCATGGTGTTCTGGAGGGAATGAAGAGAAACCAGTTTCACAATATAGATTAGTTTCCAAGTCCTTTTAAATCTCCTTCCCCCAGATTGGGATGATCTGAATATAGTGGTCCAGTTTAGAGTTCACCATGATCAATCATCATTTGGTTGTTGGGGACAAGACTCAAGCGCCTGTGCTTCCTCTTCCCCCCCCCCCCCCCAAAAAAATGTTATTGTTCTCTCCTCTTCTCCCTGGCTTTGTTTACACCTACTAGAGCCCACAGTCTGAAGTAGGTTACTAGGTCCAGCTCAGAAATAAACTATGGTTTACAGCAACCACAGTTTGTACAACTGAATACCACACTGTGGTTACAGTGGTGAATCAGAGCATGCAAGAGAAGAGGAAGTACACAGCCCAAGGTTTAGCCAAACCCTGGTTTCTGAACCACTGTTATGGACCACGTAAACGGTGGAGGAGGGAGGGCCGTGGCTCAGTGGTAGAGCATCTGCTTGGGAAGCAGAAGGTCCCAGGTTCAATCCCTGGCATCTTCAAAAAAGGGTCCAGGCAAATAGGTGTGAAAATCCTCAGCTTGAGACCCTGGAGAGCCGCTGCCAGTCTGCGAAGACAATACTGACTTTGATGGACCAAGGGTCTGATTCAGTATAAGGCAGCTTCATATGTTCATATGTAAACACAAGAAGCTGTCTTATACTGAATCAGACCTTTGGTTCAAGATCATGGTTGTCTACTCAGACTGGCAGCTGATCTCCAGAATCTCAGGCAGAGGTCTTTCCCATCACCTGCTACCTGATCCTTTCAACTGGAGATGCTGGGGATTGAACCTGGGGCCTTCTGCATGCCAAGCAGATATTCTCCCACTGAGCCATGGGAAGAAACGAATCACCAAGGCAGAGGGAAGGAATTAGGAGGGAGGAACTTGATTGACTGTGGGCCAGTCACACTCTCTCTGCCTACCTCTAAAAGGGCAACTAGAATGATTACAGGTTTGGAACACTTTCCCTATGAAGAAAGGTTAAAACACTTGGGGCTCTTTAGCTTGGAGAAACATCGACTGCGGGGTGACATGATAGAGGTTTACAAGATTATGCATGGGATGGAGAAGGTAGAGAAAGAAGTACTTTTCTCCCTTTCTCACAATACAAGAACTCGTGGGCATTCAATGAAATTGCTGAGCAGTCGGGTTAGAACGGATAAAAGGAGGTACTACTTCACCCAAAGGGTGATTAACATGTGGAATTCACTGCCACAGGAGGTGGTGGCGGCTACAAGCATAGCCAGCTTCAAGAGGGGGTTAGATAAAAATATGGAGCAGAGGTCCATCAGTGGCTATTAGCCCACAGTGTGTGAGTGTGTGTGTGTGTGTGTGTGTGTGTGTATAAATATAAATTTTTGGCCACTGTGTGATACAGAGTGTTGGACTGGATGGGCCATTGGCCTGATCCAACATGGCTTCTCTTATGTTTTTACCTCACAGAGTTGTTGTATTGAGGATAAAATGGAGGCTGGAAGAATGATGTTGGCAATGCTTTAGGTCCCCATCGCGGGTAAGGGGCATATAAATCAAAGGCATTCATTTACAACAGAATGGAAACAAGTTTACCTTGTCATCCTGGCAATCCATTTGCAAGCAGGAAAAGAAAACAAGAAACACTTGGTCACCCCCGAATTAGCCTTTGCCAAAGCTATCCCAGCAGGATGGGACAAGCTTTTCCTGGCCCACTGAACCTGCCAGAAGAGATGCCAACTGTTCCCAGCACTGCGTTGAAAGGCTCCTCCAGTCATTTAAAAAAGGACCTCATTTATGAGCCGTGAGAGCACGAGGCGTTTCATACAGGTTTGTTCACAAATTAGATCTCTTGCCTGGGGCTCCATCATGCATGACTACGTAGCCCCCTCTTCTCCAAAATTTATTTCCAGTATAGCATGATACATATACATTGATATGTACATTATTTTAATCAATCTTTTTTTTAAGAGGGGCAGGGAAGGATTGTACAAATTGAGTCTCAAGCAAACATGCAGAGCACCTGGACAACCTCATCCATACAGCGGGGAGGGAGACAGGCCCCTCCACAATGCATACTGGATCCCTGCTGAGTACATGATACTCATACTCAGATAGGCTGTGCCCTGTGGGATGAATGAAATAGAGGATAATCACCATGTTCTTCTGAACTGTAAATTCTGATGATGATCTTCGTACTGCTTTTCTAAAGCCCTTTTTGGCAATCTTTGGAGGGTCGATTTGAGGACCGTAAGATCTTTTCACTGTTAGCCTCAAACAAGAGTGAAACCATCGAATCTGAAGCAAAATTCTTTTCCCATCCTTCCAGGAGGTGATGTTCTTTTTGACCACAGACTCTATTGTTCTCCATATGGTGTTGCCTTGTCTTGTTATGCCAATAAAGATTGTTTGTGTGTGATACTCATAAGATACTCCTAAAGCTCACAGAAATTTCTTTGCTAAAATTCACAAACAACTTATGCCCCTTCTCTATGCCACTTGCATTCTGCCTCAATAGACAGGGCTGTTGTAATACTGGTCTAGAGCTGGTCCTCCTCATATTTCTTTTAGAAAGTGCTGAAGTTACTGAATGCTGTAACATATCAGTAATACAGGGCCCCTGCCTGAAAGCTTGGAATTACAACCAGAGGTGTGCGATTTTTTTAAAAAATTCAGTATTTTTCAGTTTGGGTCTACTGGACCTGGAGAAATTTTGGTATTTCTGAAGAATCCCAGATCCCAATACCAGTACAGTATTTGTATCCAGGAGTTTTCAAAAATCTGGGATTTGGGGGTGGGGTGGGGTGGGATGGGAACAGACCTGAGAAGAAAAATACCACATTAAAAACAAAAGCCAGCCTGATCTTGAGGCTGGCTTGGCTTCTCCTGCAGCCTGGTTTAAATGTTGCAGCAGGAGAAGCCAGTTCCAGGATCTGTGTATCATGGAGAGATTGCTGTTTGAGGCACGCAGATCCTGGTTGGGACGACTTCTCTTGCAGCATGGTCTAAACCGTGCTGCAGAAGGAGCCAGACCCAGGATCTGTGTGCCTTGGATCTCCATGCCAGAGGGAGGCTGTTCCTCGAGACATGCGGATCCAGGCAGGGATGACTTCTCCTGCAAGTATGCTTTAAACTGAGCCATAGGAGAAGCCAGCTCCTTGCTCCCAGAGACATGCAGATCCTGGCAGGGGTGGCTTCTCCTGCAGTCTGTTTTAAATCAGTTTGGTGTAGTGGTTAAGTGTGCAGACTCTTATCTGGGAGAACAGGGTTTGATTCCCCACTCCTCCACTTGCAGCTGCTGGAATGGCCTTGGGTCAGCCATAGCTCTCACAGAGCTCCTTGAAAGGGCAGCTGCTATGAGGGCCCTCTCAGCCCCACCCACCTCACAGGGTGTCTGTGGTGGGGAGAGAAGATATTGGAGATTGTAAGCTGCTCTGAGTCTCTGATTCAGAGAGAAGGGTGGGATATAAATCTGCCGTCTTCTTCTGCATGAGAAGCCAGTCCCAAGCCAAGCCTGCGGGAACAGTCAGCTCCCTCCAGCACAGTCAATCCTGATCCTCAGGCCATCTTCTTTAAACTTTAAAGGGATTGCAGCAGAAGCCTGACAAACAGCTTCTCTGTTTTCATATCTACCAGTAATTCCCGAATATAGCTGGGATTTTCCTGGGAATTTTTCCCTAAGAAAACCCCGATACTTTTCGGATGCCAAAATAAACCTGAAAAATACTGATAAGGTATTTTCAGGTACATTTTTTATTTGGATAGATCCAAATGTACACCCCTAATTACAACAGATCATAGGACTCAGGCTATTATTCACATTTGGCTTGAGGAGGTGGAATTTTGGAGTTGATATCATGTTCCACTTTGATTTCCCAAGTTCACTGTGACCTGACAATAAACCTGACATGCTCGCATCCTTAAAAGAATGGTTGGTGAAGAAATGAGAAACCACATTACATGTTTGCAACATTATCGGGAAAATATCTTCACACAGCACAGAAGACTAATGGAAACAGTGCAACGAATCATGTGCACTTCACACACAAACCAGTGGCCCCACAAAAGAACACACCGGGAGGGGAAGGCCTCCCCCCACTGCCAAGGTTTCCCAAATACATCTGAAAAGTAGACTGCTTTGAGGAGACAAAAGGAGGTGCATCCTTAAAGAAAGTGCTCTCCCCTCTACCAACTACAAGGAAAACTCAGGGTAAGTCCCAGGGTTTTTTTTGTAGCAGGAGCTCCTTTGCATACTAGGCCACATACCCCTAATGTAGCCAGGGCCTTAGTACAGGGCCTACTGTAAAGCTCCAGGAGGATTGGCCATATCAGGGAGTATGGCCTAATATGCAAAGAAGTGCCTGCTACAAAAAAAGCCCTGGTAAGTCCCATTTCACTTCTATGACCTACCTTGGGCTGAATGGCCTCTTTCTGGCTCATCAATTGTGACCTAAGGATGAGGACTTCTTCTTTGCGGACCTCCAGCTCCTCGCTGACTGACGTCATCTGCTCCAAGAGGACCCTGTATGCCGGGGCACCTGGCGCGGTGACACCCGGAGCATTCTTCTCTATCAAGGCCTTCCGCAGCTCATTCAACTCATTCTTGAGTTTCTTGTTCTCTGATTCAAGCTCTTGACGCTGCAGGAAAACAGCCAATGGTTGACCCTGTTTATCTACAAAATGTTTTTTGCTACAGAGCTACTGAGGGATGGGAAATCAGATGCTTTGGCCCAGTCAGCATTATGATAACTTCTTACTTTTTATGACTTGCCAAAGGACTCCTGAAAACAGAAGTTTGAAAACTTTCCTCTGATAGAGATTTCAGAAACATCCAAGTCAAGTATCCAGAATTACCTTAAGGGATTCATATTCAAGCTCTGCTCCTCTCATCTGGGGCCGTTCTTCTTCCTAGGATGACAGAAAGAAAGGTTTCATCCTTTAGGAAACATTAGAGGATGGAAAACCAAACATACTTAATAGGGATGGGCACAAACCTAAAAATTCTGGTTCACTTCGGGGTTCAGGATGACAACTGAATTGAACCTGAACCGAGTAGAAAAGGCCCCCCAACCTGGCCAGTTTGGATCCCCCTTTCTTCCAGCTGTGGCTTGCCATGGCCAAGAGAAAAGGGTTTGTGGGGGGGGGGGGAGAATGCCCAGGAAGGATTAAATGGCTGGCAGTCATTAAAACCTAATAGCTAACAGGTGGACATCCCACTATTAGGTTTAAATGGCTGTCAACCATTTCACCGGTCAGTTTTGTTTCCCTCTGCTTGGAAGCAAGAGGAAATGAAACTGACCCATGAAATGTCAGCTGCAGACCCACACTGCTCAGCTGTTAGGTTTAAAAGGCCTGAAGAACGGAACAGAAATGGACAAAAGTCTGGGAAATGTCTGGGGAAGGTGCCATCCCTGAACATTGGTTTGGGGGCTCCAAACAGGGCCAGGTCTGTGCCGAATATTGGCTCATGAACCAGTTTGTGCTCATCCCTAATGCTTAACTTGATGAAAGAACTGGATACTTCAGTCAGGAAAGGAAAGGTCCCCTGTGCAAGCACCAGTCATTTCCGATTCTGGGGTGATGTTGCTTTCACAACGTTTTCACGGCAGATTTTACGGGGTGGTTTCCCCATTGCCTTCCCCAGTCTTTTACACTTTTCCCCCAGCAGGCTGGGTACTCATTTTGCTGACCTCGGAAGGATGGAAGGCTGAGTCAACTTTGTGCCGGCTACCTGAATCCAGCTTCCGCCGGAATTGAACTCAGATCATGAGCAGAGAGTTCAGACCTCAGTACTGCAGTACTGCTGCTTTACCACTCTGCGCCATGGGGCCACTTTAATTCAGTCAAGGTATGTACAAAAAATGGGAATCTTTTTAAAAAAAAAAATACAAACAAGAACAAATGTTATCCATGTATTTGACCCATATAATGTTTTTGTTATTCATAAACACATTCACTGAGCACAGGCAATTAAAACAGAATAGGAAACTAGGATGCAGGGATGTTCACAAACGTTATGTGTTAAGAGAACCTCTCTAAAATCCAGAGGAAAAAGTTCTCTGATCCTTTTTTGCAATCAGCAATGGCAAAGTGTAAAAGCAGGTGCTGAACAGACACCTGCCTGTTTCCAAGGACATTTCATTTGAATGAATGGGAGCCTTCAGGTATTCTTTAAGATTTAATTCCATTGTGTTACTTTACTTCTAATCCGCTTGCCACCATGGCACAATATGAAAGTAAAATGGAATATAATATTAAAGAATAGTTTAAGGTTCCCAAGAGCTACTCAGGGGAACAAAATTATCTTTGAAAAACAAAAAGGCATTCTTTGATCATCCAGCACTGCCTATACAAAAAAGAAACATAACTTGCTGCCCTTTGACCCAATAAAATAAACACCCCACTGGGGGATGCTCATGGAGGAATTTGTACTTCCTTTAGTCACTGCCTACTTGCACCTCCCATTGAAAAGATCCACTGCATTTTGAGAACCAGGGATCTACGACCTGATAGAAAACAGGACTCCATTTTCAACCTCTAGCTGAAGAGAAGTGGAACTTTCTGATACCTTTTTTCTTCCACCCCGGCTGGGAACTGGGAATGCAATGACTGGGAACTGAACAACAGCACTTTAAATGAGATGCCATCAAGGTATATAATTTCTTTTTAATGTAACTGGTTTAATGATTTAAATGTATGCATTTTATTTTTGTACATCTCCCAGAGCCTGGCACTGGCTGGGATGGGGCAATTCATTCAGTGAAATAAATAATCAACAACAACAACTTGTTGGGTCTTTACCTTGGCCTTGGCTCGAAGAACCTGCTCCTCCTTTCTGTCCAGTTCATCCTGCAAGGACTGCTTTTCCTGCTCCAACTCGGTAACCCGTTTTTGTAGCTTGAGGAATAAAGACATATCGAGGGGTGCTTTCTTTTCACTTGGCTCCTGCTTCGAGGGGAAACCAAACCATGGGGAGATCAGCAAGATTCTAAATTGCACCAAAGAAGACAGGCCAGCCTACACATTACTCTCATTGTCACCGGGAGAATGTGGGAAATGGCCCCTGCACAATGGCTTCTCCGCAACAGTACCGCAATGTATGGTGCAATGTTTATATCCCCAGTGCCATAAGTCACCACACAGGGGTAGCAGTGGTGTAGAAACCAGCCATGAAATATGGAAAAGTTACATGATCTGTCTCACATGACAGCAGGGGCAAAAAGTTGACATCATCAGGTTGCAATATCAACCAGACTCAATGAACCTAAGCATGGCACCTGTTGAGCTCGTTAATGTGTAGACTGACCCTAAAAGTTTGCAAGAATCAGGGGTGGTGGGGTGGGGAGAAAGGAACAAGAAGGAATGTATCAGTGTTAAGAGGGTTGCTTATTGGCACTCAGGCTTTTCAAAAGGTTATTTTTTTAAAAAAGAAATCACAACTGTAAAAGGTCATTTTAGTAAATAAATCTAATAATATAAAAAGGCATCTAGCCTAAAGCTTTGAAGACAGAAAGCTAGGAACTAACTAGAAGATTTTAAGTCTATGATCACGCATACCTTTCTTGCTTTGTTTGAAAGGGGAGGGGAGAAAGAAACAGGGTTACCATTAGATGAAGGTTATGTAAGAAAGAGATATTTAGATGCACACAATTTAAAAAAAAAATATTTGTCCCTACTCTAAGGTGACCTGCAGCCTAAATTACATCCTTCAGTGCCCACTGACTTCAATGGACTCCAAAGGGTATAACTGTGTTTTGGATGGCTCTGGTAAGACAGTAGAACATGAAAATATTATGTATCTCCAAAAATAAGATTTCTGCCTTTTCCTTTGTATCACTGAATGTATCTGCACATGCGATGTTCCATGACTCAAAGGAGTGTTTCTATAATCAACTCATTTCATAGCTAATGTAATGTTCACTGCCAATTTGCTAAAGTCCATGGCACACTAATTAGTATTCAAACTACACTGCATGTGTAACACAAAAATATATAATCCAGCGTTGTCTGCAGCCATGAATATTAAAACTCCTTAACTTTGTTTTCAGCAGGGGTGGAATTCTAGCAGGAGCTCCTTTGCATATTAGGCCACACTCCCCTGATGTAGCCAATCCTCCAAGAGCTTACAAAAAAGAGCCTTGTAAGCTCTTGGAGAACTGGCTACAATGGGGGTGTGGCCTAATATGCAAATGAGCTCCTGCTAGAATTCCACCCCTGGCTTTCAGTATGATACTTTACTGAAGATTACAGTCATAGATTATGCTGAAGGAAAACAAGTTGAACCTTTTCTAAATCTGAGAGCAGGTTATTGCTCCTTGCAAAAGCTGAAAAAATAGTTCACAACTCTAGGTAATGGTGACAGCTTATATTTTTAACTAAGGGCTCCTACTGTGAGACCCCCAGCTGCAGTTCAACACAATTAGGTGCAGGGGTTGTGACATTAATTTCCGCAGCCTATGTATGCATAAGCTCCTGGAGAGGGGCTGAAAGGAACCCTCTTTCCTGTAAGATGGCTCCTTGAGTCATTCCATTACCACCACCCTTAACAGGAGAGCAGCATGGAAGCTGGGAGGGCAAGCCTTCACTTCAGGGGCAGCACAAGTTTGCCTCAAGGGAATTTGGAGAGTGGGGAGCAGTTAAATCAGCCAGTCGCTTTTGAGAGTCGGCAGAGAGTAATCAGAGCTGTTGTGCTATGAAAGTACCGTCTGGGCCATACTTGAAACCTCATCAAGAACACTGAAATGTTCGAAAAAAGAGTAAGTGGGCAAAGAAAGCAGAACTGAATCCTGGATCAATTAGCAGCATAGAATTCTGCCCGCTTTTGAACGTGCATGCTCCTCTGGTTTAGAAGGACAGGAAGCCTGGGAGGAGATGATCTTGTGCATCAAGATAAAATCTGCTTGTCTTAGAACACAGGACGTGAGAGTACATCATTGACAGAAAGCGAGGTCTTGCAGCAGGAAGTTATTGCGGCCTCATTTCTCTTTGGGTCGTCCCAGAACCAGTGTACCAAATGGAGGTGGGAGAGAAATGTGCAGCAAGAATTTAGCAAGTGTTCACCTGCAGTTGTTTCCCCTAGAAACTATACAAGTTAAAGACAAATAAGGCAGAATGCCTCTTCAGTGCTATCAGCCTGAAACATATTTACAGTGAATTCAAAAGCATCAAAGATTTGGCTCCAAAACAATCAACATCCAAGGAGGAGCAGCAGCAGGGTTTGAATTATTCATAACCAAGTCTGATCTTCTAGGGAAGTAACACAGCTGAGTCATCGTTCTAGAAATGTGTCAGACTTTCTGCTTCTGAACTTAATGCACAGGCAGGTTCCATTAAGGTGGCTCTCTTCCAGGTTTTCCTGACTTTCCTTCATCATGGCAACAAATGGACTTGTATTGGTAAACTGCCTTCCAGTTCACAGGACCCTTACTAAGCTTTCAGTATGGCAGCTTCAGTGGCTCACTCTCAGCAAGGTATAAAATTATCTCCTTTACTTTCTCCCCCTGCCAGCCTTTGGAATACATTTGCCCAAAGAACATGAGTGAGGAAAAGCCTGCCAGGTTTAAAATACAACGCGGATTTGCTTACTGGGCCAGTTCATAGCTAGGTCCCAGGACATGGCTGGAGGACGCATGATGCAAATAATTTGTTGAAGAAAAGAAGAGGAGGAAGGAAGAAGACCGCAGATTTATACCCAGCCCTCCTCTCTGAATCAGAGTCTCAAAGTGGCTTACAATCTCCTTTATCTCCTTCCCCCACAACAGACACCCTGGGAGTTGGGTGGGGCTGAGAGAGCTCTCCCAGAATCTGCCCATTCAAGGATAACTCTGTGAGAGCTATGGCTGACCCAAAGCCTTTCCAGCAGCTACAAGTGGAAGAGTGGGGAATCAAACCCAGTTCTCCCAGATAAGAGTCCGCGCACTTAACCACTACACCAAACTGGCTCTCTTGCCAGCGTTGCTGCTAAACTGCCAGCATCACTACTAAGTGGGTCTGGGGGCATTCTTGGTTTGCACAGGTCTGCAGCTAAGCTGCACATGCACCCCAAATCCTCTACAACATACTACTACTCTGAAAAGGACTCCCAGAGGGAAGAAAGTTTGAAAAACCACAGCCTTTGGAAAATCTTCTGTAATATTTATTCTCATTGTTCTATATTTCAGTTTACCTATTCACCTGACAGAAGAGCCAGCTTGAACTGTCTCAACTTTACATTTCAAAGACAGATTCTGTAATGCTTGTTCTTATATTAGTTTAACTCTGTTTGATTTTACTGTTGTAAGCCGCCCTGAGCCCACTCGCAGGATAGGGAGGGATATAAATCCAAATATTAAATTAAATTAAGGGTTGGAACAAAACACCCTCCAATGGGTGAGCGACTGAAGCTGGAGGAGGAAGGCTTCAAGCTTGAGCCAAAAGGAATAAATATTTTAATAAATAGGTAAGTAAATTTTGCTCAGTTGAGTGGTAGGACAGGGGTAGGATCTCCCCCAGTTGATGGAAACCTGAAACTGGGAACCACAAAAACATTTTCCATGCAGCACCCGTTCATGGAGTGGCCCAATCCCTGTCGTATCTGTTTGCTTGGGAAGCCACACCCACCACACACCCCATGCAGGCCAGGGAGCACTGCAGCGTTACACTCACTGTGCGCCTGCTGAAACAGGGTGCACTCTGACGTGGTTACCACGCAGGCCCTCACCAAATCTTTCCACTCACCATCTTCTAATTTTGGTATGCAAAAATTGCACATGTGCCAAATAGATGCAGGCATCTAACTATACACCGTTGGAGTGATAATGATGATCTTTAAGCCCTAGCTGCCAATTACTTTCAGAATCCTAACATCAGCTTTATTGTGGAAAACGACAGATAAGCAGTTCCACACAGAAGCCAGCAGGAGGAGGGTTTCTCCTTTCTAAGGATGACAGGGTGAATTTTGGCCACTTCAGGCAGCTGCTATGCTGTTCACAGTTCCAGGCATGGGTGTGTGTTTGCTGAAAACCCAAAGGGAAAGTATCCATGGCGAGAGAGCTCATTGAAGCTTACCTCCATTCTCATGGGAAGCTCTTCAGCCTCTGTGATCTCAGAGCCGTAGGTGTATTCCGATTCATTGCTACTGTGAGTGGAATCAGTTCTCTTGTGCCCAGGTTTAGAGATGTTCTAGTGGATGGAGGGAAAAGACAAAATTGCCGGTGTCACTACTTAATTTTTTGTGTTTTCATACTCCTACTGCTTTACACTTTTAGCGCCTTGAAGAAGTCAAGGTTGATTTAGTTCTTTTGTCGCATTGTGTTAGCCAAGAAGCATTTGGGGGAAAGGCTCAGACTTCTTGCTGAGACAGACAAGTGAACATATGAAGCTGCCTTATACTGAATCAGACCCTCGGTCCATCAAAGTCAGTATTGTCTACTCAGACTGGCAGCGGCTCTCCAGGGTCTCAAGCTGAGGTTTTTCATGCCTACTTGCCTGGACCCTTTTTATTTGGAGATGCCGGGGATTGAACCTGGGACCTTCTGCTTACCAAGCAGATGCTCTACACTGAGCCTCCCTCTCCAAGTGATTTGGGCAAGAGGTTTTTACAGAAGGGGAAATATATAAGAATGGTCAGCCTAACAGAATTGAAGTCAAGAATTCTCTAAAACCTCAGCTGGAAGGGTAATTAGCTGGGGTGGATGCATGCAAGGGAGAAGCTGAGGACAGCTCCCCCAACCACTCCTCCCATCCACTGCTTCTCTGCCTCTTAAAACTGTACCTTTTGAGGGAGATATTTTTGTAATTTTTGTGTGCATATGAGTGTGTGTGTGCACCTGGAAGTCATGGCGACTTGTGATGACTGACCCCTACTGGGGGCATGGAGGATAAAGCCTGCCCCTGCCTCCGGGTTCTGGTATTCCAATGAGGTCTCCCATCCAAGTACTTGCCAGAGTCGGCCCTGCTTAGCTTCCAAGATCTGATGAGATCACCTGAGCTATCCAGTTCAGGACAAACTGTACTATTTTTTTTAGTTGTATAGCTGAGTCTGCCATTTGCCCTTGGATTTCTTCACACCAAACCTTCCCCAGGGCCTGAAAACCACTCACCACCATCAGCTTCATCTCATCCTTCAGATCGTCATATCGCTCCTCTAACCGGCTGAATTCATTGAGCAGATTCTGATAGCGTAGCCTTTCGTCGTTCAGATCCAGCTCCAGCTGTTTCGTCTCTTCCATAAGCCTTTTCTCCATAGCATCTAGTTCAATGGGAGAAGGGGGAGAATATGAGAGCTGCAACTGACAGGTTTGCACAGTACAGCTGCGGTATCTAGAGGTACTGAAAGAATGGTTATCACTGTCGAGCTGCAGCCACTAAATGACTTCTCCTCCCCCAGCACAAACGTTCTCCACGTTACTCCCCCGCAGTAACTATTTTAAGGCAGGAAACAGCTGCGTAAAAGCCAAAACCATCAGAAATGAGAAAATGAATACTGTGTTTTAAGCTTGCAGCAACAGCTATCTGCAAATCTAACAGGGCCTTTTTTGTAGCAGGAACTCCTTTGCATATTAGGCTGCACCCCTACACACACACACACACACACACAATGTAGCCAATTCCCCAAGAGCTTACAGGGCTCTTCTTACAGGGCCTACTGTAAGCTCTTGGAACATTGGCTACATCAGGGGTGTGTGGCCTAATATGCAAAGGAGTTCCTGCTACAAAAAAAGCCCTGCAATTTTTAAGAGTCCTGCTCACTTATCTTTGGCTTGGGTCAGATGGAACAGTGGACTGCGGAGATCGAGATTAAGGAATCCTCAGCTTCACAAGCATCTTTCCTTCCTTCCCCCCATATCCTCTCAC
The DNA here is from genome assembly GCF_032191835.1 of Heteronotia binoei. Lineage (NCBI taxonomy): Eukaryota > Metazoa > Chordata > Lepidosauria > Squamata > Gekkonidae > Heteronotia > Heteronotia binoei. The sequence continues at coordinate 28,625,612 of NC_083241.1, forward strand.
ATGCAGTGATGCAGTTAAAACTTCTGCTTTCACAGTTAGCTTGTTCTTCCACCCAAGCCAAAAAAACTATGGTTCATACTCTACCCTGCAAACCAAGATTCCAAATCTTGGTTCAATTCTAGTTCAGATAGGGGTGCAAATTTCAGCGTTTGCTCAGATGTAATGGCAAGCCAGGGTTTGGTGTCAAAGCAGAAAGTCTTTAGATTGCTGCACCCAAGGGAAATTTATGTGATTTTCAAATGTTACAAAACTATCCCAAAGCCAGCTGTCTCATCAGTATAACCTTAGATTGCTTCTGAACTGATTTTATGATCTATAGAACTACCTCCACACCGGAATATATTGTTCTGCTGAAGGAGTAGGGGGGTATACAAACAGCTTTTTCAGCTCCCTTGAAGAACAAGGATAAAATAATTGTTAAAGTGATAAAAAGAAGTTTCAAAGTGTAAAGAGGTGTGCCTTTCCCCCCTCATTGTAGCAAGAAACTAAGAAGAGAACTGGTGGGCAATATTTATGTAGACATAATGACAAACTTGACAGCCTGACTGATACCTCTTTCCCTAGCAAGAGTTAGGCAAGGCATTTATACTATCCAATGAAAAGGAGGAGTCTCTTGGGGCCATAACTGAGTCAACTAACAATTCTTGTGCCGGTTTCACCAATTCAAGTCTTTCTGCTAGGGACAGAGTTTTGCTGGCAGGTGGGGTGGGGTGGGGGGGCTGAATCCAGCCTAGTCAACCCAAAATCCCAAGCGGAGTTTACCTGTCATCTCTTTGGCTTGGTTCTGGATGCGAAGGTTCAGGTCGTCTTTTTCTTTTTTAAGCAGCGTGTTTTGCTCTTTCAGTTCCAGCACCAACTACAAAAAATAAAAATTAGAGATGGCTTGCAGCTGAAGTTGCACAGGATCTGCCTTGATACATGAGTTCTTTGGGTAATACTTTTTTTTAAAATGCTATTTCAGTCAATGCTGATCAGTAAAGTCATTCTGATGCGACTTCTGTATATCACATGTCATTGCTTGTTTATTATTTACTTGCAAAATTTCTCTACAGAGAATCTTCCTCTGCCTCCTTGGCAGGAGGCCCTGATGTCTATATTATATGCAGCCTAAAACAATCAACAGCTCTGCTGTTGGTGGAGCTGCGATTTCAACAGTACTGCACAGAACTAAGCTAAATAGAGGCACTATGCAGAGGTTCAGTAAGACAGACCATGGGACAAGTGGTGCTTGTCACACTAGGACTATGGAGACCCTGATTCCAGTCTTCATTTTGACATGCAGCTTGCAGAGTGATCTTGGGCCAATCAGTCATACTCAGCCGAGTCTAACTCACAGGGTTGTGCGGAAGATAAAACTGTGAAGAAGAAAACTATGTGTACAGCTCCAAGCTCCCTGAAAGGGGGGTCAGATAAAGCTGCAACAGATCTGTTAAAAAAAAAAAAAAAGTAGTCCCCTGTGCAAGCACCAGTCGTTTCCGACTCCGGGGTGACATTGCTTTCACAATGTTTTCACGGCAGACTTTTTACGAGGTGGTTTGCCATTGCCTTCCCCAGTCATCTACACTTTCTCCACAGCAAACTGGGTACTCATTTCACCAACCCTGGAAGGATGGAAGGCTGAGTCAACCTCGAGCCACCTACCAGTGCTGCAGCTTCACCACTCTGTGCCAGTACAAAAGCCCTAATTCAGAACTCAAGAGTGGACATCGTCTTTAGGTACAGTAGCTCAAGAGAGATGCGACTGTTACCCATCAGGACAGCCCTTCATCCTCCTCCCTGTGACATGGCAGGATATGAATGCAGCTGTTTTGGTCAGCAGGTATTCCTTGTAATGTCTACTTCCATCCCCACCAGATAAGCCTGATGCGGCTTTTTGGAAATCAGTGATAAAAATTGCAGGGGAAATAATTGATTTTGACATTCCTTTCTTGCCAGAGTCTGTCCTCCTAAATATTTGGCATACCAAACCAAGCTCTAAAACAAAAATGGATCTTCTTTCAATTTTATTATTAGCAGCCAAAATCAATATAGCTCAATGATGGAAATCAGATAAATGTCCAACTATTCACCAATGGTACAATAAAATATGGGACTTGATGATCCAAAATAAATTGTCTACAAGCATATTAAGATACGAAAATCCAAGACCAGCTGATAATTTTGTTGAGAAATGTTTTTTCTTTCTCTCTTATATTAATGAGAAATCCTTATTAAGCCTACCTACTCCAAAAAAGTATCTGGATTTCATCATATATTAACTATGTTTATGATTTAGTTTGAGTCTTTACCTGTTATGTAAACTGTCCACGTAACGAATTACAGGTGTGTAAGTGATTGTAAAGAATTTCTTTATGTATTATTTATATTATTTAATTTATATTTTGATGTATAATGATAATGCCTTGCTTACTTGTATACCAAAGATTTTGACTAAGCTGTATGGAGTTATTTAAAATAATAAAAATTATTAGTTATAAAAGATAAGCCTGATGCAAGCCTCTTACTGTAACATGGAAATACTGCCAGCTGTTGCAACACTTAACGTAAAAATGCATGCGAAGAGCTTTGAGTGCTTAATAGATCACTAAAATAGACAGTAATATCATTGCTATATACAATTCCTAGAAAACGATTTTTCTTCACTTTTAACTGTCTTGGCTACCTACTACAACCAGAAAGCCTTTGAGAAAGGTAAGAACTGTGCATCTGTATGTCAGATATCAGCTCATGAATTATTGCTGGTGTCAGATTCAGTCTGTTGTAAGAACCATATGACGACAATACTTGGCAATCAAAGAAGGAGATTGTTTTAAATATAGAAGGGAATTATCAATCAGTCAACAAACTCATAATGAGTTTTAACCAATCAAGGCATTTAAATTTCAATGTAAACAAACAAAAAAATTTTTAAGGCACACTTGCTTTGTTTATAGATGACCAATCAGAAATATTTAACCATTTAATGTAAATCTATTGTCTGATCATAATCAGCAATGATCAACAGAAGTTTGCCTTTTTTATGTGGGGGCCGAA